>NC_080585.1:76760364-77385155 GCF_029962835.1 Magnolia sinica
TGGATTCCGATTATGATGTATATTTTGCTCGTGTTTGAGGCCCAATGTAATGTATATGCGGCTCGTATTTGAGGCCTGTTATGATGTGTATTTTGCTCGTGTTTAAGGCCTAATATGATGTATATGAGGCCTATGCGATGAGGCCCATTGGGGTGTATTTGAAGACCAGGCTATGGAGCCCATTATGATGTATGTTAGGCCCATGAGAAAGGCCCATTGTGATGTATTCATGGCCCAGGATGCATGGCCCATTTGATGTATTCGAAACCCATGTGTAGGGCCCACATGTCATGTATTTGAGGCCCATGATCAGGGCCCACCTGTTGTGTATATGTGGCCCTTGAGTAAAGCCCACTGTGTTGTATATTAGGCCCTTGTGTGAGGCCGTGGGCCCATTATGTGTTTGGCTCTATGTGGGCCATTCCTTGGGGGCAATGTTGGTTAAATGTCCACATTGTCAAGGTCGATTGTCGATGCCGGTTGTTGACACCGATTATGAGTATGTGACAGCATAGCATCATCATACATGCCCATACGCATCATCTGCATGTTTGTTATGAGATGTGGTTGACCATTGCATATGTCATTGGGCAGGTTGTTATGAGACTCCCCAATAGGCGGAGGTTATCTCACATGAGTGCACGGTACGCGTATGATTGATGCATGACTGGATTGTATGACTCATGCATCTTGCATTGTGTGCCCTAGTGACATTAGGGCCGTAGCCTCCACAGACATATTGTGGATGGTCAGATGGGACACCGGAAATGTTTGGTTCTAGCATACGGGCGCCATAGATGTCCCTGGGTGAAAATCCCTAAACATTTGAGGCCAGGAGACGTCCCAACGTCGAGACCGAGTGGATACATGAGCGCCTGAGTGCCGAATACCAGGAGGCTGCGTCTCCCACTGTGTCGTGGTCGGTTGGGAGGGGGTGTGGCCTTACCCGCCCGAGGGTAGGGGGCATTATTAGGCTGAGTTTGACCAGTTCGTGAATGGGTTTACTATCGACATGCCGGATAGGTATTGGTAGACTATTGGCCGAGCGGATAGTGAGGTTTCTTACGCTCACTTGGACTGTGCTGCTAGGAGAGAGACAGTGCCATTTGGAGTGTACTAAACCTCGGTAATGATCCCAGAGAGGAACTGTACTGATATGTGGATTTAGTGAGCAGGAGTTGCATACTCATTCATGCATTCATTCATTCACTATCCACTCGGGTTGGTGGTGCGCAACTATTTATTACGTGTGCTCTCGCAATGGCCAGGATTTCGGCTGGGGCGCGCAACTAACCTGAGATCAGGAGTTTATGACATTGAGTCTGACTATCCAAATTTAGGTATGAGACTGGTTTGGATAGAAGTCCCTTGTGATGGACCCCATAGCCAGCGATACTACGTACTACCATCTTGACTTCACACTCCAGTATGGTCATTCCATTCGCACCGCATATTGCATGGCATTCGCGACATACGACATTTTGGGTTATTGTGTCCCTGCATTTGTATGGTCTAGGTATGGCTAACACTATTTGTGTTACTCATCAGGAATGTATATTGTATCGCACCCTCTGCATATGATATTTGGCTATCTATGATCCCTCGTTTGCATAGTTATTCTACATTATATATTCTGACATTGATTAACTCATGGACTTGTCCTTATTTTCGCTTACTCTGTTATCGTATGATTTATGATCTTGTCAATATTCTGTTTACTATGATAATTCATGCTCTTGTCAGTATTTCTGCTTATTTCGACATTATACAATTTATGGATTACCAGTACTTTCGATATTGTGTGATTTATGACATTGTATCCTCGGCATCTAATATTTGGCTCGCTTTGACTCCTCATTTGCATAGTTGATTTGTGTTGTGTACTCTGATATTGTATGATCCATGGACTTGTTAGTGCTTCCGCTTAATTTGATTACTCTGATATGGAATACTTGGCACTTACCTTGTGCACACACTTACACAACCCTCTAAGCTTTCTATAAGCTTATGCACGATAGATGCATGCAGGTGATGTTAGGTTGCAGCAATGTTGAGCTTGGAGCGTGCGGCGGTCTTCTGGAGCTTGGTTTTTATTTATGTATTTCCTTCCAGCATTGTACTCAACTGATTCTATTAGTGGATATGCAATGATGATGTTGCCTGTGTGAATTAGGTAATCTTGTGGTTATGCTTATTGCGAGTTAAACAAAAAAAAAAAACCTCCTTGTAAGATCCCAAGATCAGAATCTGGCGTATGGACGTTGGGAGCCGAGAATGGGGTATTACGGAGGCTGTCGGCACCAGATTCGGTAATCGGGATTCCTGTAAATCCGATTTTTGGATTTGGGGCGTGACACTAAGTGTGAAATATGAAGGCCCCACTTTGGTAGACTTTTCCTTAAGCGCGAAGTTATTCTTTCAAGGCTTATCAACTCCTTATAAATTTAGATATTCCAATTTAACTACTTCCTATTGTCCATCACAACTCAAATTTGGATCACACTTTGGTCTTATATGGCTACGAGGTTATATAAAATTTAGACTCTGATCTATGATTCTACACCGTTGAATGTTGAAAATAGTTCCTTCATTTTAGTACAAAAGGTGAAATTTTAGATTTAGGTTTTTTCACCATCAATCAACCACAAAATTTTATCCAACTATTTTCCTATCCTGACTACACATCTCTCTCAAAATTGGGCCTTGATTATTAAGTGTAGACCATTAATTGAGATTGAGTTCATTTCGGCACCCGTTAGGAGAATTTTCATGATAGGTCAATTTAAAATTCAGATCATCAAGAAAATCATATACCCCAGCCCTATTTGACGACCCTGACACAATGAACGAATTAAATTTAAAGAAAGATAGTCAGAAAAGGAAAAATTGGAGAAACCAAATCAAGTGGGATGTAAAAAAGGGTGTGCGTTCCCCTCTCCACTCACACACCCAAGGAAGAGAGAGAAAGAGAGAGACAGATAATAAAAAGTGAAAGAGAAAGAGATGGAGAAAGAGAAGGAGAAGCTTAAACGGCCTCTTCCTTCTCTATATATATAGTGTCTCCCTTTTGCTCAAGCGATGTCATGATTCATGTGGAAACTTTTCATGTAGAAGATTTTTTACATGTATATCTATCTAGGGTTTAGATCTAAGGCTAAGGTGAGGGATTCCTTTAAGCTTACGTTAATTTGACATGATATAATTTATCTTGCCCTTTACATGTTTATATGTTACTATGAATCCTCCCTGCAATTATTTGGTTTACCATTATCAATTATCTATCCTTTGGGAATTATGGTTAATGTATGATTTTAATTACGCATGATCTTTATTAATTTATGTGAGACGATGGATTTAAGCCTTGCCTTTGCCTTTACCAATTTTGTTGAGTTAGTCCTTGCTACTCTTCTCTTTTGTTGAGTTAGCCATTGCTACTCTCTTCTTTTGTTGAGTTAGCCATTGCTATTCTTCTCCTTTATTATATTAGTCTTGTTTTATCTCCCTTTAAGGCTTCGGCATGTGTCTTGGAATTTCAGAACTCTTATAATTCAATTTATTTCCTCTTTAATGCAAGTAATGTGTTAGAGATATCACAACTAGTGATTCAAATATTTATCATGGACGTAATGCGCTCTGGGTAGTGACTCTCTTGGTCGATGCGTAATTCCATGAGTTTGGATAGTGGTGCATAAATTGATGTAAGTAATTCGTAATGCGTATTACATCACTTTTGGGATTGGATATCGCAAATAGTAACTCCATGAACAAATTATGTGTAAGACCCGTATCCTAAACCGTACCGTTCCGTAGGCTTTCACAGTCCTCTCGGTCGAATTCTGGCAACCCTCGACCTGTATCTGACATTCGTGCACAATCTTAAGACGAGTCCTGTATATCAGAGTCGACTCGACTTGATACTTGTACTCTAGCGACCGCGCCATCGCCGTGGTTCCAACGCTGTGACTCGCGCACCGATCCGATACCCTGGCTAGGAGATGTGGGCCTGGGTGCATTTCGAAGAAACGCCGCGTGTTGCGAATTCTAAGAGAATCTCTGCGACCCGTCACATCAAATCAAGTCAAGTACACCACCATACTTCAATGCCACCTCACCCCATCACAAGTACAAGCAACTATTACCTCTTTTCCACAAGTCAACTTTCTCTCCCCCTACCCATCCCTCTTTTACCAAAAATTTAAACAAATCCATGCTTTCCCATTCCCTTTCCTTACAACATCCATCCCATATCAATCCATCATTCTTCTCTCTCTCTCTCTCTCTCTCTCTCTCTCTCTCTCTCTCTAGCAATTCCCAACTTCCATGAGAGCTCCAACATCCAAGCTCTCTCTTCCAAAAACTAAGTGTGGTCCACTTTCACACCCTCTTATCTCACATCTCAACCATCAAAACTTCATCATCTTCCATTGAGATCAAAGCTAAGGCGACTACAAGTCCAAGGAGCTAAGGAAGAAGGGTGATAGGTGGGTGATACACCGCTAAATCTCATTTTTTTGGGGACCACATGTGGTGGGACTCGTTTGGAGTATGCAATATAAGAAATGGAGGGCCCATAGTGGCGGGGTCCCTCCTCTTTGTCACGATCTCTCCCTCTCTCTCTCTCTCCCTCTCCCCTTTCTAAGTTTTGTGGCCCCATTGTGATGTCTGGTTCATAGATTTGATTTAGACCGTCCGTGGGCCACCATGATACATGTGTGAATCCACACCATTCAGTACCTTGATATGGGGCCACCTTGAAGTATATAGATCATGGGCCACGTGTATGTGGACCTCACCTTGAGGACATATAGCCATGGAGCGTCCAGCAGCCTCAACTACTGGACCGCATGCACCTGTGAAGCCTGGAAGGGAAACACCTCCCTCCTTTTATTATTATTATTACATGCTGGTATACATGGGACCCACCATCTTAAAATCCACCCTGTTTAAACGTCATACAGCAAGCTGTATAGCTGCTGTGTTGACGTCAACGGGGTCTGTGGGGCCCAATTGATGTGGCAACCATCCCCCCCGTCCAAGGCAATACAGTGGGGCCATCTGTGGGGCGTGTGGGTCCTCCACACATGGGATATGGAACCCACCTTCCTTAGTGCTAGTGTTATATCCCAGCCGTTTATCCATTTGACGAGCTTGTCTTAAGCTTAAGATAAGAAATGAAGCAGATTCACATCAGTGGTGGGCCACGTACGTGGATTCCCACCCTGATGCATGAGTTGTATCCCTACCGTCCATCTGGATGGTGGGAACCCACTTGGGACACAGTGACATCACCAAGTACTGTGGTCCCTACCGTGATGTATGGTTTCATTCACATCGTCCCTGGTAGAGACGGTGGATCCCCACCATGATGCATGTGTTATAACCACCAGCCGTCCATCCATTTGGTTAGCTCGTCTCTAGTTTGAGACTAAAAATAAGACTGATCCAACTATCAGGTGGGCCACACCACAGCAGCTGTGGGTTTGAATGCCTACCATTAAAATCTCTTTGGGTTACAGAGGTTTTAAATCAATATAATATTTATTTTTCCTCCTTATTCAGGTCTTTATGACCTTATGAACAGATTGGATGGAAAATAAGTTCTATGGTGGGGCCCACTGGAGTTCAACAATGGAAATCATTATCACCACTGCCATTTGTGGTATGGTCCAGATGATCTTTGGATATGATTTCTTTTAAAATAATCTCTAATAATGGTTGAAGGGTGTAGTTGCTCCGGCCTATTGGTATGGCCCATTTAATGTATTAGGGGCCCACTTGATGAGGCCAATTTGATATATTTGGGGCCCACTTGATAAGGCCTGATATGATGTATTTTGAGCCCACGTGATGCGGCCCATTTGATGTATATGAGCCCATTAGAGCGGCCTACTTGACTCGGCCCACTTGACTAGACCCATTTGAATCGGCCAATTGATTTGGCTTATTTGAATGGCCCATTTAAATCGGTCCATCTGATTTGGCCCATTGATTTGGCCCATTTGTATCGGTCCACTTGATTGACCCAATTGACTTGGCCTATTTGATTCGGCCCATTAACTCGACCCATTTGTATCGGCCCATTTGATCGACCCAATTGACTTGGCCCATTTGATTCGGCCCATCGACTCGGCCCATTTGATCGACCCAATTGACTTGGCCCATTTTGATTCGGCCCATTGACTTGGCCCATTTGTACTGGCCCATTTGATTCTGCCCATTTGATTCGACCCATTGATACGGCCCGATGTTATATACATTGGTCCATGAGTGAGGCACAATGTGATGCGTATATGCCGCATAAACGAGGCCCATGATGATGTGTGTTAGACCCATGTATCAGACCGTGGACCCATTATACGATTGACCCAATGAGCGTCATTCCTTGGGAGCAATGTTGGTTAAACGTCCACATTGATGGGTATTGATGGTTGGATGCCCACATTGTGACCTTCCCTTAGGCCTTGTTAAGCCCTTCCTCATCATTCTCTTGTGGGTTAACCCTAATCAGTGAGCCCCATTCGCCATAGACAGATGGTTTCATGCTATCGGGTTTGATATAACCACGACCGAGAGATGATCTTTATAATATGGTTCGATCGGCTGTTCATATATGGACCCCGCCTTGAGTATCAAGGTCGATTCTGATTGTCGAGGCCGAGTATCGAGGTCGATTCCGATTGCTGAGGCCGATTGTATATACCGATTTCGATTGTCGAGGCTGATTCCGATTTGTCAAGGCCGATTGTATAGACCGATTCCGAATTTCGAGGCCAAGTATCAAGGCCAATTTCGAGTGTCGATTCCGATTATTGAGGCCGATTCCGATTATCAAGGCCGATTCCGATTATTGAAGCCTATTCTGATTGTCAAGGCCAACTCCGATTGTCGAGGCCAGATATTGAGGCCGATTGCCGAGGCCCATTGTGATGTATATACGGCCGGTATTTGAGGCCCATTCTGATGAGCATTCAGCCTCGGCTTGATGCATTTGAGGCCTATGTATTGTGTGTGAGGCCTATGTGATGAGGCCCATTGTGGTGTATTTGAGGGACAGGCGATGGAGCCCGTTGTGTTGTATATTAGGCCCATGTGAGAGGCCCATTGTGATGTATATTAAACTCTTGAGTGAGGCCTATGGTGTTGTATATTAGGCCCTTGTGTGAGGCTATGGGTCCACTATATGTTAGGCTCTATGCAGGCCATTCCTTGGAGGCAATGTTGGTTAAATGTCCACATTGTCGAGGCCGATTGTCGATGTTGGTTATTGATACCGATTATGAGTATGTGATAGCATAGCATCATAATACAAGCCTATACACATCATCTACATGTTTGTTATGAGATGTGGTTGACCATTGCATATGTCATTGGGCAGGTTGTTATGAGACTCCCTAATAGGTGGAGATTGTCTCACATGAGCGCACGATATGCGCAAGATTGATGCATGACTGGATTATATGACTCATGCATCTGGCATTGTATGTTGTGATTACTGTACGCCTTAGTGACATCAGGGTCTAGCCTCCATAGGCATATCGTGGATGGCCAGATGGGACACCGAAAATATGTTATTAGCATCGGGTTGCCATAGATGGTCCTGGGTGAAAATCTCTAAACCCTCTTGGTACCAGAGGACGCCCCAACGTCGAGATCGAGTGGATATATATGAGTGCATGAGAGCCATATACCAGTAGGCTGCGTCTCCCACTGTATCGTGGTCGGTTGTGGCCTTACCTGCCTGAGGGAGTAGGCATAACTAGGCTGAGTTTGATCAGCTCATGAATGGGTCCTCTATCGACGTGAGGGGTAGATATTGGCCGACTACTGGCCAGACAGATAGTAAGGTCTTTTCAACTTACCCAGTTGTGTGCTTGATGGGGTGAAAAATTGGTGTAGAGTGTACTAGACCCCGGTGATGATCCCAAAGATGAACAGTACTGATATGTAGACTTATTGGGCAGGAGTTGCATATTCATTTATTCATTCATTCACTATCCACTCGGGATGGTGGTGCGCAACTATTTGTTACTAGTGCCTTCGAAATGGCCAGGATTTCGGTTAGGGCACACAACTAACCTGAGATCAGGAGTTTACCACATTGAGTCTGACTATCTAAATTTAGGAATGGGACTGGTTTGGATAGAAGTCCCCTGTGATGGACCCCATAGCCTGCGATACTACATATTATCATCCCGACTTCACACTCCAGCATGGTTATTCCATTCGCACCGCATATTGCATTACAACCGCGGCATATGGTATTTTAGGTTACTGTATTCCTGCATTTATATGGTTTAGATATGACATCTAATATTTAGTTCTTTATGACTCCTCATTTGCATAGCTGATCTATATTGCGTACTTTGATATTGTTTGACTCATGGACTTTTCAGTATTTTCGCTTACTCTGATATCGTATGATTCATGATCTTATCTGTATTGTATAATTGTGACATTGTATTTGTGCGCTTGGTACTTATCTTGTGCACACACTTTCACCACCCTCTAAGCTTTTTATAAGCTCATGGATGATAGATGCGTACAGGAGATGATAGGTTGCAGCAGCGTGGAGCTTGGAGCATGTAGCTGACTTCTGGAGTTTTGATTTTAACATATGTATTTCCCTTTCAGTATTGTATTCAAATGTTTATACTAGTGGATATATGATGATGATGTTGCCTTTGTGATTTGGGTAAACTTGTGGTTATACCTTTTATGAGATAAATGCACGTTGAAAAATCCTCCTTGTAGGATCCTAGGATCGAAACCTGGCATATGGGCGCTGGGAGCCGAGAATGGGGCAGTACGGAGGCTGTCGGCAGCGGATTCAGCAATCAAGATTCCTGTAAATCCAATTTTCAGGTTTGGGGCGTGATATCGTGTCATATAATTCATCCAACTTATGTGTTATACCGCCTTGAGGTGTTCACGTAAATCCACGGTAGCATTGAACACGATGGTGAATCTCTGTGGTTATGGAATGCAGGACGAGTTGGGTTTTCTATGAATTATATTTCACATTGTAATGATCACTACGTATGATGCGCTGCGCACACTTTGCTAGGCATGCATTCACACTACAAGAAATCCCACCTTTAGCAACGAAAATTTTCGTCGCTAAAGGCTAAATTTTCGTAGCTAAAAAGTTTTAGCGACGAAAATTTTCGTTGCTAAATTCGTCACTAAAAGACCGAGGCAAATGATTTTTAGTGACGAAAAACTTTAATCGTCGCCAAAGGGAAGCTTTTTAGCGAAGAAAATTTTTGTCGCAAAATAACTTTTTCAAAACTTTTAGCAACAAATAATTTCGTCACTAAAAAATATTTTCAAAACTTTTAGCTACGAAAATTGTCGTCGCTAAAACAATTTTCCAAAACTTTTAGCTACGAAAATTTTCGATGCTAGAAATATTTACAAAACTTTTAGCTACGAAAATATTAGTCGCTAAAAAAAATTTGCATAACTTTTAGCTACGAAACTTTTCGTCGATAAAAGTCTCTTTTTTTAAAAAAAATTTCCAGCACAAAATTCCTGATATACACCTATTACAATATATTCCATCATATTCATCCTGATGCACAACTGTTATAATATTTCATCATATTTACATTCACATCCATCTAAACCCAAACTAGTAAATCCATCCAAACATAAACTACATTCATCCAAACACAAACAATCTCATCCACATCACATTTATTCACACATAAATACATATAAGCTTAACATCTTAAACAAAAATACCCCAAACCTAAACCTAAAACTAAAACCTATAACATAAACCTAAACCTAAAACCTAAACCTAAACTATAACTTATAAGTTCAGGTTTAGGAAATCGGGTTCGGGTTCGGACTCAGGTTTAGGTTTGGGTTTTCAAATTTAGGTTTAGGTTTAGGTTATAGGTTTTGAGATTTGAGAATAGGTTTAGGTTTAAGGTTATAAGTTTAGGTTTAGGAAATCGAGTTCGGGTTCGGGATCAGGTTTAGGTTTGGGTTTTCAAGTTCAGGTTTAGTTTAGGGAGTTGAGATTAGGATTAGGTGCAGGTTTAAGTTTAGGGATTTGAGAATACGTTAAGGTTTAGGTTTAGGAAATCGGGTTCGGGTAATAGGTTTAGGTTTAGGTTAAGGTTAAGGTTAGGTTATAGGTTAAGGTTTAGGAAATTAAGTTTAGGTTATAGGTTTAGGTTATAAGTTAAGGTTATAGGTTAAGGTTTAGGTTATAGGTTAAGTTTTAGGTTTAGGTTAAGGTTATATAGGTTTAAGTTTAGGTTATAGGTTTTAAGATTTAAAAATAGGTTTAGGTTAAGGTTATAAGTTTAGGTTTAGAAAATCGAGTTCGGGATCGAGATCAGGTTTAGGTTTAGGTTTTCAAGTTTAGGTTTAGGTTTAGGTTTAGATTAGGGAGTTGAGATTAGGATTAGGTGTAGGTTTAGGTTTAGGGATTTGAGAATACGTTAAAGTTTATGTTTAGGAAATCAGGTTCGGATTATAGGTTTAGGTTAGGTTATAGGTTAAGGTTTAGGAAATTGAGTTTAGGTTATAGGTTAAGGTTAAGGTTTAGGTTTAGGTTTAGGTTATAGGTTTTGGGATTTGAGAATAGGTTTAGGTTAAGGTTATAAGTTTAGGGTTAGGAAATCGGGTTCGGGTTTAGGATCGGGTTTAGGTTTAGGTTTTCAGGTTTAGGTTTAGGTTAGGGAGTTGAGATTAGGATTAGGTTAGGTTTAGGTTTAGGGATTTGAAAATACATTAAGGTTTAGGTTTAGAAAATCGGGTTCGGGTTATAGGTTTAGGTTTAGGTAAGGTTATAAGTTAAGGTTTAGAAAATTGAGTTTAGGTTATAGGTTTAGGTTATAAGTTAAGGTTATAGGTTAAAGTTTAGGTTATAGGTTAAGTTTTAGGTTTAGGTTAAGGTTATATAGGTTTAGGTTTAGGTTATAGGTTTTGAGATTTGAGAATAGATTTAAGTTAAGGTTATAAGTTTAGGTTTAGGAAATCGGGTTCGGATTCGGGATCGGGTTTAGGTTTGGGTTTTCAAGTTTAGGTTTAGGTTTAGGTTAGGGAGTTGAGATTAGGATTAGGTGTAGGTTTAGGATTAGGGATTTGAGAATACGTTAAGGTTTAGGTTCAGGAAATCGAGTTCGGGTTCGAGATCGGGTTTACATTTGGATTTTAGGTTTAGGTTTAGGCTATAGGTTATAAGTGTAGGTTTAGGTTTAGGTTTTAGGTTTATGTTTTGGGTTATAGGTTTAGGTTAAGGTTTAAGTTTAGGTTATAGGTTTAAGTTATAAGTATAGGTTTAGGTTATAAATATAGGTTTAGGTTTAGGTTTTATGTTTAGGTTATAAGTGTAGGTTATAGGTTTAGGTTTAGGTTAGGTTATAGGTTACGGTTTAGGGAATTCAGTTTAGGTTATAAGTTTAGGTTCAGGGATTTGAGAATACGTTAAGGTTTAGGTTTAGGAAATCGAGTTCGGGTTCAAGATCGGGTTTACGTTTGGGTTTTAGGTTTAGGTTTAGGTTATAGGTTATAAGTGTAGGTTTAGGTTTAGGTTTTAGGTTTAGGTTATAGGTTATAGCATTAGGTTATAGGTTTAGGTTTAGGTTAAGGTTTAGGTTTATAGGTTTTGGGATTTGAGAATAGGTTTAGGTTATAAGTATAAGTTTAGGTTAGGGTGTAGGTTAAGGTTTAGGGAATTGAGTTTAGGTTATACTTATAGGTTTTGGGATTTGAGAATGGTTTTAGGTTATAAGTATAGGTTTAGGGAATTGAGTTTAGGTTATAGGTTTAGGTTATAGGTTATAGGTTTAGATTAAGGTTTAGGTTTAAGTTATAGGTTTTGGGATTTGAGAATATGTTTAGGTTAAAAGTATAGGTTTAGGTTAGGGCGTAGGTTAAGGTTCAGGGAATTGAGTTTAGGTTATAGGTTATGAGTTTTTGGTTAAGGTTTAGGTTATAGTTATAGGTTTTGGGATTTGAGAATAGGTTTAGGTTATAAGTATAGGTTTAGGTTAGGTTATAGGTTAAGGTTTAGACAATTGAGTTTAGGTTATAGGTTTTAGGATTTGAGAATAGGTTTAAGTTATAAGTATAGGTTAAGGTTAGGTTATAGGTTAGAGTTTAAGGAATTGAGTTTAGGGAATTGAGTTTAGGTTATAGGTTATAGGTTTAGGTTAAGGTTTAGGTTGTAGTTATAGGTGTTGGAATTTGAAAATAGGTTTAGGTTAAGGTTTAGGTTGTAGTTATAGGTTTTGGAATTTGAAAATAGGTTTAGGTTATAGGTTAAGGGTGTGGTCCCTGCAAGTACAGATATAAACATGACTTGTCCAAATGGCAAGGCTACTCCAATGTTGTCCATAGGAAATGGACAGCTTCATCATGATCATAACAGCAGTTCCCACCTTCCAGGGACCCCCACTCAACATCTGGATAGCTCCGACGCACATTCGGATCTGCTTCATCAATTTCGAGCAAATACAGATATAAACACGGCCTGTCCAAATGACCAGGCCACTCCAATGTTGTCCATAGGAAATGGAAAGCTTCATCATGGTCATAATAGCGATTCTCACCTTCCAGGGACCCCCTCTCAACATCCGAATAGCTCCGACGCACATCCGGGTCTACTCCATCAATTTCGAGTAAATAAAGATATAAACATAGCCTGTCCAAATGGTCAGGCCACTCCAATGTTGTCCATAGGAAATGGACAGCTTCATCATGGTCATAACAACGGTTCCCACATTCCAGGGACCCCCGCTCATCATCCGGATAGCTCCGACACGCATCCGGGTCTGCTCATTTAAATAAAATGGATTATTAAGATCATTTAAATAAAATCAGGTCCAATCAACAATCTGACCTGGAGGATTCTGTTAGCATTGTTGACGGCACCTCGAATCTTGTTTTAGGGCCTAGAAATTCAAAATTAGATACAAAAATTAAAAAAACCAAAGAAATTTAAGAAAGATAGTCAAAGTCCATGTGAATGAGCACAAGTATGCACCTACATATAAATTCTGAAAATTTATTGCATATCACAAAAATAATAATAATAATAATAATAAATAAATAATCCTTGTGTTTGGATATTCAACAAAATGGGTTAGAATGAATTCATTTGCCTAATTCATGGAAACCTTGCATTTGGATATTCAACAAAATTGAATTTTAATAATTCAATTCAGTTCAAGAAACTTAGATTTCTGAGAAGGATTTAATGGTTTTAAATCCATGGTTTTTTAGAAAAGGTCTATTTCCTGGACATCAAATTCAACGAGGAAAGTAAGATGGTTAATATTACTTTTCACAGTGCAAAGTTTCAGTTATGTCTCTTCTTTACCTTCCATTTTCTTCTTAACAAGAAAATCCATATTTACTAATATTCCCATTTTTTTCATTTTTCAAAAGAATGAGTTCGGACTCCGAAAGCGTCGGCTCAAGCACTCGTACTTTCAGCCCAAACCCTAATCCTATGAAAGTTCCCCTTCTTATCACAGTTGTCCCCGGCTTTTGAGGCACATGGTTGAACCATCTCAATTTTCTCTGTATCTGTTTACCTACAATTGGGCTACTCTAAGGCTGCTAGTTAGAATAACTTATGCCCAATTTTTGTTTTTTTTTTCAAATGCATTAATATATTGCCTGTCCAATAACATTGGCAACAACAGTCAAATTTGGAAGCAACCCAAATTTGAATATTTTGAGTTGTTAATTGTCCTCCCTGGATAATGGAAAGGGTGAGTATATGGACTGGACACAAGCTGGGCAAAATAAAATTTTCAGTAGGCCTGGCCTGCCAAACACTACCAGTTCAAAATCCAAGTGCAAACTGACCCAGGAATGCCCTTTCTACATCGTAGATAATAAGTAAATTTTGCAGCTTGTATGTATTACTTGCCTATGGAAACCAAAAGATCTAAATCAGCCCACTTAACTCAGCTCCATCTCATGGAACCTTTTACTTGCAAAAATGGTTCAGACCAATAACCACTTAAGAGAAGTACCAGACAAACTATCAGATGAAAATCATCTCAAAGTTGGACAAGAAGTATCATATCTCTACTATATATAATGTCATAGTCAACATAATAGTGATCCTATGCACAACAGCAAATCTATACAATTTGGAAGGGATTATTTCAGAGGAAATAGTATATATTGATAGTATTAAGTTAGAACAAGAAAAATGTAATGCAAATCTGTTGTATGACTATTCAGTACCTACATTCTTTGGTCATATATTGGCTCTTATAGTTTTTTTTTTTAAAGCAACAATATTCTAAAGTTGAATAGAACTACTTCCAAGTTTCCACCCAAGATTGAAAGGCGGTTTGAATTTGTCCCAGTGCGTTACCTTGTTAAAATAATGGATAAACTTGTCCATTTGTTTGAACCAAGATTCAGCATATTGGTACTGAAAATCATCACCCATTGTCCACATGATGTGATTTGTACGTGTCAGTTGTCACATTTGTCTGTTCATCAAAGCCAAATAAAATTACAAGAGGGAGCGAGAGTGAATACAAGTATTACATTAAATGCATGGGCTGAATTGTACTCTTATTAGAAACCACTAGGACATTTCATATGAAGAGTTCTGTAAAGGCTTACTTGAGTCTTAGCAGCATCAATAAAATCATTTACACATTGTTCAACATTGTAATGAGGAGATACAGTTACAACAAAATCCAGATGAGTACATGAGAACTGTCACAAGAAGTTGGTACCTGTATAGGTGAAGAGTCATCATTGACTTCAAAATGGAAACCATTTGGAGGACTATAATAAACAGGAAAGGCACTTGTGAAAATCTGGTGGTTGGACAACATGATATGTCAGCAAACTATAGCAATTTAAAATAATAAATAAATAACAGAACAAGAACTTGAAGTTTCATACCGGAGAAGAAGAACCAAAAGTCTTTGACCCATGCCATATAACTTCAAGTGATTTATCCACCTTACGCTTTGCCCTTTCCTGGTAATCAATCCTTGCAAAGTATAGAGAATCGAAACCAAGCTACAAGAACAATATAACCAATCAGATAATAAGTAATTTGTTCAATAGTCATCTGAGAGTATTGACAGATGGATTTTTTACAAGAGAGAAGTACCAGATCCTGATGCATCATGACATACATAATGTCCAGATGCGACTGTCTGTACAAGTTGGATCCATATGTTTCTGCGATCTAGACCACTGATTAGTTGCAAAGTGGATCGTCCATTATACAGGACCTCATTCGTCCGTGTCTATGGGAGATTGGAAAATGTGTATGGTGACAATGACAACCAGGGGTAACAAAAAAGTTTTGCTAAGGCACCTTGCAATTCTCATAAGTAGCTTTGACAATCTCCTTATTCAGTAATCTTGATTTAACTTTCTCCAAGAACTTCAAGTGCAGCTCATGAAAATTAGCTTTAATCCATACACTTTCTTTTCATTTTTCTCTTCAATTTTGGTTCTTTCTTTCTGTTTTCTGGTTTTAGTGTTTTGGCTAATGTGAAACTAGAGTGGAAGTCTTTTGAAAATGTTATGGATTCATGTATTCGTTCATGCAGCATTTGATCAGGCTCCTAAACCAAATAAAGTTTGAGACTAATAAGGCTGCCTTTAATGAAGAGTTTCTTTTCTACAAGATCTCATTGCATAACATATGTTTTGATAGAATGCAGGCCGTATATATAAGAGCTATCATGCAAAGGCTCATCCCCATCCTTGGATGGCATGCATGCCAGACATCCAGACCATTCATTAGGTGGTCCACACTATATATGAACATGACTTGGACCAATATAAAAAAGATCACTCTTCTATGAGAAAAAGAAGCCCATTTCTCCAAACTCAATGTGCATGCCTTACCTTTCACTGCATGGTTTCCATTTTGATCATGCGCACATTACATAACATGTTCATCAAATTCAAGAACAAGGTTTATTATCTGATCAAGCTCAGAAACTTCAAGTGTCGATAACAAAATATGAGCAGAGGATGAGCATTTGAAGCAAGAGTATGCTAAATCTTTTATGTACAACATTTGATTTATCAATATTTCCAGAGTTGCGAAATTTATACATTTATAATCTACTGGAGTAATCTTACATCGTGAGTTGAATTTTCAGTGGATGATCTAACTTATGAGTGTTTATTTGTTAGCATCGACAGTAGAAAGTGCGACCTATCATATAAACAGTTTGTATCATTGGAAAACAAACGAGTTTTCCCAAGTCCTAATACATTGGATTGTGATACATTGGGGTGTACTCCAACAGACTTCTTGTTTGATTTTAGAATGGCATCCAAGGCACCTGAAATATTCTCTTCAATGTTTTAAGTTTATCTTTATAGAATCATTCCTCCAAAAAAGATGGCCTATATGAGCTTGATTACAGCTTTCAAAACAATTAATTTATTCACTGTGAGACTAGAAAGTTTTTATGCTGCCATTTTCAAAAATTTCATTTTTTTTCTCTAGTTGGTTGACACACTGGATTGTAACAAGGCTCTTGTTTGATCTTAGAGAAGTATGTGAGGCATCTTAAATATTCTTTTCAATATTTTAAGTTCATCTACATAGAATAATCCCTCTAGAATTTTGTACAGCTACTGGAACACATTCTCAACCTCACATAGGACCTCTCTTTATGAGAAACTAAACGACACATCAAAGAAAATTTAAGCTTGATACCAAAAAATGAGCTCGAAATAAATCTCGGGTGAACCACACCACAGGAAAACAATAGTGATTGAATGTCCCCCATTAAAAATCGGCCCTTCGACCACGGATTAAACAGGAAAATTAACAACAACAACCAAAAAAAAAGAGAGAAACAAGAAAAGGAAGAAAAGGAAGCTTAAACAGGAAAATTAGCATTAGTCAACGATAAAAGCATTTTTAAATAGTTAAAGATAAGTACAAATGAAGTTTCTCAAATAGACAACCATGATCTTATTACTCAGTAGAATCCCCCATTAACACAGTTCAGATGCACAACAGAAACAGAATACCAGCAAGAAGACGGATGAGCCCTGCTGTGAGCATTCCTGGTCCGAAAATCAAGGCAATCTAATTGCAAGGTGGGCCACGCCTGTACATTGAGCATAATCGTCGGTCTTACTTTTCCAACCATCCATTTTCTCATACATGTGGGGCCGACTTGATGGCCAGATTTTTAGGACTAGAGCATTCAAATGGTGCACCTGATCAATGGCCCAGATGTCAGACTATGTCCAAACTCTCCTCATGTGAATTTCCTTTACCAGTTCTCAAGCTCTAATCTAGAACCCAACACTTGTCAGGTAGGCCTTTTCCAACCATTCCTTTTCTCATACATGTGTGGGCCACTTATTATGATGTCATTGGAAACAAAATAAAGAATTACATGACAATTGCATTGGCATTTATATAAACAGCAATAACAAACATCTCACCATTAAATCCACGGACAGTTGCAACAACAATGTCTTTGGTTCGAGCTTTGTAAACTTCCGCAGTCTCGCAGTCTTCTCCAAAGATCTAATATGAGAATTCGAGAGATTGAGATAAGAACATATAGTGGAAAGACACGCTTGCTAACACAGGGCGCTTGTTTACAGTAATCAGGACCATTGATTTTGTGCGCCACCACATGAATGGGCCATATCCAATGAGTTTGGACTGACATTCAATAGGCAAAACTTATATGGCGACAGTTGTCTGATTGCTGCAATCTTCAAACTATGGCCCATCCAAGTTGTGGTCCACCAAATCAACAGCCCTAATCACCATACATGTTTACATTGGGAGAAAGGAAGAGAAGATTCGACAGAGAGTGGGACGTACCAAAGTCAAATTTGGTGGAATGGTTGGAGATTCAGATGGAATTGCCGGAGATTCTCCTAGGGCTGGATTTTGCATTCTCTGGGACAGGGGTCTTGCTTGAATTGGGGTTTGAGATGAGTTGATTTGGGGGTGTGTGAGGCTGAGGAGGATCAGGATGTTGGAGATTGATGGAAGAGAGGGAAAATGGAGGAAATTTGAGAGAGAGAGAGAGAGAGAGAGAGAGAGAGAGAGAGAGAGAGAGAGAGAGAGAGAGATTTGGGCATGAATTTGGGGCGGGATTTTTTTGGCTTCTGGGCGCGGGTTCTATACCCACACGAATTTGGGGCGGGATTTCCTGGAAGTTCTAATGCAAGGATGTTGGGTGGGTCCCACTGAAATATATGTGAGAAATCCATTCCGTCCATCCGTTTCAAGAGCTCATTTTAGGATGTGCGACCAAAAATGAGGTGGTTACAAAACTCAAGTGGGTCACACAAGAGGGGAAATGAGGGAAAGAAATTCCTACCGTTAAACCTTCCTGGGCTCCACCTTGATGTTTATATGCTATCCAAACCTTCCTGGCCCAAATGTCAGGCTAAAATGATCTGTAAAAAAGAAGGGATGAACAGAATGGACGAAGAACACATATCATTGTGGGGCCCACAGAGCACCCCGTCGCTGGTGGGAACGGATTGGCTACTCTCCCTGACATCAGCCAATGGCCGGTGGTCGGTGCTATGTGGGCCCCACCATGATGTATGTGTTTCATCTATGCCATCCATCTATTTTTAAAGATCATTTTACAGTATGAGTCCAAAAATGAGATATATCCAAATCTCAAGTGGACCACATTATAGGAAACAGTGTTGAATGAGGGTCGACCATTAAAAAAGTTTTGGAGGCCATAAAAGTTTTGGATCAAGCTGATATTTGTTTTTTCTCTTCATCTGGGCCTTTATGACCTAATCAATAGATTGGATGTCATATAAACAGTATAGTGGGCCTTAGGAGGATTTTAATGGTCGAGATCCAATCACTATTGTTTTCATGTGGTGTGGTCCACCTGAGATTTATATCCCTCTCATTTTTGGGATCAAGAAATAAGATGATCTGTAAAAATTCATGAACGGAATGGATGAAACACATACATCATGGTGGGGCCCACAGAGCACCGACCATCAGCCACGGAGCTGGTGTCAAGGGGAGTAGCCAATCTATTTATGTCACTGGTGGAGGGGGAGTAGCTAATCCGTTCCCCGGGGAAGGAAACAGAATGCGTCCTACCCAATCATTATTTTCTTCCTGTGGTGTGGTCCACCTAAGATTTATATCCTTATAATTTTTTTTTTTGTAAATTACTAAAATGATCTGTAAAAATGGATGAACAGAATGGATGAAACACATACATCATGGTGGGCTCCACGGAGCACCGACCACAAGCCATGGGGCTGGTGTGAGGGGGAGTAGTTAATCCGTCTCCTAGTTTTTAAGTCTCTTGGGGCCCATCGTGATGTATGTTATTTATCTACTCTGTCCATACATTTTAACGGATTATTTAAACAGTTGATCCAAAAAAGGAGTCAGATCTGTGTGCCCCACCATGATGTATGTATTATATCAACACCGTTCATTCATTTGGAGAGATCATTTTATGGGATGATCAAAAGAACAAGTCAGATCCAAATCTCAAGTGGCCCCACCACCGAAAACAGTGGGGACAGTGACACCCACCATTGAGACTTTCGTAGGGCCACTATGATATTTATTTAAGTTCTAACCTGTTAATAACTTTAAAAAAAGACATGGATGAAGAGAAAAATCAAATATAAGCTTCATCCAAGACTTCTGTAGCCCTCTGAAATTTTTTATTAGTAAGTGTTCAATCCCCACAATTATTATTATTTTTTGTAGTGGATCAACTTGAGATTTTGATTTGCCTCATTCTTTAACCCATGCCTTGAAATGATCTATATAGATGAATTTTTGTGGTGGACATTATTGTGGAACTATATAGGCCCCACCTAAATGACTACAGCTATAACCCTTATTTCCTGTGGTGTGGTCCACTAAAGTCTCCTATTTGCCTCCTTTTTGGTATCATAGCTAAAATGATCTGTCAAAATATATTGAAAAATTGTTTCCAGCCTTTGGCGATGAAAACTTTTGTCGCATTCATGATTTTTAGCTACGAAAATTTTCGTAGCTAAAAGTAATCCATTTCAAAATCTAGAAAATTTGTTTGCTGCCTTTGGCGATGAAAATATTCATTGCTAAAAGTCTCATCTAAGATTTTTAGCTACGAACATTTTCGTAGCTAAAAGTAAGCCATTCGAATTATTTGCAACCTTTAGCGACGAAAATTTTCGTTGCTAAAAGTCTCATTCGTAGCTAAAAGTAATCCATTCAAATGTTTAAAAAATTTGTTTGCTGCCTTTGGCGACGAAAATATTCATCGCTAAAAGTCTCATCCAGGGTTTTTAGCTACGAAAATTTTCGTAGCTAAAGTAATCCATTTGAATTTCTAAAAAAATTGTTTATAGCCTTTAGCGACGAAAAGTTTCGTCGCTAAAAGTCTCATCCACAATTTTTAGCTGTGAAAATATTCGTCGCTAAAAGTTTCATCGTTAAAAGCAACCTTTTAGCGACGAAATGAATTTTCGTCGCTAAAAGTTTCGTCGCTAAAAACCCTCTTTCTTGTAGTGTCATATATATTGGTTATGCATACTGATACCCCTCGTAGTAGTAGAGTATGAGACGTATCAGAACCCTTACATTATTTCTATGAATCTCTTGAATTATTATTAATTTTAAAGGACAACAATCACTATGAGTAGGGCATTGACCCTCTCCAACTGTACAAATAATGCAGGTAATGTATAGATTGAAGACGCGGATGACAATCTCCCTACTAAAGATTATTCTGAATAAATAAGAGATAGCTTTATGCTTAGTTTTATTTATTTTTCGCTGCAAACTCGATAATATAATAAGCTCCCATTGAGAGGGCATTTGATGATTTGTTGAATTCTTTTACTCTAATGGAATAATGAATATAGTTGGTTTTACTCTTGTGAATGGTTACCTTTGTGAATGTAATTGGATATGATCTAAATAAAAAAAATAAAATAATAAGGTGCGATTTTGAAACATCCAAGTTTTACATTATTAAGACTCGAAATTCTCGGGCACAAGTATGTATTCAGGCCGCGAAAATTTCGGAATGATACATAATGCATGACAAGAGGTAACCTACAAAAATGGTCCGCACCCTTCTCGAGCTCATCCGACTTAGACCTACTTTTAGGGTTGTCATTTTTGGGGAACGTCACTGACCAATTTCCTGAGCAAGATGGGTTTTTAAGTATTGGACGGAGTCCATTACAAAATATACAGGTAAAAGCAAGATTCACAACATTACCCTAATCGTTGTCGTAGAAGTGCTGTAGAATTGCTGCATAAGGGTCGTAGAAGTTATGACACTATGAGAAGAAGAGGGGAAAGCTCTTCGAAGATAATCATACCCTCACTCTTACTCCTCCTTTCTCTCCTTTCTCTCATTTTCTTCCTAGTCTAGGGTTACAAATCCGGATTAGAATAAAGGGAGTGAAATTAGAGAGTTATTTATAGTGCCCCTTTATCTGTCACACCTACCCTAAAAGAGGTCATCTTTAAGTAATGGGTTGATCATGACTTGTGTGAATTATCTACACCACTCATTTGTTAGGCTCGTTAAGCTAATGGCAATAACAAAAACATGAGGCAGATCCATCGCTTGAGTGGACCACACCAAAGAAAAACAACGAGAATAAAAATCTCACTGTTAAAAACTACTTTAGCCTTTAAAAGTTTAGGATGAAGCTGATATCTATGTTTTCCTCAATTTCACCACTGTTTCACCCTATGAATGGGTTGGATTATAATAATACCACAAGAAGTGCGATGATCCAAAACAAAAAATAGTTTTCAACTCGGGTGTCCCACAGTGGCACTGTGTTGTCCATGATGGCACCATGGACACAACAGTGGCACTGTGATCTTTTGATACATCACCCCCACGGTGCCACCATGGACCACACAGAGGACAACAGTGCCACCATGGGACACCCGAGTTGATTGCTATAAATAGGTTGTGGGGCTCATTTAAGTCCCACTTTTAACTCTCAAACGCGCAAACCCTAAACCTTAGCTACCCAAAATCCATCCTTGCTTACTCTAAACCCTTTCAATAGCTTTTGTTTCAACGTTTGGTTCATTTTTCTTCATCCCTTTGCTTCTTTCGCTCATGGGGAAGGAGAGAGTGAGCCAGAAGGAGAGTGAGGCGGAAGTGGAGTGCCGTTTAAAGAGGAAGCATGATAAAGGGGCATCCGCAAGCCAAGCCACTCTGTCTGAGAACCTACCGCCACCGCGAGAAGGTAGATTTACGGGGCGGGAAGTTATTTTTGAAACGTATGTCGATCACGATTTGTTCAGCGATTACGAATTGTTGGATCGGCTTTCAGGACACGGTTTGGACCCTATCTTCGAGGGTAACTCACCAGGTACTGAAGGGCAAGTAAGGGTGTTCTACAATCTTATTCGCAACCCCTGCGTAGACCCCCTTGGATTTGAAATAGAGTTGGGCACATGCGTCATCAACGTCAATGTTGACGTAATATCGGAGGTGCTCCATATATCGCGAGGTACAATTCATATAGATGAAGAAAATTTGAAATTGATTTCCAATCGATAATAGCAGACTCGATACTTATGCGGGACTCTTGTTGATTGGAGGCCGAATGACAGCTTATTGGCTTCTAATATGACATATGATTTTAGAATTCTTCATCATATCCTCACATTCAATCTGTACTCGAGGTTTGGAAACAGGACCGAACTCTCAGCCTACATGCTAGAGGTTCTCTACCAAATAGGGTAGGAGGTGGATGTTTGCATCCCTTTGGTGGTACTTTATCAAATTGTGAAGGCGGCCGCTCACCCATGGAAAGCGGGCCTTCCAATCGGCCGATTCATATGCAAGCTAGCGATCCATTATAGACTTAAATTGATGGGCATCATCCCTGTGACCGTAAAGAAGATAAGTAGAAACACCCTATTTCGGATGAAAATCATTAAGAAGGCCCCAGGAAATAGATGGGAGATGAAATCGAGGAAGAAGAGGAAGAGGATGAGGGAGGAGGAGGGGAAGCCGCAGAGGATGATCGGGATGAGTCAGTAGCGACCTGAGGCTTCGATGATCGTCTATCTGCTCTCGAGGCCAGGGTGCGAGAGATTAAAGAAGATCAACAGTACCTAAAGCGTAAAGTGTGCAAGATGTATTGTACGCTGAAGACGGTGCTATGCTACGTGCAAAAGGAGGGAGCGCCCCCACCCTCACCTCATTTGGAGGATCAATAGTTTATAGAATGTAGATGTCAGTCACTAATGTAGCATATTTTTACTTTCATGTAGGCTTGCATTGTAACTTAATTTGCGTGTTTATGGAAAAATATTGGTTGAATGGAGTGAATTGTTATAATTGAAAGCATTGTTAAAGTACTTCTATGAAAATGTTTTCTTCAAAACATTATGACAAATCTATGTTTGGAGCATAGTACTGTTAATGGTCATTGTATCTCAGTTATGTTATTATTATTATTATTTTTTTGTGCAAAAGTGGCACCTTCTTGAGTTGCAATTTTGGGAGTAAAATGTAAAATTGCAATGACTAATGAACGAATGCTGGAGATCTCCATTCATGCATTTGATGTATGTAATTGTTGGAAGCATGAATTAATGTTGATTGTTCACTCGAGCTTCATGATTAACACATGGTGATCTCACATGTAACTTTATTTATTTATCAATTTTGAACATGTTTGGATGAGCTTCCGTGTATGCAGATTGCGATCGAATTCGTGAGTAAGGCTGTTAGAATATGCCTCTCATATGTGAAGATAGAAGATAGAGAGATGATTTGCTGTGTGTATCTCTGTAAAGTTGCACTTGGATGCATTCCTTAATTCAATTGCAACTCTTAGTATAATATAGTGGGATTTATAATAGTTTGAGTCACATGACTTTCAAGTTATACCTCAAAGGAATGTACTACAATTTGAGGGATACTTCCTCACTATCGACACTAGCAAATGCCATTGTAATTTAGTCATTTCCTATTGATTGAATTGAATTTTTGCAATTCAATTCATTTGTGCATTTAAATGTGCCCCAATTGAGCCAACATCCACCAGAACAACCTCATTGTTATATTGTTTGCAAGGGTATTTCACTGTTTTTGTGGCAATAGCATGCATAACACCAACATCTTTATATTAACAGATGGCCCGCGCCTTCGAGACTAGAAGCTCTTAGAGAGGGGCAGGCAGGCATACCACTAATAAACGTGGTTTGGTTGACCATTGGCCATTCCTTCATCCTCACTTTTGAAAACATCTGATAAACCCAAACGCAATCAAGTAACTCAATAGGAAATTAAGCGAGGCAAACTGGAAGTTGAGCAAGGCTAACATGAAAATGAGTGAGGTAAACTGGAAAAATGAGCGAGACAAACTAGAAATTGAGCGAGGCAAACATGAAATTGAGCGAGGCAGACATGAAATTGAGCGAGGAAAACTGGAAATTGACCGTGGGTAATTGTTTTATGAACTTCTACAATGCCAGATTATCAAGCGACACCTACTGATTCTACATCAGTGAAACATGAAACAACATACATTGCTTGCATGGCTTTCAATTCTCAGCCACTGAAGGGACTCCGAATGCAAATCAGATCTGAGCAAAACTTTAAGTTAAATCCATACTAACAGGCAGCCCAAGAAAGTGAAAAGAGCTTTTTGATGAAAACGCGTCTAACCCATTTGAAAAGAACTTGTCAACATCATGAGACAAGGCCTCTATAGCTAACTTAATTAATTTGTGTCTCTTCTTAGAAAAGATTTCCCCATTATTGAATTGCAACTCTGAAAATTAGGCAAGATTATCAACTGAATGTCCTTTTTAGTTCTTATAGCTTGCATGCAATAAAATAATTTGTGCTAAATGTTAACTACAAGTGAAGAAGTCCTCAATCCTCATATAGATATTAGTGGTTAGATACCATATACATTTGGCCGGAGACAAAGAATTAATACATTGATAACCTTTCACATCAACTGCAAATTCCCAAGAACACAAAGTGATATGAGCTAGTTTACTACTTTTCTAATGAAAAAAATGTGCTTCTCACAAGCCATGGTGTCATATTAAATATACCAACACTATGCTGAGCGAGGCAAACTGGAAATTGAGTGAGGCAAACTGGATATTGAGCAAGGCAAAGAGGAAATTGAGCAAGGCAAACTGGAAATTGAGCAAGGCAAACTGGAAATTGAACGAGGCAAACTGGAAATTGAGCAAGGCAAATTGGAAATTGAGCGACGCAAAGAGGAAATTGAGCGAGGCAAAGAGGAAATTAAGCGAGGCAAATTGGAAATTTAGTAAGGCAAACTGGAAATTCAATGGGGCAAATATGGAATTCAGCGAGGCAAGCATGAAATTCAACGAGCATTAAAGGAGATTGAGTGAGGCTAACATGAAATTCAACGAGCCTCGAATGAAATGGTTTAGTGCAACGCTAGGTTTCTTATAAAAGGGAATACACAAAATTTTTTGAATTAAATCACTCACCAGCTTATTACATTAAGACATAAAATACATTACAACATATATCATACAAACACAAAATAAATTACAAAGTACGTTATTCATTGGGTATTGGAAACTTGCACTTTCGGCGATTATACCTCGTTTGTTTGCATTGCCCACACTTTACTGTTTTCCGTTCCTCACCACGTGAAAGAATTCTTATCTTTTTCAGTCTTCGAGCTGACCTCTTCTGTCACGGGGGTTTAATTCTAGCACAATACTCTCTGAATTCAGGCGATATTGTCTATTGGCTCTTATCATATACTGGGTACATTGATTCATTATACGTGATCAGGTAATTTTGCGCCGTGTAGAATGGGGAGTAGTATGAGTAACGAAGAAGATTACAGTTTTTACATGTTGAAAGGAATTGCAAAAAAAAAGGAACCCCTTTATGTCAAATTCACGACATGTATACAAAAGCTCACTGAGCTTGACTGTATCATTATAATCTCACACAACCTAGAACTCATCTCAAGAAATTACATGACAACAGATATCTCGGGCCTTCAGTACAAGATCTTTTAACTGATCCTCGGTCCATGGTGCCAACAACCCTACAAATGATGATCTAGATTCTCTTCTTTTATAAAACATAACTTGTATCTTAAATCTTCTTGCCTCTATCAATATAGTGACAGGGTATTTGTGTGCTTCTTTGAAGATAACATTAACACACTCAGATATATTCGTAGTGACCAAGTTGAATATTTTTCCTAGAAAGTGCGACGAGGCCCATCTTTCATACCCTATTTCTCTCAACCATACATGTACCAGGGGATTGTTGTTGAGGGTCAAATATTGCATATCAGACCCCAATTATTGCCTGGATTTATGAACATGGTACTGTTTAACAGCCCGATTTAATCGTGTTTGTGCTGCAAGGTGTATTTACGAGCTTGGACTGAAACAGGGTGCTAAAAGCATGGATTTAATACTTTGAGGTCACCAAGGCAAGGGACAGACCCCAAGGGACTAATATTGACGGATCTACATGCCAAAGATCTGAGAAAACTGAGAAACTGAAGCTCAAGTGGCCTGAAAGATGTCCAGAATGCAAGATCATAGGGTTTTCACCATTTGTATACATGGCCTGAGGGCCATAAATTAACCGTACACATTAAATTTGAACCGTTAGATCCCTATGAAAGTGGCCCAACGTACAGATTAGACACCAAATCAGTGAATTGGGGCCCACCTGGTATCTGGATATGCTTCACTTTTCTTCTCAACGCCTTAAAAGAGGTAAAAAAAATGGATGGACGGTGAGGATTTTTCATAAACATCACATGTGGACCCCACCAGCCGTGCTTATGCACAGAGCACAAGTGCACTCAAGGTGCACTGGATCCAGAGCACCCGGTTAGCAGGCGATGACCCGATCCCACTCACATGAAAGACAGCGGATGGATGTTGTCCGTCTGTTTTGCAATAATGAAGCCCACCCATCATACATATGTATGCTCTGGACCGTCAATTATGTCTAGATGGTGGGGAAGACCACAATATTGGTGACCTTTTGGTCCCATGCACCCGATCACAAGAAATTTGTGTTCAAACTTGAGATGGACGGCGGAATGAAGATCTCATGGTCCACCACGGTTAGGATCCAAAACCAAGTAAGTCTGGACGGTTTTTTGTCCTGAAGCCAACGGACGGAGTGGATTTTACACATGACATCAATTAGTGGTCCACCGACTATCACAGAGCCGTGATGTAGCCTCTGTTTCGCAACAGGGGTTGCGAGTTTCCTTTGTGGGCCACCATCATACACCAACGGTCTAATCCGGACCGTCCATCAGGAGTCCACGGGCCCTCTCATCTAAGACTAGTTGATGAAATTTCAAGAAACAATGAATATTGGTTTTCATCCGTCTAAACGGAGGACGAATGGTGCAACGAAAAGTTATGTGGGCCACACCGAAACCAATCAAAAACTACTGTTTCCCGAATCGTTTTACAAGGGAAAACTAATGGATGGAGTGGATTTCCATGAAGACACCGATCATGGGCCCCACCAAGAATCAGCGTAAGCTGATTTACGTAGGTTGTGCGTCTGGAGAGACCCGGACGATCTGAGTCATTCTACAAGCTTGGCTCAGATCGGACCATCGATCCTAGCCATCCAAATCATTCTTACGGGGTGGCCGACCATCGCCAAAGAGCCTGAACGGTTCAGATCTTGCAATTGGTGGATCGTTTCGCTAAACATCTCACCTAGACGCACCTGCTCTTTTCATTATGGAGATGCAGCAAACAGTACTCTCACCGACTCCTGCTTCCGACCCTTCCTAACTTTCACAATTCTCTCATGATTAGCTGTGAGATTGGTAAATTACTATTGTTTTCCATAGTCTCCTGGGCATGGTTAGGTGACGGAATCACTTCCAAATCTTCGCCATTCTTATCTATTGATGATTAGACCCATGAGAAGTTTAGAGATCTGACAAATCTCTTCTTACTAATTGGATAGGATAAGACTAATTCCAGTTGTGTCCTTGAATCATTGCTAGGTAGCTTCCTAATTGCCACAAGTGGATCCTTGACACCCTAGTTTTCCACCTTTAAATTTACAAGTTTTAGATTAATATTTCACCATTATTCCCTCATACTCACTTGATTTAGATTGCATCTTAGTCTAGTTCTAGTTCTACTTAATTTCATATTACGTACAGGTTTCAGTCCCTTGGGATTTGACCTCGGTCTCATTGAGTTTATTACTATATCACAACCCTATACTTAGGGAGTGAACAAGTTTTTGGCGCCGTTATCGAGGATTGACGGTTATGTTTTCTGAGATTAACTGGTTTTGGGATTAGTTTAAGATTAGGTTAGGATTAGGTTTTTTTTTTTTTTTTTTTAGAAACTAACCTACCTTTCCTATTTTGTAGGATTCTGAGATAGACTTTCTAAATTGGTAATCTCTTTCTAGTTTTTTTATTTTTCTATTTTTAGATATTTTCTAATTATAGGATTTCTTTTACTTTTAGAATCTAACTTGTTTCTAATTCTAGGTTTAGAACCTTCCTTTAAAAAATTTATATTTTTAGAAACTGACCTATTTTGTTTTGTTTTTCAGGTTTTAACTTAGGAATCTCTAATCTGGTAACTTCTTTCTAACTTCTCCTCTTACTTTCCATACTGCTGTAGGATCTTTTCTTTTATTTTTTTAGGATTAGATTCAAAATTAAGGTTTCACCATGAACGAACAAGAGTAGCTAGAGTGGGCACGTGAGTATGGTAATCTATTTCTAAAAAACGAGAGGTTCCGTGAAAAAATGTTAGATGCTTATGCTTGGAAACAGCCCATGTCTCAAAATTTTTCTGAAACTATGATTGAGAACTGACTGGAATATAATCCTCCACCGATTAAGAAATCTATACGTAATCATATGAGGGAGAATAATTACACCCCACCGATTAACAAAACAGTATGTGAGTGTTGGGGTTATCATAACTATGAGAGTGAGAATTATTATCACCCATCCGATAAAAAGAAAATAGTGCATGATTATATTATGAGTGATAATATGTATTACCAAGCATCAGATTCTCCCACCTATGATCCGTATGATTATAATCAGTGGAAACATCAAAATTGGGGAAACGAACCAACAACATGTTATAATGATTATTCTCTTGGATCCCTTACCTTTGAGATCCAACCAGAAATGATCCAAGAGGATTCATTTTAGTGTAACATGGCCTGTCTTGTGGAAACTAGAAAATTGTTGGAAGCACTTAATTCACGCCTTGATAAGGTAGAGGAGGCT
Organism: Magnolia sinica; assembly: GCF_029962835.1. Taxonomy (NCBI): domain Eukaryota; kingdom Viridiplantae; phylum Streptophyta; class Magnoliopsida; order Magnoliales; family Magnoliaceae; genus Magnolia; species Magnolia sinica. The sequence goes on from NC_080585.1 coordinate 76,789,618, forward strand.
CATTCATCCCAGCCATAATTCATTCCAATAATACAATGCGAGGAAAGTGATCCTAACTCGCTTTTGAAGAACTCTGGAATTACAAATGAGGAGTTGGAATCCATTAATGAGCATATGGTTCAATTTTCTGATGAGTCGATCTCGATGGCGGTCCAAAGGAATGATTAAGAGACGTGGGTGTCTTTTAAATATAATGACATTGACACACTTCACTCACATGACGCACTTAATTTTAATGATGAGAAAGAGGTCAGTTTATTCGAACTGCTACCCAATTTATGAATAGAATGCGAGGAAAGCAATCCCATCCCAAGTATGTACTACACTGAATTGGAAGCTGATAAGTATTGGGAGGAGATTCATGAGAGCACAACCCAAATTTCACTTGAATCAACTTTAATTATGGTCCAGGAAGGTGATCACGAGGCACAGGAAGTTCTACTCCACCTATCTGACATGGCCAATTTAAATGTAGAGGATGAACCACTTTCACCTAAACCTTCTAACCTTTGTAAGACATGTTTAGACCACTCCCTTGAATTGGATGATGGTATGATTTGGGAGATGAACGAGCCCCTTGATATGACTCTGGAAGTTGAAACCACCCAGTTGAGGCCACCATCTAAGTCATACACTGTTGACAATTCAATGCCTCTTCTGAGCAGTATTAATGAATAGAGTCCTCATATCAATACTTGGTCTACTGACCCTCAATTTATCTACGTAGGGCTGGAGCAAGAGAGCATACTTCCATATATTTTTAAAGACGATGGAATCCTTGGGTAGATTATCACACACTTCAATGTGGAAAATGAGTCACTCTCAGCTGAATGTCCCAACTCTTTGGACGATTGCTAGGCACACTTTCTAGATTCAAATGAATTTATGATAGTGGATGCCTCACAAGACAACATCTCGGTAGTTGTCATGGACCGAGAGAACCCTTATTCTGAAGCCTCTTCTTCCCCAGATCCTCACTATCTACCATTAAAGGAGGAGCTGACAATGGAACCGAAGTCTGACACTTCGGAATGTGTTGAGACTACATCACTTCCTAGAAGTTTTTTGAACTCTATCTACTTGTAGTCTTTGATTCACCATGGGATACTAACGTTGAAACTTCTTCTATCACAGGTGAATCGTATATACTCTGGATACCTCAAGCAATTCAATGAAAAATTTCTTATGAGGTACATAAGTTTCTCTGGAAAGTCCTGCTCCAGGGCATCCAAGCCTATTGCAAAAAGGGCTTTTGGATGATCCTATTGAGGAACTTACTGAGAAACTTATCAAGATACTGGCCGGAAGAGGAACCTTGCAGCATGATTGAGTAAAATTTCTCTGCTTTCATAGGACTAGGGTAGTTTGCTTTATGTTGTTTTATGTTAGACGGTTTTATGCCATTAGGTTAGTTTGCTTCTTACATTATTTTAGGATAGTTTGAGTTAGTTGTTTTCACTCTCTTATTGACCTGCTTTCATGTTGAGATCTCTGTGGAGAAACCGTACGATTTCGTTATTCAGTTACTATCTTTCCATCACTTCTCTTTCAATTTCATTGTCTCATGTGCATTGCATGCTCATATCTTTTACATCGAGGACAATGTAGATTTTAGGTTGGAGGTGGGAGATTAGGTTACCTAATCAGTATTTTCTTGGTATTGAGCAAAAATTGTGAAAATTTTAAAATTTTTAAAATTTTTTCTGGATATTCTTGTAAATTCGAAGTGATTTTGATGGCCATCTTTGATTTAGAATTATAAGATACATAATATTGGTAATTTATAACTTTTGGATTCAGCCATCTATTAAATTTCATAGTTAAGTTTGAATTGTTAATTCATGATTAGAAATTTTAGACATTGATTGAGTCATGATTTCACATATCACACCTAGCTTACATGTTAAAGCTTTAGTTCGATATTAAAGGGTTAACTTAGTAATCACTAAGCATGTAAGGAACCAGTTTAGAAAATTTGCCCGTCATGATCAATTGAAGAAAAAGAAAATACCTAGCTAAAAAAACAGATACCTTTAGAAAGGGTTGGGCGAATGATCTTCACCATAGGTTTGCTCCCTATAGGTGAAGATTTGATTCCCCATGGATGATATGTGGAAAGGGTTGGGTGTACGGTCTTCACCATATGTTTGCTCCCTATAGGTGAAGATTTGATTCTCTTCCTTGGCGTTACTTTTAATGGACAAATCAAAAGCTAGAAGAATGAAAAGATGATCTGTGAGGCAAGTTTTGGTTTAAATTTTGGTTATCATAAATTCTCTTGTTGGTTACCAATGATATCCTGAAATAGAGAAGTGAATTTTAATGATGATTAGCCGAGATTAGACCATACACCCATGGAACTCAATGTTTAGAATTGTTCTAATTAATGGATTAATACTTTGAACTTGATGATGAAGTTTATCGTGTGCTTGAGTCCAGGAAAAAGTAATGCCCAACATTCATGAATCTTAGAATTCTAGGATAATGATTGTTTTTCAAAAATCACTCGAGTTTAGAGAAATCGTTCTGTACTCTCAACTTACTTTTCGCATACGTTGCTCGGGACTAGCAAGATGCTAGTTGGGGGTTGTGTTGAGGGTTAAATATTGCATAATAGACCCCAATTATTACCTGGATTTATGAACATGGTACTGTTTAACGGCCTGATTTAATCGTGTTTGTGCTGTAAGGTGTATTTACGAGCTTGGACTGAAATAGGGTGTTAAAAGCATGAATTTAATGCTTTGAAGTCACCAAGGCAAGGGACAAACCCCAGGGGACTAACATTGACGGATTTACATGCCAAGGATCCGAAAAAACCGAGAAACTGAAGCTCAAGTGGCCTGAAAGACGTCCAGAATGCAAGATCATAGGGTTTCCACCATCTATTCGACTCGAAACTTTATACATGGCCTGAGGGCCATAAATTAACCATACACCTCAAATTTAAACCATTAGATCCCTGTGGAAGTGGCCCAATGGACAAACCAAATCAGCAAATTGGGGCTCACCTGGTATCTGGATATGCTTAAATTTTCTTCTCAACGCCTTAAAAGAGGTGACAAAATGGATGGACGGTGAGGATTTTTCATAAGTATCACATGTGGACCCCACCAGCCATGCTTGTGCACACTACACAAGTGCACTAGGTCCAAAGCACTGGTTAGCGGGCGCTGACCGGATCTCACTCACGTGAAAGACAGCGGACGGACGTTGTCTGTCCGTTTTACAATAGTGAAGCCCACCCATCATACATATGTATGATCTGGAGCGTCCATTGTGTCCGGATGGTGGGGAAGACCACAATAATGGTGACCTTTCGGTCCCATGCACCCGATCACAAGAAAGCTGTGTTCAAACTTGAGATAGACGGCGGAATGAAGATCTCATGGTCCACCACGGTTGGGATCCAAAACCAAGTAAGTTTGGACGGTTTTTCGTCCTGAAGCTAATGGACGGAGTGGATTTTACACCTGACATCAATCAGTGGCCCATCGACCATCACAGAGTCGCGGCGTAGCCTCTGTTTCACAACAGGGGTTGCGGTTTTCCTTTGTGGGCCAACATCGTACACTAACGGTCTAATCCGGACCATCCATCAGGATCCCACGGGCCCTTTAATTCAAGCCTAGGTGACGAAATTTCAAGAAACAACAAGATCAGTTTTCAACCGTCTAAACGGAGGACAAATGGTGCAACGAAAAGTTAAGTGGGCCAAACCGAAACCAATTGAAAACCGTCGCTTCTCGAATGTTTTTATGAGGGAAAACTAATGGATGGAGTGGATTTCCACGAAGACACCGATCATGGGCCCCACCAAGAATCAGCGTAAGCTGATTTACACAAGTTGCGCGTCCGGAGAGACCCGGACGATCCGAGTCGTTCTGCAAGCTTGACTCGGATCGGACCATCGATCCTAGCCATCCAAATCATTCTTACGGGGTGGCTGACCATCGCCAAAGAGCCTGAACGGTTCAGAGCTTGCAATTGGTGGATCGTTTCACTGAACATCTCACCCAGATGCACCTGCTGCGTCTCTGTTCGCTGCGGAGATGCTGTGAACAGTACTCTCACCGACTCCAGCTTCCGACCCGCTTCCGACCCTTCCTAACTTTCACAATTCTCTCATGATTAGCTATGAGATTAGTAAATTACTGTGGTTTGCCATAGTATCGTTAGGTGACGGAATCACTTCCAAATCTTCGCCATTCTTATCTATTGATGATTAGACCTATGAGAAGTTCAGAGATCTGACAAATCTCTTCTTACTAACTTGATAGGATAAGACTCTAATTCCAGTTGTGTCCTTGAATCATTGCTAGGTATCTTCCCAATTGCTACAAGTGGATCCTTGGCACTCTAGTTTTTCACCTTTAAATTTGCAAGTTTTAGATTAATATTTCACCATTATTCCCTCATACTCACTTGATTTAGACTTCATCTTAGTCTAGTTCTATTTCTACTTAATTTCAGATTACGTAGAGGTTTTAGTCCCTTGGGATTTGTGCAGTCTCACTGAGTTTATTACTATATCACAACCCTATACTTGGGGAGTGAACAGTTGGCCATTTCAATATCATGCATTAACTTTTCGAACTCAGCCCTCCTGCAGGTCTTCACCGCCTATCAGTAGTAGATTTCTAACAACTTGTCTTTAAATGTGTCCACTAAGTTTCTGTATATATGGTATGCACAGTAGACATGGATTGCATGTTGGAAGACTTGAGGAACTTCTTTCATTAAACCTTTATGTTGGTTTGATATAATCACAATACCCGAAAGAGCCCCTAATGTATAGTTGAGGTGGGTAAGGAACTAATTCCAACTGTTGTTGTTCTCTAATTCCCCGATGCAAAAAGCAACTGGAAAAATATGATTGTCGCCATCTAAGGCCGTGACAATGAATAGAACAACCTTGTATTTACCCTTTAAGTGCGTTTCGTTGATGGCCAATACCCTTCGCATAAAATTTTAAAAACTTCGAACATATTGTCTAAGCGCTACAAAAAATCTCTTGAACCTGCTCGTCTCTGGGTTAACAAGCATGACAGTCATCATCCCCGGGTTGGCTATCCTCAACTCATGAAAATACATCAGGGGTTCATTGTAAGAGTCTTCATAAGACCCCATAACACGATTTATTGGGTGCTCCTTAGTGCCCCATGCCTTTTTATAACTGATAAGAATATTATATTTCTCTTGCATGACGAAGATAATATCACTCGGCCTTAACCCTAGGCGTTGTTCAATGCGGCTAATAACCAGCTCATAGGCTAACTTACTGTAAGACCCGTATCCTAGCCTGTATCATTCCGTAGGCTTTCACGGTCCTCCCGATTGAATTCCGGTGACCCGTGGTCTATTATCAGCGTTTGTGTTCAATCTTGAGTCACGTCCTGTCAGTCTGAGTCGGCTCAACCCGAGACCTATACCATTACGACCACATCGACGCCACGATTCCAACACCACGCCTCGTGTGTCAATGCGATGCTTAAATCATGAGATGTAGCTCGCGCATTATAATAGCTATGGACCGCACATTTGTAGGGCCCACGTATCACAATGGCACCATTTCCTAGGTTATCATGGGGTAATGTCATCATCACGTGCCAAGTAATAAATACTTAGAAGCATTTATGGCATTTATTTCTCCATGAGTCAACACTCTCCCTTACTAAGCAATTAATGATGGCCTTACATCATTAATTCAAACCTTGATTTTTCCTCTCTCTCCTATTTCCCTCTCTCTCTCCTTCCTCATTTTCATCTCCCCTAGCAACTAAGAAGCCATGGACGTTCCAAACTATCTCCATGGCCAACCCTCTCACCTTAGATCCCCTTCAATCCTGCCATTAAAAGCTCATCTCCACTGTTGAAAAAGATCCTAAAAGGCTTGAGGACCCGAGGAATTGAGGAAGGAGTCGATTTAGAAGTGGGTGCTTCTTTCTCCCTCTCTCCCTCTCTCTTTCAATATTTTGGTGTGATGATGTGGCCGTGTGGCCCACCCGGATGTACCCCACCTTGATGTATGTGATGTCCAAGCTGTCCATCAAATGGACCCCACGACCATCTAAGCCATGTGGGCCCTACTTAATGGTGATGGGTAAACACAAAGATCAATTGACCAAGTGGGCCACTTCCATGTGGGACCCACCTTGAAGAACATTCCAACCGTCCAGCGTTTAGGGACAAGGTGGATTTTGCTGATGTGGGCCCCACCTGGGAAAAACTGTGAAAAAACACATTTCTTTAAAAAAATAATTTAAAAACTAGGCAGGGACGCTGCTGCTGACGTCCTCAGTAGCGTCCTGCTATGCACGGATAAAACGGGCAGGGACATGGTCCCACTTGTAGGCCCCACCATGATGTGTGTTGTTCATCAACACCGTGCATTTGTTGGGTCCCTTTGGGACAGTGCCAAAAAAAAAAAAAAAAAAAAAAAAAAACATCACCTGCATTTGGGACTTAGGTGGCCCGCACGACAGGAAATAGTGTGTTTAAACGACTGCCATTTAAACCCTTTGTAGTAGAAGTTTTGAATCATATGAAATTAGTTTTTTCTTTTCATCCAGCTACGTGTGACCTTACCAACAGATTGGATGGCAGATAAGCATTTTGGTGGGCCCCACGTGGGACCCACTAATGTATGTATTGTATTCCACATGTGGGACCCACCATGTCATATGCATCAGGTATGCACCGTCCAGAACATCAGACCCTCTGGACGGTGGCTCTTTAATATATATATATATATATATAGTATATTATACGGTACTATAATATATTATATTATATTATAAAACATATATATCCAAACCCTCTGGAGGTGGGCCACGTGCGTGGGACCCACCTGATGAGCGGACTGGCAGCGTCCTCACTGCCCCATACTGATGGATTTTATCCATCCAGACCATCCATGCATTGACGTCCATGTGGACCCCACACTGATGGCTTCATCCATCCGAGCCGTCCATCCATTTTAAATCTTAACCGTCCATCCGATTTGATGTGGGCAAGCAGATGATGCCACCTGCTGCTGCACGTGCAGTACCAGCACTTTGGGACTAAGACGAAGCAGATTCATTTCTCTGGTGGGCCACCTATGTGGGCCCCACCCCCTGGTGTGTTTGAGCATTCATGCCATCCATCCATTTTTTTACGGTGGGCCCTTTTAACGCCTCCATGCCGTTCATCCATTTGACGTGCACATGACCCCCACCCTTTGATACATGTGTTGCATCCAACCGCCCATCCATTTGGCGACCTTGTCTTATGGCTTGAGACTATATATAAGTCAGATCTAGCATCAAGTGGACCACACTACAGCAAACAATGGGTTTGAATGTCTACCATTGAAACCCCTTTGTTGGGATTACAGAAGTTTTGGAACCAATATGATATTTGTTTCTCCTCTAAATCTGGGCCTTTATGACCTTATGGACAGATTGGATGGAAAATAAGTATTGCGGTGGGGCCCACTGGAATTCAATGGTGGAAATCATTATCACCACTATTATTTGTGGTACGGTCTAGATGATCTGTCGATATGAATTATTTTCTTGGAAATGCTCTATAATGATCCTTAAAACTATAGATGGTCAGTGTAGTTGATGTGGTCCATCTTGATGTATTGGAGCCCATGGGTAGAGGCCCATTATGATGCATTTAAGGCCATGGGATGTGGGCCCTTTGTTACATATATTGAGTCCATGTTAGGGGCCCACTATGATGTATATTAGGCCCAGGTGTAGGGCCCACTCATTGTGTATTAAGGCCCACGGGATAGGGCCCATTATGATGGAATTGCGGGCCTAGAGGGAGAGGCATGATGTGATGAATACAAGGCCCATATGATGGGGCCCACCTGCTTGAATCTGAGGCCCATGGGCAAGGCCCATTGTGATGTATTCGTGGCCTATGGGCAAGGCCCATTGTGATGTGTTAGGCCCATTGGCGTGGCCCATTTGATGCATATGAGACCCATGCATAGGGCCCACATGTTATGTGTTTGAGGGCCCATGAGCAAGCCCACCTATCATGTCGTATATGAGGCCCATGTAATGCGGCCCACTCGACGTTTATGAGGCCCATTGGTGCAACCCGTTGATGCGGCCCACTTGATGTTTATGAGGCCTATTAGTGCGACCCATTCAATATGGCCCATTGAGCTGTATTTGGAGCCCATTTGGAAGGGCCTTATGTGAGGAATATGAGGCCCTTGTATAAAGCGCAATATGATGTATTTGCGGCCCATTCATTAAGGCCCAATTTTATGTATTTGTCTAAGGCCCAATATGATATATTTGGGGCCCATTGAGATGTATTTGGGGCCCCTGGGTTAAGACCCATTGAGATGTATTTGAGGCCCAGGTGCAGGGCCCACTTGTTGTGTATTCAAGGCCCGGTATGATGTGTGATTTTGCCATGATGTATGTAATGGTGATTATGTAGGCCACTCCTTAAGAGCAATGCTGGTTAAATGTCCACATTGATGGGCAATGATGGTTGAATGTTCACCTTGTGACCTTCCCTTGGGCCTTGTTAGGCCCATTCGTACCATTCTCTATATATGTTAGCTCAAATAAGTGGGCCCCATTCGCCATAGACGGATGGCCCCGTGCCATAAGATTTGATATAACCACTGTTGTGGGCCGATCTTGATATTATGGTTGATCGGCCGTCCATCTATAGATCCTACCTTATTTATAAACCGATTGTTGTGGCCGATTGCCGATTCCAATCATCAAGGCCAATTATCGATCGATCCTGATTGTCATGACCGATTGCCAATTAGCTATCGTGGCCGATTATTGTGACCAATTGTCAATTCCGATTGTCTTAACTGATTGCCGATTCTAATCATTGAGGCCGATTATTGATTGATTCTGATTGTCGAGGCCGATTGTAGAGGCCGATTACGTTTGCCGAGGCCGATGGTCGAGAGCCATATGATGTATATGCGGCCCATGTTTGAGGCCCATTATGATGTATATGGAACCTATGTTGGAGGCCCAATATGATGTACATGCGACCTGTGTTTGAGGCTTAATATGATGTATATCTAGCCCGTATTTAAGGCCCAATGTGATGTATATTGAGGCCTAGGTGATGAGGCCCATTGTGATGCATTTGGGGGTCAGGCGAAGGAGCCCATTGTGATGTATGTTAGGCCCATGTGAAAGGCCCATTGTGGTGTGTATTACGCTATTGAGTGGGACCCATGGTGTTGTATATTTGGCCCTTGTGTGAGGCCATGGGTCCACCATTCCTTGGAGGACAATGTTGGTTAAATGTCCACCTTATTGTGATTGATTGTCGATGCCGGATATTGATACTAATTATGAGTATGTGACTGCATAGCATCATGATCATGCACATATGCATCATTTGCATGTTTATTATGAGATGTGGTTGACCATTGCATATGCTATTGGGCAGGTTGTTATGAGACTCCCTGATAGGTGGAAGTTATCTCACATGAACGCACAGTATGCGCAGGATTGATGCATGACTGGATTGTATGACTTATGCATCTTACATTGTGTGCCCTAGTGACATCAGGACCATAGCCTCCATAAGCATATCGTGGATGGCCAAATGGGACACCAAAAATGTTGGTTCTAGCATACGGGCGCCATAGATGTCCTTGGGTGAAAATTTTAAAACCCTCTTGGTACCAGAGGACGCCCCAACGTCGAGACCGAGTGGATACATGAGCGCCCGAGTGCCGAATACCAGGAGGCCACGTCTCCCATTGTGTCATGGTCGATTGAGTGGGGGTGTGGCCTTACCCGCCCGAGAGTAGGGGGCAATACTAGGCTGAGTTTGACCAGCTCGTGAATGGGTCCGCTATCGACGTGCCGGATAGGTATTTGCAGATTATTGGCCAGGCGGATAGTGAGGTTTCTTACACTCACTTGGGCTGTACGGTTGACAGAGCGGTAGTGCCATTTTGAGTGTGTTGAACCTCGGTAATGATCTCAGAGATGAACTGTACTGATATGTGGATTTACTGAGCAGGAGTTGCATACTCATTCATGCATTCATTCATTCACTATCCACTCGGGTTGGTAGTGCGCAACTATTTGTTACATGTGCCTTCGCAATGGTCAGGATTTCGATTGGGGCACGCGACTAACCTGAGATTAGGAGTTTACCACATTGAGTTTGTCTATCCAAATTTAGGTATGGGACTAGTTTGGATAGAAGTCCCTTATGATGGACCCCATAGCCTGCATTACCACGTACTATCATCCCGACTTCACACTCCAGTATGGTCATTCCATTTGCACCGCATATTGCATGACATTCGCGGCATACGACATTTTGGGTTATTATTTCTCTGCATTTATATGGTCTAGGTACGGCTGATGCTATTTGTGTTACTCATTAGGAATGCATATTGTATTGCGTCCTCTGCATCTGATATTTGACTATCTATGATTCCTCATTTGCATAGTTGATTTGTATTGCGTATTCTAATATTGGATAATTCCTGATCTTGTCAGTATTTCTACTTATTCCGATATTGTACGATTTATGGATTACCAGTATTTTTGGTATTATATGATTATGGCATTGTATTGAATACTTGACACTTATGTTGTGCACACACTTACACCACCCTTTAAGTTTTTTATAAGCTTATGCACGATAGATGTGTGCAGGTGATGTTAGGTTGCAGCAGTGTTGAGCTTGGAGCGTACAACGGTCTTTTGGAGCTTGATTTTTATTTATGTATTTCCTTCCAGCATTGTACTCAACTGATTATATTAGTGGATATGTGATGATGATGTTACCTTGTGAATTGGGTAATCTTGTGGTTATGCTTATTGCGAGTTAAATGTACATAAAAGAATCCTCCTTGTAGGATCCCAGGATCAAAATCTGGCGTATGGATGCTAGGATCCGAGAATGGGGTACTACGGAGGCTGTCGGCACCGGATTTGGTGATCGGGATTCCTGTGAATCCGATTTTCGGGTTTGGGGCGTGACACTTACTACTTGCTTATCGGTGATCGTTCTTCATCCATGACATGTTGCACATGTCTTTGGACGTATAATTCTGTTTCTTGAATATCTCCACATCATTCTCCTGAGATGCATGAACCCTCCATTCTCATTTATCTTCGAAACACACCACGATGAGTCTCTTAGATGATGAGTACAAGACCTTATACTGGAAGTTATTGTGAATTACAAATTAGATCAAAACATACTGGCACCAACTCCTATTCTTAAACGTTTGCCCACTAGCTATATCGATTGGTTCATCCAATGAATTCATATATTCCAATAGATTTGCATTGGTGAATGCAACATTTTCGGAAGGCACGATAACTTGATGAGTGATGAAGTTTGATGTTCCAGCAAGGTCTAGAAGTGGAATGTCACTTACACATATAGATTTAGTGGTGTATGATGAATGCAAATTTTCTCTTGTTGGTAAAGGTGGTGCCATGTATTCATAACTGAGGTTAAGGTCACCTGCCCATCTCACTTGGCTGGTCACAAAGTTTGATGTTTGAAGTGGCTCAAGCAGTGGATTGTTGCTTAGTCCCACTTGTAATGGTGATGACATATATTCAAATTTCACACCATGTTCCTCACCCACAGGGTATATGTGTATTGTCTCATTAATGTGATGAACTGTCTCGATGATTAAAGGGATGAATTTATCCGAATGCACCAACTGTGCTACCAAGAACATTCTCACCTCTTCATCGTCTTCGATTTCGGTTGGAGGGATTGATTCGTTTGAGCAAGGGTACAATACTTTCATCCTAATATCACAATTTGTTGGTTTACTCTTAATAGTCCTATAGGTTTTAGATAGAAGCTTCTCATATGCAGTACCGAGACCAAAAACAATACTTTTTTACTTTCCACTCTTGTACATGTATCAATTGTTTTCACATACTAACTCCCCGCCATAAGAGCATACGATGATTCTCGTAGCCATTATCTAAAAACAAATACAATGACATTTTATCAAAGAATCGTTAAATAATAGAAGCATACCATAAGATACAACTCGGTTAAATAATAGAGGACCAAGAACTCACTAAAATATTAGATGAGGATGATGTAAAGCTAAAAGAAATTAAAAAAAAAGAAAGGCATTAAAAATTTCATATATACAACTAGAGCTTAGATGGATATGAATGAATAAAATCCCAGTGAACGATATGTCGTACCAGAGCTATGGAATATCAAAGAGGTAAGGAAAACTTGATAATTAGGCTCTAATGCATACCAAAGCAATTGAATGATGCCCGTAAACACAATAAATAATGCCAAAGAGAAGGAAAGTAGTCCCATGTTGCAAACAGGAAAGTGAGCGAGGTAAATAGGAAATTGAGCGAGGTAAACAAGAAATTCAGTGAGGTAAGTATGAAATTCATCGAGGCAAACATGGAATTCAACAGGGCTCAAAGGAAATCAAGCGAGGAAAACATGAAATTCAATGAGGCAAACGGGAAATTGAGCGAGGCAAACGGTAAATTGAGCGAGGCAAATATGAAATTCAATGAGGCAAATTTGAAATTCAATGAGGCTCAAAGGAAATTAAGTGAGGCAAACATGAAATTCAATGACGCAAACATGAAATTGAGTGAGGAAAAAATGATATTCAGCGAGGCAAATATGAAATTCATCGAGGCAAATATGAAATTTAGGGAGGCAAACATGAAATTGAGCGAGGCTCAAAGGAAATTGAGTGAGGCAAACATGAAATTCAACGAGGCATACAGGAAATTGAGTGAGGCAAAGAGGAAATTGAGCGAGGAAAACATGAAATCAAGCGAGGCAAATTGGAAATTGAGTGAGGCAAACAAGAAATTGAGCGAGGTAAACTGAAAATTAAGCGATAATAACTAGAAATTAAGCTAGGCAAACTGGAAATTAATCGAGGAAAACTAGAAATTGAGCGAGGCAAAGAGGAAATTCAACGGGGCAAACATGAAATTGAGTGAGGGAAACTGGAAATTGAGTGAGGGAAACATAAAATTTAGCGAGGGAAACATGAAATTGAGCGAGGCAAGCAGGAAATGGAGTGAGGCAAACTGGAAATTGAGCGAGGCAAACTAGAAACTGAGCGAGGCAAACTGTAAATTCAGCGAGGCAAACATGAAATTCAGCAAGGCAAACTATAAATTGAGCAAGGCAAACATTAAATTGAGCGAGGAAAACTGGAAATTCAGTGGGGCAAATTGGAAATTGAGTGAGGCAAACATGAAATTGAGTGAGGCAAACATGAAATTCGACGAGGTAAATAAGAAATTGAGTGATGCAAACATGAAATTCAATGAGGCAAACAGGAAATTGAGAGAGGCAAACATTAAATTGAGCGACGATAACATGAAATTGAGTGAGCTTTAAATGAGATTGAATGAAGCTAACATGAAAATGGGCGAGGCTAACATGAAATTGAGAGATCTTCAAATGAAATTGAACGAGCAACACATGAAATTGACTAAGCCTAACATGAAATTGATCGAGCCTCAAATGAAATTCAACAAACCTCACATGAAGTTGAACGAGCCTAACATGGAATTGACCAAATTCACATGAAATTGAACGAGTCGTCGATCAATCGTCATTGACTTAAGCTCATCTCAATTTTCGTGAGTTCTTCTTCAATTTTGAGTGAGCAATGGTTAAGTTCGACTGAGTACCCTTAGTGAATTACTAGCTAAATTTGCACAGGTAGTAGATGAATTGCCATTGAATGTAACAAGAATACATTCAAAAAGTTTTTGTCACTATAAACTTGACCTTTAACCCACTAACTTTTTTAAAGATCAATACCTCCCACAACCATAGTGCCAGTCAAATCCAAGTTGAAGAAGTTGAAGGGTGCCTGAAAGAAGATTTAGAACCTTTTGAAAGATTGCAGCCAAAAGGAGCTAACCCAGAATATTAGAAGTAGAATGATAATATTTAAAGGTTCAATGGAGATTTTAGTAAGAAAAATGGTAAAAATAACGTGCGTACGTGGGTTTTGGGTTATAAGGGAGTGAAATGATTATATCTCATAAAGTAAGGGTATTTTTGTCTTCAATTAGTCTGTCCGTACATAATTGGTTTAGTCCTGGAAAGTAAGTTTAGGAGCGTTCAGAAAAGACGCTGGAATAAGGTGGGGTTTACAGTCGTCAATTTCTCAAATTTCAATTAATAATAGCCCATTGACAGCCACTATAAGGAAATCCTACCTTTACTGACAAAAAATTTCATCACTAAAAGCCAAAATTTCGTAGCTAAAACGTTTTAGCGACGAAAATTTTTGTCACTACATTCGTCGCTAAAAGACCAACGCAAAAGGTTTTTACGACGAAAAATTTTAATCGTCAGCAAAAGCAAGCTTTTTAGCGACGAATTTTTTCGTCGCTAAAAATTTTTTTACCGACGAATTGTTTCGTCGCTAAAAAACTTTTACAAAACTTTTAGCAACGAATATTTTTGTCGCTAAAAAATAAATGTTAAACTTTTGGCAACGATATTTTTCATCGCTAAAAATAATTACAAAACTTTTAGCGACGAATATTTTCATCGTTAAAAAATAAATGTTAAACTTTTAGCAATGATAGTTTTCGTCGCTAAAAATAATTACAAAACTTTTAACGACGAACATTTTTGTTGCTAAAAAATAAATGTTAAACTTTTAGCGACGATAGTTTTCGTCGCTAAAAATAATTACAAAACGTTTAGTGATGAACATTTTCGTCGCTAAAAAATTAGTTAAAAACTTTTACTGACGAAAATTTTCGTTAGTAAAAATATTTGTAAAACTTTTACCTGCGAAAATTTTCGTAGCTAAAAGTCTCTTTTAAAAAAAAAATATTCCAGCACAAAATTCCTGATATATGCCCGTTACAATATATTTCATCATATTCATCCTGATACACCTGTTATATAATATATTTTATCATATTCACATTCACATCTAAACCCAAACTAGTAAATCCATGCAAACCTAAACTACATTCATTTAAACACAAACAGTCTTATCCACATCACATTCATTCACACATAAATACATATAAGCTTAACATCTTAAACAAAAATACAAAAAATCACAAAGATGAAGGCTAAGGTTTAGGTTTAAGTTATAAGTATAGGTTTTGGGATTTGAGAATAAGTTTAGGTTAAGGTCATAAGTTTAGGTTAAGGTTATAAGTATAGGTTTAGGTTATGGGTTAAGGTTTAGGTTTAGGTTATAAGTATAAGTGTAACGCCCTGAAATTCGGGGGTCGAGCAAAACTCAGCTCCCGAGTTTCAAAAACATCACTTATGCAACATATGAAATGATGAATGTATGTTGTTTGTATTAGTGCATAAAACATGGAGTAGATTAAGCCAAACTGCAAACATAATCCAGGGACAGGTGAAATATGCAAGCGGAAGACTGAAGAAACACACACACACACACACACACACACACATATATATATATATATATATATATATATATATATAAGTCCCTGAGATATGTATGCTCTGCCAGGTCATAATTACAAGTTTTTGTTTTAAAATACAAGTATCAAAATGAAATACACCATTATAACAATAACCCTGAATCCCCGTAACTCAGGACACGACTCACATGAACCCGCCTGAGAACTGCATAAAGAAGAATGCCTCCTCGTCATCCTCATACTCCTGCTCTGTCTCGTGGGTCGCATCAACATTTGCATCTAAGACAGAGTCTGGTTGGTGTTTAAACACCGTCTCAGAACATGGGAGTGAGTGATCAACTCAGTGGAACTATACAGTAAAAGTTAACATGTTATCAATTCAATCAAGCAGTAATGATAAACCAATACAATCAAACATATCCTAATTGCTCTTGTTAATGAAAGGATGTATGTAGAAATGATGCATGCCCTCGCCTGCACTTCCTTAGCGTTTTCATCTTACGGTACGCATGACAACCTCTCGTAGTGCTCTACAATGCCAAGGCACATGCAATGCCCAAGTTGTTATTAGTCCTTTTCATACAGCAGGATTGGGAAGCTAAGGTACCTTCCTTATATCAATTCCCAAACGGTGATCCATTCTAGGGTTGTCAGTCATAGACAATCTCATATGATATTATGGTTCTAGGTCGCTGCAAAGGGCTTGTCACCAATCAATACAGGCCTAATCATACCTTAGTTGCTACAATAAGGCTCGTCGCCTCAATGCAGTATCATGATATGCTCGAGGTCACAACAAAGGGCTCGTCACCAATCAATGTAGGCCGACAGTACGAATATAGTGTCCCATACCACCATAATCAGCTCACGAGTCTGGATTGCTCATTGGTCACTACGGGGAGGCTCGTCACCCCAGCGTAGGCCGACAGCTCGACCACGGTGTCCCATACCACCATGTTCAGCTCATGAGTCTTAGCGGATCAGGTACCATAGTTAACGGGATTACACAGGTAAGTTTGGTACCCTAGATTCAAACAGTAGTGTCCATACATGGTGAACATTTACCTGGACAATCAGGTTACTTGACGAATTCGACTAGTACGAGCGCATGTTGAGTTGAACGACATAAAGTGCCCAAACACTTCGTGTGGCCAAACCACTGCCGACAACCCTAATAGGACTCGGATTCGTCAAACACGTCCTACGTGATGAAAGTGACCTCAGCCACGAACTCAAAGCTTGTTACCGATTGCCTGGACTATTTCATAGTCCCAAACACATTCAATTATAACAGATACTCATGCCAGCAATTCAGAACAGTAATGGATCAACAATTCCAATCATACAAGCATATGAGCATTTGATGAATTTCAACTTAACATGAATTCACACCTAAGTAGTGCCTAAGTTAAGCAGACAGAATGTAAGTTGCATGGAGGAAATCATACACATCATTAAGATAGTTGAGAATCTCTTCTCAACGCCCATAAAAAGTACAATATATTACACACTTATTCATTCAGACATTTCTACAAACACTTAGACTACATATTCCAACATACATGACGTATGTTGGTGATAGTACACATTAGGACAAATCCTTTCGCTAAGGAGTTGGTACACATACAACTAGCACAAACACATGACAATTAATCATGGCAAACACATGCTCGTATTTCATACGTATACGATACTTTTTACATATACATGGAATACACAAATCTCAATATAGTTCATATATATCAGAAACGCAATACAAACATTGCATTTGGCATGTGAAATTGCACCCACAACAATAATAAACCATTAACTGACACTGAAAGCCTTGAAAACCATAACCTATACATTTATAGTCCGCACCTTAAACCAGAAATTATGCAACGGATTCGATTTAGACGATAAGCCTTCATCAACGGTGAATAGGTAACCTAAGGCATGAATTAGATTAGCCATATCAACACTTAAACTAATCTAAGTTCCAAAACAGGTTAGGGTTTAATTGACTTACCCAAAAATGAGATTAGAATTGTCGGAATAACAATTCAGATGCGATGGATTTGGTACGCAGGGTAACTGGAAAGAATTCCAAGATGATTCGCCAACTTCTCTCTCACTTTTTCTCTCTTTTCCTCTCTCTCTTAGCTAGGGTTTAGAAAATTCGTATGAAATTTGAGAGTGAGGGTTTAAGGTCTTTATATAGGCCTAAAATTGATGGAAATGGCCCCAGAGCCAAGGTATACTTAGGTTATAACCAAATATGGGTCGTTCCGGTCCAACGAAGCACTTCTGGTGGCCCCTTTTCCATGTGCGGTCGGACTTAAGCTCACTAACATCAGATCTTAAGCAAGTTAAGTTTTCACTCCGATCGGGTTTCTAAATCGCTCATGGCGCACCAATTTCAATTCAACGGTCACCGAAACTCGATCAGGGTCACAAGTACACCGACATGTGAGGGACATTTCTCCTGATCTAAGGGTGTATTTGGGTTAGATTCTGACAGTCTGAATCCTTATATTTGGTCCTCAAGCGACACGACTCAGATTACTTAAATTTGAATTTTATTTCTAAATAGTTTCACGTTTCTCACACTCTTCGCTCCGGGCTCAAGTTGTGCATTTTTAGACACATTTTGGACTTGATTTCTGAGGGGGTTGTCAAGTCCAGTAATGCGGTCATAACTATATAGTTTCGGGGTAATTAGACTTTCGTCGTGTGGTCCAGGTCCGATACGGAGTTTCAAGATGCTCCCGAGAGCAACCGGGTTTAAGGATGGATTCTAGATTTCAGGATAATGTAACGTTAATGATCCTGCATATTTTGGGTCTTGCAGATTATATTTAAAGTGATTAGTGCTAATTTCACAAGCACTCTAGTTTAGCACTTGTTAACATTAACCTAATTTCTAAAGGTTTTGGTCCTGGGTGATTTCTGTCTAAGGTGGCACTCGGGTCTTTGTACGGATTTTTTCGAGATGTTACAATAAGTTTTGGGATTTGAGAATAGGTTTAGGTTAAGCTTATAAGTTTAGGTTAAGGTTGTAAGTTAAGGTTATAGGTTATAGGTTAAGGTATAGGTTTAGGTTATAAGTATATTTTTTGGGATTTGAGAATAGGTTTAGGTTAAGGTTATAAGTTTAGGGATTTGAGAATACATTTAGGTTTTAGGTTATAGGTTTAGGTTAAGGTTATAAGTTTAGGTTATAGGTTTAGGTTTAGGTTATACGTTATAGCTTTAGGGAATTGAGAATATGTTAAGGTTTAGGTTTAGGAAATCGGGTTCGGGTTTGGGTTTAGGTTTTAGGTTTTAGGTTTAAGTTATAGGTTTAGGTTTAGGTTATAAGTGTAGGTTATAGGTTTATTTTATAAGTGTGGGTTATATAAAGGAATTTAGTTGCAGAAAGTGGGACAGAATCTGCGTAGAGTAGTTGAGATAAAAATTTTAGCCACATACAAAAAATATTGAACCTATTATTATCTACTACATACTGGTAACATACAACCAATATTGGGGCACCATACCATAAGCTACAAGAATTTCATGTTCCCCTAATCAAGGTATCCTCCATTGATAACATATATATATATATATATTATAAGTTGTTTATTTTCATTTACATTCTTTTGAAAGATAATACAGCATCTATTATAAATCCATAGAACAAGCTCCCATCTCATACAATCATAAGTAGAATTTTGCATTGCGAAAACATAGATAAGCTTTTGAATGTGCTGTGTTTGGATGTGCTATTGAAATAATCAGTTTGCTGAAGTGGAAATGGGGTTGCCTTTCATGTTCATGCTTCAGGAAAAGTTGAAATTGTTTTAGTTCAAGTAGAAAAATCTCAATCCCCTGTTCAACAATGGGATAAGCAAGAACTCTACAGCTTCAACAATATAACACAGAAAATGTGTGTATGTGTATATGTATATGTACATGTATCTCTATGCATATGTGTATGTGTTAATCACAGCATAATAACTAGTAGAAATATGACGGTGCATATAAATGCATAGCCAAATTGAATTGTGAACATTCAGTTGAATCAAGTCAAAATAATGAAACTCTATTGATGTGCCTAAAACGAGAGTTGCTAGCCATCAAAGCATTATCATAAGGGTGTATTCAACAAGAAGAATGCTTAATACAAATGATGGAGACAAATGGTCATGTATTTATCATAAGGGTGTATTTGGTTGCACCTAAATCATGAATTTCATGATCAATAAATCTAATCTGGTGGAAAATATAATGAAATTTGATGCATCCAAACGCAGCGTAAACAAACGTAGAAACCATTTTTTTCACAAATATAATTGATGGAAAACACAAGCTATTTGAGAGAACAAAATCAAACCTCTTCAAGATGAGTGCTTTCGGTTGGTCTAGTACGCTTTCGCTGAGTTACAACCTTCTTTTTCTTCATTTTAGTATTCATGGGCCAGCACAACACAAAATTAGAAACAATACAAAAACTAAAACACAAATTTCCCTTTTGTTTTCTTTTCTAAAAGTGGGATTGTGTATTTGATTTACATGGTGTGGCATCTGAGGAACTTCCTAAAGACATGAGATAACAAATCATATGGATAGGATTATGCAATGGTGGACCTTTTCCAAGTAATGATCATACACTATAGGCCTACCCAAGAGCAGTCTTAATCACTAAGGCTCATCATGCGATAATTAATAAATCAGAAACAAACATTTCAAACATCCATCAAGCTAAATGCACATTTCAAACATTTTCGTTATACAGTGGCAGTGCTAGTTATTTATTGTCCTGCTTAAATTGCATTCTTTATGCATATATTATTTTATTATTGGTGTGTGTGTGCACTGTATTTATTCTATTTGAGAACTCAACACCTGTTTATTGAAAAAGGAAAGGGTTGCAGCACACTAGTAAAGGTCTTCCTTGAGTGCTGATTTCATGCTAGATTGCAAGATATCAACAAACTGTAGAAGGCCTACAATAGCCATTGCTTCAACTTTATCCACTGGAAGGCCTCTTGAAGCAAGTTCAGTAGCAGACTTTACCTTCAAGTATGACCAAATGTATAATTATCAACAACCTCATGCATGGATAGGCAACAGTGAAGCATTGGTATAAGAAAAAGGACATTAATCTCTTCAGCAGTTTTGTAGATGACCTTATGAAAGAGAAAAGGTGCAGGAACTTCTAAGCTTAATGTTGATATATAAATATTATAGTCACAATTTTTCTCTCCATGCATTTATGCAATTTACCCTCAGTCAATTCAGTTCGATACTCTGGTAGGGTGTGATAGATGCTATACAACATTGAGAAATGAAAAATATCTTATAGTTTGTCCACAAATCAGAGGTCACAAATCAGAGGTTCAAAACTAGAGATTGACTAGTATATCCAAAATGAGTTCATCTAGATCTTTTAAAAAATAATTAAAAAAAAAACACAAGAAAGGAAAGGAAAGGAAAAAATAATAAGAATTTATACATCAATATGTTTCTTTAGCAAACTTCATTGGTGGAATTTATACATTCACTACCAAAAAAGTGATTTTACTATTGCTTGTATCCGTAGAGACCTTTGAAGTCATTGCTATAACAAGGTTATCCAAGTTCCAGTCACCAGCACGTTTACTGATGAACAGCCAAAGAAAACCCCATGATATAATTGCCCGAAGAAGAATAGTAGTTGACAATGTGTGGGTAGATCAGAACAAAGCAGTTTCCTCAACTGTACCGCTTCACTCTTTATGTGGGTTGGTCCCAAAGACTTGCATGAGCCTGAAATCAGACTTGATTATTAAGTATGCCGGACAAGTCTAAGGTTCAACAGGATTGCTGTTGAAACCCAAACCTGGCCCATGGCCATTTATGACTAATATGGGAGAATCCCTGCCCTGAATTTCAAGCCCCAACACTACAAGGGGTCTAGCTGGTACTCCCTTGTCTACTCTCTTATGAGAGATGAGTGTGATATATCTTTGGTATAACAACCAAACCAAAGCTATATATGCTCTCTTTTCATGAGGTTGGCTACATAACCAATGTCACCCAATGACCAATAGAACCACAACATCACTTTGAGATTTTATGTTTTCTCATGTTAGAATTGCTTGGGAAAATGCTACCTATAGATGTGCATCTGCAACCGCCAAATGTTGGTGTCCCACATATGCCAACATGGCATACATGGGATATCTGGGTTGTTTATCAAAAAAAAGCCCAACAAATATCCTCTAACCCAAAATCACATGCATTCCACAGGGGCAATTCTTTGATTCAAAAGTTAAGGAGGTCGTCCATGTCCAAACTCCAAAGGAAAGGAGTCAAATAATCAAATGGTTAGAAAATTCCCATCTGAGAACTTTTATGTTATGGCTGTCATCCATCTAAGGTCAGGGTTCATGTCATCCATATGGTGGGGCCTACCTGATGCATGGATTGGAAATCCTTGGCAAATGTAGCCACAAGCTAAGGTACAAAGCCATCATTCCATAACTACCAAAGAATATGCACAAGTGAATAAGTACTTTTTTTTTTCTTTTTTTTTTTTTGCAAAATAAAAAGACTACACCGACAACTGGTTGTAGTTTAGCTTAAAATCCATTCCTATAAACATTTTCTCTTGAAAATATAAAAGATTTTCAAGGGAAAAAAGTAGAAATAAAAAACTTAGAATATGAAAGAATCGTCATACCATACTTCCAGTTGTAGGTGATCAGTTTTCTAATAAGAGAGCTATTATGGTGTTTAAAAGAATACTACAAGAATCAAGAGTTCAATGGCCAAGCATCCGTAAACAAGTACCAAAGCTTTTGGATAATCCTAACTGTACCTGAACTTTTAAAAATCCTAGCAGTCCTCTTCCTAACTCCCATTTTTTCTCAATCATTCAGCATTGCGCCACATATCAAATAAGAAACTATCTTCACAAATTGACTAATTTGCATTAGTACAACAAATTTATTCAATTTTTGCTTACTTGGATGGAAATGAGAATATTTGAAAGAGATTGCCCATTTGTGTCATGGAAATGTACAACAAGCTTCTCAACATGGACAACAGCTATCACAACTTCAAGCATTGGAACAATCATGCCTGCAACACAAGAAAGAAGCATGTAAAGAAAACAAAACTAGAATGAGTATCTGGTTAGACATGCTAAGATCTTAGTTATCATGCATTCAATCTCAGTCAACAAAGCATTTCCTAACCCATACCCATACCACACTTGAGTTCAATTATGCATAAAAATACTAGATAACACAAAGCTTTTGTTAACTATGCAACTCTGGTGGATGCATTCACTACATTGTTGATTTAATATCTTTGGCTTACTTCACTTCAGTTAATGATTCCATCCCCTCAATCCCATATGTCAGCAAGGTGTAAAGTATCAGTCGAAACAGTATGCATTGTGCACATATTGGCTAATGTACATCCTGGCACATGTGCACGCGCACACACACAGCACAAAACCAAAAAAGAAAGCAAAAAAACCAAAAAATGAATGAAGAAGAAGGAAGAAGGAAGATGTTTTGGGTTAGCCTGTTAGTACACACCCCACTGTCTACATAATCTTTTGTCACAAAAGGAAATGCATGGATCATCCAATAGATGTTTTGGTAATGCATAACATATCTTACCTACCTCGTTTAGAAGCTTGAATAGACAATAAGCCAGGATATTGTCCGTTGAAAGATGCAAAACCAGTCCATTGAAGCCATTGTCAATATCTTTTGGGTCAATAACAAAGGCACACTGATGCTACCCCCGAAACAATCTAATTACATGCTGCAACACTAAAATCACATAAATAGAATATCCAAAACTGCCCAAATCAAATTACCTGCTGCAACACTAAAATCACATAAATAGAATATCCAAAACTGCACAAATCTAATTACCTACTACAACACTAAAATCACATAAATAGAATATCCAAAACTGCCCAAATCTAACCCAAAAACATTTGATGTGCAGCTATACAGATCATCGAAATTGTGGGTCTAATAACTCATTATGGGTGAAGCATCTTAAAAATCACACTGATCAAGCAATCCTTACTATCCGATTGATGGCTATCAAGTAGATGGTCAAAAGTAAATAGTGAGTAGTCCAAATTTGAAGGTGTTAGAAATGGGAAAGAAAACAAAAAGAAAAAAAACAGAATCAAGTAATAACCATAGATTCAAAACAGGGAGACCGTAGATTGAAGTCCCCAGAAGTGGAACCTAACTCCACTTTATAAGAATCAGATCTAAGGTTGATGTGAAGATGCATCACAAATCACCTATAAGTGGTACATGAGACCATCTCCAATGCATTGTCAGAAATGACAGCATATCTCTTAACTCCATAGAAACAAATTTCTTGAATCCCTAAATCCCCAAATCCCTAAATCCTTAAATCCCCAAATCCCCAAATCCCTAAATCCCCAAATCATTTCAATCGGTATTAAGATTGAGAGAGATTGAGAGAGAGAGATACCTCATGGTCAACCGAGCTTTAGAGAAAGAGAACAACTTCCTGTTTGAGTTGGAGCCACGATCACGAGTCCACGCTGAAAATAGGGTTCTCGAGCTTTAAGGAGGGAGAGAGAGGTTGCGTGAGAGAGAGGACCGAGAGAGAGAGAGAGAGAGAGAGAGAGAGAGAGAGAGAGAGAGAGAGAGAGAGAGAGAGGGTGAAGTTGAGAGAGAGAGAGGGTGCGGTTGAGAGAGGACCGAGAGAGAGAGGGTGTGCGAGAGTGAGAGAGAGCATCGAGAGAGATAGAGAGAGACAGAGAGACAGAGAGAGGGCGCGGTTGAGAGAGGACTCAGAGAGAGAGAGAGGGTGTGCGAGAGTGAGAGAGAGTGAGAGAAGTCTCTCTCAAGAAATGGATTGGCTACTCGCACTTACACCAGCGCCAACGGCTGTGGTCGGTGCTCTGTGGGCCCCACCATGACGTATGTGTTTCATCCCTGCCGTCCATCTATTTGTCCATATCATTTTATGGTATGAGACAAAAAATGAGGTATATCCCAATCTCAACTGGACCACATTATAGGAAACAGTGTTGAATGAGCGTCGACCATTAAAAACCTTTTGGGGGCTATATAAAGTTTTGGATCAATCTGATATTTTTTTCCCTTCATCTAGGCCTGTATGACCTAATCAACAGATTGGATGTCAAATAAAAAGTACAATGGGCCTTAGGAGGGTTTTAATGGTGGATATCCAATCGCTATTGTTTTCATGTGGTGTGGTCCACTTGAGATTTATATCCCTCTCATTTTTGGTAACAAGCCCTAATATGATATGTAAAAATGGATGGACGACATGGATGAAACACATACATCATGGTGGGACCCATAGAGCACCGACCACCAGCCACGGGTCGGGTGTCAGGGGGAGTAGCCAATCCATTTCCCTCTTGGACACCATATGGTGACGACACCAAGGTTTGTGGGCCCCACTATGATGTATTTGTTATTTCCACACCATCCATACATTTTGAGATATTATTTTAAGTCATGAACTAAAGAATGAGGCAGATAAAAATCTGTAGTGGACCCCACCATAGAAATCTCAGGTGCACTACACCACATGAAAATAATAGTAATTGGATATCCATCATTAAAATCCTCCTAAGGCTCACTGTACTATTTATTTGATATCCAATATCTTGATTGGGTCATACAGGGCCAGATGAAGGGAAAAAACAAAAATCAGCTTGATCCAAAAAATTTTTGGCCCCAAAATGGTATGACATCCAATATTGTACTGTTTATATTTTTTTAGATGTCTTCACATAGTTTTAGATGGTATGGCCCACCTGAGTTTTGTATACGGATGATTTTTGAGATATCTCATAAGCTAAAGGGGGACAACAAATGCACGGTGTTGATGTTCAAAACACATCATGATGGCCCCCACAAAACTTACATTAATTCTTAGGTTCTCAAGGTGTCAATAAGTTGGGTCACAATTTTGACCAGAATATTTGGCCCATTTTACATGTTTGGTCCATTCACTCTATTTTACTGATCATTACCCTCAATTTGACTAGTTACTTGCCTTGATCATACTACATATGAGAAAGATATTGGGCAAACAAGATTGATCAACAATTTCAGTGAAATTTGATTTAAACATCTAAGTTATTTACTCCTCAATCTGAATTGATTAGATTGTCTAAAAATGATTAAAGGTTCAATTAGTGGATGTGCCTAATAATTTAGTAATTTTATTTTTTATCTCATGCCATAAGATAATCTTTAAAAATAGATGGACGGCATGGATTAAACACATACATCATGGTGGGGCCCACACAACACCAACCACCAGCCATTGGATGGTGTAGGGGGAGGAGCTGATCTGTTCCCCTTATTTGTGGTGTGGTCCATTTAATCTTTGGATATGATTCATTTTTTGGATAATTCTATAAAATGATCTTGAAAAATGGATGAACGGTGTGGGTTTATCCCAAATTTTCAGTAAATCCAAAACTCAAGTGGACCATGCTACACAAAACAATGTGGAATAATGATTTCCACCGTTGATACCTTCCTTGAGACAATAATGTTTATTTGTCATCCAACATGTTCATAATATAAAAAAGATATGAATGAAAGGAAAACACAAACATCAGCCTAAATGTGGCCACACCACATAATATAATGGAGAGGGGTTTCCTTAAAACATACATCATCATATATTGGGCCTGCCTAAATGTGATTCACATATCCAACCCACTCATTATGTGTGTCCTACTTGGTTGAGGGGTTAGACCAAGTTTCAACCGCATCCAAAACTCATGTGGGCCCCACCAAGTGCTTTTATATTTTTTAGGATGTCTTCAATTAGTTTTAAATGGTATGGCCCACTTGAGTTTCGTTTACTGATGATTTTTAAGATATCTCATAACCTAAAGGGGACACATCAAATTCACGGTGTTGATGTTTAACACACATCATGATGAGGCCCCCAAAACTTACTAACATCAATTCTTAGGTTCTCACGAGGTCAATAAGTTGGGTCACAATTTTGACCAGAATATTTGGCCCATTTTACATGTCTGGTCCATTCACTCTATTTTACTGATCATTACCCTCAATTTGACTAGTTACTCGCCCCGATCATGCTACATATGAGAAAGATATTGGGCAAATAAAATTGATCAACAATTTGAGTGAATTTTGATTTAAACATTTGAAGTTATTTACTCTTCAATCTAGGCTGATCAAAATGTCCAAAATAGTTAAAGGTTCAATTAGTGGATGTACATAATAATTTAGTAATTTTATTTTTCACAGATAAATTTCAATTTCCTTTTAAAAATAACATTTTTTTTCTTCAAAATGTATATTTTTTCTCTTTTAACAAAATATCGTTTTTATTAAAAAAATATTTCAAAAAATATTTAAAATACAAATTCTGAATTTTTATTTTCAAAATCTCAAATATTTTCTCATATTTTAATTTTTTTCCTCAAAAATTTCAAATTGCCGATTTTTTTCTTCAAAAGCATCATTTTGTTTTCAAAATTTTTCTCAAACCTTGTTAAAATTTCTAAACTTCTCAATATTCTTTTTCATGTGATATTACAAATCATTTAAATATTACCTTTTAATTATATATTTAAAAAAATTTCCACTCATATGATATAAAAACTACACACACACACACACACACACACATTTTTACTGACAAAATTTTTTAAAAATTAAAACATTTTTACATTATTACCAACAGTTTTCAGCCGTCGGGAAAAAGATTTAGGAAAAACACTTTTACCGACAAACATTTTCGTCGGTAAAAGTCTTACTGCGAACATTTCCAAGACAGCGCGAAATTTTTTTTTGTTAAAATTCAAACACCCTTTAGCGACGAAAATTTTCGTCACTACAGGTGGTTTTTTAGCTACGAAATTGATTTCGTTGCTAAAAGGAAACTTCTCGACTATTTTGTTTTTTTCAGAAATTCAAAACACCCTTTAGCGATGACAATTTTCATCGCTAAAAGCCACTTTTAGCTATGAATTTAATTTCGTCGCTAAAAAGAAACTTCTCGATATTTTTGTCTTTTCAAAAATTCAAAACACCCTTTGGCGACGAAAATTTTCGTCACTAAAGGCCACCTTTAGCTTCGAAATTAATTTCGTCGCTAAAAGGAAACTTCTCGATTTTTTTTGTCTTTTAAAAAATTCAAAACACCCTTTAACGATGAATATTTTCGTCGCTAAAAGCCACCTTCAGCTACGAAATTAATGTAATGACCCGAAAAATTTTGTGCTAAGACCCGAGTACTACCTCTATTTTTTCCTTAGAAGCTATTTGTGGGTAATTAGCGCTAAACTCGATTACTTGTGAAATTTGCATCAATCATTTTAAATTGGATCTGCATGACTCAAAACCTGTAAAATATTTAACGCTATGTTACTCCGAAATATGGGATCCATCGCTAAATCCAGTTGTTCTTGGGAATTTTTAGAAGTTTTGGATCGGACCTAGACCGCGCGTCGAAAGTCCGATAGCGATGATCTTAGGCTGCTGTGGTCACCATGTTGGAGTTGGCCATCTCCTCAAAAATCAAGTCCAGATGATGTTCTGGGTCGATTTGATTGAGTCCAGAGTGAAGAGTGTGAGAACGGTGAGAAATTAAATGTGATTTTATGAAATCTGAGTTGTTCGCTTGCACGACGATTTTAAGCTATCTGACCATTGGATTCTGACCCAATTTCACCCTCTGATCAAGGAAGATGGCCCAGGCATGTCCTTGTGCTTGTGGACCTGATCGAGTTTCGGTGACCGTTGAATTGAGTGTGGTCCGCCACGGCTGATCTGTAGATCCGATCGGTACGAAAACTCAGTTTGACCTAGATCCATGGTCAATGAGCTTAAGTCCGACCGCGCGTGGAAAAAGGCCCACCGGAAGTGTTCCGTTGGATCGAGAGAGGCCTATTTTGGTTATAACCTAAGTATACCTTGGCCCTGGGGCTATTTTCATCAATGTTAGGCCTATATATAGACCTTAGAACCCTAACTCTCTTTTCCATACGAATTTCCTAACCCTAGCTAAGAAAGAGGGAGGAAAAGAGAGAGAAAGTGAGAGAGAAGTTGGTGAATCATTTTAGATTCTTTCCTGTTGCTCTACATCCTTAAACCTTCACTTTTGAATCGTTTTTTCGGTGATTCTAAGTTCATCCTTGGGTAAGTTAACCTAACCCTAATCTGTTTTAGAGCTTAAAAGAGTCTATGTGTTGTTGTAGCTCATTTCTATTCTTGCTTTAGGTTATCTTGTCGCCGTTGACGAAGACTTATCATCTGAATCAGTTCGGCGTGCTATTTCTAGTTTAAGGTGCGGACTTTAATCGTATAGGTTATGGTTTTCAAGGCTTTCAATGCCAGCTAATGGTTTATTCTTGTAATGGATGAGATTTTACATGCCAAATACTATGTTTATTTTGCGTTCCTGATATGCATGTGTTATATTGAGATTTGTGTATTCTATATATATGTAGGAAGTACCGTATACGTATAAAATATGAACATGTGATTGTCATGATTAACTGTCGTGTACTTATGCTAATTGGTTTGGCCACACAGAGTGTTTGCGTACTCTATATCGTTCAACCCAACGTGCGCTCGTGCTAGTCGAGTTCGTTAAGTAACCCGATTGTCCAATGTATGTTCACCATGTATAGACACTATTGTATGAATCTAAGGTACCAAACTTACCAGTGTAAATCCTGTTAACCGTGGTACCTTGATCCACTAAGACTCATGAGCCGGACATGGTGGTATGGGACACCGTGGTCGAGCTGTCGGCCTACGCTGGGGTGACGAGCCTCCCTGTAGTGACCAGTGAGCAACCAGACTCGTGAGCCGATTATGGTGCTATGGGACACTATATTCGTGCTGTCGGCCTACATTGATTGGTGACGAGCCCTTTGTAGTGACCTCGAGCATACCTGGATACCGCATTGAGGTGACGAGCCTTATTGTAGTAACGAAGGTATGATAGGCGTGCATTGATTGATGACGAGCCCTTTGCAACGACCTAAAACCATATGATCATATGAGACTTTCTAGGACTGATGACCCTAGAATGGATCATTGTTTGGAAATTGATATGAGGAAGGTACCTTAGCTTCCCAATCCTGCTGTATGAATAGGACTAATAACAACTTGGTAATCATGTTCATGCATCGCATTGCATGTGCCTGGAAGAGGTGGAGCACTTGAGGTGATGTCATGCGTAACGTAAGATGAAGACGCTGAGGGTATATAAGCGAGGGCACGCATCATTCTGCATACATCCTTGCACTAACAAGAGTACTTAGGACATGTTTGATTATTCTGCTTTATCATTACTGCTTGATTGAATTGATAACATGTTAACCTTTGCTATATTGTTCCACTGAGTTGATCACTCACTCCCACGTTTTGGGGCGGTGTTAAACACCCACCACTCTATCGTAGTTGCAGATGTTGATGTGACCTCTGTGGCAGAGCAGGAGTTTGAGGATGATGAGGCTACATTTTCTTTCATGCAGTTTTCAGGCGGGTTCTAGTGAGCCATGTCCTGTCATGCGGGGATTCTAGATTTTCTTCTGAAAATAGATAATGTCATTTGATACTTGTAATTTTGATAGTAACACTTGTAATACGACCTAGTATGTATATGTATCTCAGGGATTTGCACATGTACACATATATTTCTTTAAGTCTTCCGCTTGCGTTTCTCACTTATCCCTGAATTATGTTTGCAGTTTGGCTTAATCTATTCCATGTTTTATGCACTCATACAGACAACATACATCTATCATTCAATATGTTGCATAAGTGATGTTTTGAAACTCGGGAGCTGAGTTATGCTCGACCTCCGAATTTCAGGGCGTGACAAGTTGGTATCAGAGCATGAATTGGATTAAACCGGACGTGGGTTATGGTCACACACCGCACGCTGTCGCCACTTTAGTGTATTTGGGTGCGAATTTATTGTAGAGTTTGTGTTTGTGTTCCATTGCTTCAATCGGCGAAACTTTACTGAAAACGATCGCCGAGATCGAGTCTGTGCGCACTCCTGATCACACACGGCGACTCAAAATCTCTTCTAGACCGTCCCTTGATTAGTTTAGATGGTTTATATTCCCATCTCAACCCTTCAATTGTCAGTAAACCTCAATTTGCATCAGATTTCAACCTGAATGGCCCAATAGGCGTTGAATCAAGCAAATGGGCCGATCGGGGCATTTTCAGGGGGGCCCAGGGGGGACTCACATCATTTTAGAACTAAGGGGCCAGGAGGACCTTGCCTAAACGGCGAGCCATCTCCAGACAGTCCAGAGACCGGCGATGACCTCGCCGGTTCGGCGAGCCCTCGCCACCCAGCGGGCCAAGCCGGGTGGGCCGGCTTGGGCCGACGACTTTAGGGCCTAGTGTGGCCCACCCCTCCATGGTTGCTCGGTTATATCACTTCCTAAACCCTACTTCCTTCACAAAACACCCTCCCAAGCTCTCCTTTTCTCTAAGTTTCTCTCAAAACTCCACCAAATCTCTCCCCAATCTCCTTCTTCTTGCATTTTTTCGTACACACCAACTAACCCATCTCAAAACCTTACCCCATTACTGATTTCACTCTCTTTTCTTCTCATTTGAGCTCCCAAATCCTTCTTTGGGATCTCAAGTGTGTGGAAGCTTCACCATCCTTCCCATTTCTCCCTTTTCTCTCATTTTCATGGCCTTCTTTGAGTTTATCACAGCCATATTTTTCATCTCTACCCTTCTTTCTTTGATGGGGAAGAAGAGAGCACCCGTGGATGAAGCCGGGCCTAGCCGCCCAACTCGTACATGGAGGCCGAGAGGTGCCACCGCGAGCACGATCGTCACCGGTGAATTCCAAGCTAAGCGGGACCTTGATCCTCAAGCTCCCATTGGAAGAACTTTGTTGGCGGAGTTATCTCATGGAGTCTATGAAGGCTGTAGGGTCCTTTTTGAGGCTCATGTTGATCCGTGGCTTTTTAGCGAGTTTCTGTTGTTGGAGCGCCTGGAAGGGGCTGGTTGGTGTCCCTTGTTTGAGGGCGAGTATCGCGCCAATGCAAGCACTGTTCGAGCTTTTTATGCCAGCATTCGTGATCCTTTGCTGGAGTCTCTGCAGTTTAAGATTCCTTGTGGCAGTGGTCCGGAGGCCACGGTCAACGTCGCTTTGATATCCCGACTCTTGAATGTGCCACTTAGTGAGGTGCATGCCAGTGAGAAGAATTTGAACAGTATGCGTAAGAGGGATCGTCGCACCCGGCTCTTGTGTGGTCGTCTGGTCGAATGGCAGCCGAATAGAAGTCTTCTAGCTACCAACATGACGGACGACTTCCGCTTGCTTCACCACATGTGTACATTCAATGTATATCCAAGGTGGAGCAACCGTAGCGAGTGTACGCGCCTGATGGTAGATTTTGTATCAGGTGGGGCAAGGAGCGAAGTTATGTGTGCCGACGTACATCTTGCGTCAGGTTATCCTTATCGCTCATTCGACTAGGAGGACAGAATCGCTCCCATTTGGCCGACTCATTTGTAAGCTTGCACATGAGTTTGGCTATAGGCTTGGGGTAAAAAAGCCGGTTGTTGTTCGCCACATTAATTTGACGACCCTTAAGCAGATGGAAATTGGTCCTCGTCGACAAGCCTCAGGAAGTGAGGATGAGTCAAAGAGCGATGAGGATGAGAGTTATGCTGAGGGTGGAGCTGAGATTGAAGAAGAAACAGAGTAGGACGAGGAAGAGATCGAGGCATAGGATACAAGTGAGAGTTCTCCTCCTGTGGCACCAGAGCAGAGCGCAGATCAGGTTGTCAGGGATGCCCATATCGCTCGGCTTGAGGAAGGGCAGGCTATTCTATGACAGGATATCATGGATCTTCGAGGCCTTGTGAAACATAAGTTTAAGAAGGTGACTCAAACTCTGAAGTTTATCCTGTGTTGCTTGCAGGATAAGGGTGCCTCGCCTTCATCTCCTGATTTTGACGAGTAGTTGTCGTTGTAGATGTCCTTTGCTTTGTTTTGTTGTTTCTTTTTGTGTGTAGCCGTTGTTGGCTTTGTAGTTAGAAGTTGTTTGTTGGTTGAAGTTTTAGATGTTTAGTTCACATGTTTTCCCTGTCGTGATTCATGTAATGCTGCACTACTTGTATTGCGACAAATTTTATTAAATGGAATGCATGTTGTTTATCATTGAAGTTGTGCTGTGATTGCTGTGTGGGTGGATTATGTGGACGTAGAATCTTACAAGTTGCATCCTCTATTGAATGTAGGATATGCCTCCTAAGGGTTCGAAGACTTCGACCCATCTCTCCTTGGTTAAGTCGCTTGCCGGGGTTCCTCCCCTGAGTGATAGCCAGACGGATCCACAGTCGGGCCCGTCTCATGCTGGTGTTGGGTCGACACCTATGATTCCACTTATGGCTCCTCTAGTCATGCCTTCGGTTCCTGAGCTGAACCGTGCATCTTCGTCTGCTCCACCTTCTGATAGGTTTGAGCAGATGATGCTGTTGATGCAGCAGCAGCAGATTCAGCAGCAGTAGCACCAGCAGCAGTAGCAACAGTTTCTGTCTTCCATGGTTGGCATCTTTTCTCAGTCAGTGGGGGCGACTCCACCTACTTCACCTATGCCCCCATTTGGGAGCGCCAGTGCGAGCAGCACATTTGAGCGATTCCAGCACTTACGACCTCCCACATTCGTGGGTTCTTATAGATCCGAGGAGGCCGAGTACTGGATTGATCGCATCTCTAAGATGCTGAGACCGCTGCACTGTTCAGAGGTTGAGCAGGTCGAGCTTGCCTCCTTCATGTTTGAGAAGGAGGCCAGTTTATTGTGGGACAGTGTTCTTCGCACTGTTGAGGAAGGATATGAGTGGTCGTGGCTGGAGTTTGAGGCACGCTTCCACGAGAAGTATTTTCCGGTTACGTACTAACATGAGAAGGAGAGTGAGTTCCTTCGCCTCTGCCAAGGAGGGATGTCGGTGACGGAATATGAGAACCGGTTCACTGAGCTAGGTCGCTATGCTCCCTTGATTCTGAGCGATCAGTCGATGAGGATACGACATTTTTCTGAGGGATTAAGGCCTGAGATTCGATCGAAGATGTATTGTGCTAGCATATCTTCATATGCGGAGTTGGTGAGCATGTCCTTGCGAGCAGAGCAGGACGGGGACAGGTCGTCCCGTATTCGAGCACATATGGTTCCTAGACCTGCACCTTTTCTCTGCAAGAGGCCATGGGCAGATTCTCCTCCTAGGCGTTCAGCGCAGCCCGCTCAGCAGGTGCGAGCTGATCTTCGCTGTTCGTACTGTGGGAAGATGGGGCATTTGGATCGTTCTTGCTTTTCACGTATGCGGGACTGGTTTTACTCCACTGCAGAGGATCAGCCGTCTGATGCCTCAGGTTATATCACCTCCACCTCTTCAATCAGCGCCAGCTCATCCATCCTTCAGACCTTCAATACCTAGCTTCAGGCCACCTCAGCGGCCCATGGTTCCTCCACCGAATCGTCAGCAGCAGGCTCGAGTTCATGCGCTCTCAGCTGAAGCACCTATGTCTGACGTGGTGCTGAGATCCTTCGAGGTTACAACGCACATTGAAGGTAGTCCCGTTTCTATGTTAGTGGATACATGGTCCACTACCTCTCTTATATCATATGCGGCAGTTAGGCATCTGAGCTTGAGCACTATTTCTATGAAAAGAGTGACGCTCACTACCGCTACGGGGATCTCCTCTGCTATGAACAAGCGTTGTATGGATTGTTTGGTTGATCTAGGAAATGGATCGATTCGTGTTGACTTTTTTGTCACACCTCTTTTTCATTACAGTGTTATTATGGGTATGGATTGGCTCACGAGGATGCGAGCAGAGATTGATTGTGAAGCAAGGTCGGTGACAATCCATAGACCTGAGGGCGAGACAGTTACTTTCCCAGTTCAGGTTAGTTACCCTTTTCGTCTTGATTATTATACTTCTCTGTTAGAGAGTATGGCTGAATCGGAGTTTGAAAGCATGCCTGTAGTTTGGGAGTTTGAAGATGTGTTTGAGTCAATTCCTGGATTACCTCTTCAGCGCGAGATTGGTTTTACAATCGATCTCATGCCTGGTGCAGTGCCCATTTCTTTGCCTACCTATCGTATGCCTCCGAGTGAAATGGAGGAATTGAGGAAGCAGATAGATGGTTTGTTGAATTTGGGCTTTATTCGGCCTAGTGTGTCTCTTTGGGGAGCACCTGTCTTGTTTGTGAAGAAGAAAGATAGTTCCTTGCGATTATGTATTGATTATCGCAGGTTGAATCTGGTGACTGTGAAGAATAAGTACCCTTTACCTAGGATTGATGATCTATTTGATCAGTTGAAGGGGGCACGGTACTTTTCAAAGGTTGATCTGCAGTTAGGGTATTACCAGTTGCGCGTCAAGAATGAGGACGTGCAGAAGACTGCTTTCAGGATTAGCTTCGGTCACTATGAGTTCCTTGTGAAGTCGTTCGGTCTTACGAACGCACCGGCTGTATTCATGGATCTGATGAATAGGATGTTTCGGCCATTCTTGTTCCGATTTGTCATTGTCTTTATCGATGACATTTTGATTTATTCTGCGAGTCAGGAAGAGCACGAGGAGCACTTAAGAGCGGTTTTGGATACTCATAGGAAGAATCAGCTTTTTGTGCAGTTCAAGAAATGTGATTTCTGGAAAGAAGAAGTCAAGTTCCTGGGACATGTGGTGTCCAAGGAAGGGATAAATGTCGATCTTGCTAAGGTAACTGCAGTTCAGGACTGGAAGCAGCCTGGTTCAGTTACTGAGGTGAGGAGCTTTCTAGGTCTAGCAGGCTATTATCGACACTTCATTCGAGACTTCTCGAAGATAGCCAGACCGTTGTCGCAGTTGACAGGAAAGATTTGAAGTTTCCTTGGAATGAGAAGGCGGAGATAGCTTTTCAAGAGCTGAAGGACAAGTTGACGTCTGCCCCGGTGCTAGTATTGCCAGAGCAAGGGTTAAGTGTATTATATATACTGACGCCTCTCGTGTTGGCCTGGGTTGTGTCCTTATGCAGAAGGACAGGGTGATTGCTTATGCTTCGAGACAATTGAGGAAACATGAAGAGAATTACCCTACACACGACCTAGAGTTGGCAGCTGTCATTTTCGCATTAAAGCTCTGGAGACATTACCTCTATGGAGAGGAGTTCGAGCTCTTTTGCGACCACAAGAGCCTTAAGTATATTTTCACGTAGCATGACTTGAATATGAGGCAGCGCTGATGGATGGAAACATTGAAAGACTTTAAGTTCGATGTTTCTTACCATCCAGGCAAGGCGAACCTTGTGGCAGACGCGTTGAGTCGCAAGAAGGCTATAGAGTTTGCGGCTCCGCTAATGATAGCAGAATGAGACATGTTGGAGTTTGTGCGAGACTTTGAGCAGAAACTTACGATGAAAGAGCCGTATGAGGTTATCGCACACATTCGTGTACAGCCCCTCATTGATGAGAAGATCGTTGCAGCTCAGGCAGATGATGAGCTTTTAGCGAAGATGAGAAAGTGGGTTGGTATAGATGAGAACTCCGAGTGGAGTGTTGGTTCTGATGGGGGCCTACGATTTCGTGGCCGGTTATGTGACCCAGACATTCCTGACTTGAGATGGGAGGTTCTCGAGTTAGCCCATAGTTCTAAGCTTTCGATGCATCCAGGTAGCATGAAGATGTATTAAGATATGAGAAGTTCATATTGGTGGGACAACATGAAGGTTCATATTGCTGAGTTTATTTCTTGTTGTCTCATGTGCCAGTAGGTCAAGGCAGAGCATCGCCGACCTCCTGGGTTGCTTCAGCCCATGCCCATAGCAGAATGAAAGTGGGACTTCATCTCTATGCACTTTATTTCTGGGTTGCCGAGATCGAAGAAGGGACATGACTCTATTTGGGTGATCGTCGACCGATTGACGAAGTCGGCTCATTTCTTACCGATCAGAGTCACAAACTCTACAGACGAGTTGGCTAGGTTGTATATCAAGGAGATTGTGCGTCTGCATGGAGTTCCCTTGGAGATTGTGTCTGATAGAGACACGCGTTTCACATCTATCTTCTGGACTCGTATCCAGGAAGCGATGGGTGTGAAATTGAAGTTTAGCACCGCGTTTCATCCGCAAACAGATGGGCAGACAGAACGTGTGAATCAGGTTCTGGAAGACATGTTGCGAGCTTGTGTTTTGGATTTCAAGGACAGTTGGGATGATTGTCTTCCTTATGCAGAGTTCTCGTATAATAACAGTTTCCAGGCTAGTATTGGCATGGCTCCCTATGAGGCGTTGTATGGTCGTCTATGTAGAGCACCGCATTACTGGGCAGAAGTTGGCGAGCATAGTTTGATTGGTCCGAAGTTGGTGCAGGCGACTTTAGAGAAAGTTGACATTATTCGACGTTGACTTCTGACAGCCCAGAGTAGGCAGAAGAGTTACGTTGATGCGAGGCGGCGACCGCTTGAGTTTGAGGTTGGAGACCATATATTTCTTAAGGTTTCCCCTATGAAGGGAGTTATGCGGTTCGGTAAGAAGGGAAAGCTCACGCCGAGATTTATTGGTCCATTTCAAATTCTGGATCGAGTGGGAGCGGTAGCATACCGCCTTGCTTTGCCCACACCTCTTGCGGGAGTGCATAACGTATTTCATGTTTCTATGCTGAAGAAGTACGTTCCTGATCCTTCGCATATTATCAGTTGGGAGCAGGTGCAGTTAAGCGAGGATGCCACATATGTACTGCGACCGATGCGTATTCTAGACAGGAAGGAGCAGGTGTTGCTTAGCAAGGTCATCCCTCTTGTGAAAGTTCTATGGACGCATCATAGTGAAGAAGAGGCTACTTGGGAAACTGAAGCTGAGGTCAGAAAGAGCTACCCTCAGATTCTTGAAGAATATGAGAAGGTATGAATTTCGAGGATGAAATTTTCTTTAAAGGGGGTAGATTGTAATGACCTAGAAAATTTTGTGCCAAGACCCGAGTACTACCTCTATTTTTTCCTTAGAAGCTATTTATGGGTAATTAGCGCTAAACTCGATTGCTTGTGAAATTTGCATCAATCACTTTAAATTGGATCTGCATGACTCAAAACCTGTAGAATAGTTAGCGCTATGTTACTCCGAAATCTGGGATCCATCACTAAATCCAGTTGTTCTTGAGAATTTTTAGAAGTTTTGGATCGGACTTGGACCGCGCGTTGAAAGTCCGATATCGATGATCTTAGGCTGCTGTGGTCACCATGTTGGACTTGGCCATCACCTCAAAAATCAAGTCCAGATGATGTTCTGGGTCGATTTGATTGAGTCCAGAGTGAAGAGTGTGAGAACGGTGAGAAATTAAATGTGATTTTATGAAATCTGAGTCGTGTCGCTTGTGCGATGACTTTAAGCTATCTGACCGTTGGATTCTGACCCAATTTCACCCTCTGATCAGGGAAGATGGCTCAAGCATGTCCTTGTGCTTGTGGACCTGATCGAGTTTCGTGACCGTTGAATTGAGTGTGGTCCGCCACGGCTGATCTGTAGATCCGATCGGTACGAAAACTCAGTCTGACCTAGATCCATGGTCAGTGAGCTTAAGTCCGACCGTGCGTGGAAAAAGGCCCACCGGAAGTGTTCCGTTGGATCGAGAGAGGCCTGCTTTGGTTATAACCTAAGTATACCTTGGCCCTGGGGCTATTTTCATCAATGTTAGGCCTATATATAGACCTTAAAACCCTAACTCTCTTTTCCATACGAATTTCCTAACCCTAACTAAGAAAGAGGGAGGAAAAGAGAGAGAAAGTGAGAGAGAAGTTGGTGAATCATCTTAGATTCTTTCCTGTTGCTCTACATCCTTAAACCTTGACTTTTGAATCGTTTTTTCGGTGATTCTAAGTTCATCCTTAGATAAGTTAACCTAACCCTAATCTGTTTTAGAGCTTAGAAGAGTCTATGTGTTGTTGTAGCTCATTTCTATTCTTGCTTTAGGTTATCTTGTCGTCGTTGATGAAGACTTATCGTCTGAATCAGTTCGGCGTGCTATTTTTGGTTTAAGGTGCGGACTTTAATCGTATAGGTTATGGTTTTCAAGGCTTTCAATGCCAGCTAATGGTTTATTCTTGTTATGGATGAGATTTCACATGCCAAATACTATGTTTATTTTGTGTTCCTGATATGCATGTGTTATATTGAGATTTGTGTATTCTATGTATATGTAGGAAGTACCGTATACGTATAAAATATGAACATGTGATTACCATGATTAACTGTCGTGTACTTATGCTAATTGTATGTGCGACAACTCCTTGGCAAAAGGAATTGTCCAAATGTGTGTATTCCAACATACGTCATGTATGTTGTACTATGTAGTCTAAGTGTTTATAGAAATGTCTGAATGGTTTAAAGTGCAATATACTATCCTATTTGTGGGCATTGAGAAGCGATTCTCAACTCTCTTCTTGATGTGTATGATTTCCTACATGCAAATCACATCCTTTGTTGTTTAACTTCAAACATTAATTATGTGTAAATCCATGTTGAGTTGATATTCTGCAAGTGCTCATATACTACATGATTTGAATCATTGTTCCATTACTGTTCTACATTCTATATGAATATCTGTTGTAGTGGAATGTGTTTGGGACTATGAATAGTTCAGGAAATCGGTAATCGCCCTTGAGTTCGTGGTTGAGGTTACTTTCGCCACATAGGACGTGATTTGACGAACTCGAGTCGTATTAGAGTTGTCAGCAGTGGTTTGGCCACACAGAGTGTTTGCGTACTTTATGTCGTTCAACCCAACGTGTGCTCGTGCTAGTCGAGTTCGTCAAGTAACCCGATTGTCCGATGTATATTCACCATGCATGGACACTATTGTATGAATCTAGGGTACCAAACTTACCAGTGTAAATCCTGTTAACCGTGGTACCTTGATCCGCTAAGACTCATGAGCCGGACATGGTGGTATGGGACACTGTGGTCTAGCTGTCGGCCTACGCTGGGGTGACGAGCCTCCCCATAGTGACCAGTGAGCAACCAGACTCGTGAGCCGATTATGGTGGTATGGGACACTATATTCATGCCGTTGGCCTACATTGATTGGTGACGAGCCCTTTGTAGTAACCTCGAGCATACCTGGATATCGCATTGAGGTGACGAGCCTTATTGTAGTAACGAAGGTATGATAGATGTGCATTGCTTGATGACGAGCCCTTTGCAACGACCTAAAACCATATGATCGTATGAGACTGTCTAGGACTGATGACCCTAGAATGGATCACTATTTGGAAATTGATATGAGGAAGGTACTTTAGCTTCCCAATCCTGCTGTATGAAAAGGACTAATAACAACTTGGTAATCATGTTCATGCACCGCATTGCATGTGCCTGGAAGAGGTGGAGCACTTGAGGTGATGTCATGCGTAACGTAAGATGAAGACGCTGAGGGTGTATAAGCGAGGGCACGCATCATTCTGCATACATCCTTGCACTAACAAGAGTACTTAGGACATGTTTGATTATTCTGCTTTATCATTACTGCTTGATTGAATTGATAACATGTTAACTTTTGCTATATTGTTCCACTGAGTTGATCACTCACTCCCACATTCTGGGGCGGTGTTAAACACCCACCAGACTCTGTCTTAGTTGCAGATGTTGATGCGACCTCTGAGGCAGAGCAGGAGTTCGAGGATGATGAGGCCGCATTTTCTTTCATGCAGTTTTCAGGCGGGTTCTAGTGAGTCCTGTCCTATCGTACGGGGATTCTGGATTTTCTTCTGGGAATAGATAATGTCATTTGATACTTGTAATTTTGTTAGTAACAGTTGTAATACGACCTGGTATGTATATGTATCTCAGGGATTTGCACATGTACACATATATTTCTTTAAGTCTTCCGCTTGTGTTTCTCACTTATCCCTGAATTATGTTTGCAGTTTGGCTTAATCTATTTCATGTTTTATGCACTCATATAGACAACATACATCCATTATTCAATATGTTGCATAAGTGATGTTTTGAAACTCAGGAGCTGAGTTATGCTCGACCCTCGAATTTCAGGGCGTGACAATTAATTTCGTCGCTAAAAGAAAACTTGATTTTTTTGTCTTTTCAAAAATTCAAAACACCCTTCAGTGACGAAACTTTTCGTCGCTAAAGGTGGCTTTTAGCTACGAAATTAATGTTGTTGCTAAAAGGAAACTTCTCAACTTTTTTGACTTATGAAAAATTCAAAACACCCTTTAGCGACAAATATTTTCGTCGTTGAAAGCTACCTTTAGCTACGAAATTAATTTCGTCACTAAAAGGAAACTTCTCGACCTTTTGTTTTATTCAAAAATTTAAAACACCCTTTAGCGATAAAAATTTTCGTTGCTAAAAGTTAATTTTAGCGATGAAAAAAATTTCGTCGCTAAAACTAAATTTTTACCGATGAAAAAAAATTTCGTCGCTAAGTGTCGAAAAAAAATTGTTGCTAAAAGTTTCGTCAATAAAAACCCTCTTTTTTGTAGTGAGCACTATTCCAATTACACATTGCTTCAATTGTATAGGCTTTTGATGTCTAATTTCTTCGATATAGGGGTCCATTTGAAGTCTAATGAGACTAATTAGCTCAAATTGATTTTCGAGTGTGGAGTTATACACGCAAGAAAAGAAAAGAAAAAAAAATAAAAATTTAGAAATTGTTGCAGTACATGACCCCATTTCTCTCCACCTCTCCAACGAGCCATAAATTTCCCAAATCTGACGCCCAAGTGCCAAAATCCAATTGAAAAATTGAGAGTTGTCCGGGCTGATTTTTATGCATGAAATGGCCATTAAGTTCTTGCACATAAATGAAAGAAATTCAAGGGCCATTTAACCCATTTTCACCAAGATACCTTCACAATTAACATCCCTTCTCATGCCACTCCACTATATATATGTATGAGGCATGCTCACCTCTCTACGTGTGTGTGTGTGTGTGTGTGTGTGTGTGTGTGTGTGTGTGTGTGTATGAGGCATGCTCACCTGTGCACATGCACACCTTTGCACACGTGTCATGGGCGTCTAATCTGAACGGTCCATGTGATGCGGCATCCTATGAAGCCCCATGGGACCAATTTTCACCCTAATCTGGTAGGCCATAGAAAAGGGAGATGCAAATAAAGGGAGGAAACTATTTTCTTTTTTCATGGCCCACCAAGTTTTGGATTAAAGTAGAAATTGGGCACTTAAGGTTTCACGGGGTGCTGCTTCATGTGGACTGTTTGGATTTTGGACACTACGTGAAAAATTGAAAAAAAGGACGAATTTAGAGACGGTTTTGGACCGTCTATAAAAATGCTTGGTTTAAGGACGCTTTAGAGACGGTCGTAAACTGTCTCTAAAATTTTAGACGGCCCCTAACCGTCTTTAATATTGTCTTAAAAATTTGAACGTCCATAAATCACTTAAGACGGTCGTTGACCATCTTATATGGGTCATCTGAGACGGTCATTGACCGTCCGCATTAGAGACGGTCCTTGATTGTCTTATATGCGGGCATTTGAGACGGTCATTGGCCGTCTACATTAGAGACGGTCATTGGCCGTCTTTTACTTGCAATCTGAGACTGTCAAAGACCGTCTCTATTAGAGACGGTCCTTAGCCATCTCACAACCCTGTCAAAAACTCTCTATTAAAGACTGTCAAAGACTGTCTCTATTAGAGACGGCCTTAGACCGTCTCTATTAGAGACGGTCCTAAACCGTCTTATAGCCCTATCAAAGACTGTCTCTAATGCTCAATTAAGCTATTCGAAAAAATTATGAATTTCGAAAAAAAATAGTTAAGAAACTTAGAAAAATAATTAACAATGCTTAAGAAAAATTTGAATTTTGAAAAAAAAAAAAAAACTACTGATAATTTTGAAAAAAAATATTTTTTTTTTTAAAAAGAAAACTAAATTTTGTATTTTGACAAGAAAAATTGAAAAGTTGGATAACAAAAGTGAGATTTCGATAAAAAAATGATATTTTGAAAAATAAAATTTTAAAAAATAAACAAAATTGTGAAAAAATTGTCAAATTGTAAAAAAATATATTTAAAAAAAAAGAAAACTAGATTTTGTATTTTGACAAGAAAAATTGAAAAGTTATATAACAAAAATGAGATTTTGATGATGTGTTGTATATCCTTGCCGCCCATACATTTCTCCAACCCATTTTTTGGCCAGGAATAAAAAATTGTGTAGATTTAAATCTTAAGTGGACCACACTGCTGGAAAGAATGATAATATAGTACCTCACCATTAAAAATTATAAAGAGCCCGTCGTTTGGTTTTAGTAATGTTTATTTGCAATCCAACTTGTTGATAATGTAAAGAAGATCTAGATGAAGGTAAACTACAAAGATCAAATTGATTTAAAACTTTTATGGCCTTTAAAAGGTTTTTAATGGTTATTCATCATATTATTTTGATTGGTATGGCCCACCTAAGATTATTTAGTTCTTATGATTGAAAATTACATCCTAAAATATGATGGAAAAATATATGGACGACATCGATATATATAAAATATATCAAGGTGGGCCCTACACGGTTTGAGTAACACCCATGAAAGACCTAAAATAGTGAAATGGTACTATAAGGTCACCTCATGGGAACTTCCCATGAGGTTAATCTGTGTGCGCCCCACCATGAAGTATGTAGAACATCAACACCATGTATTTAATGTGTCCCCTTTAAGTCCAAAAATCAGTCATATACGAAACTCAGGTGGGCCATAACATCTAAAACTATGTGAAGACATCCCTAAAACATATAAAAGCATTTGGTGGGGCCCACATGAGCTTTGGATGTGTATGAAACTTGGTCTGACTCCTCATCCAAGTGAGACACACATAATGAATGGGTTGGATCTATGAACCACATCTAGGTAGGCCCAATAAATGATTATGAATGTTTTAATGGGAGGGTAACCGTTTCAACTATAGTATGTGGTGTGGCCCACCCAAGTCATGGATTGACTTTATTTTTAAGCTTGTGGCCCACCATGGAATGGTGCATTTGATTGACGGGGTAGATCCAAAGTTCAAGTGGACTCACCATAGAAAAGAGTGGGATAGTGACAACCACTATTGAAACCTTCTTAGGGCCCGCCGCGATGTTTATTAGAGCTCCAATCTGTTTATAAGTTAATACAGACATGGATGCGGTTGAAACTTGGTATGATATCCCTCATCCAAGTGGGACACACATAATGAGTGGGTTGGATATGTGAATCACATTCAGGCAAGCCCAATATATGATTATGAATGTTTTAAGGAAACCCTTCTCTACTACATTTAGGTAGTTACTTGTTACTTTTACCAAAGTAAACTCTGTGGGGTCCACTATTATTTATTTATTTTATCCACTCCATTCATCCATGTTAACAGATAATTTGAGGTCTAAAGAACAAAAAGGAAGCATATCCAAAGCTCAAGTGGACCACACCACAGGAAATACCTAGTGTGATTAAACCTCTACCATTTAAAATTTCTTATAGGCCATAGAAGTTTTGGATCAAGCTGATGTTTGTGTTTTCTATTCATTCATATATTTTTGATATTATGAACAACCTTTAACCATTTTTGGACAATCTGATCAGTCCAGATTGAAAAGTAAATAACTTCGGATGTTTAAATCAAAATTCACTCAAATTGTTAATCAATCTTGTTTACCCAATATCTCTCTCATATGTAGCATGATCGGGGCAAGTAACTAGTCAAT
Source organism: Magnolia sinica (assembly GCF_029962835.1). Classification (NCBI taxonomy): domain Eukaryota; kingdom Viridiplantae; phylum Streptophyta; class Magnoliopsida; order Magnoliales; family Magnoliaceae; genus Magnolia; species Magnolia sinica. The sequence goes on from NC_080585.1 coordinate 76,833,764, forward strand.
TTGAGGGTAATGATCAATAAAATAGAGTGAATGGACCAGACATGTAAAATGGACCAAATATTCTGGTCAAAATTGTGACCCAACTTATTGACCTCGTGAGAACCTGTTATTTAATTTATTTTATCCACTCCGTTAATCTATGTTAATGGATAATTTTAGGGCGTGATCTGAAAAATGAAGAAAATTAAAATCTCAAGTGGACCACAGTATAGGAAACAATTTGATTGAACATCTATCATTGAAAATTTTTTAGAGGCCAAAGAAGTTTTGGATTAAGTTGATGTTTGTGCTTTCTCTTCATCCATGTCTTTGTGATCATATTAACAGGTTGGATGACAAATAAAAATTACTTTAGACCCTAAGAAGGTTTCAACAGTGGAAATCACTATTCCACACTGTTTCCTATGTAATGGTCCAATTAAGCTTTGGATCTACTTCAATTTTGGGATCAACCCCTAAAATTAGCATTAAAAAGGTAATATTTTATATATAATTAAAAGGTAATATTTAAATGATTTAAAATATATATATATATATATATATATATATATATATATATATAATTAAAAGGTAATATTTAAATGATTTAAAATATTATATGAAAAAGAATATTGAAAAGTTTAGAAATTTTAACTATGTTTAAGAAAAATTTGTAGAACAAAATGATTCTTTTCAAGAAAAAAATCGAAAATTTGAAATTTTTGAGAAAAAATTAAAATATGAGAAATTTTTTAAGATTTTGAAAATAAAAATTCAAAATTTGTATTTTAATTTTTTTTTGAAATATTTTATAATAAAAATGATATTTTTAAGGTCGTGGCCCACTGTAGAATGGTGCATCCGACTGACGGGGCAAATCCAAAGTTCAAGTGGACCCACCATAGAAAAGAGTGGGATATTGACACCCACTATTGAAACCTTCTTACAGCCCGCTGCGATGTTTATTTGAGATCCAACCTGTTTATAAGTTAATACAGACATGGAATAAGGTGGGACATACACAGTTTTGATGTGTCCCCTTTAGCATATGAGATATCTCAAAAATCATCCGTATACGAAACTCAGTGGGCTATACCATATCTAAAACTATGTAAAGACATTTAAAAAATATATAAAAGCACTTGGTGAGGCCCACATGAGTTTTGAATGCAGCTGAAACTGGGTCTGACCACAGAGTGGGACACACATAATGAGCTTGATCCGAAACTTCTCCAGCTCCCAAGAAGTTTTTAATGGTGGAAGTGCAATGCCCAATTTATAGTCCACTCAAGCCTTGTTCCTGCCTAATGTTTTGCATGATACCTTATAATGATCTGAGAAAAAAGATTAGGTTATAGGACTCTATAGGGCCTACAAAAATATATGTTTTATATCAAAGCCGTCCATCTATTTTGAAATGTTATTATAGGGCTCTATAGGGGCTTTATAGGGCCTACAAAAATATATGTTTTATATCTAAGCTGTCCATCTATTTTGAAATATTATTATAGGTGATGAAACTAAAAATTAGGTATATTAAAGGCTAAAGTGGACCACACGGTAGGAAACATGGAGATTAAATCACATGTGCTTCCTATGGTGTGGCCCTCTTGGGCCTTCAATCTACTTTATGTTTGGTATCATGTACTAAAATTATTTATTAAAATTAATGGATGGAATGGATAAACAAAATACATCATGGTGAGTCCCACAAAACTCTAGACAGGAAATCCATGTTCGTCTTACCCCATCCACCGATTGGCTACTCGCCCTATGGCTGGTGGTTGGTGCTTTGTAGGCCCCACCATGATGTATGTGTTTCATCCATTCTATTCATCCATTTTTAAAGATCATTTTATCGCCTGATCCTAAAAATGAGAGGGATATAAATCTAAGGTGGACCACACCATATGAAAACAATAGTGATTGGATATCCACCATTAAAATCCTCCTAAGGCCCACTGTACTGTTTATTTGACATCCAACATGTTGATTAGGTCATATAGGCCCAGATGATGGGAAAAAACAAAAATCAGCTTGATCCAAAACTTTTATGGCCCCTAAAATAATTTTAGTGGTCGACACTCATTCAACACTGTTTCCTGTAATGTGGTATACTTGAGATTGGGATATACCCCATTTTTAGTCTCATACCATAAAATGATCTGTAAAAAGAGATGGACGGCATGGATGCAACACATACATCATGTTGGGTCCCACAGAGCACACCGTATGTTTCCCAAATTTGGGCGCGCGCTTAAAACAGAGCCGCGCCCAAAAATGACTCCATTTCTCTCTCTCTCTCTCTCTCTCTCTCTCTCGCCATTCCCAAACCCTCTCTCCCGATCTTTCTCCAACTCTCTCATGTTCCTCCCTCTCTCTATTCGTTCCCCAATCTCTCTCTCTCTCTCTCTCTCTCTCTCTTTCTCTGTTCCCCAATCTGTCCCTCCCTCTCCGTCTCTTGCGGTCTGTTGTCGAACGCCCTACCCATGCATGCCCTCTCTCTCTCTCTGAAGCTCGGTTGAAGGTCATTCACGACAGTGAGGTATCTCTCTCTCTCTCTCTCAATCTCTCTCAATCTCAATATCGATTTAGGGATTTGGGGATTTAGGGATTTGTGGATTTAGGGATTTAGGAATTTGGGGATTTGGGGATTTAGGGATTTAGGGTTTAAGGTGGGCCCTACTGAGTTTACTCAGTACAATAAGGGCCTGTTTGGCCGGGCAGAATGGATGGGATTGGATGGTATTAGAGTGGATTGCATGGATTTCAAGGTAATGCTAGCTGCGTCAGTGGATTGGTGCAAGGTCTATGGGATTGTTATATCTGGTCTGTTTGGCACGCTCTCTCTCTCTCTCTCTCTCTCTCTCCCTGCTATGGTGGTGCTGTTGGAAAGTGTTCAGTATAATGGGGCTCCTCCTTTAGAAGCCCCACCTGATAGGATTCCCTGAAGTCATCATTGATATATGCATTTCAATGGTTTTGAAGTAATTGTGCCTCTGTAGCCCTCCCAATAAAAACATATTTTGTATTTAAAATCTTTTTTTGTTTAATTTTAGTAGCATGGAACCATTCAATTTTTTGTCGAAATGTTCCCAATATGCATCTGGGAACGGATATCTGTGCAAACATGAAGTTGTAGTTATGGTCTTAGGTGTTGACCATTGACTTCGAAATTGTTTTATTTGCAGTCTTGAAAAAGTTTTGTTTCTGGAGTAGGTTTCTTTCTCTTCGTGTTCAACTTTTAGGAACATTTTAACTCATCTCCTCCAATTTGGGAGGACGTTCTGTTTCTGGTGTTGCTCTCCAGTTCACATGTATATTTCTTTGTGGAAAGGATGGAAGCGTCCTTATCCTGAAGAATTCTTGCTGTTTTGGTTGTTGTTGTCTTTTGTCATATTTCTAATATCTATAACTTAATAATCTTTGATTGTATAGTAGGACATCTTGTTGGTGGAGTGTTTTTATAATTGTGCTTATTATTGATAGAGTTGAAAATGGTTCCTTTTTTTGTCTGATTCTGTCATTTTCATGATAATCATTTTTCTAGATATATGACCATTTATGTAGATATAAATTGATCGTTTGTGTTTGAAGTTCTTGACAAATGGTACCTGGTGACAGCCTTTGTTGATGGATGGCTGAAAATGTTCCTGTCCCTTGAGCTTGATCTTGACAGATTTGCATTCATTAAAAGGATTCAAGTTACATAACTTGAATTTATTTCTAAGGATTCTCTTGGCTGCAGACGTTCCATTAAGTTGAAATAAGCAGATCTACTGTCTTAAGCTTTTCTTTTTAACGATCATGGTGTGGCCCTCTGGTTTGCTTGTCTTTATTATTCATTTGAATGTAGATATGGTGTCATTCTAAAAAAATAGACAGGCATTCCTACTATATGTATGTTTCCTATCTCCATTTTCTAAAATTAGTCTCAAAAGGAATCGTACCAGACATGATTCCTACAACCTGTTATGGGATTCCTACTGTATGTATGATTCCTATAAGATGGAATGTTGCTTGTGTGAAATTTTTAAAAGAATCATAGTATATGTATGATTCATATGTTCTCTTTGCTAATGTAAACAGAGAATTACAGTCCATGGCTGTTGTGGAGACCTTAATTTTGATATATATATATATATATATATATATATATATATATATATATATATATATATAGGTCTGAAAAGGGGAATTACATGGAATGTCTTGCTTATTTTAAAAGAATCTAATTATATGTATGATTCTACATTTCGTAAAACTAGTCGTAAGATCGTTCTCTTTGCTATGTAAACAGAGGATTACAGAGATTGTTGGCATTGTTCTCTCATTTGACCCGAAGCTTATCCAGGTAAATTTATTTTTGGATGCCACCTATCTTCTTCTTTTTTTTTTTTCATTGTTTTACAACATCTTGTGGTTCTCTTTGTATTTTGATTCCAATACTTTCTTATGGGTATTCCTTCCACTTCATTCAATCCAAGACATGTTCTAAATACCAATGCCTGGAAAACGCATATTCATTTTTCATTTTGCTTATTGTGATTTATTTAGGGAGTTGCTAACTGTGGTGCTTCCATTCGAGTCGGTCGAGACACAGAAAAAGCTGGCAAAGGTGAGGGTTCTTTTAAGCTTTAATCATCATCTCCTTTGCTGTTTTCCAAATTTCGCCATTTGGGTATGTTTTCCAAATTCCGCCATTTTGGATGGCTGATTAGTTTCTCTTGAATTGTTTTTTCTATTTCTTAATTGGATAATCTTAACCATCCCATATTAGATGTTGGATGGCTGATCAGTTTCTCTTGAACACTAAAAGTATGTGAGATATCTAAGCCTTTCTATAACTCAATACAATACACATTATCATCGACTTTTTTCAACACCCAACAAAGGCCAACTTTCTTTGGGTTCAACTTATTACAAGTGCCGGTTGAAAATCATTTCTCACGTAAGTACACCATAACCAAATTGCTTTTAGCAAACACCGTGGAACACCTATGTATGTTGGCATCCTCTTTATATTTTTTATATCATTTTAGTACTCAACTTGTTATAGACATTGTTAATTTCTTCTTCCTTTGCACCCGATTGGATATCAGATGAATGCTTCTAACAATGCATATTTGAGCATTTTACTACCATTACAATAGCTCACATTGTAGAACTCGACATTTCAAATAGAAATAAGTCAGTACTTTATGACTTGTCATTACTCATCAAAGTTACCAGTTATACATTTTGTATCATAAACAAGTGCATCACATTACATCTTCATCTTATTTTCTATAGTATAGACTGAAAGATTTGTGTAAAGTTTTTCTAGCCAAGTAGCTGACTTATTTTATTCGAACCTGCAATATCTTCTCAAGGAGCCAAGTGTATGGACTGATGTGCTCCAAGAAGCTAAAAAGAACGTGCTCGAATCGACAAAAGCTATGGTATGGCTAGACGCTTGCTTTTATGGCTAATGAAGATAAATGGTGTAATTTATTTTATATTTCAGTTTCTTTACTAATTCCATTCAATCATGATCATGGAACCTCTCATTTTCCATCATTTGAAATTTAAGAGATAATTGGGGAACAAACCATTTGGTGGATTTGCACCCGTTCATTGATTATGAAGATGATTGTGATGATAGATTATGTTGGAGATTTTGTTTGAGTTTCAGTACATTTAAGGATGGGAAAGTTTCAAGTTCTTTTATCGGTAGTTCCACATGTTGCATATCAGTTGGGTTAGTTTAAAACAAAGAGACATGGTGATAACCTATAACCTAATGCTATAACCTATAACCAAAACCTAAACCTAAAACCCAAATGTAAACCCAATCTTGAACCCGAACCCGATTTCCTAAACTTAAACCTTAACGTATTCTCAAATCCCTAAACCTAAACCTACACCTAATCCTAATCTCAACTCCCTAACCTAAAACCTAAACTCAATTCCCTAAACCTTAACCTATAACCTAACCTAAACCTAAACCTATAACCTACACTTATAACCTAAACCTAAACATATAACTTAAACCTATAACTTTAACCTAAACATAAAACCTAAACCTAAACCTATAGCCTACACTTATAACCTAAACCTAAACTTATAACTTAAACTTATAACCTTAACTAAAACATAAAACCTAAACCTAAACCTATTCTTAAAACCTAAACCTATCCTTATAACCTAAACCTATTCTCAAATCCCAAAACCTATAACCTAAACCTTAACCTGAACCCGAACCCGATTTCCTAAACCTAAACCTACACCTATTCTCAATTCCCTAAACCTTAACCTATAACCTAACCTAAACCTAAACCTATAACCTACACTTATAACCTAAACCTATAATCTTAACCTAAACTTAAAACCTAACCTAAACCTTAACCTATAACCTATAACCTAAACCTAAACCTAAACCTAAACCTTAACCTATAACCTAAACTTATAACCTTAACCTAAACCTATTCTCAAATCCCAACCAGAAACGATTTGAGACGACATTCAGTGATACTTTGCTAAATATGCAATTTATGACCTTTAGTAACTTGGTTAATTAAAAAGAACTACGTAGTGGCTTGATCCCAATTTGACTTTTTGGATACGTAGGTAGTCTTCGTAATGTACTAGAATATCGGTGCAACCAGAAATCTTTTTTCTCCTTTGAATTGTAATAGATCGTATCGGTTGCATTTTTCTCTGTCATACAGGTTGTGGCTATCAAAGATATAATATCACCTCCTTATAGGGAAACATTTAATGATGTGTATAGGTAAATTCATTTTTTCTTATTCCTTATATTGTTTTCCAGTTCTATTTGTGTTGGTTTCAGAGTACAAGTAGCAATAGAAAGTGTTGGCCGATTGTCGCTTATGGACAAAGGGATGAGTAACTAACAATACGAATATGGGAGGCCTTCCCCAAGTATCCAGATGCTTTTAGATATAATTATGTTATTTTTAAATGTATTAGCTCGAAATTGATGGAGCAGACCAGGATGTGCGTCGGAGCTATCCGGATGTTGAGCGGGGGTCCTTGGAAGGTGGGAACCGCTGTTATGACCATGATGAAGCTGTCCATTTCCTATGTACAACATTGAAGTGGCTTGGCCATTTGGACAGGCCATATTTATGTATTAACTCGAAATTGATGGAGCAGACCCGGATGTGCGTCGGAGCTATCCGGATGTTGAGCGGGGGTCCATGGAAGGTGGGAACCGCTGTTATGACCATGATGAAGCTGTCCATTTCCTATGGACAGCATTGGAGGGGCCTGACCATTTGGACATGTCGTGTTTATGTATTTGATCGAAATTAATGGAGCAAACCCGGATGTGCGTCGGAGCTATTCGGAAGAGCGGGGTTCCCTAGAAAGAGGGAACCGCTATTATGACCATGATGAAGCTGTCCATTTTTTATGGACAATATTGGAAGGGCCTGGCCATTTGCGCCGGATGGCCGTGTTTATATCTGTATTTGAAGGGACCATACCCTTAACCTAAACCAAAACCTATGACCTAAAACCTTAACCTATAACCTAAACCTCAACCTTAACCTAAACCTAAACCTTAACCTAAAACCTAAAACCTAAACCTAAACCTAAAACCTAAATGTATTCTCAAATCCCTAAACCTAAACCTACACTTAATCCTAATCTTAACTCCCTAACCTAAACCTATACCTAAACTTGAAAACCCAAACATAAACCCAATCCCGAACCCGAACCTAAACCTTAACCTTAACCTATTCTCAATTCCCTAAACCTATATCTAAACCTTAACCTATACCTATAACCTTAACCTAAACCTAAACCTTAACCTAAACCTATAACCTTAACCTAAAACCTAAACCTAAATCAAAACATATAACCAAAACCAAAACCAAAACCTATATCCTAAACCCGAACGCATTCTCAAATCCTATAACCCTTAATCTAAACCTAAACCAAAACCTATAACCTAAACTAAAGTCAAAACCTATAGCCTAAACCCGAACCCATTCTCAAATCCAAAAACCTATAACCTAAACCGTTAACCTATAACCTAAATCAAAACCTATAACCTAAACCAAACCTAAACCTAAAACCAAAACCTAAAACCTAAACCTATAATCTATAACCTAAATCAAAACATATAATCAAAACCAAATCCCAAAACCCAAACCTAAACCTAAACCTAAACCTAAAACCTAAAACCTAAACCTAAACCTAAACCTAAACCTAAACCTAAAACCTAAATCTAAACCTATAACCTAAACTCAAATATCTAAACCTAAACCTAAACATAATCCTATAACCTAAACTCAAATCCCTAAACCTTAACTTATAACCTAACCTAAACCTATACTTATAACCTAAAACTATTCTCAAATCCCAAAACCTATAACCTAAACCTAACCTTTCCCTAAATGTATAACCTAAACTCAAATCCCTAAACTTAAACCTAGACCTAAACCTAAACCTATAGACTAAACTCAAATCCCTAAACCTTAACCTATAACCTAACCTAAACCTATACTTATAACCTAAAATTATTCCCAAATCCCAAAACCTATAACCTAAACCTAAGCTTTCCCTAAACCTATAAGCTAAACTCAATTTCCAAAAGCTAAACCTACACCTAATCGTAATCTCAACTCCCTAACCTAAATCTAAACATAAACTTGAAAACTCAAACTTAAACCCAATCCCGAACCTGAACCCGATTTCCTAAACCTAAACCATAACTCATTCTCAAATCCAAAAACCTATAACCTAAACCTAAACCAAAATCAAAACTTATAACCTAAACCTGAACCCATTCTCAAATCCTAAAACCTAAAACCTAAACCCGAACCCATTCTCAAATCCTAAAACCTATAACCTAAACATAAACCTTAACCTAAACCTATAACCTATAACCAAAACCTATAACCTAAACCTAAACCTTAACCTAAACTTATAATATAAATCAAAACCTAAACCTAAACCTAAAACCTAAACCTATAACCTATAACCTAAATCAAAACCTATTACCTTTCCCTAAACCTTAACCTAAACCTATAACCTATAACCTAAATCAAAACCAAAACCAAACCTAAACCTATAACCTATAACCTAAACCTAAACCTAAAACCTAATGTATTCTCAAATCCCTAAACCTAAACCTACAACTAATCATAATCTCTACTCCCTAACCTAAACTTAAACTTAAACTTGAAAACCCAAACCTAAACTCGATCCTGAACCCGAACCCAATTTCCTAAACCTAAACCTTAACCTATAACCTAACCTAAACCTATACTTATAACCTAAACCTATTCTCAAATCCCAAAACCTATAACTATAACCTAAACCTTAACCAAAAACCTATAACCTAACCTAAACCTAAACATATAACCTTAACCTAAACCTAAACCTATAACCTTAACTTTAACATATAACTTTAACCAAAACATATAACCTAAACCTATTCTCAAATCTCGAACCCGATTTCCTAAACCTAAACCTTAACCTATTCTCAATTCGCTAAACCTATAGCTTATAACCAAAACCGAAACCTAAACCTATACCTTAACCTAAACCTATAACCTATAAGCTAAACATAAACCTAAAACCTAAATGTATTTTCAAATCCCTAAACCTAAACCTACACCTAATTCTAATCTCAACTCCCTAACCTAAACCCAAAACCTAAACTTAAAAACCCAAACCTAAACCTGATCCTGAACCCGAACCCGATTTCCTAAACCTAAACCTCAACCTATTCTCAATTCCCTAAACCTTAACCTATAACCTAACCTAAACGTAAATCTATAACCTAAACCTAAACCTATAACCTAAGTGTATTCTCAAATCCTTAAATCAAACCTGCACCTAATCCTAATCTTAACTCCTTAACGTAAACCTAAACCCGATCCCGAACCCGATCCCGATTTCCTAAACCTAAACATTAACCTATTCTCAATTGCCTAAACCTATATCTTATAACCTAAACCTAAACCTAAACCATAACCTAAACCTAAACCTAAACCTAAACCTATAACCTATAACCTTAACCTAAACCTAAACTTAAACCTGTAACCTATAACCTAAACCTAAACTTAAAACCTAAATGTATTCTCAAATCCCTAAACCTAAACCTACACCTAATCCTAATCTCAACTCCCTAACCTAAACCTTAACCTAAACTTGAAAACCTAAACCTAAACCCGATCACGAACCCGAACCCGATTTCCTAAACCTAAACCTTAACCGATTCTCAATTCCCTAAACCTATAGCTTATAACCTAAACCAAAATCTAAATCTAAACCTAAACTTAAACCTAAACCTATAACCTATAACCCAAACATAAACCTAAAACCTAAATGTATTCTCAAATCCATAAACCTAAACCTACACCTAATCCTAATCTCAAATCCCTAACCTAAACTTAAACCTAAACTTGAAAACCCAAACCTAAACCTGATCCTGAACCCGAACCCGATTTCCTAAACCTAAACCTCAACCTATTCTCAATTCCCTAAACCTTAACCTATAACCTAACCTAAACTTAAATCTATAACCTAAACCTAAACTTAAACCTATAACCTAAGTTTATTCTCAAATCCTTAAACTTAAACCTACACCTAATCCTAATCTCAACTCCTTAACCTAAACCTAAACCCGATCCCGAACCCGATCCCTATTTCCTAAACCTAAACAATAACCTATTCTCAATTCCCTAAACCTATATCTTATAACCTAAACCTAAACCTAAACCTAAACCTAAACCTATAACCTATAACCTTAACCTAAACCTGAACTTAAACCTGTAACCTATAACCTAAACCTAAACCTAAAACCTAAATGTATTCTCAAATCCCTAAACTTAAACCTACACCTAATCCTAATCTCAACTCCCTAACCTAAACTTGAAAACCCAAACCTACACCCGATCCCAAACCCGAACCCGATTTCCTAAACCTAAACCATAACCTATTCTCAATTCCCTAAACCTATAGCTTATAACCTAAACCGAAACCTATACCAAAACCTAAACCGAAACCTATAACCTATAACCTAAACATAAACCTAAAACCTAAATTTATTCTCAAATCCCTAAACCTAAACCTACACCTAATCCTAATCTCAAATCCCTAACCTGAACCTACACCTAAACTTTAAAACCCAAACCTAAACCTGATCCTGAACCCGAACCCGATTTCCTAAACCTAAACCTCAACCTATTCTCAATTCCCTAAACCTTAACCTATAACCTAACCTAAACTTAAATCTATAACCTAAACCTAAACCTAAACCTATAACTTAAGTGTATTCTCAAATCCTTAAACCTAAACCTACACCTAATCCTAATCTCAACTCCTTAACCTAAACCTAAACCCGATCCCGAACCCGATCTCGATTTCCTAAACCTAAACATTAACCTATTCTCAATTCCCTAAACCTATATCTTATAACCTAAACCTAAACCTAAACCATAACTTAAACCTAAACCTATAACCTATAACCTTAACCTAAACCTAAACTTAAACCTGTAACCTATAACCTAAACCTAAACCAAAAACCTAAATGTATTCTCAAATCCCTAAACCTAAACCTACACCTAATCCTAATCTCAACTCCCTAACCTAAACCTAAACCTAAACTTGAAAACCCAAACCTAAACACGATCCCGAACCCAAACCTGATTTCCTAAACCTAAACCTTAACCTATTCTCAATTCCCTAAACCTATAGCTTATAACCTAAACCGAAACCTAAACCTAAACTTATACCTATACCTAAACCTAAACCTAAACCTATAAACTATAACCTAAACATAAACCTAAAACCTAAATGTATTCTCAAATCCCTAAACCTAAACCTACACCTAATCCTAATCTCAAATCCCTAACCTAAACCTAAACCTAAAGTTGAAAACCCAAACCAAAACCTGATCCTGAACCCGAACCCGATTTTCTAAACCTAAACCTCAACCTATTCTCAATTCCCTAAACCTTAACCTATAACCTAACCTAAACCTAAATCTATAACCTAAACCTACACCTAATCCTAATCTCAACTCCCTAACCTAAACCTAAACTTAAACTTGAAAACCAAAACCTAAACACGATCCCGAACCCGAACCCGATTTCCTAAACCTAAACCTTAACCTGTTCTCAATTCCCTAAACCTATAGCTTATAACCTAAACCGAAACCTAAACCTATACCTAAACCTATAACTTATAACCTAAACATAAACCTAAAATCTAAATGTATTCTCAAATCCCTAAACCTAAACCTACATCTAATCCTAATCTCAACTCCCTAACCTAAACCTAAACCTAAACCTAAACTTGATAACCCAAACCTAAACCAGATCCTGAACCCGAACCCGATTTCCTAAACCTAAACCTTAACCTATAACCTAACCTATACCTAAATCTATAACCTAAACCTAAACCTAAAACCTAAGTGTATTTTCAAATCCTTAAATCTAAACCTACACCTAATCCTAATCTCAACTCCCTAACCTAAACCTAAACCTAAACTTGAAAACCTAAACCTAAACCCGATCCTGAACCCGAACCCGATTTCCTAAACCTAAACCTAAAACCTAAGTGTATTTTCAAATCCTTAAACCTAAACCTACACCTAATCCTAATCTCAACTCCCTAACCTAAACCTAAACCTAAACTTGAAAACCCAAACCTAAACCCGATCCCCAACCCGAACCTAATTTTCTAAACCTAAACATTAACCTATTCTCAATTCCCTAAACCTATATCTTATAACCTAAACCTAAACCTAAACCTAAACCTTAACCTTAACCTAAACCTAAACCTATAACCGATAACTTTAACCTAAACCTAAACCTAAACCTGTAACCTATAACCTAAACCTAAACCTAAAACCTAAATGTATTCTCAAATCTTTAAACCTAAACCTACACCTAATCCTAATCTCAACTCCCTAACCTAAACCTAAACTTAAACTTGAAAACCCAAACCTAAACCCAATCCTAAACCCAAACCCAATTTCCTAAACTTAAACCTTAACCTTTTCTCAATTCCCTAACCTATATCTTATAACCTAAACGTAAGCCTAAACCTAAACCTTAACCTAAACCTAAACCTAAACCTAAACCTGTAACCTATAACCTAAACCTAAACCTAAAACCTAAATGTATTATGAAATCCCTAAACCTAAACATACACCTAATCCTAATCTTAACTCCCTAACCTAAACCTAAACCTAAACTTGAAAACCAAAACCTAAACCTATAACCTATAACCTAAACCTAAACCTAAAACCTAAATGTATTATGAAATCCCTAAACCTAAACATACACCTAATCCTAATCTTAACTCCCTAACCTAAACCTAAACCTAAACTTGAAAACCAAAACCTAAACCCGATCCCGAACCCCAACCCGATTTCCTAAACCTAAACCTTAACTTATTCTCAATTCCCTAAACCTATAGCTTGTAACCTAAACCTAAACCTAAACCTGTAACCTACACCTAAAACCTAAATGTATTTTTTAATCCCTAAACCTAAACCTACACCTAATCCTAAATCCTAATCTCAACTCCCTAACCAAAACCTAAACCCGATCCCGAACCTGAACCCGATTTCCTAAACCTAAACCTTAACATATTCTCAATTCCCTAAACCTAAACCTACACCTAATCTTAATCTCAACTCCCTAACCTAAACCTAAACCTAAACTTGAAAACCCAAACTAAACCCGATCTCGAACCCGAACCCGATTTCCTAAACCTAAACCTTAACCTATTCTCAATTCCCTAAACCTATAGCTTATAACCTAAACCTAAACCTAAACCTAAACCTAAAACCTAAATGTATTCTCAAATCCCTAAACCTAAACCTACACCTAATCCTAATCTTAACTCCCTAACCTAAACCTAAACCTAAACTTGAAAACCCAAACCTAAACCCGATCCGAACCCGAACCCGATTTCCTAAACCTAAACCTTAACCTATTCTCAATTCTCCTAAACCTATACCTATACCTAAACCTAAACCTAAACCTAAACCTATATATCTCAATCCCTAAACCTAAACCTAAACCTTTAACCTAAACCTAAACCTAAACCTAAAACCTAAATGTATTCTCAAATCCCTAAACCTAAACCTACACCTAATCCTAATCTCAACTCCCTAACCTAAACCTAAACCTAAACTTGAAAACCCAAACCTAAACCTGATCCCGAACCTGAACCCGATTTCCTTAACCTAAACCTTAATCTATTCTCAATTCCCTAAACCTAAAGCTTAACCTAAACCTAAACCTAAACCTATAACCTATAACCTAAACCTAAACCTAAACCTAAAACCTAAATGTATTCTCAAATCCCTAAACCTAAACCTACACCTAATCCTAATCTCAACTCCCTAACCTAAACCTAAACCTAAACTTGAAAACCCAAACCTAAACCCGATCCCAAACTCGAACCCGATTTCCTAAACCTAAACCTTAACCTATTCCCAATTCCCTAAAGCGATAACCTATAACTTAAAGCAATAACCTAAACCTAAACCTAAAACCTAAACATAAACCTAAAACCTAAATGTATTCTCAAATCCCTAAACCTAAACCTACACCTAATCCTAATCTCAACTCCCTAACATAAACCTAAACCTAAACTTGAAAACCCAAACCTAAACCCGATCTCGAACCCGAACCCGATTTCCTAAACCTAAACCTTAACCTATAACCTAACATAAACCTAAACCTATAACTTAAACATAAGCCTAAAACCTAAACCTAAACCTAAAATCGAAATGTATTCTCAAATCCTTGAACTTAAACCTACACCTAATCCTAATCTCAACTCCCTAACCTAAACTTAAACCTAAACTTGATAACCCAAACCTAAACCTGATCCCGAACTCGGACTCGATTTCCTAAACCTAAACCTTAACTTCAACCTATTCTCAATTCCCTAAAGCTATAAACTATATACTATAACCTATAACTAAAACCTAAACCTTAACTTAAACCTATAACCTAAGCCTAAACCTTAACCTAAACCTAAACCAAAACCTATAACCTAAACCGTAACCTATAACCTATAACCTAAACTTATAACCTAAAACCTAATCCTAAACCTAAACCTAACCTAAAACCTAAAACCTAAACCTAAACCTATTTTAATGATTAGTTTTATTTTTAAAAAGTGCCCATTTTTTTGGAAGAAGTTTATGCAATTCTTCATGATTCTGAATTATAATGTTTTGTTGGTTTAATATTTTTTTTTTTCAGGTGAAAGGCACAAAAAGAAAATTGTTGCTGATTTTTTTCTTTTTTTATTTATGATGTTAAACTTATATGTATTTATGTGTGGATGAATGTAATGTGGATAAGATTGCTTGTGTTTGGATGGATGTAGTTTATGTTTGGATGAATGTAGTTTATGTTAGATTTACTTAGTTTGGGTTGTTTAGATGGATGTGAATGTGAATATGATGAAATATATTATATAACAGGTGTATATTAGGAAGAATACGATGAAATATATTGTAATAGGTGTATATTGACCCTCATAAAAAGGACGGTCTATGGCCGTCCTTTGAAGGCCCATAAGAGACGGTTTATGACAGTCCTTTTTAAGGACGGTCTATGGCCGTCCTTTAAAGGCCTATAAGAGACGGTCCATGACCATCCTTTTAAAGGACGGTCTATGGCTGTCCTTTAAAGGCTTAACAGAGACGGTCGACGACAGTCTTTTTTAAGGACGGTTGATGGCCGTCCTTTAAAGGCTCATAAGAAACGGTCCGAGACCGTCCTTTTTTAGGACGGTCCATGACCGTCCTTTTTTTGTCAGTAAAAATGACGGTTTTCGACCGTCCTTTAAGTAATACGACACGTCAAAATTTGACGGCCCTTGCGACGGTCCATGACCGTCCTTTTTGGTCATTTGAGACGGTTTTGGACCGTCCTTTTTTTTGCAGTTTTGGCGTAGTGGGAGTCACATCACGTATGATGAGTTCTCAAAAAAGTTCGCATGAGTTCTGTGCGAACTGGTACCTAGCTGGCCATTTGTGAGTGTGTGTCCAGACGAAACTAGTTGGACAATTCAAATTGGTCCAAGTAGCTATGTATTAAATAACACAAATTTCTCTTTCAATTCAATGGAATGCATTACGTAAGGATGTGTAACATCAAGTCTTAAGGGTGATGAAAATTACATGTTAAAGATCCAGTCCATTCATCGAATATAATCTACTAATTAAATTTTATTTACTAAAAAGTAGTAAATAGTACTCATATATGCAAACATACGTATAAGTTAAATATGGACCATTAGAATGGATTTCTAACGGCCCAAATTTTTTCAGAAGAATATCATAGTATTGATCTAAAATATATATATATATATATATATATATATATATATATATATATATATATATATATATATATATATATATATATATATATATATATTGTCAACACTTCTTATAAAAGACCTTACATAATTAACAAATGGGACTTTTTACCTATGTGGCGCTTTTAGTTATCTAATTTTCCTCGGAAAAAAATCATATTTCTCTCTCTCTCTCTCTCTCTCTCTCTCTCATTGAATGCATCTCTCTTCTTTAATGTTCTCTCTCCACACTGCAAAAATGAAAACGAATAGACTTCCCCTCAACCTAGAGAGGGCTTTGTGAGGCCCTCCATGATGCATATGAGCATCCATTTTGCTGAATCATTTTATAGCATAAACTAAAAAATGAGGCAGATCCAAAGCTAAAGTAGATCACATAATGGGGATTAAACGCCCATTGTTAAAAACTTCTCGAGAGTTAGAAGTCTCGGATCAAGTAGATATTTGTGTTTTCCATCCATGTCTGTGTGACGTGGTGAAATACAATTGGTTAGATATCAAAAGCATGTTCCCGTACAATTAATGCTCTTTTCTTTGGAGCTCTGTTAGACATTTCTCTCCGTTTGCCTGCTGCACGCACTTGACCACATAAGCGGTAAACGTTATTTTCAAGTCATTTCTTTTCTTGGCTCCCTCTACTGAAGTGACGTCACCACTTTCCATGGGCGCCACCATGGTGTATATATTGTATCCACACCATCCATCCATTTCGTGATATCGTTTTAGGGCATAATCCAAAGAGTGAGAAAGATCCAAATTTCAAGTCACCCCACTGTAGAAAACAATGGAAATTGAATGCCTACCATTAAAACCTCTCTAGGCCACAAAAGCTTTCGATCAAGCTAATATTTATGCTTTATCTTATTCCATGTCCTTTTTAACTTGTAGAAAGGTTGTATCTCAAATAAACATCATGGTCGGCCCTAGGAAGGTTACAACGGTCGCCGTCACCTCGCACTGTTTTCTGTGGTGGGGTTCACTTGAACTTTGGATTTGCCTAATTCTCTTGCTCACTCCCTAAAATGATCTCTCCAAATGGATAGATGGTATGGATACAACACATACATCATTGTGGGCCCAAAAAAAGCAGTGACGTGACATCTGTAGCAAGATTGGTTTCCGTCTAGTTCAGTAACCAACCCGTGTCCGAACTCTATTTAATTTAAAGAATTAAAAATCTCATCCTCTACAAATTACTAAAATGTGGTAACATGGGTATTAAAAGTAGTAACATGTCTAAGTGGTACTCACCGTAACGTTTTTGATAAATCTATACCGGCCATCAGTTTTTCTAGATTATGTTACAACATGGACGTAACAATGATATTGATCCAAACTTCCAATGGGCCATACGATAGGAAAAGGTGAGGATTAAGCTTCCGCCATTGAAATATTCAAGCGGCCACAAAAGTTTTGGATTATGTTAATGTTTTTATAATTTCAGTTCATCCCAGTAGGAATGACCTCATGAACCATATGGATGACATATATACATCATGGTGGACCAAGGAAATTTTCAACCACAGGAATTCCCCCACTTACTGTTTCGGTCCACATGAGTTTTAGATCAGCCTCATTTCTGGATCTACGTTATCAGATGATATTTAAAAAACGATGGATAGAGTGGATTTCTCACAAATATCTAGTTGTCGTGGAAGGAAGTTCATGCGGATGGCTTTGGCAACAGTTGGAAACGGAAGCAGGTTGGCTTCTGAACGAGACGGTCACCACCTTCTTTGGGCCCCACCATGATGTATGTGTTGTATCCCCACTATCCATCCATTTGGAGAGATCATTTTAGGGAGTGAAAAAAAGAATTAGGCAGATCCAAAGGTAAATCATAAATATTAACTTGATCGAAAGCTTCTGTGGCCCAAAGAGGTTTTAATCGTAGGCGTTCAATTTCCATTGTTTTCTACGGTGGGGTGCACTTGAAATTTGGATTTTTCTCTCTCTCAGGATTATGCCCTAAAATGATATCACAAAATGGATGGCCGGTGAGGATACAATACATACATCATGGTGGCACCCATGGAAGGTGGTGACATCACTTCTTCAGCAGGGGAGCAAAGAAAAGAAAAGAAATGACTTGAAAATATGTAATGGAACATGATCTCGGTATTCAAACAATTGTATTTTACTACGTCACTTCAGTAGCGTCTTGGCTACTGAAGCGTTCAATATCTAATCCGCTTCTGTTTATGTGACCTCATGAACGGATAAGATGGCAAATAAACATCATGGTCAACCCTAGGAAGATTTCAACAATGGGGTCATTGTCTCAACTGCTTTTCTGGTGTGGTCCAATTGAGTTTTGGATTTGACTAGCTTTTTGGCTCATGCACAAAAATAATTTGAGAAAATGGATAAACAGTGTGGATATAACACATGCATTAGGGTTGGATTGTAACATGGGTCACACCAGAGTGGGTGTTTCATGTGTTGTATATCCGGGATGTCCATTAGTTTTCTAAATTAATTTAGGGCATGATCCTATAATTGAAGTAGATCCAAATCTCTAAGTGAAACGACACCACAGGAAATAGTGGTGATTAACCATTGAAAACTTCACTGGGGCTACAAAAGTTTTGGATCAAGTGGATATTTGTGTTTTCCCTTTATCCTTGTCTTCATGGCCTCGTTAATAAGTTGGATGGCAAAAAATCATTATTATGCTCCTTGGGAAGTTTTTTTTTTTTTTAAATTATTATGGCAGGCTCTCAATGTCTATTGTTTATTGTAGTGTGGTCCATTTGAGATTTACATTTGCTTCAATTTTTAGGCCATACAATAAGATGATGTGTAAAAACTGACGAATGGCATGGATATACAACTCATATATGAATGTGGGCTCTAGGGTCTGGAAAGCACCTCACCATTTGTCATTCGGGGAACACGTATCCAGTCTAACTTTCTTTCTCGGTGACACGACACATTTATCAGAACTAACAGCCAAAAGCAATTCTCACCCTATATTTTGTTTTGCCCACCGTGATGTGTACCATGAGATCCACCGCGGTCATTGGATGTGTAATTCTATATAGGGCCCAGAGAAAAAAAATATGGCTGATATGTGATTCAAGTGGCCCATATCAACGGAAACAATTGAGAGAGACGTCTACCTTTGATTGTTACCAGGCTCAACGTGATGAGCATGTAAAATCCATTCCATGCATTAGACGCCACACCAAATTCCAGGCTTGATGCCTAAAATGCAGGCCCATGCATGATTCAAGTGGGCCATGCAAAGGGAAACAATTTTGAAGGTTAGCTTTTCTGCACATTATTTCTGATCGTGTGGTCTACTTGAACCATAGATGGATCTGATTTTCATGGTCTGGGTGTAACATGGGGTAACTTATCTAATAGTTGGGGGTGGATTTAACACAAACACTGTAGTGGGGCCATCCTAAGCCAGCCACTCGTCTCCCTTGTTAATTAACTTTTTCACGGGCATCATTTATTAACGTTAATTAGCATTTAATTCAGACAGCTAGTTGGATGGTCCATAATAGTTTTACACTTCCAATAGTTGGAGTGGATCTCGTAGAAACATCAAGGTGAGCCCCATAAAAATCAAGATAGTATGTCTGCCCATGATCTTTTTTCTAATGATAAAGTCGAAGCTGAGCATACTAGAGTTCACAAAAAAGAGAACAAAATAAAAAAAAGAAACAAAGAGAAAATAAGAAAAAAGTAAGGATAAATAGGAGCATGCAATATAAATAATAAAAAAAGATGTAACAAGAAAAGACTAAAGAAAATATAAAAAGAGAAAAAGATTAACCCAAAAAGAAGCAAGTTCCGACCCTAACTCATTCCGTTCCGAATGACTTCAGTTTGAGTCAACAGTTTTGCTATCGTGCCTTAAGACATGGCTGGAAAAGTAAGCCAATCAACTGGTAAGGATTAGGGGTGCACACGGGTCAGTTCGGTCCGATTCTGGGGTGAAACTAGAATCGAACTATTCCTAACGGTTCCAGGAAAATTAGAACCGAAACTGGACTGTTTGCACCCTAGAACAGAACCAGAACCAAACTGTAAAAACTGGTTCATTTCTACGGTTTTGGGCTTTTTATAATCCAGCCCAATTGCATTTTAAAAAAAAATAATAATCTAGTCCATGTCCATTCATGTTGTGATCTATTTGATGAATGGTTTAGATATTGTGTAAGGTGTACAAAAAGATACTTACGGAAACAATCAAAGGGCATATTGTAAACCATAAATCATGAATTAAACAGACAACTAAAATATATTGTATACTAATAAAATAGACAACTAAAATATATTATAAACTCGATTGGTTCTAGGTTTGGTTCCAAGTTCGGTTCCTGTAAGAATCCTTTAAGGTGGGCCTTATTGATCAACGGTCTAGATTAACCTAAAGGTTGGATAATATGACCGGGTGTACCAGTAGGCCCCACTAAGTTGTGATACATGCAGAAATTTGTAAAAGGGGTGGGGTGCTACAACTGTGATATGCATACATCATTTTAGAGGAACTAGGATTACCAATTCGTGTGGAGCCTTAGGGAGATGAGTTTTGATGAGTTTTAAACTTTTCACCCTTCTAACATATATTAACAGGGCCAGGTCCCCAATCCAACACCATCGACAGAAGCTTGAGCCCCATCATATCTTCTCTAAAAGGTGTTAGGAAAGGAAGACCTCAACATCCTTATCTAGAAGAATAACATCACAACAAGGTAAGCCATTCATTACTTCAGATCTCTATATCCAATGCACACCAAGGTCTTTCGGCAATTTCGCATTAAAAACTTACAGTTCCAAGTTCAGTTTTAGGATTCGGTTCGGTTCTACAAGACCCCAAACCGAGAACCGAACCAAACTAATCGGTTCTTTGATTTTCAGAACCGGAACCAAAATCGGTGCACTTTAGAACCAGACCAAACTGTGCAGTTTGGTCAGTTCTGGTTTAATTTACCAGTTCTACCGGTTCCATGTGCACCCTTAGCAAGAATGGAAATCGAAGCCCTTGACTGTTGTAGAAAACAAAAGGAAAAATATAAGAAAAACCAAAAGAAGAAAATCATGCCTAAATAAGATGGGTGGAGTGAAAATCCATAAAGGGTGCTCTAAGTAAAAACAATAGGCATGCAGTGGATTTGGTAAAAATTCAAAAAGGTGCCAAGGGATAGGTAAGATCAAATACCCAGGGTGTGGTGAAAACTTGAAATGATGCCATGAGAAAAAATGACGGGCAAGCCAGGCACAGTGAAAACCCAAAAGGACGTTACAGGTAATAATGGAAAAAGAAAAAGAAAAAAAGAAACACAAAAGGTTTGACCAACAGAAATATTCATCAGATTCAAGGATGAAAACCATGAGTCAAGAATTCTTAAGCTCTTCCCAAATCCTAAGGGCATGATACAATTTCACATTACCTTAATTAAGGGAAACAGGATCCTTAGTAAATGATTCAAAAATTGGGTTCAACATCCGGCTGAGCAAATGTTCTAATTCTTACATTTTGGTACAAAAATCCAAATCACACTCACTTAGACAAACAAGCATTTGGCACAAATTTTTATTTTCCTACATCTCAATTCTTATATGATTTACAAAAGACAAAAACATAAAAAGAGAGTTTTTTCCTCATCCATGCACATGCAAGAGAGAAATAAGTTCATACAAGGTTTCCAAAATAAACACCCTCCAATCCTTCTATTCAACTTGTGGAGGCCTCTCGTGAGTGCCCTTCTCCTAGTCATCCTCTCCAAGAGGTAAGTATCTCTCCTCTTGCGATAATACTTCAATCTTTCTACTAAAAGTGATCTCCATCTTCTTGCAAGTATTAAATCCCCTTCACATCATCCTGGCCATCGAAAGTAACCATCGGCCGTTAGCATTGTCCATCGTCGAAGGAACATGATCTCCACATTCAATCATCAAATCAAGACAAATCGAATGGATGGATCTCCTATCGAAGCCATTAAGAGGTTGATGTAACCCATCCAAGGCAATATCCATGCCATCCCAACCATCTAAGAAGAAGGTTAGCCCCTCTTTTTCATTACTAACATCATCCACACCATCAACCAACCCATCCCCATGGTGCACATCCAATTGATCAATACCACCACTTATGGCCTCCCTCTCCAATCCACCAAAACCATAAAACCTCTCATCTACAAGCTCATCAGGAAAATATGAAATTCCAACCATCTTAGGGGCATTCATTGCTGCCCCAACAATCATTTCAATACCCACATCCATCCTTTCATTAATACTATCTTCAATCAATGCAAGTGAGACATCATTATGGGAATCTAAGCCATAAGATAAAGAAATAACTAGAAGGATGGTTCAAAGATCAACAAAACCTTCTTGGGACCCAACACCAAGGGTCAAGATGGGCCCACAAGAAGGGAACTAAAGAAGGATAAAAAAGAAGACATAAGGGGGAGACATAAGGGAGATATGGGTCAAATCGGCAGATTTGGAAGTATGTGAGCAGAGGGAATCAACAGGAAAGAATGTGTGGATTGTCTAAATTAAGATGGGCGAACATCGATCGAATGTGTGAAATAAATGTGAATCTAAACGAGGTCACATGTGCGTTTTCATTTGGTTAACACCCGAGAACTTGGGATAGGAGTCTATGTACTTGGGTGCCGATTTTCGGGGCGTTACACAAATACGACATGGTAAGTCTGCCTTCTGATAAAAATCGGCATTGATCACGATTGTTAATTCACTATCCGATGTACCAGATTATCTTTCAAAAATCATAAAAAATATATTACAATAAAAACCAACATCGATCGTGACAATCGATTTGCAATCTGATGGATCAAATTATCTTTCAAAAATCACATAAAATATATCACAATAAAAATCGGCATTGATTACGACTGTTGATTTGTAATCCGATGGATCAGATCATCTTTCGAAATTAAAAAAATATTCCAAAAAAACGAACATCGATTGCAATTCGTTAGACCAGATCATTTTTTTTTTAAATCTCCAAAATATTTCAATAAAAGCCAACATTGATCGCGATCGTTGGATCACAATTCGATGGACTAGATCATCTTAAAAAATCTCAAAAAATATTTCGATAAAAGCCAGCATCGTAATCGTTGGATTGTGACCCGATGGACAGAATCATCTTCAAAAATTTTCAAAAACATTTTAATAAAAGCCATCATTGACCACGATTGTTGGATTGTGACCTGATGGACTAGATCATCTTTTAAAAAATCTCAAAAACTATTTCAATAAAGACCAACACCGATCGCAACCGTTGGATTGAGATCTGATGAGAGTCAAATCATCCTTCTCAAAATTCAAAAAAACAAAAAAAAAAAAAATGAATAAAAACAGTCATTGATCACAACTGTCGGTTTGCAATCTAATGGACTGGATCACTTTCAAAAAATTGCAAAAAATAATTGCAACCATTGAACCACATTCCATTGGGCTAGGTTAATTCTAAAGCTTTATCGCTAGAGGAATTCTGGCAATAATGGACAATCACAATTGGTCCGCCCCATGTCACCTCTAGTAGAACCCTCAGATAATTAGGAAGCAGTATTGAGACGATGGAACCGTTCCAACATCAAAGTAAGAATCTTGATCAATACTGCCAAATTGAATGGAATAGAATCCTAAGAGATATACAACAAACATACAGCTATCCACACATCTATTCTCAGTTGGAAAACTTAACTTGATTCAATATCTAGCTGAGTTGTACCAACTGGAAGAATCAAACGAGTCTTTACTTGACACGATATTTTAATAATTAAATTAAAGTATTAATGTGGTGTGTGAGTTTAAAATACCTGAAAATATGTAAATTATATAAACTACGATCATTTTAACTCAAAAATGTTACATGGCTCGGTGGTACCAGTTCTACACCGTAACAGTCGAGCGGGTCTTCTTTTTGAGTAAGAAGAAGAGCTGAACGGTCCGGATGCTCAAATACCGAGTTGAGTTGGCTCAGCCCACTTTTAAGTTGACTCACTGAGTTTTAGATCTATAATAATATTCCATCTTTCAATGTCTTTCTGCACATGTTTGACATGGGCAAAGAGATTAGAAGTTGAAAAATGACTCACGGAAGGATGAAATTGAAAGGTGGGGCATATCAAGACAAGAGAAACATGCAACGCTGTACAGGGGCATTTATCACGTTTGTCATCAATCTCCCTAAATAAGTACATCCGGTACATATATATGAGATCCAAACCGTTCATCTATTGTATAATGGAAAATGGATTGAACATATGTCAGAATCACAACAATCAGATAATTCAAACAAGTTTCTTGCACATTTCTAACCACCCATTTATAATATTCAAGATCCTGCAATTAGTGGCTAAGATCATACCACGAATGTATTTTTGGCATCCATCGTGTTCAAGATAAGGCCCAACGGATGAGTGGCTCAGAGTAGCTCCTACAAGGGTAGGGGTGAAGCTCCAAATAGTAGATATTTGTAGTATAAAAAGGCACAATCACCTCTTCTTAACGAGTAAGGAAAAATAATTCGGTTTGCCGCGGCTGAGGAAGTGAAATGAGCTATCACTTTGTTTTCGTGCATGGTGCGTCGCACGGAGGATGGTGCTGGTTCAAAGTCAGGAGTCTTTTGGAGAATAAAGGCCACAAGGTTTCATGTGTAGACCTTGCCGGTGCCGGCATCAACCCGTCGGATGCTAATACGATCCTTACATTTGATGCGTACAACAAGCCACTTATCGATTTCATGTCTGCTTTGTCGGAGGATGAAAAGGTAATTTCTTGTTATCATATATCAAAGAAAAGATGTATGTGGTTTTTCATTATTTCATTGTCATTAATATAGAAGGAGAAGATAAAATGAAGCATTGCTATTTTCTATATTTTGGGGCACTTCTTTGGGGTCATCCAGGCTGTGGATATTATAGACCCCAATGCATATGGATATTGCTTACGAAAATTTCTACCGGATTGGAAGGTATAACCACAGTTTTAATACTTGGAAGTGTCTCGTACGTGAGTAAGCTGGAAGTGAAAATTAGAGGGGATTTGACTTGACTTGACTTGGCTAAGCCATGATTAGCTCGGGAATATAACGTAGGGAAGGATAGGCCGTCTAAGCTTCACACAAAGTAGGTAACATTTAAAGAAAATGAGTCCCAAAGGTTAAGACAAGGAAAAATCAGCAAGGTGTATTAGCTTATGACTATAGTTTATTGGAATTATGCAGAATCATGCATAGAAAATACTATTAGAAAATTATTGGAATTATGCATAGAAGAGACTATTAGAAAATTATTGACAAGCCCCATGATGTGCCAATAATTATCAGTAGCGTGGTGGTCTGGCCGATGAGGAAAGGGGTCAACGGCTAGGGTGGACCCCACTGTGACGTTTATATGAAATCCACCCTAACTACTAGGTGAACCACTCCTAGTTAGGTCCAGGGCCTAAAATTCAGCTCCATCCATGATTCAACTAGATAATATATATGATTTGAAACGGTACTGAATAGGGAACCTTCACCCTCCAAACTACTCTTTTTATGGCCCCACTTGAATCACAAGTGGGTTAAATTTTAGGTGCCATGTATAAATTTTATGAAGAAGTGATTTAATTGTTGGAACATGAATTTTATATAATCATCACGGTGGTCCTTGTAAAATCAAGGGTGTATGAGTCTCTCTCAACCTTTTTCCTTTGGCGTGACCCACTTGAATCACATGTGAGCCTGATTTCTTAATCTTGAACCTACTATGGGAGTACACATCTAATGAGTAGATTTTACACTAGGCACAATGCAAAAAATTCAAGTTCACCTTTGATTCAAGTGAGCCACACCAAAGGAAACTCACTGGGAGAGAGATGCCCGACTTGACTTTGTCCCATCATGATGATATATGAAATCCACTCCAACCATTAGATGCCATATCAAACTTTAGATATGTGTCCCAAAAATCAGGCCCATTCGTTATTCAAGTCGGCCACACTAAGGAAAATAGTTTGGAGGGTGGTGTTGCCCCTGTATATTGTTTCTAATCATGTAGTCCACCTAACCATGGATGGAGTGAGTTTTGAGCCCTGGGGGTAATAGGGAGCGATGCACCTGGTGGTCAGGGTGAAATGCATAATTCTTAATGTGGTTAATGCTACAAGATATTATTGGGTACCATCGATTTAAAGGCTCGGTGTACTTTAGACGGTTGTAGAGGAGTGCACAATAAAATGCATGCATTTACATGTGAGGTTGCCTTGGCTATTACCCATGAAGAGATCTGTACGAGATCTCGTTAAGATTGTTTCACATAGGGATTTTTCCATATGTAAGCGTGCCTTTTGGGCTATGGACCTAAAACCTTGTGCTTTTAAACTATTTCTCGGAACCTGCCCATGGTTTGGAAACCGTCCACTGTTAGTTACATACATGAATAATTAAATTTTATATTTTCATATTAGCGAAACTGTTGATCCCATTGCCGTACTTGTCAATCTTCCCCCCCTTACCTTAGTACACGTTCACATGCCAACATAATCTTAATGTTTGTGACAAATCCATCCCATTTATTTATTTCTCCAGCTTGTTTTATGAGATTGGCCTCAAAATGAGATGGATCCAAAGCTCAATGTTTGGTCCAAGATAGACCTAATATATTTCAATGGTAGGAGTTTAATCCCACTGTTT
Organism: Magnolia sinica; assembly: GCF_029962835.1. NCBI lineage: Eukaryota > Viridiplantae > Streptophyta > Magnoliopsida > Magnoliales > Magnoliaceae > Magnolia > Magnolia sinica. Next base: position 76,860,789 of record NC_080585.1, read on the forward strand.
CCTATTGTGTGGCCCACTAGATATTGGTATTGGCCTTGTTTTTGGGCCCATGGCATAAAATGAGCTGAAAAAGCAGATGGATAGGGTGGATTTGTTATAGACATTCCATGACCCACAAATGTTTCAACGCGTTCAATCCCCACTGTTTCATGTTTATTGTCCCACTTGAGCTTTGGATGGGCCTCATTTTTATGCCCATCCCTTAAAATGAGATGAAAAATTAATGCAAGGAAGGACGTGAGGATGAGCACTATCTTCCTCAAGAGGATAACTATTTCAAATCCACGAAACTTCTCTAGACTCCTCACAGAGACTTCTCGAATCCACGAGGAAAGAAAGCAACAAAATAGAAATAAATTCTAATAAATTTGAAATTGATTAATGAATAAATAAAAAAAATGAATTCATTACTCTTTAAATAGGGATACCAAGCAATGAGAAAGATATCAGAATCAAACTACAACTAAAACTCTTAGAATTCGCGACTTACTATAAATAGTGAACTTACTATTTATAGACGGTCGTGATGTCTATTAGTGCGCAAGGTTTTTGGCCAAAAATAGTAAGTGTCCTATTTGGCTTCACCAAGCTGTTCTCCTAATTTTTCTAAGCTCTTTTGACGTTGGGCGCAACTCCTAAAGCCCAACGGATGAAGAGTTATAATCAAACTAAAACTTACTATTTATAGTAAAAATGGAATTAAAATAGGGAAACGACCGTCGATCTGGCGGTATTTCATAAATCCAGCTTGCATAACCCGGCATAGCAGGGTTGGTTGGCTAAAGTAGCCCGTTCTACCCCAAAATCATATATTTTACATCCGATAACTCATTTTGGATTGCGAGATACGCCCGATTTAAGGTCCGACGGTCCAGATCACTTCTGTCATCGACCGGACTTTTTCTAATCCATCTTGGCCATGTAATTGTCCTCAACTTGCTTTACATCAGTCTCCTCCATTTTAAAAGAACTCATCATCGAGTTCACATCTTGCTTTGGTTCATGATACTCGGTTAGGTCCGTGATGTTGAAAGTTCGTGAGATCGCCATGTCATCTGGAAGATCAACAATATAAGCGTTGTCATTGATCTTTCGGATGATTGGTACTGGTCTAATTTTCTTATTTTTCAACTTATTGTATGTTCCGATCGAAAATCTTTCTTTGAGTAGATGGACCATTACTTGGTCACCCACCTCGAACACTTTTTGTCGCCGATGCTTGTCCGCTTGCTCTTTGTACTTTTCGTTCGAGGCATGTAGCTTGGTTTGTACCTCCACATGAATGCTCATAATCCCGTCTGCCATATGTTCTGTTGCAATGCTCATGCATGGGAGCTTGGGCAGAGGGACTAAGTCAAGTGTGTGGCAAGGTACTCGTTTGCAAATAACCTGGAACGAGGATTTTCCTATTGAGTGATTCACCATGTTATTGAATGCAAATTCTGCTTGAGATAAGGCCAAATCCCACTGCTTCAGTTTTTCTCTTAAAATACATCGAAGGAGATTTCCCAATGTGTGATTCATAACCTCGGTCTGCCCGTCAGTCTGTGGGTGGTAGGCGCTTCTGAATTGAAGTCGTGTATCGAATCGAGTCCACAAAGTTCACCAAAAGTGGCTAATGAACTTCGTGTTATGGTTAGAAGTAATAGTCTTGTGAACCTTGTGTAGGCGCACAACTTCTTTGAAGAATAGATTCGCCATGTATATTGCATCGAGAGTCTTCTTACATGGAATAAATTAAGTGCGTCATGTTAGAGAAACGATCTACTATCATGAACACCAAATCCATGCCGCATTGTGATCATGGGAGACCAAGTATGAAGTTCATAGATAAATCCTCCCAAGGGCCGTCAGGCACGGGTAACGGGGTGTAGAGTCCCGTATTATGAGATTTTGCCTTGGAGTATTGACAAATATAACAACGTTGAACTGACTTTTCTACATCACATACCAATTGTGACCAGTAATACCACTCTTCAACAAGAATTCGCATCGTGTCTCGCCTAATGTGTCCACTAAGGTCACCTCCATGTAGCTCTTGGATTATCTGTTCTCTTAACAAACTTTTGGGGATGCACAGTCGATTCCCCTTGAAAAGGAACCCATCTTGCATATGTAAGTCGCCGTGGTGACCTTCTTGGCATCTAACCCATGCGTCCTTGAAGTCGCCGTCGTCGGCATATATGTCCTTGAGGCGCTCGAACCCGACAACTTCATTGCTCATAGTGACTAACAAAGTTGTACGACGACTCAGCGCATCGACTACTTTGTTTTGTTGCCCAGACTTATGTTTTAGCACGAACGTGAATTCTTACAAAAACGAGATCCATCTAGCATGTACACGGTTAATGTTATTGTGACTATTAATGAATTTGAGAGCCTGATGGTCCGTGTAAAGTATGAATTCCCTTTGAATCAAATAATGTCATCAATGGTACAATGCCTGGACTACTGCGTACAACTTGATCTCATATGTAGACCACTTATTGCGTGCATCGCTAAGTTTCTCACTGTAGAAGGCTACCAGCCTACTTTCTTGAGACAAAACTCCCCCAATCCCGACATATGAGACATCATATTCGACTTCAAACAGTTTGTCGAAGTTGAAAAGAACAAGAACTGGGGTCGTGAATAACCTGCGCTTAATTTCGACAAAGCTCTTGTCGGTTTCCTTAGTCCACTGAAACTGTCATTTCTTCATGCAATTTATGATTGGTGACACAATGGTACTGAAAATTTTCACGAACCAACAATAGAATATCGTCAGTCCATGAAAACTTCACACTTCGTGAATATTTGTGGGAACCGGCCATTCTCTGATTGCATTCACCTTCTCCTCATTCACCCGAATACCCGTGGATGTTATGACAAAACCCAAAAACAACAGGCTATCAGTCATGAAACTGTACTTTTTAAAATTGAGATACAGTTTATTTTTAGTGAGCACCTGAAGGACCTTCTTGAGGTATTCCATATGGCTGGTTTCGTCTTGACTGTATATCAAAATAGCATCAAAATAAACCACAACGAACCACCCAATGAAAGGTTTCAGAACTTGGTTTATCAATCTTATAAATGTGCGAGGCACGTTCAAAAGACTGAAGGGCATGACTATCCATTCGTACAATCCTTTCTTGGTCTTGAAGGCCGTTTTCCACTCATCATCCGGCATTATTTGAATTTGATGGAGCCGCTCCTTAGGTCCAATTTAGATAATATTTTTGTGCCCTCCAGCATGTCTAACATATCGTCCAACTGTGGTATAAGAAACTTGTATTTGATGGTGATTTTGTTGATGGCTGGGCTATCGATGCACATACGCCAACTCCCATGTTTCTTTAGAGTTAATAGAGCTGGTACGATACATGTGCTCATGCTTTCTCGTATAAGTCCCTTACGGATCAATTCCTCCACTTGCCCCTGCAGAATCTCGCACTCATTCGGACTCATCCGATAGTGAGGATGATTGGGTAAACTAGATCTAGGGACAAAGTCAATATGGTGCTGGATATCCTACATGAGAAGTAACCCATCGGGAAGGTCATCGGGCTAAATTTCTTTGAATTCATGTAACAAGGGCCTTAGTCTTTCAGGGATGATGCTAGGCTCGAGTTCTCTCCCTTTTACAATTAATGTATAAGCCTGTCCTGTTTCTTTGGATTCTTCCATGAAGTCTCGTATGGTTAAGAGAAAATGGCCGTCTACTTTAGAAGTTTCAGGTGGTCCCTCTGGATCCATGGGGCCAATATGGTCTTTCAGTTGTCTTTGACGAAGATATATATGTTATCTTTCCCTTTATGAGTGGTGTCATGGTCAGATTGCCAGGGTCGACCAAGTAGTATGTGACATGCTTCCATGTCAACCACATCGCATACTACTTCATCCTTATAATGTTTGCCAATTAAAAATGATATGGTGCACCGTTCAGTTACCTTTGTTTTGTTGACCTTCTTGATCTAACCGATTGTATATGGGGAGGGATGACACTCCATTTTCAATTGTAATTTTTCCACCATGACCTTAGAGACGATGTTCTTGCTGTTATTATCAATGATCATGTCATAAACCTTTTAATTCACCGTATACCTAGTTCGAAAGATGTTATGTCGCTGTGAATATACTTATTTTCTTGGCACATATAATAGCTGCCTCACAGCGAGTGACTTGCATCGATCTTACTGAACCCAACCTGATTCATTTGCCTCGTCCTCGGTGGTGTGCTCCTGTTATTCAACATCTGGATCTTCATAGGTGTTATCAGCACTACCATCATTGATGGTGAGGTTCCCCACTTTCGCTTGGGATAAGTATTTGATAGGTGGACCGATTGGTCACAACGATAGCAGTTGTCGGGCCTTGACCGAGCATAGGGGTTTGGAATTCTACTTGGACCGGCAACAGTCGATACGCCCCTTTGGGGTTTAGCTTGCCCACTTCCCTGATCTTGGCTCTCAGACATAAGAGGTTGAGTTCGTGCTCCTACGGGCTCATTCCCCTTGGGCTGTGGAGCTCCCTGGGGCGGATCTACCTAGCGACCCTTGTGGTAGGATAGATCTGTGTGTTAGGATGTTTAAGTTGCGCTTCTACCCAGGTAGCCAACTTGATTGCATCATTCATCATACAGGAGGACTACATCTGGACCCGATCCTAGATCGCCATATGCAATCCACCGTTGAATCGGACGACTTGCTGCGATTCAGTCTCAACCAAATCATTACGTGACGCCAGGCAATAAAATTCTTCTGTGTATTCTCTCACTGACGAACTAACCTCTTGACAATTTTTTATATTGTTGGAATAATACCTGATCATAATCGCTAGGGAGGAATCGGGCATGTAGTAGTTGCTTCATCCGCTGCCATGTGTAGATTGGTGATTTCATCTACCTGGTTTGTGCAAGTTGTAGTTGTTCCCACCAAGCTGAAGCTCCGCCTTTTAACTTGTAGGCCGCAAGCTTGACCTTCTTTGCTTCAACGATGTCCATATAGTCGAAGAATCGGTCAACTTCAGAAAGTCAATCGAGAAAATCCTCAATGTGTAGTTAGCCATTGAAGCTAGGAATATCAACCTTCATCTTGAATTCCCGATTTGTTCGATCTACTCAATCACCACCTGGTCTCGGGTGTTGGAAGATTTTGTCGTCGATCTCCTCTTAACTGGATCCCCCTTCCTCAGGAATGACCCTTGGATGCACTACCGATACTATCTTGCGAACAGGGTGATTATGAGTTTCAGCAATTGGCGGTGGAGGATTACCACCAGGAATACAGAGTTGCCCTAAGGTTTCCGCCAAGAGATCCATCATGCGGTCGATGAAAGCCTGCAACCCTTGTATGACTTTCCGATTCTCTCGTTGCGCTGCTTCAAAAGCTGCCGCTGTTAAAGGTAAATTCTCTGGAGCACCGCCCATGGAATTGTTGCCCGACACGTCGTTATAAGCCATCGATCCAAGGAAAAACCTCGCCCTGATACCAAACTGAAGCGGGGAAGGACGTGATGTCTAGCGTCATCTTCCTTAAGAGGATCACTATTCTGAATCCACAGAACTTCTCTGGATTCCTCACAGAGACTTTTTGAATCCACGAGGAAGGAAAGCAAGAAAATAGAAATAAATTCTAATAAATTTGAAATTGATTAATGAATAAATAAAAAATGAGTTCACAACCTTTTAAATACGGATACCAAGCAATGAGAAAGAAATCATAATCAAACTACAACTAAAACTCTTAGAATTCGTGACTTACTATAAATAGTAAACTTACTATTTGTAGACAGTCGTGATGTCTACTAGTGTGCAAGGTCTTCGGCCAAAAATAGTAAGTGTCCTATTTGGCTTCACCAAGATGTTCTCCTAATTTTTCTAAGCTCTTTTCACGTTGGGCGCAACTCCTAAAGCCCAATGGATAAAGAGTTATAATCAAACTAGAACTTACTATTTATCGTAAAAACGGAATTAAAATAGGGAAATGACTATCGATATAACGGTATTTCGCAAATTTGGCTTGCGCAACCTGGCATAGCAGGGTTGGTTGGCTAAAGTAGCTCGTTTTACCCCAAAATCATATATTTTATGTCCGATAACTCATTCCAGATTGCGAGATACGCCCGATTTAAGGTCTGACGGTTCGAATCACTTTTGTCATCGACTGGGCCTTTTCTGATCCATCTTAGCCATGTAACTGTCCGTGACCCACTTTACATAAAAATCCAATGGATGGAATGGATTTATCATGAACATAATGGTGGGGGCTCACTTATGGTCAACCAACTCTTACTCTTGACCTGAATTTCTTTCAAATGGACAGCACATTGATCGACGTGGATTGTCATGCTAACCTAAACTTGGCCATACGTGGGGCCTATCTTAATTTTTGTTAGAAATCTGCCCTGTCCATCTCTTTTCTAGCTCATTTTAAGGCATTAAAAAAAAATTAAAAAAATTGAGCTACATCCATAGTTCAAAATGGGCCCCTTAATGGCCCTAGTATGTTTCAATGATCAGTGTTCAATCCCATAGTTTCCAATCGTGTTGGCCACTTAAGCTTTGGATCTACGTTATTTTTGATCCATACCCTAAAATGATGTGGAAACACAAATAGACAAGGCAGATTTGTCATAAACAATATGTGACCCCATGAATGTTTTAACAGTAGGCATTCAATCCTCACTTTTTCTGTTCATTTGGCCCACTTGAGCTTTGAATCAGCCTCATTTCTGGGCGCATGTCCTAAATTGATATAAAATATCCAATGGATGGAGTGGATTTGACACAAACATCGTGGTGGGCCCCACCTAATGCCAGGCAACCCTTATTATCCGGACTTAAAATGTCAATGCCTCTTAAAAATTTTATTGACGCTTGATTGTCCTGCCAACCTAACATTGCATAGACATCGACTATGTAGAGCCCACATTGAGGTTGTGAGAAATCCACACCATTCATTTGCTTTGCTAGCTCACTTGAGGGCATGGCCCCAAAAATGAGAGAGATCCAACACTCAAAGTGATCCTCCGTGATGGCCCCAAAATGTTTTAATGATGAGCGTTCAATCCCACTATTCCCTTACATGTTGCCCTTGATGCTGGCCTCATTTTTGGGCCCATTCCATGGAATGAGTTGTAAAAACCAATGGACCAGGTGAATTTCTCACAAGCATCCCCTGCCTCATGATTTTTTCAACTGTGGACGTTCAATCCTCATTGTTTCACGCCATGTGGCCCAGCTGAACTTTAGATCTGCCTCGTTTTGGCCATCAACAGTGCATGACAACAACCATTAGATCATTGGTCTATAGAATTGTACGAAATGGGTATAAAGGTGGCATGCATGACACCTTCGACTCCACTGGCGAAAATGTAGAAATAACGGACACAGGTTCTAGTGAGTGAAATTTTCTATAATTATCTATCCATGATTAAATCAACGATTTAGATGGGTTGGATTACCCAACAACCATGATACGTATACAGTTTGATAAGTGCATGTGTGTAGGTCAATATACTCCATAAAGCACCTAAATCCACTTCCCTCGTTCTTTATCATGGCTATAGCCCGGCATTGGTTGCCTTAGCTACTGGCGATGGACGGAATGGATAAACCACAATATCATGGACCCCACCTATCTTCGTGCATCTGTAGGCATGGCTGCTCGTGGAATTAAACCAGCTGGAATATAGGGACTTTTCTGCGGTTAGCAGCAGTAGAACTTATTTGAAATAGGTAGGCGGATTGTGGGAAATAGTTTAAAGTAGGAAGTTTCGGGTCTACAGCCAAAAAGGCAGGCGGTCATATGAAAAAATTCCTTTCATATAATGATGATAGATTGTAAGATGATAGTAGAAATTTCATGTGATCAATCGTAATATGTTTTTACTAATAAGCTTTTCAGCCAACGAGCCATTGTACGCTGGAGCGCACATACATTTTGAAGTTTACTTGCTTCAAAATGACTATATATTAAACTTCAAAATGACTATATATATATATATATATATTGTTTTGTTAAGGTGTTAGCATGGACAATAGTGTCGAAGCTTTCTCATGCAAATCAAGAAAAAGGTCGAGTCCTATGTGCCATGGGCCATCTTATAGTGATAGACTGATTTTATTCCCATTAATATATGAGTTTCCTAGTCTTATATGACCATGGTGTCATTTTGAAATAGAGCGGGTTGTGTACAATTTCATGGCCAAGGTGGACCGGAATAGGCCCGATCAGAGGTGGAAGTGATATGGACCGTCAGAACCTTAGAATGGGAGTATCTCGCAAACCGAATGAGTTATTTGACATACCATATATGATTTTGGGGTAGGACGAGCCACTTTAGCCACCCAACCCTACTATGTTGGGTTGCGCATGCTGAATTTGCATGATTCCATCAGATCGACGGTCGAATTTCCATTTTATTTTCATTTTTACTATTTATAGTAAGTTTTAGTTTGATTATACCTCTTCGTTGTTGGGCTTTAGGAGTTGAGTCCAACATGAAGAGTGCTTAGAATAATTAGGAGAATAGCATGGTTGAGCCAAATAGGACACTTACTATTTTTGGCCGAAAACCATGAGGTCTAGTGGAAATCCTAACCAGCTATAAATAGTAAGTTTACTATTTATAGTAAGCAACAATCTCTAGGAGTTGTAGTTTAATTCAAAAACTTCTTCCAAGGTTTAGTATCCGTATTTAAAGGATTGTAAGCTTGTTTATTTCAATCATCAATCAATTTATGAATTTTCTAGAATTATTCTATTTTCTTAATTTTCCTTGTGGATTCGAGGCATCTCTGTGAGGAGTCCAGAGAAGTTCTGTGGATTTGGAATAGTTATCCCCCTGAGTGACATAGGGATGAACATGATGAGGTCGATCACTGTCTTCTTCAAGGATAACTACTCCAAATCCACGGAACTTCTCTAGACTCCTCACAAAGACTTCTCGAATCCACAAGGAAAAGAAATAGAAATAATTTTAAGATATATGAAAGAAACTTGTTCATTGATTGATAGATAAAATAAATGAGTCTACAACCCTTTAAATAGGGATACTAAGACTAAGAAGAAGTTTAAGAATTAAACTATAACTAAAACTCCCTAAAATTCCTAACTTACTATAAATCTTAAATTTTCTATTTATAGTAAGTGTCCTATGTGGCTTAACCACGTTATTCTCCTATTTTTTCTAAACACTTTCCATGTTGGGCGCAACTCCTAAAGCCCAATGGATGAAGAGTTATAATCAAACTAAAACTTACTATTATAGTAAAAATGAAATTAAACATGGAATTCGGCCATCGATATGATGGAATCTCGCAAATTTGGTGTGGGCAACTCAACTGGGTTGGCTGGCTAAAGTAGCTTGTCCTACCCCAAAATCATATATGGTGCATCGAGTAACTCATTCTGGTCTATGAGATATGTATGTTTTAAGGTTTTGACGGTCTTGATGACTTCTACCTCTGATCGGGCCTTCCCTGATCCATCATGGATATGAAAGTGTCCACAACCCACTCTACATCATTGAGAAAGATGGTGCTCGACCTCGACACATCCTTCCCTGTGTCACATTTGCATTATCAAATTAGGCCATGATGAGGTGATATTACATTGGTATATAATCTTACCGCCATGATTGATGGATTCGATCAGGTTAGCCTCACATAAGGAAAATGGATGATTCCAAAATCGGTCATGTCGATGCATTAGAGAAGACCATGGATGTAACCATAAGGTATTGATAATATGTGGATGATTTATAATGTAGGGATGAATGTGATGAGGTCGATCATCGTCTTCCTTAAGGATAACTACTCCCAATTCACGAAGCTTCTCTGGACTCCTCACAGAGACTTCTCGAATCCACGAGGAAAGAAAGCAAGAAAATAGAAATAAATTCTAATAAATTTGAAATTTAATTAATTAATGAAATAAATGAGTGCACAACCCCTTAAATAGGGATACCAAGCAATATTAGAGAAATTAGGAGCAAACTATACCTATAACTCCCTAAAATCCGTAACTTACTATAAATAGTAAATTTACTTTTAAAGTAAGTGTCCTATGTGGGTTAACCATGTTATTCTCCTAATTATTCTAAGCACTTTTAATGTTGGATATAACTCCTATAGCCCAACGGATGAAGAGTTATAATCAAGTTAAAACTTACTATTTATAGTAAAAACGGAACTAAACATGGAATTCGGCCGTCGATATGATAGAATTTCGCAAATTCGGCATGGGCAACTCGGCATAGCCAGGTTGGTTGGCTAAAGTAGCTCATCCTACCCCAAAATCATATATGGTACGTCTAGTAACTCATTCCACTTTGTGAGATATGCCTATTTTAAGGTTCCGACGATCTTGATGACTTTTGCATCTGATCGGTCCTTCTTTGGTCCATCTTAGACATAAAAGCGTCCGCGACCTGCTCTATATCAGTCCCCTTCACTTCAAAAGAACTCCTCCCCGAGTTCTCGTGCTGCTTCGGTTCATGATATTCGGTCTTGTCCACCGTAATGATACCCGAATCAAAAGTTATGATCAATTTACCATCCACCTTCTTTTGGTCCAACCATTCTAGGAATGTATCTATAACACTTTCTACATCAGACCCCTCCTCTTGGAAAAAACTCGTTCTCGAGTTACTCAAGGGACTTGGTTCATGATTTTGAGATAATTTTTGATGCCGATGTTTATTAGCCCTTTTCTTGTATTTGACATTTGGCCCTTGAGTTGACACAATACATGTACTCATGGTCTCCTTGACTTGGCTAGTATGGATCAATTTCTTCACTTCTGCCTTCAAGATATCACATTCCTTCTAATAATGTAGGCAATTAGGCAGACTTATCCCCGTGATAAGATCAATGTGGTTTTATATATCTCGTATGGGATGTGAATTATTGGGGAGTTTATCGAGCACAATCGCCTTTAACTCCTGCAACACTGGCTTCAAATCTCCTGGGATGTTCAAATGCTCCATATATTTTTTCTTTTCAACTAACGAATATATATCTCTTATTTCCTCAGATTATTTAACAAAAGCCTGTTTTATTGTGAGAGATTGCCGCTTTACTTTTGTCTTGGGTTGGTTCTCCACTTTCATGGGGAGAAGGCCAATCTTTCTACTATCTTTAGTAAATTTAAATATGTTATTCTGACCTCTATACATAACAATAGTATCAATATTATTTTTCCATGGTCCACTTAGTACCATGTGACAAACTTCCATGTTGACTACTTTAAAAAATACTTAATCCTTATAATTTTTACCAATTGAAAATGAGACAGTACATTATTCGGTTACCTCTGTTTTGTTGACCTCCTTGATCCATCCAATCGTGAACGCAGATCGATGCTCTTCTGTTTTCAGTTGTAGCTTTCCACCACTATTTTCGGCAAGAGATTCTCATTGCTCCTGACATCGATGATCACATTATAGACTTTTTGGCTTATAGTGCACCTCGTTCGAAAGATGGTCTCACTGTAATTCTATTTCTACCTTTAGCATGTATAATAGCTTTCTCATGATCAAAGTGGTGCTTGCAATTTACCATCATCTGATGGTGCTTTGCAGAAATCAGGATTGTGTTGTACAATGACCATGGGAAGTTGAGCATCAATTTGAGCTTGGGGCGAAATTAGCGCATCCGCAATACAATTGAGGGTTGCTTGCAACACGTGCATGGTCAACTGACTCTCCTGTTAAAAAGCTTCCATTCTTTCTTAAATATAACGAATCCCTGGATCACCATCCATAAGATTTTTGTTCATACCCTTGTTGTTTGCCATCAGCCCGAGGGGAGTCCTCGCTTTGATACCAATTGACGCAGGGATGAACGTGATGAGGCCGATCACCGTCTTCGTCAAGGATAACTCTCCGAATCCATGGAGCTTCTTTGGACTCCTCACAGAGACTTCTCGAATCCACGAGGAAAGAGAGCAAGAAAATAGAAATAAATTCTAATAAATTTGAAATTTAATTAATTCATAAAATAAATGAGTTCACAACCCTTTAAATAGGGATACCAAGCAATATTAGAGAAATTAGTAGCTAACTATAACTAAAACTCCCTAAAATTCATAACTTACTATAAATAGTAAATTTGCTTTTATAGTAAGTGTCCTATGTGGCTTAACCACGTTATTCTCCTAATTATTCTAAGCACTTTTAATGTTGGACACAACTCCTAAAGCCCAACGGATGAAGAGTTATAATCAAACTAAAACTTACTATTTATAGTAAAAACAGAACTAAACATGGAATTTGGTCGTCGATATGATGGAATTTCAAAAATTCGGTATGGGTAACTCGGCATAGCCGGGTTGGTTGGCTAAAATAGCTTTTTCTACCCCAAAATCATATATAGTACGTCGAGTAACTCATTCCAGTTTTCGAGATATGCCTATTTTAAGGTTCCGATGATCTTGATGACTTCTGCCTCTGATCGAGCCTTCTCTGGTCCATCTTAGACATGAAAGTGTCCGCGATCCGCTCTATATCAGTCCCCTCCACTTCACAAGAATGCGTCCTTGAGTTCTTGTGCTGCTTCGGTTCATGATACTCGGTCTTGTTCACCGTAATGATACCCGGATCAAAAGTTATGATCAATTACCGTCCACCTTCTTTTGGTCCAACCATTCTAGGAATGTATCTGTAACACTTTCTACATCAGACCCCTCCTCTTGGAAAAAACTCATCCTTGAGTTACTCAAGGGACTTGGTTCATGATTTTGAGATAACTTTTGATGCCAATGTTTATTAGCCCTTTTCTTATATTTGACATTTGGCCCTTGAGTTGACACAATACATGTACTTATAGTCTCCTTGACTTAGCTAGTATGGATCAATTCCTTCATTTCTGACTTCAAGATCTCACATTCCTTCTAATAATGTGGATAATTAGGTAGACTTATCCCTGTGATAAGATCAATGTGGTTTTATATATCTCGTATGGGAGACAATTTATTGGGGAGTTCATCCAGCACAATTGCCTTTAAATCTTGTAACACTGGCTTCAAATCCTTTGGGATGTTCAAAGGCTCTATATATTCTTTCTTTTCAACTAATGGATATATATTTCTTATTTCCTCAGATTATTCAACAAAAGCTTGTTCTGTTGTGAAAGATTGTCCCTCCACTTTAGAAGTCTTGGGTTGGTTCTCCGCTCTCATGGGGAGGAGGCCAAGCTTTCTACCATCTTTAGTAAATTTAAATATGTTATCCTGACCTTTATGCGTAGCAATCGTATTAATATTATTTTGCCATGGTTCACCAAGTACCATGTGACAAACTTCCATGTTGACTACTTCAAAAAATACTTAATCCTTATAATTTTTACCAATTGAAAATGAGATAGTACATTATTCGGTTACCTCTATTTTGTTAACCTCCTTGATCCATCTAATCATGAACGCAGATCGATGCTTTTCTGTTTTCAGTTGTAGCTTTTTTATAATTATTTTCGACACGAGATTCTCATTACTTCTGACATCGATGATCACATTACAGATTTTTTGACTTACAGTGCACCTCGTTTGAAAGATGTTGTCTCGATGTAATTCTATTTCTACCTTTAGCATGTATAATGACTTTCTCATAATCAAAGTGGTGGCTTGCAATTTACCATCATCCGATGTGCTTTGTAGAAATCGGGGTTGTGTTGTACAGTGACCATGGAAAGTTGAGCATCACTTTGAGGTCGGGGTGAAATTAGTGCATCTGTAATACGGTTGAGGGTTGCCTGTAGCCCTTACATGGTCAACTTACTCTTCCGGTGGAAAGCTTCCATTCTTTCTGAAAGATAACGAATCCTTGGATCACCGTCCATAAGATTTTTGTTCATACCCTTGTTGTTTGCCATCAGCCCGAGGGGAGTCATCGCTTTGATACTAATTGATGCAGGGATGAACGTGATAAGGCCAATCACTGTCTTCCTCAAGGATAACTACTCCGAATCCACGGAGCTTCTTTGGACTCCTCATAGAGACTTCTCGAATCTGCGAGGAAAGAAAGCAAGAAAATTGAAATAAATTCTAATAAATTTAAAATTTAATTGATTCATGAAATAAATGAGTTCACAACCCTTTAAATAGGGATACCAAGCAATATTAGGGAAATTAGTAGCAAACTATAACTAAAACTCCCTAAAATTCATAACTTACTATAAATAGTAAATTTACTTTTATAGTAAGTGTCCTATGTGGCTTAACCACGTTATTCTCCTAATTATTCTAAGCACTTTTAATGTTGGACACAACTCCTAAAGCCCAATGGATGAAGAGTTATAATCAAAGTAAAACTTACTATTTATAGTAAAAATAGAACTAAACATGGAATTCGGCCGTCGATATGATGGAATTTCACAAAATTTAGCGTGGGCAACTCAGCATAGCTAGGTTGGTTGGCTAAAGTAGCTTGTCCTACCCCAGAATCATATATGGTATGTCGAGTAACTCATTTCATTTTACGAGATATGCCTATTTTAAGGTTCTGATGATCTTGATGACTTTTGCCTCTGATCGGGCCTTCTCTGGTCCATCTTAGACATGAAAGTGTCCGTGACCCTCTCTACATCAGTCCCCTCCCCTTCAAAAGAAATCGTCCTTGAGTTCTCGTGCTGCTTTGGTTCATGATACTCGATTTGGTGCACTGTAATGATACTCGGATCAAAAGTTATGATCAATTTATCATCCACCTTCTTTTGGTCTAACCATGCTAGGAATGTATCTGTAACACTTTCTACATCAGACCCCTCTTCTTAAAAAAATCTCTTCCTCGAGTTACTCAAGGGACTTTGTTCATGATTCAGAGATAAATTTTGATACCGATGTTTATTAGCCATTTTCTTATACTTGACATTCGACTCTTGAGTTGACACAATGCATGTACTCATGGTCTCTTTGACTTAGCTAGTATGGATCAATTCCTTCACTTCTGCCTTCAAGATCTCATATTCGTTCAGATAATGTGGGCAATTAGGTAGACTTATCCCTGTGACAAGATCAATGTGGTTTTATATATCTCGTATGGGAGGCGAATTGTTGGGGAGTTCATCGAGCACAATCGCCTTTAACTCCTGCAACACTAGCTTCAAATCCCCTGGGATGTTCAAAGGCTCTATATATTCTTTCTTTTCAACTAATGGATATATATCACTTGTTTTCTCAGATTGTTTAACAAAAGCCCATTCAGTTGTGAGAGATTGTCCCTCCATTTTGTCTTGGGTTGGTTCTCGGCTCTCATAGGGAGGAGGCCAATCTTTCTACTATCTTTAGTAAATTTAAATACATAATCCTAACCTTTATGCGTAGTAATAGCATCAATATTATTTTGCCATGGTCCACCAAATACCATGTGACAAACTTCCATGTCAACTACTTCATAAAATACTTAATTCTTATAATTTTTACAAATTGAAAACGAGACAGTACATTGTTCGGTTACCTTTATTTTATTGACCTCCTTGATCCATCTAATCGTGAACGCAAATTGATGCTTTTCTATTTTCAGTTGCAGCTTTTTCACCATTATTTTCGACACGAGATTCTCACTGCTTCTGACATCGATGATCACATTACAGACTTTTTGACTTGCAGTGCATATCGTTCAAAAGATGTCTCGCTGTAATTCTATTTCTACCTTTGGCATGTATAACGGATTCCTCATGATCAAAGTGGTGGCCTGTGATTTACCATTATCTGATGGTGCTCTGCAGAAATCGAGGTTGTGTTGTACAATGACTATGGGCAGTTGAGCATCACTTTGAGCTCAGGGCAAAATTAGCACATCCGCAATACGGTTGAGGGTTGTCTTAGCCCTTGCATGGTCGACTGACTCTCCTGGTGGAAAACTTCCATTCGTTTTGAAAGATAACGAATCCCTGGATCACCGTCCATAAGATTTTTGTTCATACCTTTGTTGTTTGCTATTGGCTCGAGAGGAGTCCTCGCTTTGATACCAATTGATGCAAGGATAAACATGATGAGGTCGATCACCATTTTCCTCAAGGATAACTATTTCGAATTTATGGAGCTTCTCTGGACTCTTCACAGAGACTTCTTGAATCCACGAGGAAAGAAAGCAAGAAAATAGAAATAAATTCTAATAAATTTAAAATTTAATTGATTCATGAAATAAATGAGTTCACAAACCTTTAAATAGGGATATATACCAAGCAATATTAGAGAAATTAGAAGCAAACTATAACTAAAACTCCCTAAAATTCGTAACTTACTATAAATAGTAAATTTAGTTTTATAGTAAGTGTCCTATGTGGCTTAACCCCATTATTCTCCTAATTATTCTAAGCACTTTTAATGTTGGACACAACTCCTAAAGCCCAACGGATGAAGAGTTATAATCAAAGTAAAACTTACTATTTATAGTAAAAACAGAACTAAACATGGAATTCGGCTGTCAATATGATGGAATTTTGCAAATTCGGCGTGGGTAACTCGGCTTAGCTAGGTTAGTTGGCTAAAGTAGCTCATCCTACCTCAAAATCATATATGGTACGTCGAGTAACTTATTTCGGTTTGCGAGATATGCCTATTTTATCGTTCTGATGTTCTTGATGGCTCCTGCCCCTGATCGGGCCTTCTCTAGTCCATCTTGGACATGAAAGTGTCCGCGACCTGCTCTACATCAATTTATCTTAAGGTGTCAAATTGAATGGAAGATAGAATTTTTTTTTGATACTTTTTCAAAAGGTATTTATAGTATTAAATATAAACTAATGTCTAAATGGGTAATATTTACAAACAAAATACATTTTTATCTCAAAAGTAAATAAGTGTGTATCTTGATTGGTTTATTGATAGTTGCATGCACAAGCATGAATAAAATCAATCATTATGGATTAGAAGTGATTACATTTGAAAGGCGTCCCCACTGATCTACTTCTGAAGTTGAGGGTTCATTCCCTTGACTAAATCATAAGATCTCAATGTCTCACACTCTGAGTAGAATAGACGGTGGATAGACAAATAGATTTATATATATTTAGCTTAACTATTTATATGAGAACCTGCGTATGTATCAATACGTCTATCTTCTGCTCTAATACCATGCAATACAGAAGTAATACTTCAATTTAAGTATAATCCTTCAATTTAAAAGTTTAAGAATGTATTCAGAATTCTCTCCCTCTTGTTGTTGAGTCTCGTCATCTCTAACGGGCTTTTACTTCACTTCGCTATAAAATTACTTATATATATATATATATATATATATATATATAGTCCTGCTCCCCTGCGCACCTACGCACATGCGCACCTTTGCACACGTGTCATGGGTGTCTAATCTGAACGGTCCATGTGATGCGGAATCCCATGAAAACCCCTGTGACAAATTTTTACCCTGATCTAAAATTCTGGTGGCCCATAGCAAAGAGAAATGCAAATCAAGGGAGGAAACTGTTTTCATTTCTCATGGCCCATCAAAGTTTTAGATCAAAGTAAAACTTGGTCCCGAGGGGTTTCACGAGGTGCTGCTTCACATGAACGGTTCAGATTTTGGACCCACATCACGTATGATGGGTTCTCAAAAAAGTTGGTATGTAGTACGTACGAAGTGGTTCGCAGGTGAGCGTTTCCGTGTGTGTGTGTGTGTGTATATATATATATATATGGTGTTTATTCTCTCTTCTACTCACGTACGTGGACCATCCATCATGGGGCCATGATATTATTGGTTTGGACTAATTAATCTCACGTATGCTACGCCTACACTGGATGAGCCACCATTTGAGAAAGAAATGTTATGGATATTTGCAAGAGAGGTTGATGATGGGATTCCCTGCATGCGTTTAGATTCTCACAACATCTATCAGTTGGGACCCACATTGAACATTCCATCTCATGAAATTCATACCCACCCGTCATCAAATGTGCCGAATATATCATTGAATTTTCATCAGTGATCATCTTTTTCTTCGTTCTCCATTTTTCATACTTGTGTAGCCTACTTAATTAATGAGTGGACGTCAAAGGTGATTTTATATCCACGTTTGTGCCCCTGGAGGGTCCCACCTGATGAATATGGCCCACTATAACCTTTTTTTTTTTTTTTTTTTTGTTTTTTTCCATCATCAGGTGATTTTGGTGGGCCACAGCTTTGGAGGGATGAACGTAACTGATGCGATGAACAAATTCGTGAACAAAGTGGTAGTCGCCATCTATGTGAACGCAGCAATGTTACCGTCCTTCGGAGAACTTGCAGCATCGCTACCATTCCAAGGACCACACAAAGTCTGTAATTCTATGCATTATTTTCTAATCCGGTCAAAGGAATCGTCCATCAGATGGGCCCCACTATTAATGGGAGACAATAGAAAAATTACACGGATGGGACAATCTCTACGGCCTAAAATTTCCAATTGCCTGGTTCTGTCTCGAATCCATTTGATGGCTGCTAATTTGACGGATGAGATTTTCCCCAGAGGTGCCCATCAGTTGCATTGGTGCCACAGTAACACACGGTTGTACTGGGTTATTGTGGGACCCATGTGGTCTGTGTATAATCATTCATGATCGAACCCGTCCAAAGAAGTCTACCTCACTACTTTAGTCAGATGCTCCAAAAATCTGGCTGATCCAATCATTTTAGGCTATCAATCTGATTATTAAAATCCTATGCTCGGTGTGATCTTTGAATGGTGGCCCATGAAGCATGGTCCATGGCCAATGGACCATCCACAACCCAATGTATGAAAGTGTCCACATTGACTATTTATGATATACGCGCGTTAGTTGCTAACATTGTTTTATTTTAAAGCAGGCAAATTGGTCAGATTTCCTCGAAATGTATGAAATATGGTTTGGGTTAGGACCAGATAAGCCTCCCACAAGTATTTTATTGAAGAAGGAATATCAGCGCCAACTCCTTTATAATCTAAGCCCTGTTGAGGTAAGAGTATAGGAGAAAATGCTTTTAGAATGGATTGAAGACTCAGTGACTCTGACCCAACTCGTTTCATTCCGAGTCAATTAAGGCAAGATTAGGTAGAGTCTTGGGGTGACTCAGCCTGATTCATTTGACCCTGAGTTAAGTTGTAACTTGTCCGAGTCAGGGTGAGTCATTGTACCAAACTAGATTGAGTCCAACCAAGTCCGAGTCAACTCAGATGAGTCGCATTAGACTCGTTCAAGTCTTCAAAACATGAGGCTGACTAGTCCAAGTTGGGCACATTTTCAAAGCTGACTCATGGTTTTAAACTGGATTGGACTCAACAGGGTACTGAGTTGGCTAATACATGTCGCATACGAATTAGATGAATCATCAATTCACGCTATTTACCTTAGCTAATTAGTATGCTCTAGTGCTTTTAGCCATATGGAGACAGTTATGGTCATCTGATCAAAATGCAAAATGGTTTCTTGGACTTCATTAATTATGGGACCTTTGATTTAAACCATCCATTTTTTTAAAAAAAAAAAAATTGTCATTGATGATTTGACTGTCCACGTGCTACAAGCATCTACACGCTGAGGGTTTACCAAGTTGGTTATCCACCAACATGGCCCATTTGTTAGTATTCTTAATCTTTGTTTTAAAACTTTGATAATCTTATGGTTTTAAGACATTTACGAGTTTGTGAGACTCGACATCGACTCAGACTCATCAGACCTGATCTGGTTGAACAACATGAGTCACCCTGACTGGGATGAGTTAGTTAGATTCACCCATGACTCAGGCAACTTGCATCTCAATGAGGTAACTCGCCGGAATCGTTCCGAGTCAGCGAGACTTAAATTCATAGCAATTGAATGGTTGGATTTGCTTGGTTGGAACCAGCTAGAGAAATGGGTTGGGTCACCTAAAAGCCCATATTGGGCAAGAACCGTTTTGTTACTGCATTTTACTCAGTGAACCAACTGATCAAACCATGTAATTTTGGTGAAGTTCAAATCCTTGGTTTGGGATTCAACCAAGACCAGTTTGGACTGGACCACCCCAAAAAATATGTTGGTCTCATATCTGATTTTTAAAATACTAATTTTACAACATTTCTATAGTTACAACCATAGTTGAAGAAAAATAAAAAAACTCTAATATTTGACTTGCCTGAGTTGAGTCGACTTGATCAATGAGATTTCATCATGACTCTAGAAAACTCAATCTGGTGATGACTCAGTCAAACTGAAGAAAAGTACCCCTAGTGGACTTGACTCATCACAGCTTGACATTATAATTCATATATTCTTTATTTTTAATTTTTTATAACACTAAAAAACTCAAAGAACTCAGTGTTTTTGAGAAACTTGCCTGAGCTTTTGCACGGACTTGAATCAACTAGGTTTTGAGTCCAGTTGAGTTTTTGTTCTTGTAAACTACAGTTGCAACAATGGTTTTAAGATTCGGACAAGTTGTGTCGACTCTTCTGAGTTGACTCGAGCTTGGTGAGAACTGACCCAGTTCAACACCATGCGTTTGGCTTGTCTTTTCTTGGCCCACCCTCTTTACGTTGGTTTGGCTTGGGATTGACTTTGGGTTGTCTTTGCTAAGCACAGGACTCAACACTAGCTGCGATGCTCTTGCGCCCAATGCCAGTCATGGCACAAGGAATCCCGAATTTTGGAGTTGGGGATGGTGTTGACAAGGTAAAACGAGTCTGCATAAGGGGCACCTCCGACACCTTCTTCTCAGATGCAAGCTTTGAGTCTCAGATTAAGATGTGGCCACCAACAGAAATCTTCACAGTTGAGAGTGACCACTGCCCATTCTTTTCAGCCCCGACACAACTCTTCCACTTGCTCCTCCGAGCCATGATTGATCCCTTCTGATTAGAGATGCAATCAGATGGTCCAATTACATTAGCACATGTATGCTACTTAATTTCATATGCTTTTAGTAAAAATGGGGACCATGGTTTTAATCATCCGGACCGTTGCCCTGATGGGGCCAAGGTAGATTGTTATTGATATTTGCTAATGATAATACTGTTGTATTTGATGTCTTTAATAAACTTTTATGTTTCTTTTTCCGTTTGGGATTCTTCTCAGCGTTCTTTTTTGTTTGGGATGGGATTCTTCCTAGTTTCCTTTTTTGTTTGGAATTCTTCTCAAGGCTATATATATGGGTGTAAACAGGTTTACAAAATATTTCTAGCGGTTTTCAAATTCATCCAAAGGGCTTAAAGGGTGTAGCAAGGGTGAGATCCGAGGTTGTTCGAATCGGGTAACCTTTTTCTCTCTTTTTAATTTTACTTTCATAGTATTCATCTGTCGCTTTGTGCTGTGGTTTTTTCCCGCAAGGGTTTTTCCACGTTAAAATCTCTATGTACTTCTCCCTTTTGCTTGGTCCCATTGGGTTGCCATCCTAGATCTGCCTCTGTGTGCTTCCGTGGTCCCCCAATAAGTGGTATCAAATCTAATGTTGGGGCGTAGGCTTGAATCTGAAGGATTAGTATTAATGAGAAACGCTAAGTATGATATTGAAAAGTACTCAGGGAAAAATAATTTTGAGTTATGGAAGGTTAAGATGATTAGCCAATTAACTAAGCAAGGAGAAGATGGGGCTCTTGAGGAGCGTCAACCATCTATGAGTGATGATGATTGGAATACTCTTGATTAGAAGGCCTTATCCTCTATCCGATTGCATCTCATGGATGAGGTTCTCTACAATGTTTTGAGGGAGAAAACTGCAACGAGTTTGTGGGCGAAGTTAGAAGACTTTTATAATAAAAGGTCCCTTGAGAATCGCATACACTTGAAGCTTCAGTTGTTTAACTTCAAGATGACAAAAGGTGGAGGCCCACATCAGTAGTTTTAATAAGTTGATTTGCATGTTGTTAGATGTTGAGGGTCAAATATTGCATATTATTCCCCATTTATTTCTTAGTTTTACAAACATAATATGGCTTATGGTATATTGTACATGTGCTTGTATTGTAAGGTGAATTTAAGAGCTTGGATTGAAAAGAATGCTAAAAGCACGGATTTAAGGCTTAAGAATTGCCAGATCAAAAAAGGGATGTTTGAAT
Organism: Magnolia sinica; assembly: GCF_029962835.1. Classification (NCBI taxonomy): domain Eukaryota; kingdom Viridiplantae; phylum Streptophyta; class Magnoliopsida; order Magnoliales; family Magnoliaceae; genus Magnolia; species Magnolia sinica. Next base: position 76,882,765 of record NC_080585.1, read on the forward strand.
ACTAAGATTGAAGATTTCAAGATTCCAAGATCCAAAGAAAAACAAGTGGAGAAGGAAGGAAGTCGAAAGAACAAGCGCAGGAATCACAGAAATTGTGTAATCGAGAACTTCTCGATGATATCGAAGATACCGTTCGATGACATCGAATTTATGAAGGAAAATCAAGTTGGTTGTTGGACATATTGGGTGTTTTTCTTGATCAATCGAAGACATGTTTGATAATTCGAAGAAAGGTTCTCGATGACATCGAAGATTGCTCGATGGCATCGAATTTATTGTAAGACCCGTATCCTAGACCGTACCGTTCCGTAGACTCCCGTGGTCCTCTCTGTCGAATTTCAGTGACCTGCAATTTGTAATCGGTGTTTGTGCATGACCCTGAGTCACACTTTGTCAACCCGAGTCGACTCGACCGGAGACTTGTACTCTTACGACCGCGCTGTCGTCGCGGCTCTAACGCTGCGGCTCGCATGCTGATACGATACCTAGAATAGGAGTTGTGGGCCTGTGCATATTTCAAAAAAATACCGCGCATTTACAAAACCCAAGAGAATCTATCAAATCACTTACATCAATCAAGTCAAGTACATCCCATCACAACCTATCACTCACTCATACCTCTCTCTTCACCAAGTCAAAGCAACCCATGCTTAGCCCATTCATCTTGTTCCAAAAGTCAATGAGACCCATGCTTCCCATGTCATACATACCACTCCTCTCTCTCATTTCTCACTCCATTCCATCCTACCAAAGAGAGGAATCATCCAAGCAATTACTAAGGAGAGGAGAAGCTAAGTGTGGCCCACTTCTTACCACCTAATCTCCCATCGTAGCCATCCAACCTTCATCTTCCATCGTCAAAGGGAAAACTTAGGAGCTTAGCATTCCAAGGAGCCAAGAAGGAGCAAAATCGGTAGGTATTCGTAGCTCTAGATCGCGATTTTGATTTAAGGCCCACTTATGATGGGTCCCACTTTGATGTATGTGTTATGATCTAAGAGGGGCCCATAGTGGTGGGGTCCCTCAACTACACCGTCTCTCTCTCTCTCTCTCTCTCTCTCTCTCTCTCTCCTTTTTTTGTGATGGAGTGTGGCCCACCTGATCCAGCCAGTGCAGATGAAGGGAAAACACAAATATCATTTTGATCCAACCCATGGTGGACCATCACGTGGGACCCACCTTGATGGTGTGCCCCATCTAGGGTCATCCGTCCACTAGACGTCCAACGTCCCTGGATGAAGGGAAAACACAAGTATCACCTTAATCCAAAGCTGAAGTGGGCCACATGTGTGGACCCACCTTGACGATGTGTTGGTCCACACCGTCTATTGAAGCCAGGACGGATCCCACACAGCAAAAATGCTGCTGGCTTGACGTCAGAAGACTTGTAGGCCACCATGATGCACGTGTTTCTACCAATCGTCCATCTATTATGGACGTGGGACCACCCCACACGTGTGGCACGTGTGGGGGTGGGACCCACCTTGATGTACATATTCTATATCCTACTGTTCGGCTGATGGGAGACGTCACTAAATTCTGTGGTCCCATTGTGAGGTACGGTTATATCCAGACCGTCCGTCCATATCCCATGGATGTGGGCCCACCCCACACGCGTGGCACGTGTGGGGGTGGGACCACATCCATGGGATATGGACGGACGGTCTGGATATAACCGTACCTCACAATGGGACCATAGAACTTAGTGAGGTACGGTTATTTTATATCCACACCGTCCATCTGGACGGTACTTATGAAGCCGACCATGATGTATGTGCTTCATGTCGAGCACATCCGAGCCATCCATGCATTTTACTAGACTAGTGGGCCACACGTGTTGTAAGACCCTAACCCAAGTATGCACACCATTTCTTTAGGTCAGGCGGTCCTACCAGTCGAATCCCGGTGACCCGCGACCTTCGGGTAGTGTTTGCGGTCATTCTTGAGTTCGGTCAAGTTGACCCGACTCGGATCGACCTGAAACCTATGCCATCTTGTCCGCATTGTCACTGCAGTTCCAACGCTTCATCTCGTACATCCATTCAACTTGTAGATCATAAGATGTAGGTGCACATCATTTTGAGCCTTTGATCATGTTTATGAGATTCACCTAGTGGGTGTACATGTTTTCCCATGAGGCCCACCCTAGTGCACCTTCTCTCATAAAGGCTACCCCACCTAGCCTACCTAGAGCCTAGCAACTCATGATGAGTTTTCGTTCCCAAAAACCCATCATTGCTTCTCTAAACAAGAAAATCCATCAATGCTTTTTTCTTCCCAAAACCTTACATGCAATCATAACTCCCCTACAACAACTTCTCTCTCTCCATTCTCTTTCATTTTCTCTTCTTTCTTTCCTTGCTAGCCTTGGACGTCCAACCCATCTTCCCTCCATTCCAGCCCCTTTTCTTCCTTATTTCCCCTCCATCTCACCATTACAATCCCATCTTGGCCATAGATTCATGACCCTTGAAGCTTGAGGTACATGGTGATGGTAGAAGCTTGAAGATCCAAGAGGTGGGTGTTCTCCTAGAATAGAAATTTTGATTTCCTTGCTTAGATCTTCTTCTTTCTTTCATGAGAGAGGTGTAGGACCCACCAACCAATGGTGGAGATCCTACATAATCCCATGGGTGTGGCCAACGGCCCACCATGTGCATACATGATCCATGCATGAGGCCATTCTCTATGGGTCTCATCATGGTAGTTTTCTTAATATCATGGCATGATTGGGTCATCTAGACCCTAGATCCTTGGTGGGGGTGGAATCCCTACCTTAGATTTTGATTCTAGACCCATGCATGTTTAAGATCCAAGATGTACTTGCTAATGTATGCATGATGTATGGCTGTGATTGATTTTGAAGGGTTCATAGTGGCGGAGCCCTTCTTATGGCCAGATCATCTCTCTCTCTCTCTCTCTCTCTCTCTCTCTCTCCCTCCCTCTCTCTCTCTCTCCGCTATTTATTTCCTGATAAGTGTTGCCCATTTGGTGGGCCTGGGATGTCTAGAAATTTCAGCAAGGTGGGACGCCCAGGTTGTCCATTTCCTGGACATGGGTGTCCTACTTGCTGCCTATTTGTTGCATGCAAGGTATTGTGGTTTGGGATTTTGGTCTGGACATTTGTGAGGCCCATTAAATATGGCCACACCATGTCCTATTTGATGTATTTCTCCTTATCATGGACTGGTATGTCTAGCTACATATTGTTATCCAGAAAATTTTGGATTGTTTCATGGAATGATGTTGCTGATCTTTGGCATGGAGTTTACCCATGTTTGTAGCCTCTTTTCTCCTTGATGTGGGGTCTCCCTTAGAGGAGTGGACCCCACCTTGAAGTACGTTAAACCCTATCTTCATTTGCCCTCGATAATGCACGCAAAGGAGTAGGCCCACAGGGGTGGACGGTCCAATTTTCTGGACCGTCCAACCATGCTATATGAAGGAAAAACACTTTTATCAGCTTGATTTTTGGAGTGGTGGGCCAATTTTGTGGACCACACCTTGCTTGACTTTTAGGGGTGGTCATTGGCCACCTATTTCCCTCTTTGGATGGGCCTAGGCCCACTCTAATGGGTGTACATTGGTGTGGACAGCAACATTTTTTGCAGCAGATTTTTATTCCAACCTTACAGTCCATGTTTTGATTGCATGATTACTTGAGTTTATGGCCTCCCATTTGGCCCATCTTGTGGCCCATCATGTAAGGACCCATCTCATGTGTGTGTGGGCCACCTTTTCCACCCAAAATTTGGGGTGTTTTGCAACTGGACAAGCAGCCCACAGCTGGATGTTCCAGTCGGGCTGACGTCTAGCCATGGGCTGGCCGTCCACCCCATTTGGCCCACCTTGATGTAGTATTTTATCTAGCCATTCCACCATATGTGTGGTCCACTTGGCCCACCCCCTGGTGGGGTGTCCAAAAGTGGTGCCCACCATGGTGTTTATTAGGGGCAGCTATCCAGGCCCCCATGGGACCACCCAACCTTGGGACGCCCAGCCTTATTGGGTTGTTGCTGGACTTGCAGTCCAGCATCTGACCTACTTGATATATGTGTTGTGTTCTCTCCCTTCATCTGGTGGGGCCCACTGTGACATGTGTGGGTCAACAGGGGTCAAGTATTTTATGTAAATTAATTAATTGCTGGACTCTAGCAGGCCCAGGAAGTGGGTGGGTTGGAATTCCAGCAAGGGGCCCAAAGTTATTGCCCATAGTTGTTTGTTTTGGGGCTGTATGGCCCACCAAATTTGAGGGTGTTTTGTACACACATCTTGCCTTATTCCTGAGGTATTTTTAGGCTTAATTAGTGCCTTTTGAGGCCCACTTTTGGGTGGATTATGAGGGCCATAGTAGGCCAGTTTTTTGGGCCATCTAGCGAGCCCATAGCATTAGACGTCCACCCTTGGCCCAATATTTTTGGTAGGCTGATTGTTCCTTGTGTGGGCTTTGTGAGCTGATGTTGTGTGTGTAGTTGATCCCTTGATGCCCCTCTATTGTAACCAGTTTTGGGCTGATGTCATGAGGCCCACTTTGACTCTTATTGGATATGCCTTGGCCATTGTTTTGGGTATATGGGCTGCCCATTTGTTATTATGATGCATGGGCTGAGGGCCATTGTTTTGGGCCATGTCTTCCCCTTTGGGCCCATGAGTATTGCATGTAGCCCTTGGGCCATTTCCTAGAGGCGCATCATGTGGTATTAGAGATATATATAAGGCTGCCCACTTCTTTTTTTTATGGTTGCATCTGGGCCATGAGCCTAACCTTGCCTAGTTTCCTTGTTGGGTCACTTTCTTGGGGACAATGGTGGTTAAATGTCCACATCGTGTACCCCTAGGCCCCCTTGTTAGGCCTACTCTCATCTATTGGTGGTTAAATGTCCACCTTGGATCTTTATTTAGGCCCATTCTTCTCCTCATGCTATATTACCTTTATTACTTGATCCCCATGTGCACCATGTGTTTAGACCCAACTTCGTCATAGTGTGTACATTGTCGTTGCATGTTGTACTTGGACATTCTCATTCCCATGTGCATCATATGCATGCTTGGCTTGGGAGTGATTGAGCATGGTCGGTGCTGTTGGGCAGACTATTATGGGACTTCCTAATTGATGGAGTAACGCTCATGAGCTCACTGTAGGCGTAGAGCTGATGCGTAGTTGATTGTTATGATTCATGCATTCCGTATTGCATGACATGGTTATTATTGCCCTAGTATCATCAGGGTTGTTGCTTCCATATAGATATTGTGGATGGCTGTGTGTGGACACCGGAAATGATACTTGTGCATTGGGGCGCATAGGCTGTCCGTGGGTGAAAGCCCCTAAACTTCCACAGTACTAAGGAGATGCCTCAATGACAAGATCGAGTGGAAAACATGAGCGCACGAGGGCCTTATACCATTGGGCCGCGACTTCCACTGTTGCGAGGTCGGTTGAGATGGGGTTTGGCCTTACCTGCCTGAGTGAGGGGGACATAACTAGGTTGAGTTTGACCAGCTCGTGAAATGGGTCCGCTATCGTCGAACCTTACTGGTGATTGGCTATCCACAGGTGGGTAGTGAGGTCTCTTACACTCGTTTAACTATGCGAGTCTCGCAGAGCGGCAGTCATCCAGTAGTGTACTTGACCCCGGTGGATTCCTTATGATGAAACTATACTTGATATGTGGATTGGATATGAGGATTGACATTACTTCGCATTGCATTTGCATCAACTGTATAAGCCTTATATTACATCACCTTGGTATGGCACCTAGTACTCATGTATTGCATTGCATAGCCTTGGTACGGCTTACTGCATTCATAACTTTGCCTCGGCATGGCTGGAGGAGTTGATATTTCTCATTGGCACCTTCTGCATTCTCCTTATTCTTCTAAACATCATTGTCACACACTTACACCGTCCTCTAAGCTTTCTATAAGCTTATGCACGATTGATGCATGTAGGTGATTCTAGGTCGGCGCCGTAACGGCGGGGCATTGGATTGGAGCGTGCTGAGGACCCGTTGTAGACTTTTCTCTTTCTTATCTTATGTATGTCATTTTGAACCTTATGTGCCTGTAAAAGCTTAAATTTCTAGTGGATTTTGCAATGCGTTCCTATGGTTACTTTCTGAGATTTACTTGCTATGATCTTTGGTATGCTCGATTGAATCGGATTTATGATATAAAAATCCTCCTTGTAATATCCCAGGATCGGAACTTGTCTCAGGAGCCAAGAATGGGGTACTAAGGAGGCTGTTACGGACAGAACATGGTATCTGGTTCCTTGTGAGTCCGGTCACTGAGTTTGGGGCGTGACAAGAGTTAGTATCAGAGCATAACAAGTAATCTCGGAATGACTTGGGATAACATTATATATCTGCTGCGAGCTTAGGACAAGTAGTGTCCCGAGGGTGTTCCTTTCATTCCATTGACCCTGTTAGATTCTGATCCCTATGTGTCTATCGTCATTGTTGTTGTGTAGACGATGCTGCTTAGAGGTGGCGCTAGTGGTTGTAGTGCCCGTGATCGAGGCACGAGAGGTAGAGATACCCATGATACCCAGTCGACCCGACCACATCTTGCTCCACCCATCGTGGACCCTAGTCCCGATCCTACACCTGAGGTTGTGATTTTGCCCCCTGTGGCACCTATTCCCCCGCCTGAGCCTGCTGTTCCAGTTTCTGAGGCTCCAGCTCCTTCTACCACTCCTATGCCTCCACCTGAGGCTAGTGCCGACCCTGTTCATCCTGCAGTTTCGGTTGGGGTTGAGCATTTTTAGCAGATGATGCAGGCTATCACCATTGTCCTTCAGACCCGTCAGCCTGCCGCCAAGGTTCCTGTACAGTCTGACTTGTCGTGTGCGAGCGCGATATTTTGTGAGTTCCGGCAGCATGATCCCCCGAGGTTCAGGGGTGAGCCTGAACCTTCTGCCGCCGAGTTGTGGCGTACTGAGGTCGAGAGGATATTCGACATTATGCAGTGTCTGATTGATCAGAGAGTCTCATTAGCTACTTTCCTTCTGCAGGGCGAGGCCTGTCATTGGTGGTCATTAGTGTCAAGGATGGCTGGACCTCAGTTTGTTTGGACTTGGGAGGAATTTGTGGTCCATTTTGACCAGAAGTTCTTTCCCGAGCATGTTAAGGAGCAAAGGGCGATTGAGTTTGAGACCCTAGTTCAGGGTGATATGATGGTGTCCCAGTATGAGGCCTGTTTTGTAGTGCTTTCTTGATTCGCCCCCTACCTTATCGATGACGAGAAGCGGAGGGCTCGCCATTTTGTGAGCGGCTTGCGTCTCGCTCTTCATAGCCGTGTGGTGGGACATTACTTGACGATGTTTGATCAGGTCATTCATAGAGCATGGTTTATGAGGAGGACTGGGCCTTGTCCTAGAGGACCATAGATTAGAGTTCTAGCGGAAACTGGAAGAGAAAGGCACCTTCTGGTAGTTCCCATCAGCACCAGCATTAGAGGCATAAAGGCCGTTCTAGGTTCAAGCAATCTGCAGCATCATCATCAGCACAGCCAGCCACTCCTTCCTTCGGGCCATTTTTCAGTGTTTTTTATGGATGTGGGCAGATAGGGCATTGTAGGCGTGAGTGTCCTCGTCCCTTACAGCATCAGAGGCTATTGCAGTTGCCTCCTCCCCATCCTCTCAGTAGCAGCAGCATCAGCAGTGGGTGCAGCATCATGCTCCCACTCCTAGGCCTCCTCTTCAGCAGTAGAGGCAGCCAGGAAGGCCTCCATAGTGGCCACAATAACAGAAGAGGTAGCAGCAGAGGGGATCAGTACCTCCCTCACAGTCCTTGGGTCAAGTATATATTGCCGAACACTAGGCGTAGAGTTAGGATCCACAGACTTTAGGCTTGTTACCTTTGCCAACTCAGGGCAGATTCTACTCCGCACAGCAGGCGCAGGGCCAGGACTAGCGGTCTTCTACCGGTGGAGTTGTCGAGGGTATTATCCTTGTTTCTATTTGTGTTGCTCATGTTCTGTTTGATTCTGGCGCTTCCCATTCCTTCGTGGCTGAGGAGTTCTGCCGATCGACCGGTATTCCGTTGGAGTCCACGTCTGAGGTTTAAGCCATTTGACTCCCTTGAGGAAGTCCGTTATTTTGAGCTGTCGTTGCCCTTCTTGCCCGATTTTGGTTGGTGATATGTTCTTGCCCACCAATTTGTTAGTGTTGCCACTGGTGGAGTTCAATGTTATCCTGGGTATGAACTGGCTTGCTGAGTACCATACTATCTTGGACTGTGCCGTGAGGACAATCACGTTTCATATTCCTGGCTTGCCAGTGTTCCAGTTCGTTACCGAGCCCAGAGGGGAGCCGTTGTTCAGTTTATTGGCCTGTATTGTTAAGGAGTTCATGGCAGGGTGTATTGAGCAGCTGTCAGTAGTTGGTGATTACCCGGATGTGTTCTAAGAGATCTCAGGTTTGTCGCTGCATCAGCAGATTGAGTTCTAGATTGATTTGGTGCCTGGTACCATGCCTATATCGAAGGCCCCCTACCGGATGACACCGATGGAGTTGCGGGAACTGTAGGAGCAATTGGATGAGCTCCGAGAGTTAGGTTGTATTCATCCTAGCAGTTCACCGTGGGGAGCCTCGATATCGTTTGTGAAGAAGAAGGATGACTCGTTGAGGCTCTATGTGGATTACCACGAGCTTAACAGGGTCACTATCAAGAAACGATACTTGCTTCCTTGTATTGATGATTTGTTTGACTACCTGCAGGGTGCCCAGTTCTTTTCCAAGATAGACTTGCGCTCCGATTACCATTAGATTCGGGTCCAAGAGGAGGACATTCCGAAGACAGCATTCCGGACGTGCTATGGTCACTTTGATTTTCTGTTCATGTCGTTCGGACTGACCAATGGGCCCACTGTGTTCATGCAGCTGATAAACAAGGTCTTCCGGCCCTTCCTCGATCAGTTCGTGGTTGTGTTTATTAATGATATTCTAGTTTATTCGAGGACCCGGGAGGACCATGTGATGCATTTGCAGATTGTGCTTAAGACACTCCATGCCTGCCAACTGTATGCGAAGTTGGAGAAGTATGAGTTCTCGCAGTAGGAGGTGAAGTTCCTCGATCACGTGGTGATGAGGGAGGGTGTCGCTGTGGACCCTTCTAAGGTTGATACAGTGCGTCAGTGGGGCCAACCCACGAACGCGTCCGAGATTCATAGCTTCCTTGGTCTGGTAAGATACTATCGACGATTTATCGAGGGTTTCTCCCTTATTACAGCACTGCTGACCCAGTTGACGTGAAAGGGTGCTGAGTTTGTCTAGAGTGATGCATGCAAGGAGGCATTTATGTAGTTGAAGGACTGCCTCACGTCCGCTCCTGTCCTCACTCTTCTTGATGGGAGTGATGGTTTTATTGTGTTTACCAATGCCTCTAGAGTTGGCTTGGGTGCTGTTCTGATGTAGCATGGGAAGCCTGTGGTGTATGCCTCGCCTAACTCAAGGTCCACGAGCTGAACTACCCCACCCATGATCTGGAGCTAGCAATAGTTGTCTTCGCACTGAAGGTGTGGAGGTATTATCTTTATGGGGTTAGGTTTGAGCTCTTATCGGACCACAAGAGCTTGGAGTATTTGTTTTCGTAGTCCGAGTTGAACATGCGACAGAGGCAATGGATGGAATTGTTGAAGGATTATGACTTCGATCTTCAGTACCACTCGGGTAAGGCGAACGTGGTGGCGGATGCGTTCAGTCGTCAGCCACGAGGCTTGGTGACATGGATGATGGTTCGAGAGTGGCAGATGCTTAAGGATATTTTAGAGTTTGACTTTGAATTCGGTCTGTAGTCTTTCATGGTTCAACTTTCGAGCTAGTCGATTCAACCCTCTTTGGTTGCTAGGGTGATCGAGGCTCAGTAGATGGACGAGTTACTTCAGGAGTACCGAGTAGAGGCAGCATCCGTGGAGCAGTCAGACTGACAGATTGGTTCCGACTGTGGATTAAGCTTCAGAGGCTGATTGTGTGTCCCGGACGTGCCAGAGTTGCGTCATGATCTGATTACCGAGGCACACGAAGATGTATAGAGATATGAGGAGGCAATATTTTTGTTTAAGGATGAAAGGCCAGATTCTAGCTTCGTGGCTGAGTGTGACACTTGCCAGCATGTCAAGGCTGATCACCAAAGACCCCCTGGTCCCTTGCAGCCGTTGAGCATCCCAGTTTGGAAGTGGGAGCATGTGTCAACGGATTTCATTGCAGGTTTGCCGAGGACTCATCGCGGTCACGTTATTATTTGGGTTGTCGTTAATCGTCTGACAAAGTCGGCTAATTTCATTATGATACGTGCTTCCTAGACTATGGACCAGCTTGCGAAGGTATTCATCGAGGAGATAGTGAGACTGCACGATATTCCGGTTTCGGTCGTATTTGATCGAGACCCCATATTTATGTCTCAGTTTTGGAGGAGTTTCCAACAGGCAATGGGGACCACTTTGCATCTCAGCACCACTTATCATCTGCATACAGATGGGTAGATCAAAAGGGTCAACCAGATCCTTGAGGATATGCTCAGAGCCTATGTGATTGATTTCACGGGTAGTTGGGACAAGCATTTGCGCCTTGCCGAGTTTGCATATAAGAATAGTTATTAGGCGATTATTGGTATGGCTCCTTTGTAGGCACTATATGGTAGACTATGTAGATCTTCTAGCTATTGGACCGAGGTTGGAGAGCGTCGTCCCCTAGGTCCCGAGCTTGTGCAGCAGACGTCAGAGGTTGTGGATATTATCAGGCAGAGGATGCGTACAGCTCAGAGCCGGCAGAAGAGTTTTGCTGATCGTCGGCGTCGACCCCTCGATTTTACAGTTGGGGACATGGTATATCTCAAGGTCTTGCCTATGAAGGGCATGGTTCAATTTAAAGTAAAGGGCAAGCTTACCTCGAGATTTATTAGACCTTTCGAGATTACCGAGCAGGTGGGCGCTGTGGCCTACAGGCTTGCCTTACCTTCAGAGTTGTTCGGGATCCACGATGTGTTCCATGTATCTATGCTGTGGAAGTGTGGGTCGAACATTATTCCAGTGATTGATTGACAGACCCTTGAGGTCCATGAGGGTGCTTCCTACATCGAGCAGCCGATTCGTATTCTGTATCGGAAGGAGCAGCTTCTCAAGACCAAGGTCATTCCCTTGGTGAAGGTGCAGTGGGGTCATCATTCGGAGGTTGAGGCGTCTTGGGAATGCGAGGCCGAGATTAGAGAGCGTTATTCCCATTTATTTTATGCTTGTTTGACTATATGATTGTATGCATTGCCTTCTCTATTGATGATTGCTATATATGATGATGATGTTTTTGCATTTTCATTCTGTCCTAGATTTGGTAAATTTCGAGGACGAAATTTCTTTGTTGGTGGGGAGAGCTGTAAAACCCTAACCCAAGTATGCACACCATTTCTTTAGGTCACATGGTCCTACCAGTCGAATCCCGGTGACCCACGACCTTCGGGTAGTGTTTGCGGTCATCCTTGAGTTCGGTCAGGTTGACCCGACTCAGATCGACCCGAAACCTATGCCATCTTGTTCGCATTGTCGCCACGATTCCAACGCTTCGTCTCGTGCATCCATTTAGCTTGTAGATCATAAGATGTAGGTGCGCATCATTTTGAGCCTTTGATCATGTTTATGAGATTCACCTAGTGGGTGTACACGTTTTCCAATGAGGCCCACCCTAGTGCACCTTCTTACATAAAGGCTACCCCACCTAGCCTACCTAGAGCCTAACAATTCATGATGAGTTTTCTTCCCCAAAAACCCATCATTGCTTCTCTAAACAAGAAAATCCATTATTTTTTTTTCTTCCCAAAACCTTACATGCAATCATAACTCCCCTACAACAACTTCTCTCTCTCCCTTCTCTTTCATTTTCTCTTCTTTCTTTCCTTACTAGCCTTGGACGTCCAACCCATCTTCCCTCCATTCCAGCCCCTTTTCTTCCTTATTTCCCCTCCATCTCACCATTACAATCCCATCTTGGCCATAGATTCATGACCCTTGAAGCTTGAGGTACATGGTGATGGTAGAAGCTTGAAGATCTAAGAGGTGGGTGTTCTCCTAGAATAGAAATTTTGATTTCCTTGCTTAGATCATCTTCTTTCTTTCATGAGGGAGGTGTAGGACCCACCAATCAATGGTGAAGATCCTACATATTCCCATGGGTGTGGCCAACGGCCCACCATGTGCATGCATGATCCATGCATGGGGCCATTCTCTATGGGCCCCATCATGGTAGTTTTCTTGATATCATGGCATGATTGGGTCATGTAGACCCTAGATCCCTGGTGGGGGTGGCATCCCCACCTTAGATTTTGATTCTAAACCCATGCATGTTTAAGATCCAAGATGTACTTGTTAATGTATGCATGATGTATGGTTGTGATTGATTTTGAAGGGCTCAGAGTGGCGGAGCCCTTCTTATGGCTGGATCATGTATCTCTCTCTCTCTCTCCTATTTATTTCCTAATGAGTGTGGCCCATTTGGTGGGCCTGGGACGTGCAAAAATTTCAGTAAGGTGGGACGCCCATGCTGTCCATTTCTTGGACATGGGTGTCCTACTTGCTGCCTATTTGTTGCATGCAAGGTATTGTGGCCTGGGATTTTGGTTTGGACATTTGTGGGGCCCACTAAAGATGGCCACACCACGTCCTATTTGATGTATTTGTACGTGCTATGGTTTTTTGCTCCTTTGATTGTCAAATTTTGTAGTGCCAAAACCACATCTGTGTCTCGTGTAGCACATTGTTATATCTGTTCAAGGCAATTCATCACATGTACAAGGATAATGCTTCAAGTCAAGAACAAAGATCTACTTCAAGAAATGCACGTTCGAGTACATTGTTCACTCCTTTAAACTTCAAAGTTCAATGTTTTAAAGTGACATCGAAAGACAGGTCCAACTATTCATACTCAAGACTTAAGGTGAAGTACAACTCGTCTACTTCAATTTCAAACTTCAGTAGTCTCAAGTTCAAGCTTCATCCTATGACAAGGTATCAAGCTACGTAAACTTCAAAGAGTGACTATCAACTGAAGAAAAAGAAGACTCAATGTTCATGCTTCACTAATAAGGTTTGGATGACCTTAGATTGACCTTAGGGTAGGTCATTTTGAATATATAATTTAACTGCTCATTTTATAAGTGAATTGACTGTTCTTTGACTAGTCCTAACACTGGCTTGACCAGTCCAAGAAATTCCACGACTAGTCCTAAGTTTGTTGAAAATTTTTGAAATTTTTTGTTAAGCCACGACCAGTCTTGGAGATTGCTTGACTGGTTGTGAGAATAGTACACGACTCGTTCACGACCAGTCCTACCGCTACTACTCAAAGTCTAGTAACTATTCCAGGGTCCACACGACCAGTTGTGGACAGGTCACGACGAGTCGTGGAGGTCCCTCGACCAGTCGTGGATGGCCTAGGACCAGTCGTGGAACAACTTTATTCGATCGCGCTCAAAATTTCAAAAATTAGTTGCTCCTACGGCCAGTCGTGGTGTCCACAGGACCAGTCGTGAACGTGTATTCTTCACCTATAAATAGACGATGAATTTCAGACTATTTCATTCAATTCAAGTATAATCAAGACATCACTCTAAGAGATAAGTTTGTAAACTTCTTAAGATATATTGTGCGTATTTAATATTCTCTTTTATTAGCTTTTTATATTTGATTTTGTATTCGGCATTCCAATCTGATTTGAAAGAGGGATTGAAGTATTCCCGCTTCTTGGAATCAAAATCAAATTGAGCTAGCCCAGCTTGATTTAATTAAAATCAATTTAGAACTTAGAACCATTTCATAAGTGAGTTTGGACATTGAACTTCAACGTTGAACTTCTACTCCGACTTGGTTCTTCTGGGCTGCATCTAAAGGAGAATATCCAGGTATTTTACAGTTTTGGTTTTTGAGATTGTGCCAGAAAAATCTCTGTTTTTGGTTTGTCTGAAGTGATCCAGAAAACTCAGAGTGTGGGGTTTTTGAATTGTGTAAGTCCACTTGAAAGACACAATTGTGAGGGTTTTAGGTGAACCTGAAAAAACCTATTTTCATAGTGAATGCTAATATCCACTGTGTAAGGATATTAGGAGTGGAGTAGCTGTGTGGCTATTGTTTAATAGTTAGTGTACACATAGGAGAACCACTATAATTCTTTGTGTTTTGTAGATGTGTGGTTTATTTTCTATATCTTTTATCATTTAAGATTGTAGGATGTATTTGTGGATGTGAATATTGTAATCTTTACATTTTAGCATTGTGGGGAATGTTGTAATAGCTTAGATTTCATTTCTTGCTATTTCCTTTTTATTCCTATTCAGTTTGAGTTTTTGATACTCAAATCGTTCTAGTACGGTTGTCCTGCCATAAACCCTTGGTTTTTATGGTGTGAGGTTGTCCTTAGAACAACATTTGTATCAACCTCTCAATACTAGAATTTTGAGATTGTTGCTTCCTTTGATTATCTGCAATTCTTTAGGCCATTTTATTGCTTAATTCTGTTGTTATTTTTTAATTTGGCATAGTCCTATTCGCCCCTTCCCCCTTTTAGGACATATAGCTCGGCCTTTTTAAGTGGTATCAGAGCCTTATAGCTTGGTTTAAATTGTTATTTCTTTAAGATTAATTTCCTGAGCTAATCGTTCTAAGCTTTGTAAGATGTCAAATTTTGATAGCCTTTCAGTCACTAGGCCTCCACCATTTGATGGCTCCAATTATGCCTATTGGAAAGCCAGGATGAGAATTTTCTTAAAATCCATGGATGAGAGCGTGTGTCAAGCTACAGTGACTGAATGGACCCCTCCTACCACTGAAGTAACTGACATCGATGGATCCAAATCTATGAGAGTAACACCTTATTTTTCTTGGACCACTCTTCAAAAAAGTGAGAGTAGTGCCGATGCAAATGCACTAAATGCAATCACTTGTGTACTATGACCAGATGAATTTAAAAGAATTATATCCTGTGATTCTGCAAAGCAAGTCTGGAATATTTTAGAAATGACACGCGATAGAACATCAATTGTCAAGAAATCTAAAGTCTAAATCCTCACAACCAAATTTGAGGAAATATGTATGGAAGAAAATGAAATGTTCATGGACTTCTATATAAGATTAAATGACATTGTGAACTCTATATGGGGTCTTAGTGATAAAATCCCAGAAAGTAAAGTCTATACAAAGATACTACGCTCACTTCCTGAATGGTTCAATTCTAAGGTAACTGCGATACAGGAACTTCGTGATATGGATAATATAAGGGTAGAAGAATTAGTTGGTTCTTTACAGACTTATGAGTTATCTTTTAAAGCTCCTAAAGGTAAATCTATTGCCTTTAAATCTTCTAAAAATGTTTCTCAAGAAAATAGTTGTAATTCTGATTTGGAAAATTCCAAAGATGATATGGCCCTTTTAGCTAAAAAGTTTTACAAAAATTTCAAAAGTGAAAAGAGGTTGATTTTCAAAAATCAAATGAGAAGAAAAGATTCAATTCTAAAACTTGGAAATCTTTAAAAGATAGTCAATGTTACAACTACCATGAATATGGGCATTTAACAAACAAGTGTCCTAGAAAGGACAAACTTAAAAGGAAATGTATGTTGGCTACTTGGGATGAATCTTCTGGCTCTAAAGCCTCTTCTGAATCAGAAGATTCTGAAACCGAGTCGGGCAGTGAAGTTAAAGCCCTTATGACTCTAGTCAAGTTCACTTTTTCAGATCATGATGATTCAACTAGTGAAGAAAATCTAAATAGGATCATGAAAATGAAGATGATCTTCAAGATGCTTATAATGCCCTTTACAAGGAAAGTTGTAAAATTGTTGTTAAACTAAAACTTCAAAAAGAAAAGTTTTTAAAGCTTAAAGAAAATTTTGATTCTCTTGTTTTAGAAAATTCCCACATTTCAGATTGTTTTGAAAAAACTAAATGTGATATAGATTTCAAAACTTTCCTGATTGAAAATCTAAAATTTGAAAATGAAAAACTAAAACTTGAAGTCTCTTCACTTTTGAGTTTAAAGGATACATGGAGGTATGCCCAAGGTGATCCTAAGCTAGAAAAACTATTATCCGGATCCAGAAAATGTGGTAATCGATCCGGATTAGGCTACGACAAAAATATTCCTCCCAAACATAAGAATTCTCCTCCTAAATTTGTTAGAGGAGAGTCTTCAAACTCAAAAGGGAAAAGACTGAATCAAAACTATCCTAAATAGGCTAAGACTTTTTAATCTTTAAAACCTACATACAACCATATCAACTATAAAAATCAGAACCAAAATCCTTTAGCTGAGAAAATAGTTGATTTACTTAAGGAGCAAATCTAACTCAGTAGGTCATTCTTACAACAACTAAAAATATAAGAAGACCAACTATACTCCTAAACCCAAAGCAGTTATGAAATGGGTTCCTAAGGTTACTTGCTTAGTTGCCCACATAGTTTTCAAAGCATCAAGCCATTTAAAGTGGTACCTAGACAGTGGATGCTCCAGGCACATGACTGGTGACAAAGGTCTGTTCACCACTCTTAAAGACATGACTGATGGTTCAGTCACTTTTGGTGATGGTAGTAACTGTAGGATTATTGTCAAGGTACGATTCAACTTTCTAACCTCCTTTTAATTGAGAATGTCTTATATGTAGAAGGTTTAAAACATAACTTATTAAGCATTTCTCAAATATGCGATAAAAATCATAGCATAAAATTTTTTAACCTAAGGTGTGGAATTTTAAATAAAAATGGTTCTGTAATATTAACTGGTCCCAGAACTTCTGAAAATTGCTATATTGTTAGTGACTCTAGCTCATCTAATTTATCGTGTTACATGGTCCATACCGATGAGACTGAATTATGGCATAAAAACCTTGGACATATACACTACCAAAATTTGTATAGATTGTATAAAAGAGAACTGATAAGAGGTCTACCTAAATTACAGAAAGTAGAAAAAATATGTGGTGATTGCCAGATTGGCAAGCAAACTAGGAGTACTCACAAAAAGGTGGACTCCAATGCCACATCTAAACCGCTCGAACTTCTCCACGTGAATCTTATGGGACTAACTAGGACAGAGAGTCGAGGTGGCAAAAAATACATACTGGCAATCGTGGATGATTTTACCAGATTCACTTGGGTAGCCTTCTTAAGGGATAGATCAGAAACCCTTAATGAAATAAAAAGGATTCTTAAACGGATTCAAGCGGAAAAATGTTCTCAAGTCAGTAAGATCCGTAGTGATCATGGATCAGAATTTGAGAATAGCAGTTTTGAGAAATTCTGTAGTGATCAGGGAATATCACATGAATTCTCTGCGCCCAAAATACTACAACAAAATGGAATTGTTGAAAGAAAAAATAGAGTGCTTCAAGAAATGACAAATGTAATGTTGAATAGTATGAAGCTCCCTAGAAATCTTTGGGCTGAAGCTGTAAATATTGCCTGCTATATAATTAATCGGGTTTATACAAGTAAGTCAAATAATAAAATGACTTTTGAAATGTGGTTTGATAAAAAGCCTACTGTCAAATACTTTCGAGTTTTTGGCAGTAAGTGTTATATTTTACGTGATCGTGAAAATCTGGGTAAGTTTGACACCAAAAGTGATGAAGGGATCTTTTTAGGATATGCTTTGAATAGTCGAGCATATTGAGTACTGAATAAGAGGACCGGTGTAATTTAAAAGTCCATCAATGTGGTCATTGACGATTACTTGAATACATCTGCCTCAAGTTCAGATAATGATGAGTTCATCTAATTAACAAATCAGATACTTCATCAAGTCAAAATAACTCTGAATTAAGGACTGTTAAAGATCATCCAACCACTCAGATTCTTAGAAACCCTCTCACTGATGTGCGCACTTGTAGACAACTAGAAGATATATGTAATTACGTGTGCTTTACATCCCAGATCGAACCGGCTAATGTAAAAGAAGCTCTTACTGACGAAAACTGGATAGTAGTAATGCAAGAAGAGCTTAATCAATTTATTAGAAATGTTGTTTGGTATCTTGTTCCTAGACCTAAAAATAAACATATTATCAGAACTACGTGGATTTTCAAAAATAAGTCTAATGAACTTGGTAATATAATTCGAAACAAGGCTAGACTGGTTGTACAAGGGTACACTCAAATTGAAGGCATCGATTATGATGAAACCTTTGCCCTAGTAGCTTGTCTTGAATCAATCAGACTATTTATATCTATTGCATGTTTTAAAAAATTTAAAATTTATTAAATGGATGTAAAGAGTGCTTTCTTAAATGGTGATCTGCATGAAGAGGTGTATGTTGAACAACCAACTAGTTTTGAAGACCCTAAGAATGCTGATCATGTCTATCGCCTAAAAAAGGCTCTCTACGGATTGAAACAAGCTCCCAGGGCATGGTACGAAAAATTGACTAAGTTTTTACTAAGTCATAATTTTCTAATGGGAAGTGTTTATAAGACTCTTTTTGTTAAGAAAGATAATGATCATATCTTATTAGTGCAGATCTATGTTAATGATATTATATATGGATCTACTTGTACTAACATGACTGTTGAGTTTGCAGATCTCATGAAATCTAAATTCGAAATGAGCATGGTTGGGGAATTAAACTATTTCCTAGGGTTGTAAGTGAAACAACAACCTGATGGTATCTTTATTTCTCAAACCAAATATGCTCTGAACTTAGTTAAAAAGTTTAGATTTGAGAATGAGAAAATTTTTGATATTCCTATGAGTACAACATTAACACTCTCAAAGGACTCTACAGGTAAAAGTGTGGATCCTAAATTATATCGCATTATGATTGGCAGTTTACTTTATTTAACTGCAAGTTGACCTGATATTACATTTAGCATAGGGATTTGCGCTAGATATCAATCTGACCCTAAAGAGTCACATTTAATTGCTATTAAGCGGATTATGCGATATGTCGCAAGCTCAGCTAATCTGGGTCTTTATTATCCACATGATACTAGTGTTCAGTTGGCTGGTTACACAGATGTTGATTAGGCTGGTAACATTGATGATAGGAAATCAACCAGTGGTGGTTGTTTTTATATTGGAAACTGTTTAGTTTCTTGGTTTTGCAAGAAGCAAAGTTCCGTATCACTCTCAACTGCTGAGGCTGAATACATTACATCAAGTAATGCATCCACTCAGCTTGTATGGATGAAAAGAATGTTAAGCGATTACGGAATTGCACAGGATTTTATGGTTTTATATTGTGATAATTCCAGTGCAATTAATATATCTAAAAATCCAATCCAGCATTCGTGAACCAAGTACATTGACGTTAGATATCACTACATTCGTGAATTAGTAGAAGAAAAACTAATTTCTTTGGAATACATTCTGACTGAGACTCAACTTGCTCACATTTTCACTAAACCGCTCCACAAAAGTAGGTTTAATAAATTGAAATTTGATATTGGTATGTGCAATTTAAATTGATTATTCATGCATTTCTATATTATAGTGTATATATTTGTTAATTTATTTGTTTAAATTTCAAATTTATGTGAAAAATGCATATTTTTGGCCGTGCACGACCGGTCGAGGACGTACTCAACCAGTCGTGTAGCACGTCTGGTGCTTTTAATTTGGGGGAAAATCCCTTTTCTTCCTCATTTGCTCTTCCTCTCCAACGAGTCTAAGCTCGACCGGTCGTACCCAACTTCTTGATTCTTTAAGGTTAGTTCATTATTTTCATTTTTGTTGAAGATTCAAGTGCATATCACTCCATTTTCTTACTTGGAGTGGTTTATTTCTTGTTTCCTTGAAGTTTTTTGGGGTCTTCTTCTCCAAAATTTGTTCTAGAGAAACCTCACTCTATTTCTTTTAACTTCTTGATTTATTGTATTCCTAGTTGCAAATGGATGCTAGAGGTAGAAAGAAAACACTCGTGGTCCTTCAACATCCAGATCATCACCTATCACAAGGTACCACCTTCGGTCACCCGAAGATGATCCTCCTTATGTGCGGGATTTGATGTTGCGCAATGTAATAGTTGAGCGACCTATGCATGTTGAACATATTGCGCCTTTTGATCTCCTCCCTCTTCTCCAATCTGTAGGATGGGTTAACATTCTACATTGGGGTGGGCCGGCATACTGGTCTATTGCGCAGGCTTTGTTTGCTTGCATTTCTGATTTTTTAGCTAAAAATTTAACGTTTATAATAGCAACTAGAGAAGGTCCATTTGAAGTTGATCGACATTTGATTTCTAGCTTAATGTACATACCTGTCAATGATGAAGGTATTCCAATTAGCTCTCTAATTGATAAACCATCTGAATCAGAAAAATGTATGCTTACTAGAGCATTATGCAACATAGATGCGCAATGGAGTTAAAATGGGAATGCGCTTGCTTCAAAGTACTTGTTACCCAGATATTGGGTTCTTCATAGGATATTTATTTCAAATCTATATCCTTGTTCTGTGAACAAAATCAAACTCACCTCTTTTATGGTTCGGATTTTGCATTCCATAATCTCTGGTACAAATGTCTGTCTTCCTTCTTTAATCTGTCATTCCATCATACAATTCCATATCCATCCTGGACACAGTGATATCTCCTTCACATATCTTATGACTGTGTTAGCCACTCATATGTTAGTAGCTATGCCTGTTGGAGAGGCTCCTATTCATCACCTTATTTTCAACAACTCCAATATTAACAAAATGAATTTGAGGTTAGCTGATGGCTAAGTGGATGTGGGTGGTGGAGCTAAAGTATTGAATAAAAAAGAAGGGGATTTACCTCCAGATGATATAAACATGGATGATATCTTTAAAGAGATTGAATCAGATTTTGAAGCTGACCCTGACTATCAGCCTTCTGATTTTGCTGAGAGGTTGTATACTGTTGAGGAACAGGTGGCTTAGATTCGTGTAACCAAGGATTCTCAACTTGCTTATATGCGTAAATATATGAGGTGCATTAACAAGGGTTTACACCAACTTGATCCATCTATTCCTGCTCCCTCTTCTGGATCTGATTAAGTGTTTTCTCATATGGCCTGTAATAACTTTTATGATACTTTGCTTTCTTTCAGTTTGTAAGACTGACTTTGGATGAACTTGGTTCATGTTGGTTACTTATATGTGAACACTTTTGTTTATATCTTGCCTAGTTTGCTCCCTTATTCTTCTTTTGTTTATTTTCCTTTTCCATATCTTAGTTGCTTCCTTTGTCCTATTGTGAAAAAAAAGGGGGAGAATATTTTGTTATGCTTGCTTATGGATATGGATATGGATTGTGGGTAGTAGCATTTTATTTTTGATGTGTGCTACTCAGGGGGAGTAAGTAAGAAGGTGTTTTGAATATTTCATGATAAGTGTGTTCTGGTTATTGTAACTGGTGCATTATACTTTCTTGTGTATATATGATACATGATTCTTTATTAACCATGTAATGTTTTTCTTATTTTTAATGGAGTGTGTTTTGTTACAAATTTGACGAAGGGGGAGATTGTAAGTGCTATGGTTTCTTTTTCCTTTGATTGTCAAATTTTGTAGTACCAAAATCACAATCTATGTCTTGTGTAGCACATTGTTATATCTGTTCAAGATAATGCATCACATGTACAAGGACAATGCTTCAAGTCAAGAACAAAGATCTACTTCAAGAAATGCAAGTTCAAGTACATTCTTCACTCCTTTAAACTTCAAAGTTCAATGTTTTAAAGTGACATCAAAAGACAAGTCCAACTATTCATACTCAAGGTGAAGTACAACTCGTGTACTTCAATTTCAAGCTTCAATAGTCTCAAGTTCAAGCTTCATCCTATGACAAGATATCAAGCTACGTAAACTTCAAAGAGCGACTATCAACTGAAAAAAAAAAAGACTCAATATTCATGCTTCACTAACAAGGTTTGGATGACCTTAGATTGACCTTAGGGTAGGTCATTTTGATTACATAATTCAATTGTTCATTTTATAAGTGAATTGACTGTTCTTTAACTAGTCCTGGACTCTGTTCGACTAGTCCTAGCACTGGCTCGACCAGTCCAAGAAATTCCACGACTAGTCCTAGGTTTGTTGAAAATTTTTAAAATTTTTTGTTAAGTCATGACCAATCCTAGAGATTGCTCGACCGGTCGTGTGAACAGTGCATAACTCGTTCATGACCAGTCCTGTAGCTACGACTCAAAGTCCAGCAACTATTCCAGGTTCCACATGACCACTCGTGGACAGGTCACGACCAGTTGTGGAGGTCCCTCGACTGGTCATGGATGACCTATGACTAGTCATGGAACGACTTTATCCAATCGTACTCAAAATTTCAAAAATCAATTGGTCCTATGACCAGTTGTGGTGTCCACAAGACCAGTCGTGAACGTGTATTTTTCACCTATAAATAGACGACGAATTTCAGACTATTTCATTCAATTCAAGTATAATCAAGACATCACTCTGAGATATAAGTTTGTATACTTCTTAAGCTATATTGTGCATATTTAATATTCTCTTTTATTAGCTTTTTATATTTGAGTTTGTATTCTGCATTCCAATTTGATTTGAAAAAGGGATTGAAGTATTCCCGCTTCTTGGAATCAAAATCAAATAGAGCTAGCCCAACTCGATTTAATTAAAATCAATTTAGAACTTAGAACCATTTCATAAGTGAGTTTGGACATTGAACTTCAACGTTTAACTTCTACTCTGACTTGTTCTTCTGAGCTACATCTAAAGGAGAATATCCAGGTATTTTACATTTTTTGTAAATTCCTTTGTTTTGGTTTTTGAGATTGTGTCAGAAAAATCTCTGTTTTTGGTTTGTCTGAGGTGATCTAGAAAACTAAAAGTGTGGGGCTTTTGAATTGTGTAAGCCCACTTGAAAGACACAATTGTGAGGGTTTTAGGTGAACTTGGAAAAACCTATTTTCATAGTGAACACTAATATCCACTGTGTGAGGATGTTAGGAGTGGAGTAGCTGTGTGGCTGTTATTTAACAGTTGGTGTACACACAAGTGAACCACTATAATTCTTTGTGTTTTGTGGATGTGTGGTTTGTTTTCTATATCTTTTATCATTCAAGATTATGGGATGTATTTGTGGATGTGAATGTTGTAATATTTACATTTTAGCATTGTGGGGAATGTTATAATAGCTTAGATTTCATTTCTTGCTATTTCCTTTTTATTCTTATTCAGTTTGAGTTTTTAATACTCAAATCGTTCTAGTAAGGTTGTCCTGCCATAAACCCTTAGTTTTTATGGTGTAAGGTTGTCCTTAGAACAACATTTGTATCAACCTCTCAATACTAGAATTTTGAGATTGTTGCTTCCTTTGATTATCTGCAATTCTTTAGGCTATCTTATTGTTTAATTCTACTGTTATTTTTTAATTTGGCATAGTCTTATTCACCGTCCCCCTCTAGGACATATAGCTCAGCCTTTTCAGTATTTCTCCTTATCCTTCATCTTATGAATTTGTATGTTGTGCTACATATTGATGTTTAAAAAATTCTGGACTGTTTCATGGATTGATGTAGCTGATCTTTGGCATGGAGTTTACCCATGCTTGTAGCCTCTTTTCTCCCTAATGTGGGGTGTCCCTTAGAGGAGTGGACCCCAGCTTGATGTATGTTGGACCCCATCTCCATCCTCCCTCGACAATGCACCCAAAGGAGTAGGCCCACAAGGGTGGACGGTCCAATTTTCTGGACCATCCAGCCATGCTATATGAAGGGAAAACACTTTTATCAGCTTGATTTTTGGAGTGGTGGGCCACTTTTGTGGACCTCACCTTGCTTGACTTTTAGGGGTGGTCATTGGCCACCAATTTTCCCTCTTTTGGATGGTCTTGGGCCCACTCTAATGGGTGTACATTGGTGTGGACAGCAACATTTTTATGTAGCAGATTTTTATTCTAACCTTGTTGTCCATGTTTTGATTGTATGATTTCTTGAGTTTATGGCCTCCCGTTTGGCCCATCTTGTGGCCCATCATGTAGGGACCCATCTCAGGTGTGTGTGGACCACCTTTTTCACCCAAAATTTTGGGTGTTTTGCAGCTAGACTAGCAGCCCACAGCTGGACATTCCAGCTAGGCTGACGTCCTGCCTTGTGCTGGCCGTCCACCCCATTTGGCCCACCTTGATGTAGTATTTTATCCAGCTGTTCCTCCATGTGTGTGGCCCACTTGGATGTGGCCCACCCCCTGGTGGGATGTCCACAAGTGGTGCCCACCATGGTGTTTATTAGGGGCAGCCGTCCAAGCCCCCATGGGACTACCCAACCTTGGGACACCCAGCCTTTTTAGGTTGTTGTTGGACTTACAGTCCAACAGCTAACCTACTTGATATATGTGTTGTATTCTCTCCCTTCATCTGGTGGGGTCCACTATGACATGTGTGGGTCACCAGGGAGCAAGTATTTTTATGTAAATTAATTAATTGCTAGACTTCAACAAGCCCAGGAAGTGGGTGGGCTGGAATTCCAGCAAGGGGCCTAAAGTTGCTGCCCATAGTTGTTTTTTTTTGGGGCTGTATGGCCCACTAGATTTGAGGGTGTTTTGTACACACATCTTGCTTTATTCCTGAGGTATTTTTAGGCTTAATTAGTGCCTTTTGAGGGCCACTATTAGGTGGATTATGAGGGCCATAGTAGGCCAGATTTTTGGGCCATCTAGCGGGCACAAAGCATTGGACGTCCACCCTTGACCCAATATTTTTGGGGGGCTAATTGTTCCTTGTGCGGGCTTTGTGGGTTGATGTTGTGTGTGTAGTTAAGCCCTTGATGCCCCTCTATTGTAACCAGTTTTGGGCTGATGTCGTGAGGCCCACTTTGACTCTTGTTGGATATGCCTTGGCCATTGTTTTGGGTATATGGCCTGGCCATTTGTTATTATGATGCATGGGCTGAGGGCCATTCTTTTGGGCCATGTCTTCCCCTTTGGGCCCATGAGTATTGCATGTAGCCTTTAGACCATTTCCTAGAGGCCCATCGTGTGGTATTAGAGATATATATAAGGTTGGCCACTTCTTTTTTTATGATTACATCTGGGCCATGGGCCTGGCCTTGCCTAGTTTCCTTGTTGGGCCACCTTCTTAGGGACAATGGTGGTTAAATGTCCACATTGTGTACCCCTAGGCCCCCTTGTTAGGCCTACTCTCATTTATTGGTGGTTAAATGTCCACCTTAGATCTTGATTTAGGCCCATTCTTCTCCTGATGATATATCACCTTTATTACTTGATCCCCATGTGCACCATGTGTTTAGTCCCGACTTCGTCATAGTGAGTACATTGTCTTTACATGTCATACTTGGACATTCTCATTCCCATGTGCATCGTATGCATGCTTGGCTTGGGAGTGATTGAGCATGGTCGATTCCGTTGGGCAGACTGTTATGGGATTCCCTGATTGATGTAGTAACCTTCATGAGCGCACTATAGGTGTAGAGTTGATGCATAGTTGTTTGTTGTGATTCATGCATTTCGCATTGCATGGCATGATTATTATTAACCTCCACAGAGATATTGTGGATGGCTGTGTGTGGGCACTGTAAATGATACTTGAGCATTGGGGCGCATAGGATGTCTATGGGTGAAAGCCCCTAAACTTCCACGGTACCGAGGAGACTCCTCAACGTCGATACCGAGTGGAAAACATGAGCACACGAGGGCCTTATAACGTTGGGTCGTGACTCCCATTGTTGCGAGGTCAGTTGATATGGGGTTTGGCCTTACCTGCCAGAGTGAGGGGGTCATAGCTAGGCTGAGTTTGAACAACTCGTGAAATGGGTCCACTACCGTAGATCTTCGCTAGTGATTGGCTATCCACAGGCAAGTAGTAAGTTCTCCTACGCTCGTTTGACTGTGTGGGTGTCACAGAGTGGTAGTCATCTAGCAATGTACTTGACCCCTTGTGGATTCTTTATGATGGAACTGTACTTGATATGTCGATTGGATATGAGGATTGACATTACTTCGCATTGCATTTGCATTGGCTGTATAAGCCTTATATTGCATCGCCTTAGTATGGCGCCCAATACTCATATATTGCATTGCATAGCCTTGGTACGGCTTACTGCATTCATAACTTTGCCTTGGCACGGCTAGAGGTGTTGGTATTGCTCATTGGCTCCTTCTGCATTCTCCTTATTCTTCTGAACACCATTGTCACACACTTACACCACCCTCTAAGCTTTCTATAAGCTTATGCATGATTAATGCATGCAGGTGATTCTAGGTCGGCATAGTAGCGGTAAGGGTGGGCATCGAGCCTAGTCGAGTCAATGTGGGCTAAGCTCGGCTCGGCTTGTCCATGCTGTACTCGAGTTCGAGCTCGGCCTCGAGTTCAACATTGAAGCTTGGCTTGTTTGTCAAAGCTGTCATGTCGAGTTCGAGTCAAGCTAATGGTTCGAGTTGTGTCGAGCTCGAGCTTGTTGGGTGAGAGAGTAATGGATTCTGTTCTTGATCCTCCTCCATTGATTTAAAAGAGAAGATAAATACAAAAATTTTAAAGAGGCATTTTACATGACGCTCCACCAAGCGAAATTCATTTTTGGTTTAGCTCAGCAACCGAAACAGGGTGTAGTCCATCTTTCAGTAGTCCAGAAAATCCATCTGTGTGGGCCCTATGATAGAAGAACCATGGGCCAAAAGCATCCTCAATTGTATGTTCTTAATTACCCATCATCAAGGCCATACTTTCCAATGGATAGGATTTTGAACAGACCTAGGACCACAGAAAAGTGCAACTCATTTGTATTGTTGCTGCTCAGACAAAAGCACAGTTTTCGTTACCTTGCAGATGATCTGAGGACTTGTAGCTCACAACATATTTAGGAAGGATATGTCTATTCATGTGAGTGCTCCATACAATATACCATTTTGGATTCAAGAGATTGTCAACACCAACATCAAACTCTTCGCTGCTGGGGTAAAAGCAAAGAGATCCCACTTCAACTTTCTCCGCATTCCCCACAAATTTAATATATTTATTAATTGAACTGAGTCGAGTTCGAGTCAAGTCGAGTTGAAATGCCCCCTGGTTGAACTCGGCTTGAACTCGACTCGAGCTTCAAATAATTAGCTTAAATCGGCCCGAATCGGTCATTTAAGCCGAGTCAATCCGAGCTGACTCGAGCCGAGGCGAGCGAGTTTTTCAAGTTAGCTCGACTCGTGAACAGCCCCAAGTAGCGGTGGGGCATTGGATTGGAGCGTGCTGAGGACCCGTTGTAGACTTTTCTCTTTCTTATCTTATGTATGTCCTTTTGAACCTTATGTGCCTGTAAAAGCTTAAATTTCTAGTGGATTTTGCAATGTGTTCCTATGGTTACTTTCTAAAATTTACATGCTATGATCTTTGATACGCTCGATTGAATTAGATTTATGATATAGAGACCCTCCTTGTAGGATCCCAAGATCGGAACTTATCTCAGGAGCTGAAAATGGGGTACTACGGAGGCTGTTGCGGCCGGAACCGGCTATCGGGTTCCTTGTGAGTTCGGTCACCGAGTCTGGGGCGTGACACGTGTGGAACCCACCTGTATTGACGTATGCAAGTTCTTTGGGCTTTATCATAAGGGGTGTATTATATCCCAACCGTCGATCTGGATGGTGGGGACCACCCTCTGCTGTTTTGACGACAGTAGTTCCACGGGACTAATCATGTGGTATTGTTATATCTACCATCCTTCCCCCCTTTTTTGGGGCGTGAGACCCACCCACATGTGTTGCATGTGTAGGGTGGGACCCACCTTGAGGTATTGTTATATCCTCACCGTTTATCTGCCAGATACAGTGGGCCCCTTTGATGTATGTATTCTATAATTGGCCATCCATCAGGTTGGACGTGTGGCCCACCTTTGATTTAGGTATTCTATATCCACACCATCCAGTGGTCTGGACGGTGGGGACCACTTGCGATGTATGTGTTTTAGCCACTTAGCCCGTCCATTTGCTAGACTGGTGGGGCCCACCTTGCCAATGTATTGTATATCGGGCTGGATGTGCAACAGAACCCACAATGATGTGTGCGTTCTATATCCTGCTGGTGGGGCCTACCTTGATGATGTGTTCTATATCTAGCCTTCCATCTGCATGCTATGTGGGGCCCACCTTTGATGTATGTATTTCATACATGTCGTCTGTCCACCTGGCTGTGTGACCTACCATGACTTATGTATTTTATTCCCACCATCCATCTGGATGGAGGGGTCCATTGTGATGTATTTGTTTTATCTACACAATCTGTCCAAGGGGCCCACCATATGTGTGGTGTCCACACCGTCCGTGGGATGTGAATCCCACATGATGTAGGTGTTCTATCCAAGCCATCTGGCCCTTGGACGAGGGGTCGTGATGTATGTGTTGTAAATCCACATCGTCCAGCGTTTCTGGACGATGGAGCCTTCTGTGATGTACGTGTTTATTTCTAGGCCGTCCATTTGTTGGGTTTACTTGCAGCATGCAGGGCCCACCTGATGTATTGAAATCCCATGAATGCGGCCCAATATGATGTTTGTGCGGCCCATTTGATGAGGCCCAATGTGATGTATTTATGGACCATTTGGAATGTACAGGGCCCACCTTGATGTGTTGTATGTGCGGCCCATTTGATGAGGCCCAATGTGATGTAATTGGGGCCTAGGCATGAGGCCCAATGTGATGTAATTGGGGCCTAGGCATGAGGCCCATTGTGATGTATTTGAGACCTAGATATCAGGCCCGATGTGATGTATATTGGCCCATATGATAAGGCCCAATGTGATGTATATATGGCCCGTATGATGAGGCCCATTATAGTGTATATGAGGCCTTTGTGTGTGAGGCCCAATGGGATGTGTATTGGGCCCTTATATGAGGTCATGGGCCCACTATATGTTAGGCTCTGTGTGGGCCACTCCTTTGGAGAAATATTGGTTAAATTTCCACATTGATGGGCAATGATGGTTAAATCTCCACATTGTGACCTTCCCTTAGGCCTTTGTTAGGCCCATTCTCATTATTCTGGGTCAACCCAAATCATTGGGCCCCATTGATGTAGCATGGTTCATCATCGCCTTAGATGGATAGCTCCGTTCTACGGAATTTGGCATATCTATGGCTGAGGGCCGATCTTTATATTTTGGTTTAGATTGACTGTTCATCTATGAACCCACCTTGCATATAGGCCGATTATTAATGCCGATTATCGATGCCGATTATCGATACCGATTATGAGTATGTGACAACATAGCATCATGATACATGCCCATGCGCATCATATGTATGCTTGATATGAGGAATGATTGATTATAGTACATGCCATTAGTCGGATTATTATGGGACTCCTTGATAGGTGGAGTTACCCCACATGAGCGCGCGATACACGCAGGATTTCTCATGACTGGATGGTATGACTCATGCATCTTGCATTTTGTGATATGACCACCATACACCCTAGTAACATCAGGGCTGCGGCCTCCACAAACATATTATAGATGGTCAGATGAGACACCGAAAATGTTTGGTTTGAGCATATGGGCACTTTAGATGTTTGTGGGTGAAATTCCCTAAACCTCGGAGGCCAGGGGACGGTCCAATGTCTAGACCGAGTGGATATATATGAGTGCATGAGAGCCGTATACTAGTAGGCTACATCTCCTACTGTGTCATGGTTAGTTGGAAGAGGGTGTGACCTTACTTGACTAAGTGAAGGGGTAATATCTAGGTTGAGTTTGACCAGCTTGAGGAATGGATCCGCTATTGACGAGCCGGACCTGATATTGGCAAGCAGATAGTGAGGTCTCTTTCACTTACCTAGTTGTGCGCTTGGATAGGGGCGGCAAGCTGGCGTAGAATGTACTAGACTCCGGTGATGATCCCATAGATGTACGGTACTGATATGTGGACTTATTGAGCAGGAGTAGTATACTCAACATTTTACTTATTTATTCATTCATTCACTATTCACTCGGGCTAGTGGTGTGCAACTAATTATTGTGTACCTTCGCAATGGCCAGGATTTCGGTTGGGGTGCGCGACCAACCTGAGATCAAGAGTTTACCACATTGAGTCTATCTATTTAAATTTAGGTATGAGACTGGTTTAGATAGAAGTCCCTTATGATGGATCCCTTAGCCCCCGATACTACATATTATCATCCCGACTTCACACTCTAGCTTGGTCATTTCATTTGCACCACATATTGCATTGCATCCTCAACACATATCATTTGGTTTACTATATTTTTGTATTGCATAGCCTGGATAAAGATGATGGTATTTATGGACTTACTAGCATGTTTCCGCATTGCTCTGATATTGCAAACTTGACACTTACCTTGTGCACACACTTACACCACCCTTTAAGCTTTCTATAAGCTTATGCATGATAGATGCGTGTAGGTGGCGTTAGGTCACAGCAGCGTTGAGCTTGGAGCGTCCAGCGGTCTTCTTGAACTTTGATTTTGATATATGTATATTTTCCTTTTAGCACTGTATTCAACTATTTATATTAGTGGATATGTGATGATGATGTTGCCTTTGTGATTTGGGTAAACTTGTGGTTATGCTTCTTACGAGATAAATGTACATTGAAAAATCCTCCTTGTAGGATCCCGGGACCAGAATCTGGAGTATGGGCACTAGGAGCCAAGAATGGGGTACTACGGAGGCTTTCAGCACCGAATTCAGCGATCGAAAATTCTGTGAGCTCGGTTTCCGAGTTTGGGGCGTGACATTTATTGAGGAATTATGGAGCAACTCACTAGACCATTTTGGACACTTTATCGATGACTCAAAGACATGTTCGATGAATCGAAGCTTTGCTTGATGACATCGAAGGAAGGTTCAGTGACATAGAGACTTACGCAGTGCAAAAGAAGAAAAGGTGTGATTTTCGGATTTAAACCCTTTCGATGACATTGAACCGATTATGCAGTGTTTACGTCGACTGCGTAAATATGATCCAATTTTGTGATTTTACAGAACTTGGCTTATAAATAGGCGTTTCCTAAGTCTTTCTAGGATATCTAGAGTTTGTAGAAGTAGAGCAAAAGGGCGGAGCTGCTTCCCAAGCTTTCTTCTTCTCTTCTTCCTTAGTTTTTCATGCTTTCTTCTAGGGTTTTAGATCCAATCATGTCTATGGTTGGCTAAACTTCTTAGCTAGGGCTAAGAGGTGAAGCTTGTAGCGTGATTGAGAATTTAGCTTTGTTTGATTCATCTTTTGTTGAACTCTTTTGGATTTTATTTTGATTATAAGGAATATTTTCAGTTTTTAATGGTTTATTGTGACAAATTACAATAGATCTGCAATTGCTTTGAATATCTTCTTTTCCTGAATTGAGATTGTGAAGTTAGCAAGTCCCATTATTCACCATCGTCCCTTAGGCATGGTAGGATGATGGAATCCTTCCTAACCTTCTCAATTCTCTTATGATTGGTTGTTAGATTGGTAAATCCTATTGTTTGCCTTGTCTCCTAAGCATGACTAGGTGATGGAATCAATTCCAAATCCTCACAACTCTCATCCATTGATGATTAGATCCATAAGAAGTTCATAGATCTGACAAACCTCTTTTTACCAATTGTATAAGATAGGACTCTGATTCCAGTTGTATCCTTGAATCAAGCGAAGCAGCATCCTGAGAACTTACAAGTGAATCCTTAGAAACCCTAGTTCCCACATTTAATTTCTTAAGTTTCTAATTTCATACATTACAATTACTCCCTTTATTTCTAGATTTACATTTACATCTTCTTCAAGTTCTACTTCTAGTTACTTTCAGAACACACACAAGATTAGTCCCTATGGATTCAACCTCAGTCTCACTGAGATTATTACTACATCGCGACCCTACACTTGGGGTTGTGAACAAGTTTTTGGCGCCGTTGCCGGGGACTAATGGTTGTGTTTTTCTGAGATTGATTGGTTTTGGAATTAGGTTAAGATTAGGGTTTTTCTACTTTCTATTTTTAGGTTAGGGTTTTTTTTTTCTAAATTATTTT
This sequence comes from Magnolia sinica, assembly GCF_029962835.1. Lineage (NCBI taxonomy): Eukaryota > Viridiplantae > Streptophyta > Magnoliopsida > Magnoliales > Magnoliaceae > Magnolia > Magnolia sinica. The sequence continues at coordinate 76,914,696 of NC_080585.1, forward strand.
AGAAACTAACTTAGCTTTCTAATTCTAGAAAATAAACTTTCCTAATTTAATTTTAGAAACTAACTTTCTCTCTTTTTAGAAACTTTTTATTTTCTGTTTTTAGGAACTTTCCTTTTTCATTTTTAGAAACTAGGTTGCTTTCTTATTTCTTTTTTAGAAACTAATTCACTTTCCTTTTTCTTTTGCAAGATCTTAATATAGAAACTTCTAATTTGGTAACCTCTTTCTAATTCTCTTCCTTTCTTTCTTAGATTTCTTATTTGACTTAGGTTTCTTTCTTTTTTAGATTAGGTTAGATTTTTTCTTATTTTTTGAATTTTTCTAATCTATGGGTTTTAGAACTTTCTAATCTTAGAATTTTATTTTTAGGATCCTTAAAAAAAAAAGAAAAAGAAACTAACATTGTTTTCTGTTTTGTAGGGTCCTAACATAGAACTCTGATACGGTAACATTTTTCTAACTTCCTCCATTTAACTGCTTTCCATACTTGCCATAGGAATTAGAAAAGAGAATTAAAATTTGGTGTGGTTCATGCCCTCGCGGGTAGGGAATCATACTCTGAGATCTTTGAGAAAAGGAGCTTTGGTTGGAAAAATTGATTGACAAGTTAGAAAATCCTTAAATATTTCTGAAATATCATCTGAGAGCATGACTCAAGAATATCAGATTGATGAAGGCCCTGTGCATCACACACCACCTATTAGGATGGTGCGCAATGAGAATGAAGTGCATCAAGTTCCCCCAGTTCGAACCTTACAAGATTATTTACAACCGGTGAGAACAAGTTCACCCTCCTACATAATTCTTCCAATTAATACAGGAAACGTAAACTTCAAACCTGAGACAATCCAATTACTTACTAAATTCCATGGACTTGATTCAGAAAATCGATATATGCATATTAAAGAATTTGAAGAGGTTGTTACTATAAGACCCTACCCCGAGTATCCATTTCGTTCCCCTAGGTCCCGCGGTCCTACTGGTCGAATTTCGGCGACCCTCGACCTATGGATAGCCTTTGCAGTCATCCTTAAGTCGTGTTACATAGACCCGACCCGGATTGACTCGAAACCTATGCCATTGCGTTCGCATCGGCACCGCGGTTCCAACGCCGCATCTCATGCATAAATCTGGCGTATGCATCTTGACTTATCAATTCGAGCATTTTTTAGCCATGCATCATGTGGTGGGACCCACTTGCTAGCTTGCACGTTTTTCAAGGTGGGCCCCACCTAGCAACATTTTCCTAGAAAGCCTATGCCTAGCCTATTCTACTTAGCCACTAACCCATCATAGCCTAACCTAGGCTACCTTTCTTAGAGAGGCAATCATGTGCCTTGGGCTTCACCTCCAATGCACCATCATTTGGTTGTTCTTCCCTAGCTTAGAGAGAAATGATTACCTAGATATACACTCTCCTCTCTCTCTCTCTCTCTCTCTCTCTCTCTCTCCTTATCATTCTTCCATTCCTCGATAGCTAAATGTCCAAGCTTCCCTCTTTACTCTAGCCCCTTCTTCCCCATTTTTCCCTCCATCTAGCCCTTAAAATTCCATCTACACGCTTGGATCTTCTTCCCTTGGAGCCTAGAACACCATCCTTGAAGTTTTGAAGGCATCTTTGGAGGTGGGTGCAACCTAGAAGATCATTTCTTCTCTTTCTTCTTCCTTTTTTTCCCTAGCATGCATGGAAGCATGTAGGACCCACCAATCCATGGTGGGGGTCCTACATGGCTCTTAGGATAAAGGCCCAGGGCCTATATCCTACACAATCCATTCCATTGTGGGCCATTCGCCATGGACCCACCATGATGCTTTCCTTTTATTTTTTGCATCTCATAGGCCATATAGGCCTTTACATGCATGTAGGGAAGGTGTCCCTACCATTAAGTAAGTTTTCTTGATATATCATAGCATGCATGTATCATACAATATAGTGGAAGGTGTGGATTGTGGTGTGGAAGGTCCATTAGTGGCGGGACCTTCCACCAATGGCTGATATCTCTCTTTCTCTTTATTTTCTTATGTGTATTTTTGATAATGTGTGGCCCACCAAGGAGGTCAGCAACATCTGTAAGTGTTATAGTTTATATCCCTGTCTATTGTCAAATTTGTGGTGCCAAAATCACTATTATATAAGTGAAGCTCTCTCAAGGATCAACATTCATAAACAAGCAAAGCTCACAAGTACAAGGATCAATCTTGAATGCAAGAACTGCTCACAAGACAAGACTCAAGCTGCAAGACTTCAAGAAGAGTACAAGGCAGTTTGTAAAGAACTCAAGACACTTTCAAGATTGAGCTACATCAAGATTTCAACTACATTAAGACATCAAGGCTCATACTTTAAGGTCACTAGTTCCTAATGTTTCAATGTCCTTACTTCATGGTTAAGGTTTGACTGACCATAGGTTGACCTTAGAAGTAGGTCATTTTGGATACATAAGTCGAATGTTATTTTATAAAAGTTTGGTCTGTTCTTCGACTAGTCCTAGGCCTTCTTCGACTAGTCCTAGAGTTGCTTCGACCAGTCTAAGAAATTCCTCGACCAGTCGTGAGTTTGTTATAAAAATCGGATAATTTCTGTTAGGCTTCGACTAGTCCAGGAATCTGTTCGACCAGTCGAAGGAACAGTGTCGACGGCATCTTCGACCAGTCGAAAATCTTCGACTCAAAATCCAGCGATGTTTTTCAGGTTCTTCGACCAGTCGAAGGAGACCTACGACTGGTCGAAGGTGACCTACGACCAGTCGAAGGAGACCTTCGACCAGTCGTAGAATGGTCAAAGCTTATCGCGCCTGATTTTTCAAATATCTGTTTTGCTTCGACTAGTCGAAGAGCTCCCTAGACCAGTCGAAGATGCGATCTACTCACCTATAAATAGTGCACGAATCTCAGAAGAAATCATCGAATTAATTAATCCATTCAAGCCAATCTTCATCGAACTTCTGAGAGATAATTCTGTGCTGCATCTAAGCTAAGTGTGCTTATTTAATATTCTCTTTCCTTAGCTTTATTTTAATTGATTGTTTCTGCTATTCCAATCTAATTTGATAAGAGGAATTGTTATTCCCTTTCTTTGGAATTAAAATCAATTAAGGCAAGCCCTATTTGGTTTAATTTAAAATCTATTAGAATTAGAACCATTGTAATTGAGTACTGGACATTGAACTTGGACATTCAATCATCTACTCTGATTTGGTTCTATCGGGCTACTACAACGAAGGAGATAATTAGGTATTTTACATTTCATTGTAAATTCCTTTCTGTTTTGGTTTCTTTCAAGATTTGCCAGAAAAATCTTGTTGTATTGGTTATCTGAGGAGAGCCAGGAAAACTCAGAAGTGGGGTTTTTTTAATTGTGTAAGCCCACAGACAAAGACACAATTGTAAAGGTTTTGGGTGAACCTAGGAAAACCTATTTTGTTAGTGAACGCTAATATCCCCTGTGTGAGGATATTAGGAGTGGAGTAGCATTCTGTGTGGCTGTTGTTTAACAGTTGGTGAACACACAGGCGAACCACTATAATCCCTTGTGTTGTGGTTGAATGATTTATACTTCTGATCTTTAATTATTCTTTTGTGGGATGTATGTATGGTGGTGAATGTTGTAATTATTTAATTCAAGCATTGTGAGAATGTTGTAATAGTTTAGAATTTATTTTCTGCTATTCCTTTATCAGCTTGATATTCAATTTCCTTTAAAAGTTGTTTCAGCAAGGTTGCCCTGCCATTTTTATGGTGCATGGCTGTCCCTAGAACAATACATTTGTGATTACAATTTATTTTAATTCAGTTTGTATTTATTTCTGTATTCCTCTTCGGTTTGAGATTTGATACAAAGATCTTTCTAGAAATAAGGTTGTCCTACCATAAACTCTGGTTTTTGGTGTAAGGTTGTCCTTAGAACAACATTTGTATCAACCTCTCAAGATTTGAATTTTGAGGTTATTTTACTTTCTTGCATTGTGATTTATTTTGGCTATCTTTTTAATTCCACTGTTATAAGTTTTATTTGGCATTGTCCTATTCACCCCCCCCCCCCCCCCCTAGGACATATAGCTAGGCCTTTTCAAGTGGTATCAGAGCCTAATAGCTCTTTTTTATTCTTGGATTTAATTCCTGAGCTAACGATTTAAGCTATTTAAGATGTCAAATTTTGATAGCCTTTCAGTCACAAGGCCTCCACCCTTTGATGGCTCCAACTATGCCTATTGGAAAGCCAAATTGAGGATCTTCCTCAAATCAATGGATGAAAATGTGTGGCAAGCCACAGTGACTGAATGGATACCTCCTATCATGGAAGTTACTAGGGTTGATGGTTTAAAATCTATAAAAATCACACCATATTACCAATGGACCACTCTTCAGAAAAGTGAGAGTAGTGCAAATGCTAAAGCATTAAATGCAATTACTTGCACACTATCACCAGATGAGTTCAAAAGAATCATTTCCTGTGATACTGCAAAGCAAGCTTGGGATATATTAGAAATGACACACGAGGGTACTACAATTGTCAAAAAATCTAAAGTCCAACTCCTCACAACCAGATTTGAAGAAATTCATATGGAGGAAAATGAAATGTTTATGGACTTTTAAACTAGATTGAATGACATTGTAAACTCAATGTGGGGTCTTGGCGATAAAATCCCAGAAAGTAAAGTGTGTGCAAAAATATTACGCTCACTTCCTGAACGGTTCAATTCTAAAGTAACCGCAATCCAGGAACTTCGTGATACAGATAATATGAGGGTAGAAGAACTAGTTGGTTCTCTACAAACCTACGAGTTAAACTTTAAAGCTCCTAAAGGTAAATCTATCGCACTAAAATCTTCTAAATGTAATTCAGAAGAAAATTCTGATTCAGAAGATGATATGGCTCTTTTAGCTAAGAAATTTTACAAGATTTTCAAAAGCAAGAAAATGGTTGAATTTCAAAAATCAAATGATAAAAAGAAGTTTAGACCCAAATCTCGAAAATCTTTGAAAGATAGTCAATGTTACAACTGTCAAGAATATGGGCACTTAGCAAATAGATGTCCTAAAAGGGACAAACCCAAGAAGAAGGGTATGTTGGCTACATGGGATGAATCATCTGATTCTGAAGGTTCTTCTGAATCAGAAGATTCTGAAACTGAGTGGGGCAATGAGGTTAAAGCTCTTATGACTCTAGCCAAATTCACATTTTCAGATAATGACTCAACAAGTGAAGAAAATCTGAATAGTGAATGTGAAAATGAAGATGATCTTCAAGACGCTTACAATGCCCTATATAAGGAAAGTTGTAAAATTGTTGCCAAACTTAAACTTCAAAAAGAAAAGTTTTCTAAACTCAAAAAACGTTTTGAATCACTTGACTTAGAAAAATGTCAAATTTCAGATTGTTTTGAAAAATCAAAATGCGATTTGAAATTCAAAAACTCCCTAATTATTGATTTAAAATCTGAAATTGAGAAACTTAAAACTGAAGTATCTTCTCTTCTGAGTCTAAAGGACACATGGAAATATGCCCAAGGTGATCCAAAGTTAGAAAAACTGTTATCCGGATCAAAAAATGTGGCGATCTATCCGGGTTGGGCTATGATAAAAATCTACCTCCTAAACAAAAGTATACTCCTCCTATGCTTGTTAAAGGGGAGTCCTCAAACTCAAAAGGGAAAAGTACTTATCAAGATTTTTTTAGAAATTCAAAAACTTTTCAAAAACCTAGAAGTAGCCATGTCAACTCTAATCAGAAACGAAATCCACTAGCTAAAAAGATAGTTGATTTACTCAAGGAGCTCTTAAAATCTAGCTCTATAGGTCATTCTTACAAATATACACAAAAGAAGACCAACTATGTTCCTAAACCCAAAACAGTTATGAAATGGGTTCCTAAAGTTACCTGCTTGGTTGCTCACACTGCTTTCAAAGCAACAAGTCATTCAAAGTGGTACCTAGACAGTGGATGCTCCAGGCATATGACAGGTGACAAAGCTTTATTCACGGATCTGAAAGATATGACTGATGGTTCAGTCACATTTGGTGATGGTAGCAACTGCAAGATTATAGGCCAAGGTACGGTTCAACTTTTTAATCTTCCTGTGTTTAAAAATGTTTTATATGTTGAAGGCTTAAAATATAACTTGCTTAGTATATCTCAAATATGTGATAATAACCATAGTGTTTGGTTTTCTAATCAAAGCTGTGAGATACTAAACAATAAGGGTTCTGTAATATTAACTGGACGTAGAACGTCTGAAAATTGCTATATTATTAGTGAATCCAGCTCATTTAATCAAACATGTTACATGGTCCATACAGACGAGACTGATTTATGGCACAAACGTCTTGGACATGTACATTATCGAAATTTATATAGATTGAGCAAACGAGAACTTATAAGAGGTTTACCCAAACTTCAGAAATTAGATAAAATATGTGGTGAGTGCCAAATAGGCAAACAAACAAAGAACTCACACAAAAAGGTGAATTCAAATACCACATCAAGACCACTCAAACTTCTCCACATGGATCTGATACGTCCTACCAGAATAGAAAGTCGTGGTGGGAAAAAGTATATCCTGGTAATAGTTGATGACTTTTACCAGATTTACTTGGGTAGTCTTTTTAAGGGATAAATCTGAAACTCTTGAAGAAGTAAGAAATTTTTTTAAAAGGATTCAAACTGAAAAATCTTCTCAAATCAGTAAAATTCGTAGTGATTATGGATCTGAATTTGAGAATAGCAATTTTGAGAAGTTCTGTACCGACCAAGGAATATTACATGAATTCTTTGCTCCTAAAACTCCACAACAAAATGGAATTGTAGAAAGAAAGAATAGGGTGCTTCAAGAAATGGCTAATGTCATGTTGAATAGCATGAAGCTCTCTAAAAATCTTTGGGCTGAAGCAGTCAACACAGCTTGCTATATTATTAACTGAGTCTAAACTAGCAAAGATAATAATAAAACGGCTTACGAATTGTGGTTCAATAAAAAGTCTACTGTTAAATACTTTCGAGTTTTTGGCAGCAAGTGCTATATTTTACGTGATCGTGAAAATTTGAGAAAATTCGATACGAAGAGTGATGAAGGTATTTTTCTAGGATATTCCTTAAACAGTCGAGCTTATAGGGTTCTGAACAAAAGGACTGGTGTGATTCAAGAATCCATTAATGTTGTCATTGATGATCACTTAAACACGTCAATTTCTAATTCAGATAATGATGAAGTACTAATCATTGATAAACCTGATACTTCATCGAATCAGACTGATTCTGAGTTGAGGACTGTTGAAGATCATCCAACCACACAAATTCTTGGAAATCCTCTCACCGGTGTTCGCACACGTAGACAACTTGAGGATATATGTAATTATGTATGTTTTACATCCCAAATAGAACCATCTAACGTAAAAGAAGCTCTTGCTGATGAGAACTGGGTTGTTGCGATGCAAGAAGAACTCAACCAATTTGTAAGAAATGATGTTTGGTATCTCGTACCAAGACCTAAAGATAAACACATCATTGGAACAAAATGGATTTTCAAAAATAAGTCTGACGAGTGTGGTAATATAATTAGAAACAAGGCTAGACTAGTGTTACAAGGTTATACTCAAATTGAATGGATTGATTTCGATGAAACTTTTGCACCAGTAGCACGTCTTGAATCTATCAAACTATTTATATCCATTGCATGTTTTAGAAAGATAAAGATTTATCAGATGGATGTGAAAAGTGCTTTTCTAAATGGCGATTTACATGAAGAAGTCTATGTTGAATAGCCAATGGGTTTTGAAGATTTTAAAAATACTGATTATGTATATCGGCTTAAAAAGGCACTTTATGGATTAAAACAAGCACCTAGGGCATGGTATGAGAAACTAACGAAATTTCTTTTAAGTCATAATTTTCAAATGGGATCTTTTGATAAAACTCTGTTTGTTAAAAAACATAATGATCATATCTTAATGGTGCAGATTTATGTTGATGATATCATTTATGGATCAACTTATACTGACTTGACTACTGAGTTTGCAGATTTGATGAAATCACAGTTCGAAATGAGCATGGTTGGAGAATTGACTTATTTCCTTGGATTGCAAGTAAAGCAACAACCTGAAGGAATATTCATTTCTCAATCTAAGTATGCTTTGAATCTAATCAAGAGATTTGGATTTGAGAATGGCAAGAATTTCGATACTCCTATGAGTACTACCCTGAAACTCTCAAAAGACTCTACTGGTAAAAATGTTGACTCAAAACTTTATCGGAGTATGATTGGTAGTTTGTTATATTTAACTGCTAGTAGACCTGATATTTCTCTAAGTGTTGGTATTTGCACAAGATATCAATTTGATCCAAAAGAATCTCACTTGATTGCTATCAAGCAAATTATTAGATATGTCGCAAGTACTGTAAATCTCGGTCTCTGGTATCCTCATGAGACTAGTGTCCAATTAGCTGGGTACTCGGATGCTGACTGGGCTGGTAATCTAGTTGATAGAAAATCAACCAGTGGTGGTTGTTTTTACATTGAAAATTGTCTAGTTTCCTGGTTTAGTAAGAAATAAAATTCTATATCACTTTCAACAGCTGAATACAGCTGGTAATGCATGTACACAGCTTGTTTGGATGCAACGAATGCTAAGTGATTATGGAATTAAATAGGATTCTATGTTATTACATTGTGATAATTCTAGTACGATAAATATTTCAAAAAATCCTATTCAGCATTCAAGCACATTGATATTAGATTTCATTATATAAGGGAATTAGTAGAAGAAAAAGTTATATCTCTAGAATATATTCCTACCGAAGATCAACGAGCTGACATTTTCACAAAACCTCTTGATAAAAGCAGGTTCAAAAAAATGAAATTTGATCTTGGCATGTGCATTTTAAATTGATTATTTATGCCTACTTGTATTATAGTGTATATATTTGCTAGATTGAATTCTAATTTTTGTATAATTTGCAAGAAATATGAATTTTTGGTCATTCTTCGACCTGTCGTGAGTATACTCGACCTGTCGACCTACGACCGGTCGTAGATACCCACGACCAGTCGTAGAACTCGGAAATCTCTTAAAATTTGGAGATTTTGCTTTCTTCCTCATTTCGTTTTTCTTCTCTAGGAGCCGTGCTTCGACTTGTCGAACCCATCTTTCATGTTCTTCAAGGTTAGTGTTCCAAATCTCATTTTTCTTACAGATTTGTATCTAGATTGTTTTCTTTTCTAGCTTGAAGCTTTCTATTTTGGATTTCATTGAGATTTGGGGTTTGGATTTTGAAAAATCTGTTTTGTGTAAACCCACTTCTCAATCCTTTGCAACTTCTTATTTCCTTGATATCCTTGTTGCAAATGGCTTCTAGAGGTAGAAAAACTACTTCCGTGGTCCTTCTTCTTCCTCCAGATCGACCACTATCTTTAAGCGTCATCTTCTTGTTCCCAATGATGATCCATCATATGTTAGGGACATTAGATTACGTAATGTTATTGTTGAACATCCTGTTGATGTTAATCATATTGCCCCTTTTGACATCCTTCCTATGCTTGAAGCTGTAGGTTGGGTTAACTTATTACATTGGGGTGGGCCTGCATACCGGTCCATTGCCCAATCCATGTTTACATGTATTAGTGCTTTCTCATAGGATAATTTAACTTTTACAATATCTACTAAAGAAGGGCCTTTTGACATTGATCGTCATTTAATTTCAGCCCTTATGGATATTCCTGTGAATGATGAGGGTATTCCTATCCATAACTTAACTGATAAACCCTCAATGTCTTAAAAACGCATGCTCACTAGAGATTTGTGCAACATGGATGTTCAATGGACACAAAAAGGGAATGCGCTTCCCGCAAGGTATTTGTTACCCAAGTACAGAATTCTCCTCAAAATCTTTGTGTCTAATCTGTATCCTCATTCGGGTAATAAATCTGACTTGACTTCGTTTATGGTTCGTGTTATCCATGCTATTTCCAATGGTACTCAGATTTGTTTACCATCTTTAATCTGTCATTTCATTCTTCAGTTTAGACTCCATCCTGGTCATAGTGACATTCCTTTTGCCTATTTAATGACTGTATTGGCTACACATATGTTAGTCGATATGCCGGTTGATGAGGCACCAATCCATCATCTGATCTTCAACAATACTAATATCAATAAGATGAAGCTGGATCTACTTCCTGAACAAGGTGGTGGTGGTCATGAAGAAGCTGGTGATGACATTAATATGGATGACATTTTTGAGGAACTGGATTTTGACTCAACAAATGATCTAGATTTTGAACCATCTGATGTTGATGCTCGTCTGAGTGCATTAGAGGATAAAGTTGAGAATATAAATGTAAAGATGGAAAACATGTATGTTGCTCATGATTTACAATTCAAGTACATGCGCAAATATCTTAGGCGATTAAACAAAGGCATGCACCAACTTGATCCCTCTATTCCTGCTCCGTCATCTGGTTCTGGTTCTGACTAGTTCATATGAGACTTCTGGTCTGTAATAAATTTATAACTTAGCACTTGGTTGACTGATTTTGAGTTGGATATTATCTATGTTTTATGCTGGATATTTATTCTATGTGAAGCTATGCTGAGTATCTTTATCACTGTTTTTCTATACTCTCATAACTCCTCATGTTTACTCTCATATATCCCTTTATTTAGTTCTCCTTTATTGTTGTTTCCTTTATCATATTGTGACAAAAAGGGGGAGAATGGTCTGTTCTTAACGATGTGATTGTGAGAGGAGTAGCATTGGTTATGTTACTCAGGGGGAGTATGTTTGAACTAGTTGAATGAAACTGGTTGAATGCTGAATGTTGAATATTGAATATTGATTTGCAGGTAAGCCAGTTTATATGACCTGGTTCATAACTCTTTAACCAGTTGTTTTACTTTATGTTTATCTTGGTTATGTGTTTTGTCACTAATTTGACAAAGGGGGAGATTGTAAGTGCTACAGTTTATATCCCTGTCTGTTGTCAAATTTGTGGTGCCAAAATCACTATTATATAAGTGAAGCTCTCTCAAGGATCAACATTCATAAACAAGCAAAGCCCACAAGTACAAGGATCAATCTTGAATGCAAGAACTGCTCACAAGACAAGACTCAAGCTGCAAGACTTCAAGAAGAGTACAAGGCAGTTTGTAGAGAACTCAAGACACTTTCAAAATTGAGCTACATCAAGATTTCAACTACATCAAGACTTCAAGGCTCATACTTCAAGGTCACTAGTTCCTAATGTTTCAATGTCCTTACTTCATGGTTAAGGTTTGACTGACCATAGGTTGACCTTAGAAGTAGGTCATTTTGGATACATAAGTCGAATGTTATTTTACATAAGTTTGGTCTGTTCTTTGACTAGTCCTAGGCCTTCTTCGACTAGTCCTAGAGTTGCTTCGATCAGTCTAAGAAATTCCTCGACCAGTCGTGAGTTTGTTACAAAAATTGGATAATTTCTGTTAGGCTTCGACTAGTCCAGGAATTTGTTCAACCAGTCGAAGGAACAGTGTCGACTGCATCTTCGACCAGTCGAAAATCTTCGACTTAAAATCCAGCGATGTTTTTCAGGTTCTTCGACCAGTCGAAGGAGACCTACGACCGGTCGAAGGAGACCTTCGACCAGTCGTAGAACGGTCAAAGCTTATCGCGCCTGATTTTTCAAATATCTGTTTTGTTTCGACTAGTCGAAGAGCTTCCTAGACCAGTCGAAGACGCGATCTGCTCACCTATAAATAGTGCACGAATCTCAGAAGAAATCATCGAATTAATTAATCCATTTAAGCCAATCTTCATCGAACTTCTGAGAGATAATTCTGTGCTGCATCTAAGCTAAGTGTGCTTATTTAATATTCTCTTTCCTTAGCTTTATTTTAATTGATTTTGTTTCTGCTATTCCAATCTAATTTGATAAGAGGAATTGTTATTCCCTTTCTTTGGAATCAAAATCAATTAAGGCAAGCCCTATTTGGTTTAATTTAAAATCTATTAGAATTAGAACCATTGTAATTGAGTACTGGACATTGAACTTGGACATTCAATCATCTACTCTGATTTGGTTCTACCGGGCTGCTACAACGAAGGAGATAATCAGGTATTTTAAATTTAATTGTAAATTCCTTTCTGTTTTGGTTTCTTTCAAGATTTGCCAGAAAAATCTTGTTGTATTGGTTATTTGAGGAGAGCCAGGAAAACTCAGAAGTGGGGTTTTTTTAATTGTGTAAGCCCACAGACAAAGACACAATTGTAAAGGTTTTGGGTGAACCTGGGAAAACCTATTTTGTTAGTGAACGCTAATATCCCCTGTGTGAGGATATTAGGAGTGGAGTAGCATTCTGTGTGGCTGTTGTTTAATAGTTGGTGAACACACAGGCGAACCACTATAATCCCTTGTGTTGTGGTTGAATGATTTATACTTCTGATCTTTAATTATTCTTTTGTGGGATGTATGTATGGTGGTGAATGTTGTAATCATTTAATTCAAGCATTGTGAGAATGTCGTAATAGTTTAGAATTTATTTTCTGCTATTCCTTTATCAGCTTGATATTCAATTTCCTTTAAAAGTTGTTCCAGCAAGGTTGCCCTGCCATTTTTATGGTGTATGGCTGTCCCTAGAACAATACATTTGTGATTACAATTTATTTTAATTCAGTTTGTATTTATTTCTATATTCCTCTTCGGTTTGAGATTTGATACAAATATCTTTCTAGAAATAAGGTTGTCCTACCATAAACTCTGGTTTTTGGTGTAAGGTTGTCCTTAGAACAACATTTGTATCAACCTCTCAAGATCTGAATTTTGAGGTTATTTTACTTTCTTGCATTGTGATTTATTTTGGCTATCTTTTTAATTCCGCTGTTATAAGTTTTATTTGGCATTGTCCTATTCACCCCCCCTCTAGGACATATAGCTAGGCCTTTTCAACATCTCAGACCTATAGCAAGATGGGACGTTCAAGCCCACCATTGTTGGACGTCTAGGCCCACCATGCATGCATGTGTTGGGTGGCCTTAAAAGATGGTTTTTGCATGGAGGATATGGTGAACTCATGGGTCTAAAATTTTTCTAACCCATCAAGGTGGACCTCACATGATGGATCAGGGCAATAAACCCTTTGATTTAATTATATGGGCCAAAATATGGACAGCACATGTTGTTGTCCAGATTTCAAGCCTAGTTGGAACGTGACTTTTGAGCTGATGTTTAGATTTGTTTGCATGTCCTTTTCTTCCAAATTTTTTTGGGGATTTTGTAGTGTATAGACCTCACTTTGATGTGGAATGGGGCCCACACCATTTCCCCCATGCTTGAGGCCCATGGGATGGGCCAAAGAGGGCTAACTATCCAGAAATTTCTGGACAGTTCAGCAATACTGTATGATAGAAATGAGTATGTTTACCTTATTTTTTGGAGTAAGTGGGCCACCCCAGTGGACCCCACTTGCTGTCCACATGTGGGAATACCCTTCCAATAAATTTTCTAGGCGTTTGGATGAGCTTAGGCCCACCCCATGTGGTGTCAAACATGGGGTCACCAGGATTTCTGCACTAACTAGATTTTTAGATATGTATTGCTGTCCTAATTCTTAAAAATATTTATCATATCTGTAAAATTGTGAAATTAATTCCTACGGTGGCCCACCCTTGCTGGGACCCACTTAACTAGATTTGGGGCCAATTGGGCCACTAGATTTCAGTGTGCAGGGGGTTGGACCAACGCACTTGGCTGGACGTCCATAGTGGTGACATTCAGCAAGGCTGGCCGTCCACCTTGATTGTAGCCCACCATGTTGTTGTATTTTATCCACATGTCCATCCACTTTGTGACCCACTTGGATGTGGCCCACTGTGTGCATTGGTATAGGGCTGGGCGTCCAGTCCATTGGACCGCCCAGGCCCAACTGTGGGATGCCCATGTTGGATTGTTGCTGGACTTTAGTCTAGCAGTGTGGCCCACCTACTTCTTTGTGTTGTTGGGTTCACTCCTATGTGGTGGGACCCTCTGACCTCATTGCTGGACCACCTGGACTGATGTCCCAATCAGATGAATATTTTTTGGATTCCAGCAGACCCATAAAGCTGGGGGAATAAAAATCCAGCAAGATGTTATAAATGTACATGGCTTTTGGGCTGAAGTTTTAAGGAGTGGAGCCCACCATATTGTGAGGACTTTGGAGGGATAAATTCATGCTTTTAATCCCCAAAATTTGGGCTTAATTAATGCACTCTTGAGGCCCACCATAGTTGAGTTATTTGGGTCCATGTATGTAATAAGATTTTTGGATTCTTTAGGCCCAAATGGGCTGAAACTTTCTAGATAGGCCCAGTGGACTCTTGGGCTATATTCCCCATGATACTGTGTTCGGTTAGTGTGCTAGATTATACGAGTGTTTGGGCCCTTGGTTTCCCACCAAATCAACTATATCCTTGGGCTAGAATGTAGGCCCAACTTGCTTGGGTAGAACATGATTATTGCCCATGTGGTTGGGGTAATGGGCTGCCCACTAGGCCCTCCAAAATATATGGATTTGGTGACCCTTATGCTAGGCCCTAACCTCCCTTATGGGCCCGTTGTATTGCATATGGTTTGGGCTATATATGTTGCCCTTTGGACCTATGTATTGAATAGGCCTTGGGCCATTTATTTGAGGCCCAATATGAATGTATGTGGAATGTTATGGCTGTCCATTTCTTATTCATGGTGATGTTTGGACCTTGGGCCTTGATCCATGATCGATTAGTGATGGGCTACCATCTTGGGACAATAGTGGTTGAATATCCACATTGGTGGCCCCAAGGTAAGCCCACTTACTTCTATTTTTGGTTAAAGGTCCACCATAGACCCTTGCTAGGCCTGTTTCATTTACTTAGACCCATGTCATTGTCCTTCCTTAGCCTTGTGGGCTACCCCAGACTATCGGGCCCCCACTAGAGGTTGATTCCTTATGAAAATTCGTCTAAGTACCTAGACCTAGTCCCCTCTTGGATAGGCGGAGAGTACGACATTGTACATTACCGCATAGCGCATCTTGTTCATCTTCATGACCCATATACATCATTGTGTGCTTGGTTGGCATTGCGTGTGTGTGGTCATGGTTATGCCCTTGGGCAAGATATTTTGTCTTTCTAGAGGGATGGAGTTCCCCTCTTATGCACATAGGATGCTTGGAGCTGATGCATGACTGGTATGCGTGATTCATGCATCTGACATTTTATTACATGGTTTATATTCGCCCCTACTTCATCAGGGCCGTAGCCTCCACAGGAGTATCATAGATGGTCGTATTAGACACCGAAAATATCTCTTGAGCATATAGGGCACTGAGGATGTCCTTGGGTGAAAGCCCTAAACCTTCATGGTACCAAGAAGATGCCTCAATGCCGAGACCGAGTGGAAAACATTAGCGCCCTAGTGCCTTATACCGTTAGGCCATATATCCCACTATTGCGAGGTCGGTTGAGATGGGATGTGGTCTTATCCGTCTGAGTGAGTGGGCATAGCTAGGCTGAGTCTGACTAGCTCGTGAGTAGGTCCGCTATTGTTGAGCCTCTTGGTAATTGGTTGTCCACAGGCGGGTAGTGAGGTCTCTTACGCTCGCTTGATTGTGTGGATCTTGGAGAGCGGCAGTCAGCCAGTAGTGTACTTGACCCCGGTGGTTTTCCTATAGTGGAACTGTATATGATTTGTGGACTTGATATGAGGATTGGCATGCATTGCATTGCATTGGCATTGGCTTTATAGGCCTTTTGTGCAGCGCCTCGGTATGATGCCCAGTACTCAATGTATTTCTTTGCATAGACTTGGTACGGCTTGTTGCATTCATGATTGACATAGCTTAGCCTTGGTATGGCTAGTGGCATTGATAGTGTTCATGGTTCATACCTAGCTTCTGCATTCTCTGATATTTCTTTCCGGCATTGGTATTACACACACTTACACCGCCCTTTAAGCTTTCTATAAGCTTATGCATGATTGATGCGTGCAGGTGATTCTAGGCAGCCGTAGTAGCTGAGGAGCTTTCAGAGCATGCCAAGGACCTGTTGGAGTTTCCCTTATTCTGCTTATGTATTTCCCCTTTAAGCCATGTACCTGTATAAGTTTTAATTCCTAGTGGATTGTGATGTGTTCCTATGGTTACTATCTGTGGTTACTATGTTATGATCTTGGGGATGCTCTTATTAGATTTAGACTCATGTTATAGATCTTCCTTGTGGGATCCTAGGATCAGAACCTTGTGAATGGGTGCCAGGAGCCGAGAATGAGGCACCACGGAGGTTATTGCGGTCGAAACCGGCTATTGGGTTCCTTGTGAGTCCGGTCACCGATTCTGGGGTGTGACAGTTACAACCATACATTTTAATGATGTTCCTCCTGATACAATTTGTCTTAAATTATTTCCATTCTCTCCAAAAGAAAAGGCCAAAATATGGTTTCATTCATTAAGGCCTAGATCTATTGTTACATGGGCAAAGATGAGCCAGGAGTTCCTTAAAAAGTTCTTCCCAGCTCATAAAACCAATGCTCTTTGACGGAAAATAATGAACTTCTCTTAGAAAAATAAGAGACCTTCTTTGAATGTTGGGATGGTTCAAGGACTTATTTCTCACCTGCCCATGCCATGGTTACGAAACTTGGCAGACAATTGATCTTTTTTATGAAGGACTTAGTCCAAATATGCGCCAATTCGTACAGATGATGTGTAATGGTGAGTTCTTAGATAAGAAACCAGAAGAGGCGTGGGATTAGTTTGATATGCTAGTTGAAAACACCCAATCATGGGACACATTAAACCAAGCTAGTACGCCCAAGGAAATACCAAGAGAGATAGGAATACATGTAATCAGGAAGGAGGATGATATTAATGTACAGTTGGCAATTCTCGCATGAAAAATTAAGGACTTGGAATGTAGGAAGGAACCAATTCAGCCCAAGGTAGTCGTCGAAACCGTATGTAGAATTTGTGAGAGCAATGTACACCCAATCAAAGATTGTCTTACAATCTCAACTTTTTAAGAGGTGTTTATGTTCAAGAAGATACTACAAACACGTATTAACGACAACTTAATGCACCAAATTTTGACAAACACACTCTCAATGAGTGAAACATTAATTAGGGAGATGAACCAACTACAAATGTAACTAATTATCCACAAGGGCCATTTATTGGACTTCCACTAGGGAGAACCCTTGAGGACACATTAGATGCATTTAGGCAAGAGCAACTGCGGGCTATGAATGAGCTTAGGACTTCAGTTGCAAGACTTGAGACACAACTGAATGTTAGGGAGACTGGAATCTTTTTGGACCAACAACAACTTAAGCCAATAAGACAATGGAGATATGTGATCTTAACTCTTCAACTCAGCATTTGGAATATGTTAGGACCATCACCACCTTAAAAAGTAGAAACGAAAAAGACAAAGCGATTCCAATGAAGGTAGCAAAAACTAAGGAGTCCAAAAATTCAAAGGATGGTGGTGAATCTAACAATGCTTCATATGACAAAGAGCTATTATAGGGATACAAACTCGTGGCCCCATTTCCCCAACGTCTCATCACATCGAAAAGGCTAAGTGAGAGTCAAAATATTTTAGAGGTTTTTCAATAAGTTAAGATCAACACCCCCCCTTGTTGGATGAAATTAAACAGTTCCCATCTTACGCCAAATTCCTGAAAGATTTGTGTGTGGTAAAGTGGAAACTAAATGTACACAAAGAAGCATTTTTGATTGAACAGATGAGCGCCATAATTAATATAAGGATCTTGGAAGTCCTATAATCTCATGTGTGATCGTAAACTTAAGGTTGATAACACACTTTTAGACCTTGGGGCAAGTGTTAATCTGATACCATACTCGGTATATGAACTATTAGGCCTCGGTGAGTTGAAACCTATCGAAACAATATTACAACTAGCAAATCGCTCGACTAGAATACCAAGAGGTAAGATAGAAGATGTGTTGGTCCAAGTCGATAGATTCTACAACCTAGTAGATTTCATCCTCTTGGACACACACTCGGCTTTAAATATGGTGGCTCAAATTCCAATCATATTAGGTCGGCCATTCCTGGTCACTGCCAATGCCATCATAAATTGCCGGAATGGAGTAATGGAAATATCTTTCAGGAATATGATGGTAGAATTCACTGTGTTTCATTTTGTAACGTCTCAAAAAAATCCGTACAAAGACCTGAGTACCACCTCGGGCAGAAATTACCCAGGACTAAAATCTTTTAGAAATTAAGTTAATATTAGCAAATGCTAAACTAGAGTGCTTATGAAATTAGTACTAATCACTTTAGATATGATCTATAAGACCCAAAACATGCAGAATCATTGATGCTACATTACCTTGAAATCTAAAATCCATCCTTAAACCCGGTTGCTCTCGGGAGCACATCGAAACTTCGTATCGGACCTAGACCACACGTCGAAAGTCCGATTACCCTGAAACTGTACGAATATGACCGCATTACTGGACTTGACAACCCCCTCGAAAATCAAGTCTTAACGGTGTCTAGAAATGCACAACTTGAGCCCGGAGCGAAGAGTGTGAGAAATGTGAAAATATTTAGAAATGAAAATCTGAATTTAAGTAATCTGAATCGTGTCACTTGCAAGCCAAATGTAAGGATTCAAACCATCAGAATCTAACCCAAATACACCCTCGGATCAGGAGAAATGTCCCACACATGTTGATGTACTTGTGGCCCTGATCGAGTGACTGTGACCGTTGAACTAAAACTGGTCCGCCACGGTTGATCTGTAAATTCAATCGGTATAAAAACTCGGCCTGACCTAGATCCATGGTCAGGGAGCTTAAGTCCGACCGCACGTCAAAAAGGGGCCACCAAAAGTGTTTTGTTGGACCGGAACAGCCCATATTTGGATATAACCTAAGTATACCATGGCCCTAGGGCCATTCCCATCAAACCTGGGACTATATAAGGACCTTAAACCCTCTCTCTCTCACCCCATACGAATTTGATAAAACCCTAGGAGAGAGAGAAGAGAAAAGAGAAGGGAAAAGAGAGAAAGTGAGAGTGAGAGTCGGAGATTCCTCATCGGATTCGATCCCATTGCTCCTCGGCCTTAGCTACCGCATCTACATCACTAATCTGGCGTTTCCGACAATGTATTTGGGTAAGAAAACCTAACCCTAATCTGTTTTAGGGTTTCTAATAGTGTAGGTTATCAAATAGCTAACCTAATTTATCTGATGAGGGTCGAATATTGCATATTAGACCCCAATTAGTACCTGATTTTATGTACATGCTAATGCTTAACGTTGTATTTTAATCGTGTTTTTTTATGTAGGGTGTAATCAGGAGCTTGGACTGAAAAAGGATATTACAAGCATGGAATTGATGCTCTAAAGTAACCACGATGATGGACAGGACCCCAGAGGACCAATATTGAAGAATTTACATGCCAGAGATCTGAGGAAATCAAGCCGTTCACGTTAAAGAGGCTCAAAATTGCTCCAGAATGCAAGATCATAGGGTTCCTGCCATTCGATTGGCTCGAAACTTCATACATCGCCTGGGGACTATAAATAAAGCGTACATATTAAATTTCAACCATTGGATATCTCGAGAAGTGGGCTAACGGACAGATCAGCCCATTAATCTCCAATTTTAGGCCCACCTAAAATCTGGATATGCATTAAAATTGGCCTCAACGGTTTGAATAAGATGAAAAACAGGATGGACGGATTGGATTTCTAAAGAACATCACAATGGGCCCCGCATGTGTGGCATGTGCATTGAGCACATGTGTAGCCGCGCCGCACCGGACCACTCAAGTCTGTCAAAGTCGGTTTGACCGGCTGTCTTCAGCAAAAACGGCAACTGCCGTTACAACGTCGTTCGCACCGAGAGTCGGTGGCTGTTGTGGGCCCCATCCATTATCCAAACAGAAAATTCAAACCGTTCATCCATTCCCAGGGACAGCCAGAATCCATGCCTAGCTGAAATAATCTGAAGAAATCAAGTTATTGGTTTTTCTACCGTTCAAAACATAGAACGGACGGTAGGTTTAAAACCCTGTGAGCCACCACGAATTTGATCTAGAATTGAGCATGTCCGACTAGTTTTTCAATGTCAATCCAATGGACGGCATGGATTTACAATTAGAATTCAATCATGGGTCCTCTGACACCACCAACTTCAAACGGAAATTTTCGTTTCTTCTGGCCTGAAACAGGGACTTGCGGTCCCCTGTTGTGGGCCCCATACATTGTCCTAACGGACAATCCGGACTGACCATCAGAGTCCCTGGGTCCCTCTCATCCAAGCCTAGGTGACAGAGTTGAAAAAGAGAATGAGGATTGGTTTTTCAACCGTTCAAAAGCAGAATGGACGGTAGGTTTAAAACTCTGTGGGCCGCATCAATGGACACCCAAAAATATCCCTTCCCAAATGTTTTTTCGAGAGGAATCCAATGGACGGATTGGATTTTCCAAAATAATGAGGGAATGGGTCCCACCAGCATCACAGCGGAAGAAATCCGCATGCTATGTTCGCATCCCGACGGCTGTCCATTTTTGGGAAGCTAGTGTGCCACCTCTATGGCTCGTATGATCGATCCAAGCTGTCCATTATGTAGACCATCTCAGAACATCCCAGGAGATGTTGATTTAACAGACAACATGCAAGGAACATGAAACGTGGGAAGCTCCGATTTTCAATGCATAATGGGTGTACACGCACCGACTTCTGTTTCTCAACCGACCGGTTGCTATTTTCATGCACAGCTCTCCACCGCACCTAAGAGCTATAAAGGGAGGAAAAAGGGTTGGTTTTTGGGGGGAGAAGAAAGCAAGAGAGAAGACAGGGGAATCAGTGGCTGGACGTGGAGCTGAGAACAGAGAGAGAGGAGGGAATACAAGGAAGAGGCTTGTTTTGAGGAAGAAGCTCGTTTTGAAAAAGAAAAGCTCATTTTGGAGGAGAGCCAGGGAAAAAGAGAAGAAAGAAGGGAGAGAATGAAGTTTCTCTTTTTCCCTGGCTCTCCTCCAAAATGAGCTCTTTTTTTTCAAAACGAGCTTCTTCCTCAAAACAAGCCTCTTCCTTTTCTTGCGTCATAGGAGATCATAAGATTGAGAAGGCATTGCTTGATTTAGGGGCGAGCATCAATTTGTTACCATATTTTGTGTATGAGCAGCTAGGACTTGGTGAGTTGAAATCAACGAAAATAACAATCCAACTAGCTGATAGATCTGTCATGGTGCCCCGTGGTGTTATTGAGGATGTGCTAATTCAGGTTGACAAGTTTTATTTTCCAGTGGATTTCATCGTTCTAGATACTCAATCTGTCCAGAATCCTACAAGTCAAATCCCGGTTATCTTAGGACGTCCATTCTTGGCCACATCCAATGCTATTATAAATTGCAGGAATGGAGTTATGAAGTTGTCCTTTGGTAACATGAAGATCAAGCTTAACGTTTTCAATGCTACACAACAACCAGCAGACTCGGAGGATATATTTGAAGTGAACATGATTGAGAGTCTAGTGCATGACTCTTTCCTTGAATCTTCTGATGACGCTCTTGAGACTTGTTTAGCACATTTTGGCATAGATTTTGACATAGAAAGTTCCATCCAAGAAGTCAATGCATTTCTTGACTCTAATCCAGAAATGAATACAATAAAATGGAAAGCTAGAGTGGAACCTCTTCCACATTCTGAGTCTAAACTGGTCCCATCTATTGAGAAACCACCCAAAGTCGACCTTAAACAATTACCTGAAACTCTCAAGTATGCATTTTTAGGACCTTCTGAAACCCTGCCTGTCATCATAGCTGCTAACCTTGATAAAGAATAGGAGGGTAAGTTGCTTAACGTTCTTAGGGAACATAAGGCAGCTATTGGGTGGACAATAGCGGACATAAAGGGAATAAGCCCCATGGTGTGTATGCATCGTATTCATCTTGAAGAAAATGCAACAACATCGCAAGAAATGCAAAGGAGGCTTAACCCTCACATGAAAGAGGTCGTTCGAGCTGAGGTGCTGAAATTGTTAGATGTTGGTATCATTTACCCCATTTCGGATAGCACATGGGTCAGTCCAGTTCAAGTTGTTCCTAAAAAGTTTGGGATTACGATGAAAAAGAATGAGGATAATGAATTAGTACCAACGCGCATGACTACGGGTTGGCGAGTTTGTATTGATTACCGTAAACAGAACCTGGTCACAAGGAAGGATCACTTTCCTCTTCCTTTAATAGACCAGATGCTTGAGAGATTGGCAGGGCACAACTATTATTGTTTCCTGGATGGTTATTCCGAGTATAATCAGATTTCCATTGCTCCCGAGGATCAAAAGAAAATCACATTTACATGTCCTTTTGGTACATATGCCTATCGGCGTATGCCATTTGGGTTGTGTAATGCGCCTGCGACCTTCCAACGATGCATGATGAGTATTTTTTTAGACATGGTTGAGCGTTTCCTTGAGATTTTCATGGATGATTTTTCAATTTTTGGCTCTTCATTTGATGAATGTTTATACCATCTATCTCTTGTCTTGAAAAGATGTGAAAAACGAACCTGGTATTGAATTGGGAAAAGTGTCATTTTATGGTTCAAAAAGGGATTGTACTCGGGCATGTTATTTCAAGTAAAGGCATTAAAGTTGATAAAGCCAAGATTGATTTAATTTCTAGTCTTCCTCCACCCAGAACGGTTAAGGAGATTAGATCATTCTTAGGGCATGCGGGATTCTACAGGAGATTCATTAAGGATTTTAACAAAATTTCTCGACCCTTATGCAATTTACTAGCTAAAGATGTTGCTTTTGTCTTTAATGATGAGTGTCGGCAAGCTTTTGATAAGTTGAAGCATTTACTGACTTCTGCTCCAATCATCCAACCACGTGATTGGAGTTTACCTTTTGAGCTTATGTGTGATGCTTCAGATTATGCTGTAGGAGCCGTCCTAGGACAAAGATTGAACAAAATGCCTCATGTCATTTATTATGCTAGTAGGACTCTAAATGATGCACAACTCAACTACTCTACCACTGAAAAAGAATTGTTGGCAGTGGTATTTGCTCTAGACAAATTCAGGTCATATCTCATAGGGTTAAAGGTTATAGTGTTCTCAGATCATGCAGCATTGAAATATCTTCTTTCTAAAAAAGACGCTAAACCTCGATTGATTCAGTGGATTCTCTTGCTAAAAGAATTCGATATTGAAATTCGGGATAAAAAGGGTTCCGAAAATGTGGTAGCCGACTATTTGTCTAGACTTGTCTTAGAGTCCATAGTGGATCCTTTGCCAATGAATGAGTCTTTCCTTGATGAACAACTTCTAACTATTTCTCAATTACCTTGGTATGCGGATATTGTAAACTATCTTGTTACAGGTCAACTTCCTTCTCATTGGACTAAACAAGATAAATCCAAATTTCTTGCTGAGGTTAAACATTTCTTTTGGGACGACCCATACTTATTCAAAATTTGTCCTGATCAGATTATTAGGAGATGTGTGCCTGAGAGTGAGTTTCATAGTATAATCTCCTTTTGTCATGATCATGCATGTGGTGGTCATTTTGGTTCAAAGAAAATAGCTGCGAAAGTCTTACAAAGTGGATTTTATTGGCCTACACTGTTTCAAGACACCCATGCCTTTTGCTCAACATGTAATAAATGCCAACGTACGGGTAATATTTCCCACAGGAACATGATGCCACTTACCAATATTCTCATTGTTGAAATATTTGATGTTTGGGGTATTGACTTCATGGGCCCATTTCCCCCGTCATTCGGTTATGTGTATATCCTTGTGGCCGTCGACTATGTCTCTAAGTGGATTGAAGCAGTGCCATGTAAAATGAATGATCACAAAGTTGTGGTCCGTTTCTTAAAAGAAAATATCTTTTCTCGTTTTGGCACTCCTTGAGCAATTATAAGTGATGGGGGTACTCATTTTTGCAATAAACCGTTTGAATCTTTAACGAAGAAATATTCCATCACTCATAAAGTTGCAACACCATATCACCCACAAACAAGTGGTCAAGTTGAGGTGTCAAATCGGGAGATTAAACAAATTTTAGAGAAAACAATTCGCCCCGATCGTAAGGATTGGTCGCAATGTTTGAATGATGCTCTTTGGGCATATCGTACAGCTTTCAAAACCCCGATTGGAATGTCTCCGTACAGGCTTGTCTTTGGGAAAGCCTGTCACTTACCTATGGAATTAGAACATCATGCTTATTGGGTCATCAAAACTTTTAATTTTGATTTAAACAAGGCTGGATCACACCGTAAACTTCAACTCAATGAGTTAGAGGAAATTCGAAATGAGGCATATGAGAATGTAAAAATTTATAAAGAGCAAACAAAAATCTTCCATGACAAATCAATTCTTCGCAAGACATTTGAACCGAACCAGAAAGTATTATTGTACAATTCCAGACTACGCCTCTTTCCTGGAAAACTACGTTCGCGATGGTAAGGTCCTTATCGAGTAGTAAAAGTATTCCCTCATGGAGCAGTTGAGATTCAAAATTTAACAGACGGGAATATCTTCAAAGTAAATGGTCAATGGCTGAAACCGTATTTAGATGATTTGGTGAACAAAGATGTTGAGGAAATTTATTTAGCGGACCCAGGTTATCAAGATTGATTAGTTCATGGTCCATTCTTGTCTGGCTGAAGACGTTAAACTTAGGGCTCTTGGGAGGCAACCCATCTTTTCATTCCATTTTATTTTCCTAGTTAGTTAGTTCAATGTTTGTGGGTAACATTACTGCAAACCGTCATGAGACTACAACTTGTCCACTAGGGGCAACCTAGGGGTTTAAAGACTTGTTGCATACGCTAAATGCAATCGAGAGCACCTGCGAAAGTGGTATAGGTAGGATCTTCTTTTTGTGATGTTATTTTTGTTATTTTGTTTTTGTTGATTTCTCTCTTGTGCTGACCCGCTCTTACGTTGATATCTTTCCATCACTCCTCTTTTATTTTTGTTGTCCCATGTGCATTGCATATTTATTTCTTTTACATTGAGAACAATGTAGATTTTAGGTTGGGGGTGGGCGATTAGGTTACCTCATCAGTATTTTCTTGGTCTTGAGCACAAATTGTGAAAATTTTTAAAATTTTCTGGAATTTCTTGTGCATTTGAAGTGATTGTGAAGGATAAGGGTGATTTCAACATTGCAAGGTATAGAATGTCGGTAATTTATAACTCTTTGATTCAGCCATCTATTAGATTTCACAGTTAATTTTGAGTTGTTAACCCATGATTAGAACTTTTAAACATTGATTGAGTCATGATCTCACATATCACATCTCGATTGTACATTAAGGTTCCGTTTCAACATTGAATGATTAACTTGGTAATTACTAAGCATGAAAGGAACCAGCTTGAAATTTTTAGCTTCGGTCTATAACTAAGAATTGAGAGAAAGCATAAGTCATATAATCTTCACCATAGGTTTGCTCCCTATAGGTGTAGATTCGATTCCCTATGGTTGTCATTTGAAAATTTTAGGCGACAAGTTTTCGCCATAGGTTTGCTCCCTACATGTGAGGACTTGATTCCTCTCCTTGGCGTTACTATTCATAAAGAAAAGCAAAGGCTAGTAGAATGAAAAGTTAACCTATCAGGCAAGTGTTGGTTTCAGTTGTCATACATTCCGTTGTTAATTACTAATGATATCATGAAATTGACAATTGGATCTCTTAATGATAATAAGCCGAGATTACACTATACACTCATGGAACTCAATGTTTAGAATATTCTAATTAATGGATTAATATTTTGAAATTGATTATGAAGTTTACCGTGAGCTTGATTCCAGAAAGAAAAATTCTATGCACCGTTCATGAATCTTAGAATTCCCACGCCTCGACGATTTGTTCACAAGTCACTTGGGTTTACAGGAATTGTCGAGTATTTCTGAAATTATTTTTCGCATGTTTTGCTCGGGACTAGCAAAATGCTGGTTGGGGGTTGTGATGAGGGTCGAATATTGCATATTAGACCCCGATTAGTACCTGATTTTATGTACATGCTAATGCTTAACGTTGTATTTTAATCGTGTTTTTTTATGTAGGGTGTAATCAGGAGCTTGGACTGAAAAAGGATAGCACAAGCATGGAATTGACGCTCTAAAGTAACCACGGTGATGGACAGGACCCCAGAGGACTATTATTGAAGAATTTACACGCCAGGGATCCGAGAAAATCAAGCCGTTCACGTTAAAGAGGCTCAAAATTTCTCCAGAATGCAAGATCATAGGGTTCCTGCCATCCGATTGGTTCGAAACTTCATACATCGCCTGGGGACTATAAATAAAGCATACATATTAAATTTCAACCATTGGATATCTCGAGAAGTGGGCCAACGGACAGATCAACCCATTAATCTCCAATTTTAGGCCCACTTAAAATCTGGATATGCATTAAAATTGGCCTCAACGGTTTGACTAAGATGAAAAAAAGGATGGACGGATTGGATTTCTGAAGAACATCACAATGGGCCCCGCATGTGTGGTGTGTGCATTGAGCACATGTGTAGCCGCGCGCACCGGACCACTCAAGTCTGTCAAAGTCGGTTTGACTGGCTGTCTTCAGCAAAAACGGCAACTGCCGTTACAACGTCGTTCGCACCGAGAGTCGGTGGCTGTTGTGGGCCCCATCCATTGTCCAAACAGAAAATTCAAACCGTTCATCCATTCTCAGGGACAGCCAGAATCCATGCCTAGCTGAAATAATCTGAAGAAATCAAGTTATTGGTTTTTCTACCGTTCAAAACACAGAACGGACGGTAGGTTTAAAACCCTGTGAGCCACCACGAATTTGATCTAGAATTGAGCATGTCCGACCGGTTTTTCAATGTCAATCCAATGGACGGCATGGATTTACAATTAGAATTCAATCATGGGTCCTCTGACACCACCGACTTCAAACGGAAATTTTCGTTTCTTCTGGCCTGAAACAGGGACTTGCGGTCCCCTGTTGTGGGCCCCATACATTGTCCTAACGGACAATCCGGACTGACCATCAGAGTCCCTGGGTCCCTCTCATCCAAGCCTAGGTGACAGAGTTGAAAAAGAGAATGAGGATTGGTTTTTCAACCGTTCAAAAGCAGAATGGACGGTAGGTTTAAAACTCCGTGGGCCGCATCAATGGACACCCAAAAATATCCCTTCCCAAATGTTTTTTCGAGAGGAATCCAATGGACGGATTGGATTTCCCAAAATAATGAGGGAATGGGTCCCACCAGCATCACAGCGGAAGAAATCCGTATGCTATGTTCGCGTCCCGACGGCTGTCCGTTTTTGGGAAGCTGGTGGGCCACCTCTATGGCTCGTATGATCGATCCAAGCTGTCCATTATGTAGACCATCTCAGAACATCCCAGGAGATGTTGATTTAACAGACAACATGCAAGGAACATGGAACATGGGAAGCTCCGATTTTCAATGCATAATGGGTGTACACGCACCGACTTCTGTTTCTCAACCGACCGGTTGCTATTTTCATGCACAGCTCTCCACCGCACCTGAGAGCTATAAAGGGAGGAAAAAGGGTTGGTTTTTGGGGGGAGAAGAAAGCAAGAGAGAAGACAGGGGAATCAGTGGCTGGACGTGGAGCTGAGAACAGAGAGAGAGGAGGGAATACAAGGAAGAGGCTTGTTTTGAGGAAGAAGCTCATTTTGAAAAAGAAAAACTCATTTTGGAGGAGAGCCAGGGAAAAGCAGAAGAAAGAAGGGAGAGAATGAAGTTTCTCTTTTATAAATCTTATTTTTCTGTCTTCCTAATTGATTCCATAAGTTGCTAATCTTTTAGCTAGGGCTGAGATGAAACCCCTAATTTGAATAACTCTTGTATGTGTTGATTTTATCTGAATTTGATTGGGTTGTTTCTTTTTCTAGTGGGCTTAACCGTAATCTCTGTACTTCTCCATTCTATGAGCTCAACCAAAGTCTAGTTATGGATGTTGTTTGGAATATAATTCTAGGTGCTTGTGTCTGACCATGAACAGGTTCCTATAGAGGAAGAAACAGGAATCTACATCTCTCCATGCCTGACCATGGATGGAAAGATGTGATTCATATGCTTTAAGGAATTATACATTCTATGTGCCCGACCAAGAACATAGAGTGCGCTTTATTTATTTTGATATCATTCTGAATTAGGGTGAATCAATAGGTAGAACAAGGTTTATGATAATTAGGGGTGGATTCGAAAGTCCTAGTCTTCTCCTTGATTGGATTTTCTTTATTGCTCTCGGTTATTTTTCCATTGATTTTTGTTTAGTTTACTCAATTACTAGCTCAAATATTTGTTGGATTAGTTAAGAAGAATCGTAGATTTAAATTGTGACAACCAGTCCTCGTGGGAACGATCTCGTAATACGTACCATATCTACATCTGATTCGTAGACTTACGAGTTTAAAATCATTTAAATCAGGTTGGTTTAAATAAAACATCATTATCCTATAGGTTGCTAAATCTGCCGTAGACAAAGACTTAGCTTTAAACTGAGTTCATTACAAGTCTACCGGCGAAAGGTGCGGACTATAAACGTATAGGTTATGGTCTTCAAGGCTTTCAATGTCGATTAATGGTTTATTACTGTTGTGGGTGAAATTTCACATGCCAAATGCGATGTTTGTATTGCGTTTCTGTTATATATGAACTATATTGAGATTAGCGTATTCCATGTATATGTAAAAAGTATCGTATAGGTATGAAATATGAACATGTGTTTGCCATGATTAATTGTCATGTGTTTGTGCTAGTTGTATGTGTAACAACTCCTTGGTGAAAGGATTTGTCCTAATATGTGCTATCACTAACATACGTCATGTATGTTGGAATATGTAGTCTAAGTGTTTGTAGAAATGTCTGAATGAGCAAGTGTATAATAAATTGTAATTTGTATGGGCATTGAGAAGAGATTCTCAACTACCTTAACAATGTGTATGATTTCCTCCATGCAACTTACATTCTTTGTCTGTTTAACTTAGACACTGCTTATGTGTGAATTCATGTTTAAGTTGAAATCCATCAAATGCTCACATGCTTGTATGATTGGAATTGTTGATCCATTACTGTTCTGATTTGCTTGTATGAGTATCTGTTATAATTGAATGTGCTTGGGACTACGGAATAGTCCAGGCAATTGGTAATAGGTCCTGATATGGTGGTTGAGGTTGTCTCGCCACATAGGACGTGATCGATGAATCCGAGCCATACTTGGGTTGTCGGCAGTGGTTAGGCCACACGGAGTGCTCACGCACTTCATATCGATTAGCTCGACGTGCGCTCGTACTAATCAAGCTCGTCAAGTAACCCGATTGACCCGATGTATGTTCACCATGTATGAACGCTACTGCTTGAATCTAAGGTACTAAACTCACCAGTGAAAACCCTTTTAAACCTTGGTACCTCGATCCGCTAAGACTCATGAGCCGGACATGGTGTTATGAGACACCGTGGTCGAGCTGTCGGCTTACGCTGGGGTGACGAGCCTCCCTGTAGTGACCAGTGAGCAACCCAAACTCGTGAGCCGAATACGGTGGTATGAGACACTGTATTCGAGCTGTCGGGCTACACTGATAATGTCACGCCCCAAACTCGGAAACCGGGCTCACAGAATTCCCGATCGCCGAATCCGGCGCCGACAGCCTCCGTAGAACCCCATTCTCAGATCCCGGCACCCATTCACCAGGTTCCGATCCTGGGATATTACAAGGAGGATTTATAATCATCAGTCTGATTCATAATGAGCATAACAAAAAGCATAACCCATGAACAATAACCACAAGAACACCACCACAAAATCCACTATGATCAAAAACTTTTAGTACAATGCGACAGAAAGGAAAAATACAAAGTAACGAAAGAAACAAAACTCCAAAAGCTCGGCTGCACGCTCCAACTACGACGAGACTATGGCTGCGACTGCGTTCTAGCGTCACCTGCATACATCAATCGTGCATAAGCTTATAGAAAGCTTAGAAAGTGGTGTAAGTGTTTGTGCAATGTAAGCATGCTCAGAACGCAAGGTCAAAGGAATGCGGAATCATGGTGATGAGTACATGAATGCAATCAGCCGTACCAAGGCTATGCGGTGCAAGATATGAATGCTATCGGCCATAACACGGCCATGCGATGCGAGATGCAACTCAAGCATGCCAAACCTCATCATATATCAGTACAGTTCTCATTCTGGATAATCACCGGGGTTCAATACACTCCAAATGGCACTGTCGCTCTCCTAGCCGCACAGTCCAAGTGAGCATAAGAAACCTCACTATCCGCCTGGCCAATAGTCTGCCAATACCTATCCGGCACGTCGATAGCGGACCCATTCGCGAGCTGGTCAAATTCAGCCTAGTATTGCCCCCTACCCTCGGGCGAGTAAGGCTACACTCCTTTCCAACCGACCACGACACAGTGGGAGACGCGGCCTCCTGGTATTCGGCCCTCATGCGCTCATATATCCACTCGGTCTCGACGTTGGAGTCATCCTCTGGTACCATCGGGTTTAGGAATTTTCACCCAGGGACATCTATGGCGCCCGTATGCTAGAACCAAATATTTCCAGTATCCAATCCTGCCATCCACGATGTGTCTGTGAAGGTTGTGGCCCTGATGTCGCTAGGGCATACAGTAACTACAATCACACAAATGCAAGTGCATGAATCACACTATCAGTCATGCGACAGTCCTGCGTGTACCATGCACTTATATGGGGCAACTCCGCCTATCAGGGATCCCATAAACAATCCACCCGAAGGCATATGCTATGATCGGTCACTCCTCACATCAGGCATACATATGATGCGAATGATCATGAATCATGGATCTATACTAAACAAATATAAAGAGATGGGCTCTGGGTATAACGGAGATGGGCCTAGACGGCCTACTTACCATAAGTATGGACCTATCCGTGGGCCTTAGGGAGAGTTATAATGTGGACATTTAACCAACATTATCCATTCAATGTGGACATCAAACCATCATTGCTCCCAAGGCGTAGCCCACTACAAAATCAATACATATACCATGGTGGAATTACACTACATTGGGCCTTATGTACGTCCTATTGGGCCTTGACCCATGGGCCTCCAGTACATCAAATGGGCCTCATAATATGGGCCTAATACAAATCAAGGTGGGCCTCAACAAGGACCACCAATACATGAAGATGGGCCTCCACAATGGGCCTTAAATTATCTCCAAAACGGTTGGACAGTTGGATGAAACACATGCATCATGATGGAGCCCACACTAATGGAGGGTGTGGTTTACAATACATACATAAGTGGGGCCCACCATAATGCTTATTTTCGACCCAGCCTAGGGCCTAATATAATGTTCATTTTCCACCCAACTGTTCATAAAGCCACATGGCCAAGGTAGGGCCCACTGTAATATTCATTTGCAATCCAATCTATTCATAAGGTCACGTGGACCATAGGAGGGTAGGGCCCACAGTGATATTTGTTGCCATCCAACCTGTCAAAGGGTCACGTGGACTGGGGGTAGGCCCATTGTAATATTTATTTGCCTCCTATCTGTTCACGAAGCCAAGTGGACCAGGGTCCACCATAATGTTCACCTCATCAGACGGTTGATAGGGTCACGCTGGAATTATTTTATTTTATTTTTTTGCCATCTAAACCGTTCATAGGGTCACGGTTTGGGGGCCCACTGTGATGTGGTCCACTGATCCAGCCCATCCATTATGCGTGTCCCACTTGGCTGAACATTCAGACTAAGTTTCGGCCGCATCCAAATTTCGGGTAGGCCCCACCAACTGATTTTATATGTTTCAGCATGTCTTCACACGATTTCACATGGTATGGCCCACCTGAGTTTCGTATAAGGTTGATTTTTGGGGTGGACATGTGGACTGAGGGGACCCATCAAATGCACGGTGTTGATGGTCGAAAGGCATCAAGGTGGGGCCCACAGCTGGGGCCGTGAGCCCCAGCCCGTCCGTCTGTCAGCGGCCAGCGTAGGCGCTGCCAGTGCCTGCTGTCAGTAGCAGGAGTAGCAGCGCTACTCTTGAGTTTTTTTTTTTGAAAAAAATCATTTTTCTGCAGTATTTCACTGACGGGGCCCGCATCAGCAAGATCCACACCATCCATTGGATTCCTTGGTCCAAGACTGACCAAGAGAGTCCAATATGCGCCCAATTTTTGGCAAATAGAAGGGTCACGGTGGATTTTAAGGGTAATACCGCTAGTTCCTATGGTATGGCCTGCCAGAAAATGGGATCAGCCTCATTTTTCGGCTCAACGTCTAAAGTGATCTGAGGAGAAGGATGGACGGCTTGGATTATGCATATACATCAAGGTGGGGCCTGCATGAGAGGCCCACCACTTCATTCTCTTTTTTTTTTTTAATTTTAAGTACACACCCATTCCAGTATACCCATTCCATGAGGGGCTCGCCCGTCTAGCGTCCAGTGACGCTGGACGGTGTGGATAAACACATGCCTTGTGGTGGGTCCCACATGGACGTGGCCCACCAAATATATACATATAATATATATATATATATATCATATTATACATATTATATTATATATATTATATATATATTATATAAAATATAACATATATATATATATATATATACAAAAAAAAATGCATTGGGCCCATCCAAACAGTGGATGGTGTGGATCATCACCTGTAATAGAGTGTGCCACACCGTTTGATGTAAATGGACGGGGTAGATGTAACACATATTGGTGGGATCCACACCACACAACGAAAGAGAGAGAAATATACGGTGAGATAGAGAGGAGGGACCCTGCCGCTATGGGCCCTCCATTGATACAATACATACATTAAAATGGGTCCCACAACAAGTGGGCCCTAAAGATCAAGATTTCAACGGTGGATCACCCACCTTTAAGCCTCCTCCTTGCTCCCTTGGCTTCAAATGCACCTTGCCTTTGCCTTGGACGGTGGATGATGGGAGATTAATGGTGTGGATGAGAGATGGGAGGGTGTAGATAGAAGATGAGAAGATGGACCACACTTGAGAGGGAGAGGGGAGCTTGGACGTGTGAGACTTGAGTTGCTTGGGAGTTTTGAGAAATGAGAGAGAGAGAGAGAGAGAGAGAGAGAGAGAGATGATATGTATGGGTGAGGTGTGATGGGTGATGGGTTGGGTTGAAAAATTGTAAAAGGGGTATGGTTGTTGTTGAAAATGGAAAAAAGAGGAATGGTGAGGTGGAAAGAGGGTAGACTTTTGAAAAAGGAGGGAATGGGTTATTGTACTTGAGGTAAGGCTTGCATTAATGGTTGATTGATGGGACTAATTGTAGAGATTCCCTCGAAATCTGCAACACGTGGTGTTTCTTCGGAATAAACGCAGATCGACATCTTCTAGCCTGGGTATCGGTTCGGTGCGCAAGTCACGGCTTGGAATCGCGGCGACGACGCGGTCACTATGATACAAGTTTCAAATCGAGCCGACGTCGGTGTGCGGGACCTGGGTTAGGATCGCGCGCAAACGTCGGATATGGTGCGAAGGTTGCCGAAATTTGACCGGAAGGATCGCAGAAGCTGATGGAACGGTACGGACTAGGATACGGGTCTTACAGCTCTCCCCTCCAAATAAAAATTTTGTCCTCGAAATTTACACAATCAACACAAGAAAACATAAATCATAATAGAAGAGGAAGCAAAGCATCGTCATATCAAATCGAAGATAGCATACAAGATACAACATGTAATCAATCATCAAAGAGATGGGGATAACGCTCTCGAATCTTAGCCTCGCGCTCCCAAGATGCCTCATCAACAGAATAGTGACCCCACTGAACCTTCACCAAGGGGATGACCTTGGTCCGGAGGACCTGCTCCTTTCAATCAAGGATACGTACTGGCTGCTCGATGTAAGAAGCATCCTCACGAACCTCCAACGGCTGCCAATCAATAACAGGAACTACGTCTGACCCACATTTCCTCAACATAGAGACGTGAAAAATGTTGTGGACACCAGACAACTGAGATGGTAAGCCAAGCCGATAGGCTACAGCGCTAATGCGCTCAGTGATCTCGAAAGGTTCTATGAATCTCGGGGCAAGCTTACCCTTCGCTCTAAATCTAACTACGCCCTTCATGGGCGAGACCTTGAGATACACGTGGTCCCCCACATCAAACTCTAAGGGACGGCGCCGGCGATCAGCAAAACTTTTCTGCCGGCTCTAAGCTGTGCGCATCCTCTGCCTGATAATATCAATAACCTCTGATGTCTCCTGCACAAGCTCGGGACCTAGGAGACGCCGCTCTCCAACCTCGGTCCAACAACTCGAAGATCTGCACGGTCTGCCATATAATGCCTCAAAAGGAGCCATGCCAATGGTCGCCTGATAGCTGTTGTTGTATGTGAACTTAGCCAATCGCAGATGCTCATCCCAGCTACCACCGAATTCAATCACGCAGGCCCGAATCATATCCTCAAGGATTTGGTTGACCCTCTCGGTCTGGCCATCGGTCTGCGGATGACACACGGTACTGAGCTGCAAATCAGTGCCCATAGCTCTCTGAAAGCTCCTCCAGAACTGAGACATAAACCTCGGGTCTCGGTTAGAAACGATCGAGACTGGAACGCCGTGTAGTCTCACAATCTCCTCAATGAATAGCCTCGCAAGCCGGTCCAAAAGCCAAGTTGCACGAATTGCAAGAAAATGTGCCGACTTCGTCAGACGGTCCACGACAACCCAAATGGCGTCATGACCGCGCTGAGTCCTCGGCAAACTCATAATGAAATCTGTAGATACGTGCTCCCACTTCCACATCGGGACACTCAACAGCTGCAATAGACCAGGGGGTCTCTGATGATCGGCCTGACACGCTGGCATGTGTCACACTCGGCCACGAAACTGGCGATCTGGCGCTTCATCCCTGCCCAAAAATACTGTCGCCTCATATCACGGTACATCTTCGTCGAGCCAGGGTGGATAGAAAATTGCGATCGATGTGCCTCGGTCATAAGATCTCTGCGCAACTCAGGAATATTCGGGACACATAATCGGCCTCTAAAGCAAGTCCACCATCAGAACCAATCTGCCAATCTGACTGACTCTCAGATGCCGCCTCTGCTCCGTAATCCTGTAATGACTCATCTGTCTGCTGAGCCTCGATCACCCTTGCGACAAGAGAGGGTTGAATCGACAGGCTCGAAAGCTGAACGATAGAAGACTGCAGACCAAAATCGAAGTCGTACTCTGCTATATCCTTGAGCATCCTCCACTCCTGAATCATCATATATGCCACCAGGCCTCGTGGCTGACGGCTGAGGGTATCCGCCACCACATTTGCCTTTCCTGGGTGGTACTGGAGGTCAAAATCATAATCCTTCAGAAGCTCCATCCAGTGTCTCTGTCTCATATTCAGCTCAGACTGAGAAAATAGATACTTCAAGCTCTTGTGGTTAGAGAAGAGCTCGAACCTAACCCCATAGAGATAGTGTCTCTACACCTTCAGTGCGAAGACGACTGCTGCCAGCTCTAAATCGTGCGTGGGATAGTTCAGCTCATGAACCTTGAGCTGACGAGACGCAAATGCTACAGGTTTGCCGTGCTGCATCAGGACAGCACCCAATCCAATACGCGAAGCATCAGTAAATACCACGAATCCATCACTCCCAAAGAGAAGAGTGAGGATAGGAGCGGACGTCAAACGGTTCTTCAGCTCCATAAATGCTGGCTCACAGGCGTCACTCCAAATAAACTCTGCGCCCTTCCGAGTCAACCTGGTCAATGGGGCTGCAATACGGGAGAAGCCCTCAATGAAACGCCGATAATATCCCGCTAAACCAAGGAAACTGCGGATCTCGGACGCAGTTGTGGGTTGACCCCACTGATGCACTGCCTCAACCTTCGAGGGGTCCACTGCGACACCCTCCCTCGTCACCACGTGACCGAAGAATCTCACCTCCTCCTGCCAGAACTCATACTTCTCCAGCTTCGCATATAGCTGGTGGGCACGAAGGGTCTGCAAGGCGATCTCCAGATGCTGCATATGGTCCTCACGGGTCCTCGAATATATCAGAATGTCGTCGATGAAGACTACAACAAACTGATCGAGATATGGACGAATGACCTCGTTCATTAACTGCATGAAGACCGCAGGTGCATTGGTCAGTCCAAAGGACATGACCTGAAACTCAAAATGACCATAACGCGTCCTGAAAGCTGTCTTCGGGATGTCCTCCTCTCGGACACGAATCTGATGATAACTAGAACGCAGGTCAATCTTTGAAAAGAACTGTGCACCCTGCAGCTGATCAAATAAATCTTCTATCCTCGGGAGCGGGTACTTGTTCTTAATCGTGACCCGGTTAAGCTCGCGTAATCTATGTAGAGCCTCAACAAGCCATCCTTCTTCCTAACGAAGAGTACCGGCGCTCCCCACGGAGAACTGCTCAGACAAATAAATCCCAACTCACGTAACTCGTCCAACTGACGCTGCAGCTCACGCAACTCCATCGGTATCATACGGTACAGGGCCTTCGAGATAGGCGCGGTACCGGGCACAAGGTCTATCTGGAACTCAATATGACGACGCGGAGGCAATCCCGGAATCTCCTGGAACACGTCGGGGAAGTCGCAAACAACCGGCCACTGATCAATACAAATGGCAACAGGCTCCTCAACGGCGCAGGACATCAAGCAAGATAACAGCTCTCTTTGGGGCTCTGCAATGAACTAAAACTGCGGCAAGCCTGGTATGCAGATGTGACTGTCCTCGCAGAACAGTCTAAGATAGCGTGGTGCTCGGCAGGCCAATCCATGCCCAAGATAATGTCGAAATCAGACATCAGAGATCGGCCGGCAAAAAGATATCTCCAACCAGAACAGGGCAAGATGGAAACGGCCCAATACTGTGGTCCTCTCCAAGGGCGTCGATACGGTCAATCTCACTAGTAGACTCTATCGGCAATCTAGTCGATCGGCAGAAATCCTCCGACATGAATGAGTGAGAAGCACCGTAATCAAATAATACTGGCGATGCATGAAGAGACAGAAGTATACCTCGACGACTCCTCCGGATGACTGGGTCCTGCTAAGCCGCGTAGAACCTAGCTCGAGCCGGGCCGGGAGGTGCCTCGTCCCTCCGAGGTCCTCGGTGCCGCGCTACCTCTGCGGCGGCCTATACTGCGCCGCTCGGGGTCTCGCGGCCGAGGTGGCGTGGTCGCCGCCGATGGGGCGCCGTGGCCGAGGCGCCGAGATCGCCGTGCCGAGGCCGCGTGGTGCTCTCGCGGCTATAGATGAGGCCGCGTGATCCTCTCGATCGTAGATGAGGGTGAGGGCACTCAGACAGGGTGCCCGTCCCACCATATCCAAAACAAGTCCCCGCAAATGGCTGCTGGGGTGGCGCCGGAGGTGCCGCGCGTGGTGCTCTAGTAGGTAGGTGGCTCCTATACCTCTATGGTCATTGCTGGTGCTAGGAGCTACTGGAGGGGGTCTGCCTCTTCTGACCCCTCCTCTGATCTCTGTCGGCCTGCGCGCCAGCCCACTCTGTCTCATAAATCTGAGCCCTCCGCACTACTGCCTAGAAAGTCAGGAGCTCGTGCCCCATCATACGGCCTCGAAGGCCGTAACATAAGCCGTTCTCGAAACGGCAGGCCTTCCGCCCCTCATCATCAACCATATATGACGCGAACCTCGATAATGCCACAAAACGGGCTGCGTACTGCGCCACAGTCATGTCTCCCTGCACCAGAGTCTCGAACTCTAGTGCTCTCTGACGTCGAATATGGTCAGGGAAATACTGCTCCTCGAATCGGTCTATAAAATCATCCCATGTCCAGACGTAGTTAGGTCCTGCGACGCGGGTAACAGAGGTCCATCAGTGCTCGGTCTCGCCCTGGAAAAGAAACACTGCTAACCGGACTCGCTGCTCGTCGTACATGACATGGTATAAAAAATCTTCTCCACATCAGAGCGCCATCTCTCAACTACTGTCGGATCTGGCTCGCCCTGGAAACACGGAAGATCAAACTGTCGGAACTCTCAAAGTAGGGCACTCGGGCGCTCCTGCTCTGCCTGGGCCGGTGAAACAACCGGTTGTCTGCTCTGCCCCTGAAGTGCGGCCGTCACAGCCTGCAGCATCTGCTGTAACTGGGAAGCATTCACGGATACGGTCGGATCCGCACCAGTCTCTGGTGGGGGAGTAGCATCCTCAGGATGGGCAGTATGAATCTCTGGTAGAGGAGCGACATCCTCAGGCTGGGCAGTAGGAATTTCTGGTGGTGGAGCAGGAATCGTAGGTGGAAGTGCGGGAGCCGCAGGTGGTGGAGCCGGAGTCTCAGGTGGTGGTGCGGGAGTCGATCGGGTCACTCTCCTGCGCACCATGTCCTATAGGAAAGAGCGAAGGTTCCTATCAACTTAAAGGCTCGCGAAGGCA
This sequence comes from Magnolia sinica, assembly GCF_029962835.1. Taxonomy (NCBI): domain Eukaryota; kingdom Viridiplantae; phylum Streptophyta; class Magnoliopsida; order Magnoliales; family Magnoliaceae; genus Magnolia; species Magnolia sinica. The sequence goes on from NC_080585.1 coordinate 76,953,087, forward strand.
CGCACGTTAAGGATCTGTAATAAAAGATTGCTAGGTTATCCGAACTTATGACTTAATCATTCATAGCAGATATGTAATATTGTTCTTGGTTATTCCTGAGTTATGCTCTGATACCAACTTCTGTCACGTCCCGAACTCGAAAACTGGGCTCACAGAATTCCCGATAGCCGAATCCGGCGCCGACAGCCTCCTTAGAACCCCATTCTCGGATCCCGGCACCCATTCACCAGGTTCCGATCCTGGGATACTACAAGGAGGATTTATAATCATCAGTTTGATTCATAATGAGCATAACAAAAAGCATAACCCACAAACAATAACCACAAGAATACTACCACAAAATCCACTATGATAAAAAACTTTTAGTACAATGTGACAGAAAGGGAAAATACAATGTAACGAAAGAAACAAAACTCCAAAAGCTCGGCTGCACGCTCCAATTACGGCGAGACTATGGCTGCGACTGCGTCCTGGCATCACCTGCACGCATCAATCGTGCATAAGCTTATAGAAAGCTTAGAAGGTGGTGTAAGTGTGTGTGCAATGTAAGCATGCTCAGAACACAAGGTCAAAGGAATGCGGAATCATGGTGATGAGTACATGAATGCAATCAGCCGTACCAAGGCTATGCGGTGCAAGATATGAATGCTATCGGCCATAACACGGCCATGCGATGCGAGATGCAACTCTAGCATGCCAAACCTTATCATATATCAGTACAGTTCTCATTATGGATAATCACCGGGGTTCAATACACTCCAAATGGCACTGTCGCTCTCCTAGTTGCACAGTCCAAGTGAGCATAAGAAACCTCACTATCTGCCTGGCCAATAGTCTGCCAATACCTATCCGGCATGTCGATAGCGGACCCATTCGCGAGCTGGTCAAACTCAGCCTAGTATTGCCCCCTACCTTCGGGCGAGTAAGGCTACACTCCTTTCCAACCGACCACGACACAGTGGGAGACGCGGCCTCCTGGTTTTCGGCCCTCATGCGCTCATATATCCACTCGGTCTCGACGTTGGAGTCATCCTCTGGTACCATCGGGTGTAGGGATTTTCACCCAGGGACATCTATGGCGCCCGTATCTAGAACCAAATATTTCCAGTATCCAATCTTGCCATCCACGATGTGTCTGTGAAGGCTGTGGCCCTGATGTCGCTAGGGCATACAGTAACTACAATCACACAAATGCAAGTGCATGAATCACACTATCAGTCATGCAACAGTCCTGCGTGTACCATGCACTTATATGGGGTAACTCCGCCTATCAGGGAGCCCATAAACAATCCACCCGAAGGCATATGCTATGATCAGTCACTCCTCACATCAGGCATACATATGATGCGAATGATCATGAATCATGGATCTATACTAAACATATATAAAGAGATGGGCTCTGGGTATAACGGAGATGGGCCTAGACGGCCCACTTACCACAAGTATGGACCTATCCGTGGGCCTTAGGGAGAGTTATAATGTGGACATTTAACCAACATTATCCATTCAATGTGGACGTCAAACCATCATTGCTCCCAAGGCGTAGCCCACTACAAAATCAATACATATACCATGGTGGAATTACACTACATTGGGCCTTATGTACGTCCTATTGGGCCTTGACCCATGGGCCTCCAGTACATCAAATGGGCCTCATAATATGGGCCTAATACAAATCAAGGTGGGCCTCAACAAGGACCACCAATACATGAAGATGGGCCTCCACAATGGGCCTTAAATTATCTCCAAAATTGTTCTACAGTTGGATGAAACACATGCATCATGATGGAGCCCACACTAATGGAGGGTGTGGTTTACAATACATACATAAGTGGGGCCCACCATAATGCTTATTTTTGACCCAGCCTAGGGCCTAATATAATGTTCATTTTCCACCCAACCGTTCATAAAGCCACGTGGCCAAGGTAGGGCCCACTGTAATATTCATTTGCAATCCAATCTATTCATAAGGTCACGTGGACCATAGGAGGGTAGGGCCCACAGTGATATTTGTTGCCATCCAACCTATCAAAGGGTCACGTGGGCTGGGGGTAGGCCCATTGTAATATTTATTTGCCTCCTATCTGTTCACGAAGCCAAGTGGACCAGGGTTCACCATAATGTTCACCTACATCAGACGGTTGATAGGGTCACGCTGGAATTATTTTATTTTATTTTTTTGCCATCTAAACCGTTCATAGGGTCACGGTTTGGGGGCCCACTGTGATGTGGTCCACTGATCCAGCCCATCCATTATGCGTGTCCCACTTGGCTGAACATTCAGACCAAGTTTCGGCCGCATCCAAATTTCGGGTAGACCCCACCAATTGATTTTATATGTTTTAGCATGTCTTCACACGATTTCACATGGTATGGCCCACCTGAGTTTCGTATAAGGTTGATTTTTGGGGTGGACGTGTGGACTGAGGGGACCCATCAAATGCACGGTGTTGATGGTCGAAAGGCATCAAGGTGGGGCCCACAGCTGGGGCCGTCAGCGCCTGCTGTCAGTAGCAGCAGCAGCAGCGCTGCTCTTGAGTTTTTTTTTTGAAGAAAATCATTTTTTTGCGGTATTTCACTGACGGGGCCCGCATCAGCAAGATCCACACCATCCATTGGATTCCTTGGTCCAAGACTGACCAAGAGAGTCTAATATGCGCCCCATTTTTGGCAAATAGAAGGGTCACGGTGGATTTTAAGGGTAATACCGCTAGTTCCTATGGTATGGCCCGCCAGAAAATGGGATCAGCCTCATTTTTCGGCTCAACGTCTAAAGTGATCTGAGGAGAAGGATGGACGGCTTGGATTATGCATATACATCAAGGTGGGGCCTGCATGAGAGGCCCACCACTTCATTCTCTTTTTTTTTATTTTAAGTACACACCCATTCCAGTATACCCATTCCATGAGGGGCTCGCCCGTCCAGCGTCCAGTGACGCTGGACGGTGTGGATAAACACATGCCTTGTGGTGGGTCCCACATGGACGTGGCCCACCAAATATATACATATAATATATATATATATATCATATTATACATATTATATTATATATATTATATATATATATTATATAAAATATAACATATATATATATATACAAAAAAAATGCATTGGGCCCATCCAAACAGTGGATGGTGTGGATCATCACCTGTAATAGAGTGTGCCACATCGTCTGATGTAAATGGACGGGGTAGATGTAACACATATTGGTGGGATCCACACCATCACAACGAAAGAGAGAGAAATATACGGTGAGATAGAGAGGAGGGACCCCGCCACTATGGGCCCTCCATTGATACAATACATACATCAAAATGGGTCCCACAACAAGTGGGCCCTAAAGATCAAGATTTCAACGGTGGATTACCCACCTTTAAGCCTCCTCCTTGCTCCCTTGGCTTCAAATGCACCTTGCCTTTGCCTTGGACGGTGGATGATGGGAGATTAATGGTGTGGATGAGAGATGGGAGGGTGTAGATGAAAGATGAGAAGATGGACCACACTTGAGAGGGAGAGGGGAGCTTGGACGTGTGAGACTTGAGTTGCTTGGGAGTTTTGAGAAATGAGAGAGAGAGAGAGATGATATGGATGGGTGAGGTGTGATGGGTGATGGGTTGGGTTGAAAAATTATAAAAGGGGTATGGTTGTTGTTGAAAATGGGAAAAAGAGGAATGGTGAGGTGGAAAGAGGGTAGACTTTTGAAAAAGGAGGGAATGGGTTGTTGTACTTGAGGTAAGGCTTGCATTAATGGTTGGTTGATGGGACTAATTGTAGAGATTCCCTTGAAATTCGTAACACGCGGTGTTTCTTCAGAATAAACGCAGATCGACATCTTTTAGCCTGGGTATCAGTTCGGTGCGTAGGTCATGGCGTTGGAACCGCGGCGACGATGCGGTCGCTATGATATAAGTTTCGGATCGAGCCGATGTCGGTGTGCGGGACCTGGCTTAGGATCGCGTGCAAACGTCGGATATGGTGCGAAGGTTGCCAAAATTTGACCGGAAGGACCGCGGAAGCTGATGGAACAGTACGGACTAGGATACGGGTCTTACAGATAAGGTGACGAGCCCTTTGTAGTGACCTCGAGCGTACACTAAGACTGTGTAGAGGCGACGAGCCCTTACATAACAACAAGAGTACACTAGGCCTACAATGATAAGGTGACGAGCCCTTTGCAGTGACCTAGAACCGTATTATCGTATGAGATTTACTAGGACTGACGACCCTAGAATGGATCATTTTTTGAGAATTAATATAAAGGGAGTACCTTAGCTTCCCAATCCAGCTATATGAAAGGGACTAATAATAACTCGGTAATCACGCTCATGTCATTGCACTGCATGTGCCCCGGGTTGAAGAGCACAGAGGAAAAAAAGTATGCCGTGACCGTAAGATGGTGTCGCACGAGGGAGTGTAGGTGAGGGCATGCATCATGCTTGCATTTCATCCTTACATTAATCAGAGTACTTAGGGATGTTTGATTTTACTGCTTGACTGAATTGAGAACATGTTAACCTTTGCTTTATTGTTCCACTAAGTTGATCACTCACTCCCACATTCTGGGATGGTGTTCTGAACACCCACTAGATTCTGTCTTAGTTGCAGATGATGATGCGACTTAGGAGGCGGAGCCTGATTACTATGATGATCAGGACGAGTTCTCATATATGCAGTTCTTCGGGGGTTTCGCTTAGGCCATCCGGATCGACGGGGCCACGGGTTTTATTTTTGTAGTTGAACTATTTTGAACTATTACATGTATATGATGACTCAGTGATGTATTCACACTCTGGAGACCAATCATGATCTTTTGGTTCATACATGTTTATACACATTTTCCAGTCTTTCGCTTGTGTTATATGAATTGATCTGGAGTATGAATTACTTTTTTGGTATAATCCTACTCATGATTAATATACTAATACAGACAATATTTAATCATCAATATTTACGTTGCATAAGTGATGCGTTAGAACTCGTGGATTGAGTTTATGCTTGACCCCCGATTTTCAGGGCATTACAAGTTAGTATCAAAGCATGATTTAGATTAAACCGGACCTGGGTTATGGTCACATGATGTACGCTGATGCATTTAGTCATATTTGGGTGTGAGAGAAATGTAGAAACAAGCTTAGGTTTCCCCGATTTCGCCAATTGGCAAAGTTCACCGAAAATAATCGCCGAGATCGGGTCTGTACACATCCTTGATCGCATGAGTCAACCCCGGATCATCCCTAGACCATTAATCGATGAGTTTAGACCATGATTTACCCAATCCCAGCTTTCAACAATTGGCAAAATACGTAGTTACACCAGGAATTACATAAAATGACCCGAAACGAGTCAAAACGGAGTGGGGGACTAAACGACACACTTTCAGGGGGACCCAGGGTGGGAATCACATCTTTTTAGGACCCAGGGGGCAGGAGGACCACGCCCAAAGGGCGAGCCCTCACCAAAAACTCCAGTGGCCGGCGAGGACCTCGCTGGTTTAGCGAGGCCTCGCCGCCAAACGAGCTAGGTCGGGCTGGCCGGCTCGGGCCAATCATTCCTGGCCATTGTGGGGCCCACGTACGCAGGAGGGGTTAATTAAAAACCCTCCTATGCCACCTCTCCTTCATAAACCCCCACCCTAAGCTTCCCTTTTCTCCAAAAATTTTAGATTTTGCATTCAAATCCCTCCTCCAAACGCTCCCTTTCTCATTTTTGTGCAACCCTTGCACTACCCCCCTCAAAAACCCTCTACCACAGTTGCCAACCCCTTCCCATTTTCTCATTTGAGCTCTTATACCCTCCATTTGAGTCTCAAATTTGTGTAAGCTCATTAACCTACTTGATTCCATCATTTTCCCTCTTTATTTCCCTTTCATTTGAGCCTACACATCCCCCTTTTGTAGCTCATGATTTCAAAACCCAATAATCGCTCTTCTAATCTTCCCTATTCGTTCAACTTTCTTCATTCCTTCTCTTTTTGGAGCACACAACTACCATTGTGTGCTTTAACGATCTTGTGATCCCGTAACCCATCCTATACCCACTTTTTCCTTCTAGTTCAATGGCTCTTTTCGAGCTTGTGGCGATTATTTTCTCTCTTTTCACCCTTCTTTCTCTCATGGGAAAGAAAAGAACTCCTGTAGAAGAAGCTGGGCCTAGTCTCCCTACTCATTCGAGGAAATCGAGAGGTGCCTCCGCAAGTTCGAGCGTCAATCGGGAGTTTCAGACTAAACGGGATCTTGATCCCCAAGCTCCCATCGAAAGGACGCTGTTGGCGAAGCTATCGCGTGGAGTTTATGAGGGCCGTAGAGTCCTTTTTGAAGCTCATGTGGATGCAAGGCTATTTGGGGAATACCTCTTCCTTGAGCGCCTGGAAAAGGCCAGGTGGGGTCTGCTATTTGAGGGCGAGTACCGCACCAATGTGAGCACTGTCCGAGCTTTCTATGCCCACATACGAGAGCCTACGCTAGAGTCCTTGCAGTTCAAGATCCCTTGTGGAAGGGATCGGGAAGCCACCATTGACGTTGGTTTAGTATCTCGACTTATGAATGTGCCTCTTAGCGAGGTACATGCAACTGAGGAGAATCTAAGGAGTATACGTGAAAGAGATCGCCGCACACGGGCCCTTTGTGGTGAACTGGTTCAGTGGCAATCCAACAATAGCCTTATAGCGACCCATATGTCTGGTGACTTCCGTTTGCTTCACCATATCTTCACGTTCAACGTCTACCCAGGTGGAGCAACCGCAGTGAGTGCACACGCTTGATGGTAGATTTTCTATATCAAGTGGGGCAGGGAGAGAAGCTGTGTATGCCCATGTATGTTCTGTGATAGATAGTTCTCATCGCACGCTCTAACAGAAGGTCAGATTCGCTCCTATTCAGCCGACTCATATGCAAGATTGCACAAGAGTTTGGCTACAGACTTAGGGTGGAAAAGCCGGTGCCGATCCATTATATCAATGAAGCGACTCTCAATCAGATGGGTATTGGGCCGCGGCAACGACAAGCCCGACTTGAAGAGAGTGAGGGTGAGACAGAGAGCGAAGAGGAAGAGAGTGAGGAAGAAGAGGGAGCTGAAATAGAAGAAGAGCAGAGCGAGGAAGAAGAGGAGGCCCAGGATACGGATGAGGACTCCCCTCCTGTGGTACCGGAGCATGGAACTGTTCAAGCTTTCTTAGCTCAACTTAAGGAAGGTCAGGCTGTCCTACGACAGATATAATAGACCTTCGGGGCCTCGTGAAACACAAGTTCAAGAAAGTGACTAGCACTTTGAAGTCCATCCTGTGTTGCCTACAAGATAAGGGTGCACCTCCTCCGTCGCCAGACTCGGATGCCTAGTCATCCAAGTCGTTGCCCCGTAGTTGTTTCATTGCTGTCTTAGAATGTTTGTGTTTTAATGATTGAGAGCTTAGTAGCATCGTGGGTGGATAGTGTGTTTGTGGTTGGCAGTTGCTCTACGTTGGTAGTCTTACTTTGTAATAGCTTTCATGCATTTCCTGTTATGATTCATGTAATGTGTATTTCATGTATTGTGACAATTTTGGAAAATGAAAGGCTTGCGGTCTCTTTTTACTAAGAAGTTTTGTGGAATGCTTAAAGGATTGTGTATTGCTATGCTACCTCTTACATAAGTGAACCCTATTTTCATATAGGGAATGCCACCTAAGGTCATGCGGAGCACGGCATGCCTCACACTTATTGATTCGATGGACCAGGCCCCTCCCCAGAGTGATGGTCGTACGGACCCTGGTTTGGGCCCGGTTCGTGAGACTATGCCTGAGCCTCGGCCTTCTACTGGTCCTACAGTTGGGCCGCTACCTTACACACCACCGATTCACGATCAAAACCGTGTGTCTTATTCGACGCAGCATGAGCCTCAGTCAGCCCCACCTACTGATAGGTTAGAGCAGTTGATGATGATAATGCACCAGCAGCACCAGCAGCTCTTGACCACGATTGCAGGGGCCCTAGCTCAGGGTGGAAGTACGACTCCACCTTCACCATTTGTATGCCCTTCTGGGAGTGTAGGGCCTTCTACTCAGGATGAGGGTGTGCCTTCACCTGCACCTGCTATATACCCTGTGGGGAGCTTGGGTATGAGTGGCCTTCTCGAGCGATTCCAGTGCTTGCGGCCTCCTACATTTGCGGGTTCTTACAGACTCGAGGAGGCCGAATATTGGCTAGACCACATCTCTAAGATGCTGAGAATGCTACACTGTACAGAGCCGGAGCAGGTCGAGTTGGCCACCTTTATGTTTGAAAAGGGGGCCAGCTTGTAGTGGGATAGTGTCCTGCGGACCGTTGCAATGGACTATGCATGGATGTGGGCAGCTTTTGAGTTCTACTTCCATGTGAAGTACTACCCCCAGACGTACCGGCAAGAGAAGGAGAATGAGTTCTTGCGCCTCAGACAGGGAGGCATGTTAGTGACAGAGTATGAGCACCGGTTTACAGAGTTGGGCAGGTACGTCCCTACAGTATTTGTTGACGCGCAGATGTGGATGCAGCGTTTTTCGGAGGGCTTGCGACTTGATATTCGCTCGAATATGTGTTATGCTAGCATAACCTCCTATGCTGAGCTAGTACACATGTTTATGCGGGCGGAGTAAGATGGGGATCGACTGTCATGTTCTCGTGGACCTATGGTCCCTAGGCTACGACCAGATTTGTCGAGTAGACCATTCCTTGGTAAGAGATCCCGTACCGACTCTCCTCCCAAGATTGCGGCGCCACCAATCCCGATGAGGCGACCTAGAGTGACATGTACGTATTGTGGGAAACCAGGTCATGCGGCGGAGAGCTGTTTTGCACGCATGAGAGATAGTGGGTTTTCACCGCCACAGAGAATCGACCGCTCTCGCCTTCATGCTCTATCGGCTCCACCCCTACAGACAGCACCTGCACATCCTTCCTTCAGGCCCCTTGTACCTCGATCTAGGCCACCTCAACGGCCTATGGCACCTCAGCCCAATCATTTTCAACAGGCTCGGGTACATTCACTTACAGCAAAGGCATCAGAGGCAGAACCTCCGCCACCTATGGCTTTTGATGTTACAACATATATCCAAGGTACTCTAGTCTTTTTATTAGTGGACACCGGGTCCACTGTCTCTATCATATCGTGTGCAACAATCAAGCAGCTAGGCTTGGAAACTAGTCCTATGGTTGGGGTGAGAATCCTTACTGCCACAGGGACTTTCTCGGACGTTACCAGGATCTGTAAGGGGTGTTCAATAGATGTAGGGAGCGGGACAACGCTCCTCGACTTGATTGTCACCCCATTACATCAATATGACGTCATTCTTGGTATGAATTGGCTCACAGAGATGAAGACAGAGATCGACTGTGATTGTAGAGTGGTGACAGTTTATGGACCAGAGGGCACGACCTTTACATTTCTGGTGCAGGTCAGTTAACCTTATCGCATTGATTATTATGCTTCCATGCTGGAGGACACTCATTGTCCAGCGCTTGAGGACACTCCTGTGGTCCAAGAGTTCTCAGATGTGTTCAGGAAGATACCTGGACTACCCCCTCAGCGCGAAATTGATTTCACCATTGATTTAGTGCCTAGTGTGACGCCCATTTCACTTCCGACGTATCGTGTAGCTCCATGTGAAATGGAGGAACTGAGGAAACAGATCGACGATCTATTAGATGCTAGTTTTATATGACCCAGTGTGTCTCCATGGGGAGCACCTGTGTTGTTTGTAAAGAAGAAGGATGGATCTATGCGATTGTGTATTGATTATCGCAGGTTAAACCAAGTGACGGTGAAGAACAAGTATCCTTTACCCAGGATAGATGATCTGTTCGATCAATTGAAGGGGGCAAGGTATTTCTCGAAGATTGACTTGCAGTAGGGGTATCACCAGTTGCACGTCAGGGATGAAGACGTGTAGAAGACAGCTTTCAGGACTAATTTTGGACACTATGAGTTTCTCATAATGTCGTTCGGCCTTACGAACGCACCAGCCGTGTTCATGGACTTAATGAACAGGGTATTTCGGCCATTCCTTTTCCGATTCGTCATCGTGTTTATTGATGACATCCTTATATACTCCAAGAGTCAGGAAGAGCACGAGGAACACTTGCGAGCAGTCTTGGATACTTTGAGGAAGAACCAGTTGTTTGCACAGTACAAGAAGTGTGACTTCTGGAAAGAAGTCAAGTTCCTGGGACATGTGGTTCCAGAGAAGGGATAGCTATGGACCTTGCTAAGGTAGCCATAGTTCAGGACTGGAAGCAACCCGGTTCGGTTACTGAGGTGAGGAGTTTCCTTGGCCTGGTAGGTTACTATCGCCGATTTATTCAAGATTTCTCGAAGATAGCTAGACCTTTGTCTCAGTTGATATGGAACGATCTGAGGTTCACATGGAATGAAAAGGCGGAAGCAGCTTTTCAGGAGCTGAAGGACAAGTTGACGTCTGCCCTTGTGTTAGTATTGCCAGAGCAAGGGGTCAAGTATACGATATACACAGACGCATCTTGCGTCAGTTTGGGCGGTGTTTTGATACAGAAGGACATGGTTATTGCTTACCTGTGCCCGATAGTTGAGGAAACACGAGGAAAACTACCTTACACATGACTTGGAATTAGCCGCCGTTATCTTTGCCTTGAAGATCTGGAGGCATTACCTCTACAGAGAGGAATTCTAGCTCTTTTGCGACCACAAAAGCCTCAGATACATATTCACTCAGCGGGACCTGAATATGAGGCAGCGGCAATGGATGGAGACCTTGAAAGACTTCAAGTTCGAGGTTTCTTACCATCCCGGTAAGGCTAACCTTGTGGCAGACGCACTGAGTCGCAAGAAGGCATTAGCATTTGCGGCTCCATTGATGATAGCAAAGTAGGACATGGTAGAGTTCGTGCGAGACTTTGAGCAGAAACTCAAGGTGGAGGAGCCATATGAGGGCATCACACATATTCGACTACAGCCCCTCATTGATGACAGGATTATCGCGGCTCAAGTAGACGATGAGCTGTTGGCGAAGATGAGAAGGCAGGCTAGCAGTGATGAGGACTCAGCGTGGAGCATTGGTACGGATGGGGGCTTACGTTACTGTGGCCGCCTATGCGTCCCGAACCTCCCTGACTTGAGGAAGGAAATTCTTAAGGCCACTCACGATTCTAGGATGGCTATGTATCCAAGCAATACGAAGATGTATCGTGACATGAAGAGGTCGTACTGGTGGGATAATATGAAGGCTCACATAACAGATTATGTATCCCGTTGTCTCATGTGCCAGTAGGTCAAGGAAGAGCATCGCCGACCTCCTGGTTTGCTTTAGCCCATGCCCATAGTAAAATGGAAGTGGGACTTCATCTCTATGGGTTTCATTTTAGGTTTACCGAAGACGAGGAAGGGTTATGATTCCATTTGGGTGATTGTGGACCGGTTGACGAAATCGGCTCATTTCCTCCCTATCAGAGTTTCGAATTCTGCAGACGAGTTGGCCAGGTTGTACATCAAAGAGATTGTACATCTGCATGGAGTTCCCTTGGAGATCATGTCGGACCGAGACACATGATTCACATCTATCTTCTGGACTCGTATCCAGGAAAGATGGGTGTGAAGTTGAAGTTCAGTACCTCATTCCACCCACAGACGACGGGCAGACGGAATGGGTGAATCAGATTCTGGAAGATATGTTACGGGCCTGTGTACTAGATTTCAAGGATAGTTGGGATGACCATCTTCCTTTTGCGGAGTTCGCCTATAACAAAAGCTTCCAGGCAAGTATTGGCATGGCTCCGTACGAGGCACTGTATGGGCATCCGTGTAGGCACCGCATTGCTGGGCAGAGGTTGGCGAGAAGAGCTTGATTGGCCCGGAGTTAGTTCAAGCGACTTCAAAGAAAGTCGACATCATCAGGCACCGACTTTTGACAGCGTAGAGCAGTCAGAAGAGCTACACCGATACGAGGTGGCGACCGCTAGAGTTTGAGGTCGGAGACCATGTATTCCTCAGAGTTTCCCGTATGAAGGGAGTCCTTCAGTTTGGCAAGAAGGGGAAGCTTACACCTCGATTCATTGGCCCATTCCAGATACTGGATCGAGTGGGAGCGGTAGTGTACCGCCTTCTTTGCCCACACCACTTGCGGGCGTGCATAACGTATTTCATGTATCTATGCTGAAGAAATTCGTTCCCAATCCTTCCCACATTATCAGATGGGAGCAGGTACAGTTGAGTGAGGACGCTACATATGTATTGCGACTGACGCGTATCCTAGACAGGAAGGAGCAGGTATTGCGTAGCAAGGTCATTCCACTTGTGAAAGTGCTGTGGATGCATCACAGAGAAGAAGAGGTTAATTAGGAGACAGAAGCCGAGGTTCGAAAGAACTACCCTTAGATTCTCGAGGAGTACGAGAAGGTATAATTTCGAGGACGAAATTTTTCTTTAAGGGGGGTAGGTTGTAACGTCTCGAAAAAATCCGTACAAAGACTCGAGTACCACCTCAGGCAAAAATTACCCAGGACTAAAATCTTTTAGAAATTAGGTTCATATTAGCAAGTGCTAAACTAGAGTGCTTATGAAATTAGCACTAATCACTTTAAATATGATCTGCAAGACCCAAAACGTACAGAATCATTGACGCTACATTACCCTGAAATCTAGAATCCATCCTTAAACTCGGTTGCTCTCGGGAGCACACCGAAACTTCGTATCAGACTTGGACCGCACGTCGAAAGTCCAATTACCCTGAAACTATACGAATATGACCGCATTACTGGACTTGACAACCCCCTCGGAAATTAAGTCTTAACTATGTCTAGAAATGCACAACTTGAGCCCGGAGTGAAGAGTGTGAGAAACGTGAAAATATTTAGAAATAAAAATTTGAATTTAAGTAATCTGAGTCGTGTCACTTGTCACGCCCCAAACTCGAAAATCGGATTCACAGGAATCCCGATTGCCGAATCCGGTGTTGACAGCCTCTGTAGTACCCCATTCTCGCCTCCTAACGTCCATACGCCAGGTTCCGATCCTAGGGTCCTACAAGGAAGTTTTTTTTTTATACATTTAATTCATAATAAGCAAAACCACAAGATTACCCAATTCACAAAGGCAACATCATCATCACATATCCACTAATATAATCATTTGAGTACAATACTGAAAGGGAAATACATAAATCGAAAATCAAGCACCAGAAGACCACTGCACGCTCCAAGCTCAACACTGCTGCAACCTAACATCACCTGCACGCATCTATCATGTATAAGCTTATAGAAAGCTTAGAGGGTGGTGTAAGTGTGTGCACAAGGTAGGTGTCAAGTATTCAATACAATGCCATGGTCATACAATACTGAAATTACCGATAATCCATAAATCATACAATATCGTAATAAGCAGAAATATTGATAAGATCATGAATTATCAGAGTAAGCAAAAATATTGATAAGATCATGAATTATCAGAGTAAGCAGAAATACGGACAAGTCCATGAGTCAATCAATGTCAGAATACGCAATATAGAACAACTATGCAAATGAGGAATCATAGATAATTATTAGAGTAAGCAGAAATATTGATAAGATCATGAATTATCAGAGTAAGCAGAAATACGGACAAGTCCATGAGTCAATCAATGTCAGAATACGTAATATAGAACAACTATGCAATGAGGAATCATAGATAGCCAAATATCAGATGCAGAGGATACAATACAATATACATTCCTGATGAGTAACACGGGTCTTACATCACTTGTAGGCCAAATATAAGGATTCAGACCGTCATAATCTGACCCAAATACACCCTTAGATCAGGAGAAATGTCCCACACATGTCGATGTACTTGTGGCCCTGATCGAGTGACCGTGACCATTGAACTGAAACTGGTCCGTCACGGCTGATCTGTAAATTCGATTGGTATAAAAGCTCAGCTTGACCTAGATCCATGGTCAGGGAGCTTAAGTCCGACCGCACGTGGAAAAGGGGTAACCAGAAGTGCTCCGTTGGACCAGAACGGCCCATATTTGGATAAAACCTGAGTATACCTTGGCCCTGGGGCCATTCCCATCAAACCTGGGCCTATATAAGGACCTTAAACCCTCTCCCTCTCACCCCATATGAATTTGATAAAACCCTACTAGAGAGAAGAGAAAAGAGAAGGGAAAAGAGAGAAAGTGAGAGTGAGAGTTGGAGATTCCTCCTCGGATTCGATCCCATTGCTCCTCGGCCTTAGCTACCGCATCTGCATCACTAATCCGGCATTTCTGACAACGTATTTGGGTAAGAAAACCAAACCTTAATCCGTTTTAGGGTTTCTGATAGTGTAGATTATCAAATAGCTAACCTAATTTATCTTATAGGTTGCCAAATCTGTCGTAGATAAAGACTTAGCTTTAAACTGAGTTCATTACAAGTCTACCGGCGAAAGGTGCGGACTATAAATGTATAGGTTATGGTTTTCAAGACTTTCAATATCAGTTAATGGTTTATTACTGTTGTGGGTGAAATTTCACATGCCAAATGCGATGTTTGTATTGCGTTTTTGATATATATGAACTATATTGAGATTAGTGTATTCCATATATATGTAAAAAGTATCATATATGTATGAAATATGAACATGTGTTTGCCATGATTAATTATCGTGTGTTTGTGCTAGTTGTATGTGTAATAACTCCTTGGCGAAAGGATTTGTCCTAATATGTGCTATCACCAACATACGTCATGTATGTTAGAATATGTAGTCTAAGTGTTTGTAGAAATGTCTGAATGAGCAAGTGTGTAATAAATTGTACTTTATATGGGCGTTGAGAAGAGATTCTCAACTACCTTAACGATATGTATGATTTCCTCCATGCAACTTACATTCTTTGTCTGTTTAACTTAGACACTGCTTATGTGTGAATTCATGTTTAAGTTAAAATCCATCAAATGCTCACATGTTTGTATGATTGGAATTGTTGATCCATTACTGTTCTGATTTGCTTGTATGAGTATCTGTTATAATTGAATGTGCTTGGGACTACGGAATAGTCCAGGCAATTGGTAACAGGTCCTAATATGGTGGCTGAGGTTGTCTCGCCACATAGGACGTGATCGATGAATTTGAGCCGTACTTGAGTTGTCAGCAGTGGTTAGGCCACACGGAGTGCTCACGCACTTCATATCGATTAGCTTAACGTGCACTCGTACTAATCAAGCTCGTCAAGTAACCTGATTGACCCGATGTATGTTCACCATGTATGGGCGCTACTGCTTGAATCTAAGATACCAAACTCACCAGTGAAAACTCTTTTAAACCTTGGTACCTCGATCCGCTAAGACTCATGAGTCGGACATGGTGGTATGGGACACCGTGGTCTAGCTGTCGGCCTACGCTGGGGTGACGAGCCTCCCCGTAGTGACTAGTGAGCAACCCAGACTCGTGAGCCGAATACGGTGGTATGGGATATTGTATTTGAGCTGTCGGCCTACACTAATAAGGTGACGAGCCCTTTGTAGTGACCTCGAGCATACACTAAGACTGCGTAGAGGCGACGAGCCCTTACCTAGCAACAAGAGTACACTAGGCCTGCACTGATAAGATGACGAACCCTTTGCAGCGACCTAGAACCATATCATCGTATGAGATTTACTAGGACTGACGACCCTAGAATGGATCAATGTTTGGGAATTGATATAAGGGAGGTACTTTAGCTTCTCAATTCTGCTGTATGAAAGGGACTAATAATAACTCGGTAATCACGCTCATGTCATCGCACTACATGTGCCCCGGTTTGAAGAGCACAGAGGGAAGAAAGCATGCCGCGACCGTCAGATGGTGTCGCACGAGGGAGTGTAGGCGAGGGCATGCATCATGCTTACATTTCATCCTTGCATTAATCGGAGTACTTAGGGATATTTGATTTTACTGCTTTATCATTACTGCTTGACTGAATTGAGAACATGTTAACCTTTGCTTTATTGTTCCACTGAGTTGATCACTCACTCCCACGTTCTGGGATGGTGTTCTGAACACCCACCAGACTCTGTCTTAGTTGCAGATGATGATGCGACTCAGGAGGCGGAGCCTGATTACTATGATGATTAGGACGAGTTCTCATATATGCAGTTCTCCGGGGGTTTCGCTTAGGCCATCCGGATCGATGGGGCCACAGGGTTTATTTTTATAGTTGAACTATTTTAAACTATTACATATATATATGATGACTCAGTGATGTATTCATACTCTGGAAACCGATCGTGATCTTTTAGTTCATACACATTTTTCAGTCTTCCGCTTGCGTTATATGAATTGATCTGAAGAATGAATTATTGTTTTGGTATAATCCCACTCATGATTAATGCACTAACACAGACAAAATTTAATCATCATTATCTATGCTACATAAGCGATGCGTTGGAACTCGTGGATTGAGTTTATGCTCGACCCCCGATTTTTAGGGCGTTACACATTTGCACAAGTCACAAGAGGATGAGGACCTGACCCATGATATGAACTTGATAGATACATTTGAAGATGATGAGTCTCTTTTAACGGAAACTCCTGAATCTCTGGATGTCTGCTTGGCGCACTTTGTGGATTCAAACTATCATATTGGCCAGGAAGTTGATGTCACTCCTTCCACTAACACTAAAATCTTACCATTACAGGTGGAAGAGATAGATTCTGAACTGGAGCCTAGAACCTCAGATTTTAAAGGGACTACGGAGAACAACCCTTTTGTTATTGAATTGTTTATGGTCTATCTTTCACCTCAGCCTACTAATATTAAGAATTATCTTCTATAGGTGAATCATATATACTTTGGACACCTTAGGAGATTAAAAGGAAACCTTATGTTGAGGTCCATAAATTTCTCTAGAAATTCATGCTCCAGGACATCCGAGCCTATTGCAAAAAGGGCTTTTAAATGATCTTGTTGAGGAACCTACTGAGGAATTTATCAAGATACTGGCTGGAGGAAGAACCTTGCTGCATGAATGAGTAGTTTTTTTCTATTTTCCTAGTTTATGTTTACTGCTTTCATAGATTTTAAGATTAGGGTAGTTTGCTTTCTGCTATTTAGGATAGTTTGCTTATCGTCTATCTAAGTCTTTTGACCTAACTCATCTTCACACTGATATCATTTGAAAAGCCACAAAATTCCTTATTCAGGTATTAGCTTTCCATCACTTCCATTTTCTTTTCTTTGCCTCTTTTTCATTAAATGCTTATTTCTTTAACATTGAGGAAAATGTAGATTTTTAGGTTGGGGAAGGGGGATTAGGTAAACTAATCAATGTTTTCTCAGTTTTGAGCAAATTTTTAAAAATTTCCAATGTTTTAAGTTAAAATTTATTAGGGAAGCGATGACTTGTGTACTTAAGAATGCTTTGAGTATGATAAGATAGAGATTGAATCTTGAATTGATGGAGTTTAATCATCTAAGTAACTTACCACCTAAGTTCTTGTGCGCAATTATTTTAGAGGTAGTTTGAATATCATGTTAATCTAGATCACAAGACACATTCAATTTATTTTCTGTAAGACATGCTAGAAGTTCTGATTGTAGTATGTGAATCATTGATAGATGGTGAGAATCGAGTCTGAAGAATTTTATCCACCTTAAAAGAAGAAAAGAACCAGTTAACAAATAGGAGATCGACAAAGAGGTCATGAAAAAGAATGAAAAGAATGAAAAATCTAGAAAAGAATGTAAAAATAAAGTATAGATAAAAAATGACCGTCGATATAAAATTAAAAATTGAAAAAAGAAGGAGCAGCGGATGAATTCGGAATCAGTACTTGAGTTCAAACCAATCTTGAAGTGATGAGCATGGCTAATATTATGAAACAATAGTATTTGTATAGAAAGTAAGTTGATTTTCACTGAGTACATTAAAAAATATGGTATATAGACTTATGCTCTGATTTGATTAACAAAGAACTTACTTGATTGGTTACCTATGTGATTTGGCTCTAGGGTTTTCAAATCTCACTTTCGTATCTTATTTCTACCCATTCATACTTGTGTAAACAAAAGATTGTCTTCCTAAAAAGTTTTGAACTGAGATTGAAGATTATTTTTCACATATTTTGTTCAGGACTAGCAAAATGCTGGTTGGGAGTTGTGATGAGGGTCAAATATTGCATATTATCCTCCATTTATTTCTTAGTTTTACAAACATAATATGGCTTAATGGTATATTTTACATGTGTTTGTGTTGCAAGGTGAATTTAAGGGCTTGGATTGGAAAGAATGCTAAAAGCATGGATTTAGTGCTCAAGAATTGCCAAAGTAAAGAAGGGATCTTTGAAGGCCAAGATTGAAGATTTTAAGACTCCAAGACCCAAGAAAACCAGGTGGTGAAGGAAAGAAGTCGAAAGAACAAGCGTAGAAATCACAAAGACTGTGTCATTGAGAACTTCTCAATAACATCGAAGATATCGTTTAATGACATCGAACATTGGCTAATGACATCGAATTTATGAAGGAAAATTAAGTTGGTTGCTGGACATATTGGGTGTTTTCTCTAACAATCAAAGACATGTTTGATGACTCGAAGAAAGGTGCTCGATAACATCGAACATTGCTCAATAGCATCGAATTTATTGAGGAATTATGAAGCAACTTGCTAGACTATTTTGGACACTTTATTGATGACTCGAAGACATGTTCGATGAATCTAAGCTTCACTTGATGACATCAAAGGAAGGTTCGATGACACAGAGACTTATGCAGTGCGAAAGAAGAAAAAGAGCGATTTTCGGATTTAAACCCATTCGATGACATTGAACGGGTTACACAATGTTTACATGGACTGCATAAATTTGATCCAATTTTGTGATTTTTCAGAACTTGTCTTATAAGTAGGGGTTTTGTAAGTCTTTCTAGGATATCTAGGGTTTGGAGAAGTAGAGCAAAAGTGCAGAGCCGCTTCCTAAAAGTTCTTCTTCTCTTCTTTCTTAGTTTTTCATGCTTTCTTCTAGGGTTTTAGATCTAATCACGTTTATGATTGACTAAACCTCTTAGCTAGGGTTAAGAGGTGAAGCTTGTAGCGTGATTAGGATGTTAACTTTGTTTAATTTTTAGTTTTTAATGGTTTGTTGTGACAAATTACAATAGATCTGCAATTGCTTTGAAATCTTCTTTTCCTGAATTGAGATTGTGAAGTTAGTAAGTCCCATTATTCACCATCGTCCCATAGGCATGTTAGGATGATGGATTCCTTCATAACCTTCTCAATTCTCTTATGATTGATTATGGAATTGGTAAATCCCATTGTTTACATTGTCTCCTGGGCATGGCTAGGTGATGGAATCACTCCCAAATCCTCACAACTCTCATCCATTGATGATTTGATCCATGAGAAGTTTAGAAATCTAACAAACCTCTTTTTACCAATTGGATAAGATAGGACTCTATCTCCAATTGTGTCCTTGAATCAAGTGAAGTAGCATCCTGAGAATCTACAAGTGGATCCTTAGAAACCCTAGTTCCCACCTTTAATTTCTTAAGTTTCTAATTTCATACATAACAATTACTCCATTTATTTTCAAATTTAGATTTACATCTTCTTCTAGTTCTACTTCTAGTTGCTTTTAGAACACACATGAGATTAGTCCCTGTGGATTCGACCTCGGTCTCACTAAGATTATTACTAAATCGTGACCCTACACTTAGAGTTGTGAACACTAGACATGGAGGAAGTGGTTAAAGATGAAGATTAGGCATGTATTTTGTTGAATTCTCTTTCGGTTTCGTATGAGTCATTTAAAGACTAGCATTGTGTACCGTTAAATCGTTCATGAGTGTGTAACATCCCGAATTTTCACGGCCAAAGTTCGTACTCGTGCCCGAGGAAACCGGGTGTTAATGATGTATAAATTGGATGCTTTTGAAAATCACACTTTTTTTTTCTTTGGATCACATTTAGATACATTCATGAAGGTAACATTCACAAGAATAAAATCAATTATATTGATTATTTCATTAGAGTAACAAAATTCTATAAATAATCAACTGCCTTCTCAATGGAAGCTTATTACATGTATTAAGTTCGCAGCGGAATTATAAAACTAAATCATAATATTATCTTCTTAATTTCTTTCAGTATAGTCTTCTATAGGGAGATGGTCCTCTAGGTCTTCAATTTGTATATCACCTGCATCATCTGTACGGTTGGGAGAGGGTCAATGCCCTATTCATAGTGAAGGTTATCCTTTAAGATTAACAATAATTTAAGAGATTCATAAAAGGAATGTAAGAGTTCTGATATGTCCCGTAGTCCAGTAATATGAGGGTATTAGCATGCATAAACAACCTACGTGAGGTGCATGCTTAGCAAAGCGTGTACGACTCATCATACGTAGTGATAATCACAATGCGGAAAATAGTTTCATGATATCCAGCTCGACCCACACTCTCAATATATGGATATTCGTCGGCATGGTCGACGCTATTGTGGATTTATGTGAACACCTCAAGGCGCACAACACATGAGTCAGATGAATTACATAACATGATTTATTCATGAATCGACTATTTGTGACACTAATCCCGAAAGTGATGTGACACTGCATTTACGAATTACACACATCAATTTCTACACCACTACCTAAAACCCATGGAAGTACGTGACGACCAAGAGGATCTCTACCCAGAGCGCATTACGTCCATGACAGATTATTTGAATCACTAGTTGTGATACATCTGACCACATCACTTGTACTTATAAAGAATACAAACTGAATCATGGTGGTTTTGAAATATTAAGACACATACCCAAGCCTTAAAGATAAATAGCACAAGGTCCACAAGGTCAATATAATAAAGAAAAAAGTGATAATGGTCAACTCAAACAGTGATAATGACCAAGATAACCAATAAGAGAGTGACAATGGTCAACTCAATAAAAGAAGAGTATTAATGGCTATCTCAACAAATAGAAAAGCGGCAACGGTCAGTTCAATAATAAGGAGAGTGGTAATGGCCAGCTCAATAAAAGAAGAGTAGCAATGGCTAACTCAATAAATAGAAGAGCGGTAACGGCCAATTCAATAATAAGGAGAGTGGCAGGGCCAACTCAATAAATTTGATAAGGCAAGGGCAAGGCTTGTATCCATGGCCCCACATAAAATCAGAAAGATCACTTGAAATCAACATTATACTATATTCCAAAGGCAAATAATTGATGGTAAAACATATAATTGAAGGGAAGATTCAAGTAATATGAAGGCATGTAAAAGGAAAGATAAAATAACATGAGGGTATGTAAAAGGTAAGATGAAATAGCAGGAAGACATGTAAAAGGCATGATGAATATAACAACTTAAATTAGTGTAAGCTTAAAGGATAAAACCCTCACCTTGAGCTCGACTCAAACCTGGTCCTGAGTTAGTCCAGGACTTAGCAAGTCAACTCGGTACACAATCTTTCTCTCTCTCTCTCATGTCTTCTCTTTCTTTCTTTCTTTCACTACGAGAAAAATGGGCAAAGGTTATGGACAAAAATCATAGCAAAAGCCCTTTTACTACGGATATGATCCGTAGCATGTCTGTCGCTATTGGTGGGGTAGCTAAAGATCCAGCTACGGACTAAATCCGTAGCAATAGATAAAATTGCTAAGGATATAGTCCATAGCAATAGATACCAATAGCTACGAACAAAAGCCATAGCTATACCAATGGATTATATTTCTACCTATTTTTTAAAAAATTGTCATAATACGACCTGTTTCCATTGCAAGAACTTGCTGTCATTGATAACTCATCTAAGCTTAATGCTGAAAGAAATAGTACATAAAATGCAATCAGAAAAAAATGAAACGATGCGTTTATTACAAATAGCAATCAAATCATATAATGCATCCTACATTCACATTTCTAAATAAACAATACTTCACTTTGCTCAACCTATCATAAGAATTATAACTACGGCGTGCCCTCATGTATAAGAAATAAATACACTCCAACATAGTAAACTCCCTCTATATGCATTCAATAATGCTCACATTTTTACAGAATTTTCTTCCTTCAGATGATCAATTTCAGCAAATGTAGAAGATAGACCTTCTTCTTTCCTTGAAACTGCATATGTAACTTCTATGGTCTTCGACACAAGATCACTTTCATCCTCCAATGACTTCTTTAGTTTGTCAGCCTGTATAAAATAGCATTTGTAGACACAATCAATCAAGCATACCTTTGTACACATCTCAAAAGGAAGAAAGACAAAAAAAAAAACACTTATATATGGAGAAAAAAAACACTTAGGAAATCGGGTTCAGGTTTGAGATCGGGTTTAGTTTGGGTTATCAAGTTTAGGTTTAGGTTAAGGAGTTGAGCTTAGGATTAGGTGTAGGTTTAGGTTTAAGGATTTGAGAATATATTTAGGTTTTAGGTTTAGGTTTAGGTTTTAGGTTTAGGTTTAGGTTATAGGTTTAGGTCATAGGTTTTAGCTTTAGGGAATTGAGAATAGGTTAAGGTTTAGGTTTAGGAAATCGGGTTCGGGTTTGAGATCGGGTTTAGTTTGGGTTTTCAAATTTAGGTTTAGGTTTAGGTTAGGGAGTTGAGATTAGGATTAGGTGTAGGTTTAGGTTTAGGGATTTGAGAATACATTTAGGTTTTAGGTTTAGGTTTAGGTTATAGGTTATAGGTTTAGGTTTAGGTTTTAGGTTTAGGCTAAGGTTAGGTTATAGGTTATAGGTTATAAGTTAAGGTTTAGTTTATAGGTTTTAGTTTAGGTTAAGGTTATAGGTTTAGGTTTAGGTTTTAGGTTTAGGCTAAGGTTAGGTTATAGGTTATAGGTTATAAGTTAAGGTTTAGTTTATAGGTTTTAGTTTAGGTTAAGGTTATAGGTTTAGGTTTAGGTTTAGGTTAAGGTTAAGGTTTAGGTTTAGGTTATAGGTTATAGGTTATAGGTTAAAGCTTTAGGGAATTGAGAATAGGTTAAGGTTTAGGTTTAGGAAATTGGGTTCGGGTTTGAGATCGGGTTTAGTTTGGGTTTTCAAGTTTAGGTTTAGGTTAAGGAGTTGAGATTAGGATTAGGTGTAGGTTTAGGTTAAAAGATTTGAGAATACATTTAGGTTATAGGTTTAGGTTATAGGTTTAGGTTAAGGTTTAGGTTTAAGTTATATGTAATAGGTTATATGTTATTGCTTTAAGGAATTGAGAATAGGTTAAGGTTTAGGTTTAGGAAATCGGGTTCGGGTCTGGGATCGGGTTTAGGTTTGGGTTTTCAAGTTTAGGTTTAGGTTTAGGTTAGGGAGTTGAGATTAAGATTAGGTGTAGGTTTAGGTTTTGGGATTTGAGAATACATTTAGGTTTTAGGTTTAGGTTTAGGTTATAGGTTATGGGTTTAGGTTTTAGGTTTAGGTTTAGGTTATAGGTTATGGGTTTTAGGTTTAAGTTTAGGTTTTAAGTTATAGGTTTAGGTTTAGGTTAAGGTTAGGTTATAGGTTAAGGTTTAGGTTATAGGTTTTAGTTTAGGTTAAGGTTATAGGTTTAGGTTTAGATTAAGGTTTAAGTTTAGGTTATAGGTTATAGGTTATAGGTTAAAACTTTAGGGATTTGAGAATAGGTTAAGGTTTAGGTTTAGGAAATCAGGTTTGGGTTTGAGATCGAGTTTAGTTTGGGTTTTCAAGTGTAGGTTTAGGTTAAGGAGCTGAGCTTAGGATTAGGTGTAGGTTTAGGTTTAAGGATTTGAGAATATATTTAGGTTTTAGGTTTAGGTTTAGGTTTTAGGTTTAGGTTTAGGTTATAGGTTTAGGTCATAGGTTTTAGCTTTAGGGAATTGAGAATAGGTTAAGGTTTAGGTTTAGGAAATCGGGTTCGGGTTTGAGATCGGGTTTAGTTTGGGTTTTCAAATTTAGGTTTAGGTTTAGGTTAGGGAGTTGAGATTAGGATTAGGTGTAGGTTTAGGTTTAGGGATTTGAGAATACATTTAGGTTTTAGGTTTAGGTTTAGGTTATAGGTTATAGGTTTAGGTTTAGGTTTTAGGTTTAGGCTAAGGTTAGGTTATAGGTTATAGGTTATAAGTTAAGGTTTAGTTTATAGGTTTTAGTTTAGGTTAAGGTTATAGGTTTAGGTTTAGGTTTTAGGTTTAGGCTAAGGTTAGGTTATAGGTTATAGGTTATAAGTTAAGGTTTAGTTTATAGGTTTTAGTTTAGTAAGGTTTTAGGTTTAGGTTAAGGTTATAGGTTTAGGTTAGGTTTAGGTGTAGGTTATAAGTTATAGGTTATACGTTAAAGCTTTAGGGAATTGAGAATAGGTTAAGGTTTAGGTTTAGGAAATCAGGTTCGGGTTCAGGATCGGGTTTAGGTATGGGTTTTTAAGTTTAGGTTTAGATTAAGGAGTTGAAAATAGGATTAGGTGTAGGTTTAGGTTTAAGGATTTGAGAATACATTTAGGTTTTAGGTTTAGGTTAAGGTTATAGGTTTAGGTTAAGGTTATAGGTTTAAGTTATATGTAATAGGTTATATGTTATTGCTTTAAGGAATTGAGAATCGGTTAAGGTTGAGGTTTAGGAAATCAGGTTCGGGTTCCGGATCGGGTTTAGGTTTGGGTTTTCAAGTTTAGGTCTAGGTTTAGGTTAGGGAGTTGAGATTAAGATTAGGTGTAGGCTTAGGTTTTGGGATTTGAGAATACATTTAGGTTTTAGGTTTAGGTTTAGGTTTTAGGTTATAGGTTAAGGTTTAGGTTTTAGGTTTTAGGTTTGGGTTTTAGGTTTAAGTTTAGGTTTTAGGTTTTAGGTTTAGGTTTAGGTTAAGTTAGGTTATGGGTTTAGGTTTAGGTTAGGTTTTAGTTTAGGTTAAGGTTTAGGTTTAGGTTTAGGTTAAGGTTTAGGTTTAGGTTTTAGGTTTTAGGTTAAGGTTAAGTTTAGGGTTTAGATTAGGTTAAGGTTTAGGTTTAGGTATGGTTTTGGTTTTGATTTTTGGTTTTAAGTTTAGGTTAAGGGTTTAGGTTTAGGATGGTTTAACCAATAGAATATATTTGGTTTTAGGTTTAGGTTTAGGTTTTAGGTTTAGGTTTAGGTTAGGTTTAGGTTAGGTTTTAGTTTAGGGAATTAGATAGGTTAAGGTTTAGGTTTAGGAAATGGGTTCGGTTTTAGATCGGGTTTAGTTTGGGTTTTCAAATTTAGGTTTAGGTTTAGGTTAGGGAGTTGAGATTAGGATTAGGTGTAGGTTTAGGTTTAGGGATTTGAGAATATTTAGGTTTTAGGTTTAGGTTTAGGTTAGGTTAGGTTTAGGTTTAGGTTTTAGGTTTAGGTAAGTTAGGTTTAGGTTATAGGTTTAAGTTAAGGTTTAGTTTAGGTTTTGTTTAGGTTAAGGTTAAGGTTTAGGTTTAGGTTTTAGGTTTAGGTAAGGTTAGTTATAGGTTTAGGTTATAGTTAAGGTTTAGTTTAGGTTTTGTTTAGGTTAAGGTTAAGGTTAGGTTTAGGTTTAGGTTAAGGTTAAGGTTTAGGTTTAGGTTTAGGTTTAGGTTAAGGTTAAAGTTTAGGGAATTAAATAGGTTAAGTTTAGGTTTAGGAAATTGGGTTGGGTTCAAGTGTTTACGTTTGGGTTTTAATTTAGGTTTAGGTTAAGGTTGAAGTTTAGGTTAAGGTTTGTTAATAGGTTATAATTTAGGTTTAGGTTTAGGTTAGGTTTAGGTTAAGGTTTAGGTTTAGGTTAAGTATAGGTATAGGTTATGGTTTAGGGAAATTAGAATAGGTTAAGGTTTAGGTTTAGGAATGGGGTGTTATGTTTAGGTTTGGGTTTTGAAGGTTAGGTTTAGGTTTAGGTAGGGTTATAGGTGGGGTTTAGGTTTGGGTTTAGTTTAGTTTAGGTTTTAGGTTTAGGTTTAGGTTAAGGTTAGGGTTTAGGTTTTAGGTTGGTTTAGGTTTAGGTTTTAGGTTTAGGTTTAGGTTTAGGTTATGGGTTTAGGTTTTAGGTTTAGGTTTAGGTTATAGGTTATGGGTTTTAGGTTTAGGTTTAGGTTTTAGGTTAAGGTTTAGGTTTTTAGGTTAGGTTTAGGTTTAGGTTTAGGTTATGGTTTAGTTTAGGTTAGGTTAGGTTTAGGTTTAGGTTAAGGTTTAAGTTTGGTTATGGTTATAGGTTAAGGTTTAAGTTTAGGGTTTAGGTTAGGTTTAGGTTTAGGTTAAATTTGGGTTTGGGTTTAGGTTTAGTTTAGGTTTAAGTGTAGGTTTAGGTTAGGTGTTGAGTTTAGGTTTAGGTTAGGTTTAGGTTTAGGTTTGGATAGTTTTAGGTTTTAGGTTTAGGTTTAGGTTTTAGTATAGTTTAGGTTAGGTTTAGGTTTAGGTTTAGGTTTAGGAATTGTAATGGTTAAGGTTTAGGTTTAGGAAATGGGTAGGTTTGGTTTAGGTTTAGTTTGGGTTTTCGATTTAGGTTTGGTTTAGGTTAGGGATTTGAGATTAGGTTTAGGTTTAGGTTTAGGTTTAGGATTTGGAATAGTTAGGTTTTAGGTTTAGGTTTAGTTTAGGTTATAGGTTTGTTTAGGTTTAGTTAGGTTAGGTTAGGTTTAGGTTATAGGTTATAGGTTAAGGTTTAGTTTATAGTTATAGGTTATAGGTTAAGGTTTAGGTTGAGGTTTTAGGTTTAGGTTTAGGTTATAGGTTTAGGTTTAGGTTTTAGGTTTAGGTTAAGGTTAGGTTATAGGTTATAGGTTATAAGTTAAGGTTTAGTTTATAGGTTTTAGTTTAGGTTAAGGTTATAGGTTTAGGTTTAGGTTTAGGTTAAGGTTAAGGTTTAGGTTTAGGTTATAGGTTATAGGTTATAGGTTAAAGCTTTAGGGA
Organism: Magnolia sinica; assembly: GCF_029962835.1. Taxonomy (NCBI): domain Eukaryota; kingdom Viridiplantae; phylum Streptophyta; class Magnoliopsida; order Magnoliales; family Magnoliaceae; genus Magnolia; species Magnolia sinica. The sequence continues at coordinate 76,979,825 of NC_080585.1, forward strand.
ATTGAGAATAGGTTAAGGTTTAGGTTTAGGAAATTGGGTTCGGGTTTGAGATCGGGTTTAGTTTGGGTTTTCAAGTTTAGGTTTAGGTTAAGGAGTTGAGATTAGGATTAGGTGTAGGTTTAGGTTAAAAGATTTGAGAATACATTTAGGTTATAGGTTTAGGTTATAGGTTTAGGTTAAGGTTTAGGTTTAAGTTATATGTAATAGGTTATATGTTATTGCTTTAAGGAATTGAGAATAGGTTAAGGTTTAGGTTTAGGAAATCGGGTTCGGGTCTGGGATCGGGTTTAGGTTTGGGTTTTCAAGTTTAGGTTTAGGTTTAGGTTAGGGAGTTGAGATTAAGATTAGGTGTAGGTTTAGGTTTTGGGATTTGAGAATACATTTAGGTTTTAGGTTTAGGTTTAGGTTATAGGTTATGGGTTTAGGTTTTAGGTTTAGGTTTAGGTTATAGGTTATGGGTTTTAGGTTTAAGTTTAGGTTTTAGGTTATAGGTTTAGGTTTAGGTTAAGGTTAGGTTATAGGTTAAGGTTTAGGTTATAGGTTTTAGTTTAGGTTAAGGTTATAGGTTTAGGTTTAGATTAAGGTTTAAGTTTAGGTTATAGGTTATAGGTTATAGGTTAAAACTTTAGGGATTTGAGAATAGGTTAAGGTTTAGGTTTAGGAAATCAGGTTTGGGTTTGAGATCGAGTTTAGTTTGGGTTTTCAAGTGTAGGTTTAGGTTAAGGAGCTGAGCTTAGGATTAGGTGTAGGTTTAGGTTTAAGGATTTGAGAATACATTTAGGTTTTAGGTTTAGGTTTAGGTTTAGGTTAAGGTTTAGGTTTAGGTTATATGTTATAGCTTTAGGGAATTGAGAATAGGTTAAAATTTAGGTTTAGGAAATCGGGTTCGGGTTCGGGATCGGGTTTAGGTTTGGATTTTCAAGTTTAGGTTTAGGTTTAGGTTAGGGAGTTGAGATTAGGATTAGGTGTAGGTTTAAGTTTAGGGATTTGAGAATACATTTAGGTTTTAGGTTTAGGTTTAGGTTTTAGGTTATAGGTTTAGGTTTAGGTTAAGGTTAGGTTATAGGTTATAGGTTATAGGTTAAGGTTTAGGTTATAGGTTTTAGTTTAGGTTAAGGTTATAGGTTTAGGTTTAGGTTAAGGTTTAGGTTATAGGTTATAGGTTATAGGTTATAGGTTAAAGCTTTACAGAATTGAGAATAGGTTAAGGTTTAGGTTTAGGAAATCGGGTTGGGGTTTGAGAACGGGTTTAGTTTAGGTTTTCCAGTTTAGGTTTAAGTTAAGGAGTTGAGATTAGGATTTGGTGTAGGTTTAGGTTTAAGGATTTGAGAATACATTTAAGTTTTAGGTTTAGGTTTAGGTTATAGGTTATAGGTTTAGCTTAAGGTTTAGGTTTAGGTTATATGTTATAGCTTTAAGGATTTGAGAATAGGCTAATGTTTAGGTTTAGGAAATTGGGTTCGGGTTCATGATCGGGTTTAGGATTGGGTTTTCAAGTTTAGGTTTAGGTTTAGGTTAGGGAGTTGAGATTATAATTAGGTGTAGGTTTAGGTTTAGGGATTTGAGAATACATTTAGGTTTTAGGTTTAGGTTTAGGTTTTAGGTTTTAGGTTTAGGTTTAGGTTTTAGGTTTAGGTTAAGGTTAGGTTATATGTTATAGGTTTTAGGTTTTAGTTTAGGTTAAGGTTATAGGTTTAGGTTTAGGTTAAGGTTTAGGTTTAGGTTATAGGTTAAAGCTTTAGGGATTTGAAAATAGGTTAAGGTTTAGGTTTAGGAAATCGGGTTCAGGTTTGAGATCGGGTTTAGTTTGGGTTTTCAAGTTTAGGTTTAGGTTAAGGAGTTGAGCTTAGGATTAGGTGTAGGTTTAGGTTCAAGGATTTGAGAATACATTTAGGTTTTAGGTTTAGGTTTAGGTTTAGGTTAAGGTTTAGGTTTAGGTTATATGTTATAGCTTTAGGGAATTAAGAATTGGTTAAGGTTTAGGTTTAGGAAATCGGGTTCGGGTTCGGGATCGGGTTTACGTTTGGGTTTTCAAGTTTAGGTTTAGGTTTAGGTTAGGGAGTTGAGATTAGGATTAGGTGTAGGTTTAGGTTTAGGGATTTGAGAATACATTTAGGTTTTAGGTTTAGGTTTAGGTTATAGGTTATAGGTTATAGGTTTAGGTTAAGGTTTTAGGTTTAGGTTATTGTTAGGTTATAGGTTAACGTTTAGGTTATAGGTTTTAGTTTAGGTTAAGGTTATAGGTTTAGGTTTAGGTTTAGGTTACAGGTTATAGGTTATAGGTTAAAGCTTTAGAGAATTGAGAATAGGTTAAGGTTTAGGTTTAGGAAATCGGGTTCGGGTTCGGGATCGGGTTTAGGATTGGGTTTTCAAGTTTAGGTTTAAGTTTAGGTTCGGGAGTTGAGATTACGATTAGGTGTAGGTTTAGGTTTGGGGATTTGAGAATACATTTAGGTTTTAGGTTGAGGTTTAGGTTTTAAGTTATAGGTTTAGGTTTAGGTTTTAGGTTTAAGTTAAGGTTAGGTTATAGGTTTTAGTTTAGGTTATAGATTTTAGTTTAGGTTAAGGTTATAGGTTTAGGTTTAGGTTAAGGTTTTAGGTTTAGGTTATAGGTTAAAGCTTTAGGGATTTGAGAATGGGTTAAGGTTTAGGTTTAGGAAATCGGGTTCGGGTTTGAGATCGGGTTTAGTTTGGGTTTTCAAGTGTAGGTTTAGGTTAAGGAGTTGAGCTTAGGATTAGGTGTAGGTTTAGGTTTAAGGATTTGAGAATACATTTAGGTTTTAGGTTTAGGTTTAGGTTTTAGGTTTAGGTTAAGGTTATAGGTTTAGGTTATAGGTTTTAGCTTTAGGGAATTGAGAATAGGTTAAGGTTTAGGTTTAGGAAATCGGGTTCGGGTTTGAGATCGGGTTTAGTTTGGGTTTTCAAGTGTAGGTTTAGGTTAAGGAGTTGAGCTTAGGATTAGGTGTAGGTTTAGGTTTAAGGATTTGAGAATACTTTTAGGTTTTAGGTTTAGGTTTAGGTTTTAGGTTTAGGTTAAGGTTATAGGTTTTATCTTTAGGGAATTGAGAATAGGTTAAGGTTTAGGTTTGAGATCGGTTTTTGTTTGGGTTTTCAAGTTTATGTTTAGGTTTAGGTTAGGGAGTTGAGAATAGGATTAGGTGTAGGTTTAGGTTTAAGGATTTGAGAATACATTTAGGTTTTAGGTTTAAGTTTAAGTTTTAGGTTATAGGTTTAGGTTAAGGTTATAAGTGCAAGTTATAGTTTTTGTTATAGGTTTAGGTTTAGGTTTAGGATTTGAGAATAGGTTTATATAACGCCCTAAAATTCGGGGGTCGAGCATAACTCAGCTCCTGAGTTCCAAAACATCACTTATACAACATATTTAATGATGGATGTATGTTGACTATATTAGTGCATAAAACATGAAATAGATCAAGCCAAAGCACAGATATAATTCAGGGATAAGTGAAGAAAGCAAGCGGAAGACTTATAGAAATATATGTGTACAAGTGTAAATCCCTGAAGTACATATACAAACCAGGTCGTATGAAAGTGTTACTTATCAAAATTATAAGTATCAAGTTACATCATTTAAATTTCCAAAAATAATCCCAGCATCCCGCGCATCAGAACGAGGCTCGCTAGAACCCGTCTAAAAACTGCATATAAGAGAAAGCAGCCTCATCATCATCCATCTCCCGCTCTGGCTCAGAAGTCGCATCAACATCTGCAACATCAGAACCTAAGACAGAGTCTGGTGGGTGTTTAACACTGCCCCAGAACGCAGGAGTGAGTGATCAACTCAGTGGAACAATAAGGCACTGGTTAACATGTTATCAGTTCAATCAAGCAGTAGTGATAAAGCAGAACAATTAAATAAATCCTAAGTACTCTTATTAATGCAAGGATGTATGCAAAATGATGCGTGCCCTCACGCGTACACCCTTAGCATCTTCATCTTACGTTACGCATGACACCACCTCAAAGTGCGCCACATCTACAAAGCACATGCAAATGCGGTGCATAGATATGATTACCAAGTTGTTATTAGTCCATTTCATACAGCAGAATTGGGAAGCTAAGATACCTTCTTCATGTCACCATCCAAACAGTGATCCATTCTAGGGTCGTCAATCCTAGTCGTCTCATACGATCATATATTTGAGGTCGTAACAAAGGGCTCGTCACCAATCAATGCACGCCTTTCATACCTTTATTACCACAGTTCGGCTCGTCACCTCATTGCGGTATCCAGGTATGCTCGAGGTCACTACAAAGGGCTCGTCACCAATCAATGTAGGCCGACAGCACGAATATAGTGTCCCATACCACCATAATCGGCTCACGAGTTTAGTTGCTCACTGATCACTACGGGGAGGCTCGTCACCCCAGCGTAGGTCGACAGCTCGACCACGGTGTCCCATACCACCATGTCCTGCTCATGAGTCTTAGCGGATCAAGGTACCATGGTTAATAGGATTTCACTAGTAAGTTTGGTACCCTAGATTCAAGCAGTAGCGTCCATACATGGTGAACATACATTGGACAATCGGGTTACTTGACGAACTCGACTAGCACGAGTGCACGTTGGGTTAAACGACATAGAGTGCGCAAACAGTCCGCGTGGCCAAACCACTGCTGACAACTCTAATACGACTCGAGTTCGTCTAATCACGTCCTACGTGGCGAAAGTAACCTCAGCCACGATCATAAAGCAGATTACCGATTTTCTGGACTAATACATAGTCCCAAACACATTACACTACAATAGATATTCATATAGAATGTAAAACAGTAATGGAACAACAACTTAAATCAAGTGGTATTCAAGCATTTGAAGAATATCAACTTAACATAAATGTAAGCATAAGTAATGCTTGAATTTAAATAACATGGAATGTAACTTGCATAAAGGAAATCATGCACATCAATAGGAGTGTTGAGAATCACTTCTCAACGCCCGCAATTAGTGTAATAAGTTACACTTTAGATCATTCGGGCATTTCTACAAACACTTAGAATACATGATACAACATACATGACGTATGTTGAAAAACAAGCATTTGGACAATTCCTTTTACCAAGGAGTTGTCATACATACATCTAGCATACATACATGACAAATAATCATGGCAAACACAAGTGCATATTTTATACGTATACGGTACTTCATACATACACATAGGATACACAAATCTTAATATAACACATGCATATCAGGAACGCAACATAAACACAATATTTGACATGTGAAATCTCATCCATAACAAGAATAAATCATTAACTGGCATTAAAAGCCTTGAAAAACATATCCTACACACTTAAAGTCCGCACCTTAAGCAAGGAAAGAACACCGAACTGATTTAGACGAGTTGTCTTCGTCAACAGCGACAAATTTCCCTAAAGCAAGGATAGAAATGAGATACCACAACACCAAGGCTAATCTAAGCTCTAACACAGATTAGGGTTAGGTTAACTTACCTCAAGATGAACTCAGAATCGTCAGAATAACGATTCAAAGTGAAGGTTCAAGGATGAAGAAAAACAGGAAAGAATCCAAGATGATTCACCAACTTCTCTCTCACTTTCTCTCTCTTTTCCACTCTCTCTCCAAGCTAGGGTTAGAAAATTCGTATGGAAAAGAGAGCTAGAGTTTAAGGACTATAAATAGGCCTCAAAATGATGAAAATAACCCCAGGGACAAGGTATACTTAGGTTATAACCAAAGCAAGCCTCTCTCGATCCAACGAAGCACTTCTGGTGGGCCAAATACCACAAAAGGTCAGACTTGAGCTCACTGAACATGGATCTAGGTCACGCTGAGTTTTCGTACCGACCGGCTCTTCAGATCAGCCGTGGCGGACCACACTCAATTCAACGGTCACGAAATCTCGATCAAGTCCACAAGCACAAGGATATGCCTGGGCCACCTTCCCTGATCAGAGGGTGAAATTGGGTCAGAATCCAACGGTCAGATTGCTTAAAATCATCGCGCAAGCGACACGACTCAGATTTCATAAAAGCTTATTAAATTTCCAACCGTTCTCACACTCTTCACTCCGAACTCAAACAAATCAACCCAGAACATCACATGGACTTGATTTTTGAGGTGATAGTCAAGCCCAACATAGTGACCGCAACAGCCTAAGATCATCGCTATCGGACTTTTGACGCACGGTCCAGGTCCGATCCAGAACTTTCAAAAATTCCCCAGAACAACTGGATTTAGCGATGGTTCCCAGATTTCAGAGTGACATAGCGCAACTAATCTACAAGTTTTGAGCCATGCAGATACAATTTAAAGTGATTGATGCGAATTTCACAAGCAATCAAGTATAACGCTAATTACCCCAAAAACAACTACTTAGGGAAAGATTAGCACAAAAATTTCCAAGGTTGTTATAGTTTAGGTTATAAGTATAGGTTTAGGTTAGGTTATAGGTTAAGGTTTAGGGAATTGAGTTTAGGTTATAGGTTATAGGTTATAGGTTTAGGTTAAGGTTTAGGTTATAGGTTTTGGGATTTGAGAATAGGTTTAGGTTATCAGTATAGGTTTAGGTTAGGTTGTAAGTTAAAGTTTAGGGAATTGAGTTTAGGTTATAGGTTTAGGTTATAGTTTATAGGTTTAGGTTGTAGTTATAGGTTTTGGGATTTGAGAATAGGTTTAGGTTATAGGTTAAGGGTGTGGTCCCTGCAAATACAGATATAAACATGGCCTGCTCCAATTGGCCAGGCCCTTCCAATGCTATCCATAGGAAATGGATAGCTTCATCATGGTCATTACAGCGGTTCCCATCTTTTAGGGACCCCCGCTCAACATCCGGTTTGCTCCATCAATTTCGAATAAATACATAAACGTGGCCTGTCCAAATGGTCAGGCCCCTCCAATGCTGTCCATAGGAAATGGACAACTTCATCATGGTCATAGCAGCGGTTCCCACCTTCCAGGGACCCCCGCTCATCCGGATAGCTCTGATGCACATCCGGGTCTGCTCCATTAATTTCAAGCAAATACATAAACACGACCTGTCCCCGGGATCCACTGAATTCGTCTGATCCAGGGATCCAAGGAAGCCGGATACTATAATTATGAACTGGAACATGAGAGCAGAGAAGTGTTACTCACTTGTTCACTTTAACCCAAGTAACTTTTAGTGTTTCCTTCTTTTCATCAAGCTCTTCAATCACCTTCTTGATTTTTGACTTATCATTATAAGAAGAGAAGAATACAATAAACAAACAACTTCAGACATAAACAAATTGAATTTTTTTTTAAAAAAGATGAGATCCTTTACAAGCTGAGAAATACAACAATATACCTCAATGATGTTTTTCTTGGATAATAAGTCATTGTATTCATCTTCAGCTTTCTCGAACATTGTCATAACTTTTTTATTGACCCTCTTCTCAAGGCTGAAAGCAATCAATCAGATTAACTGAGATGCATATCCATTAACATTCCTCTTTAAAAAAAATGCAAAACCAAACATCAATTAGGTGTTGAATCATACTATTTCATTGTCATGGAAAAGAAAACAAAGAAGTGTGTGCTCTTGAATGCAAAACCAAACATCAATTATGTGTTGAATCATACTATTTCATTGATTTTCTAGGGAAGCATACTCTTGAATGACTGCGTCCTTCTCCATGAAATTCTGTAATAAAAGCAAAGAGAACACAACAAAGAAACATAAGAAAAAGAAAGAAATTTCTCACATATGAATGGAAGCCTTGAAAGAAAAGCAGCTTCTCAAATTCTCATGAAGCCTATACCTGAGAAATGTCACGAATAAAAGAATAGATACCTAAGGGTTTGTGAGATATCCTATCGTCCCCCCAAGCCGTCAAAGCAAAGCATATACACCGAACTTATAGTGTATTAACTAGGCCATCTCACCCGAAAACAAATAAATTAAATAAAAATGAAGGAAGAAGAGGATTGCAAATACTAGCTTAGCTGTTAGCTGTCCTCAGCCTCTTCTGAGCTTGTTGATGTGAGTCCTCCCCACTGCTAGCCACCCTCGAGTGGGCCACTGCACGGTTGCTTGATGAGGGGTCGTCATGATCCTACAAGTTCCAAAACTCATCAGTCTATTTTCTCTTCTTTGCTGTTCAAGAGGAAAAACAATAAATACAGCAACAATTTGTATTCTATATGGGAATTAAGGCCAAATATCTAGGGTTGGGATTTTACAATGTGGGAGATTTTTAGGGCCACACATCTAGGAATATTGCATGATGATAAGGCCCTTGACACCCAACTAACAGAAACGCTTGAATTTAGAAATGGCCAAAACTACCTTAGCACTAGATATTGTGGTTGATGGCCTGCTATTTGCTCGCTTGCCGAGATCAATCTACACTGAAATGCTGGCTTGTGACAGATCTACGCCGGAGCTTTGCAATGCCTGTGTTAGAGAATTCAACAACCTGTTTAACACCAACACATATGGTAATCAACTTATAATTCATATGTAATACCAATGAAAGACTCAGCACACTGCAGATTAAAATAAGAAAACAAGTCCAAATAATGACTTGGTGACTATTATGGAAAAAACGACCCGTAACTGCCATTACTCCCCGTAATGCAATAACAATCTGTTACAAGGTAGATGCAGGGTTTTAACAGCTTTACAGTCCGTATTGTAAAGGTAATGACAGTGGTCATTATGAAATACCTTCGTGAGGAGCTAAAACAAACTTTGAAAGTTGAAATAACAGCAAGCATATGAAATAAGCATACTCACCCTTGAGAATATATGCTAGACACGCGAATTGTGCCCCTTCAACTGCCAGCTCCTCTTGTTCATTCAGATTATCAATGTCAGTTGGGCACGACCTCTGCCATAAATGCGGTTGAGGTCAAGATGCCATGTTCTCCACATCTGACATCAATCTCTATGTAGGTAGAAAAAATCAAGATATCAGAGGTTTCCAAGATAGTGGCAACAACTTGTTATGGAGTAAGCTAACCTGGTTAAAATGTTGTTGCAGCTTCTCATTTGTGAAATTAATGCAGAACTGCTAAAATTGTTTACCATGAAATATAAGAAAATATCAAACACGCAATTTGTAATATATAGTGCAGGGGCTGCACACAGGTCCACTGCCTGATTTTTTTTGCTGGTTTCAGCCCAGATGGAAGGCCCAATTGAGGTCTGGCTTGGACTGATTTGCTGCCCATAAAAAGCCTAGCTGTAAGGTTGGTACTAAGGGCCTGTTTGAGGCCAGATTCTAGTGCAGATCAAGGCCCAGTCAAGGCATAATTTCATCTTAAATCGGACCCATCTGAAGCTTGTTTTCAGCATGCAGCACGGCCTAGATGGAGGTTGTTTGGATCCAGGTTTCATGGCCTGACCGTGAGCCATGTCCGGCCCGACTGCGAGGCATTTGAAATGCGTTTCTTAGCCCTCTGTGCGGTCTGATTGAAGGCCTTATTTCTGGCTCAAAACACTTTCTCTACTAGGCTACACTCAGCCCATATCTCTGTGCATTTCATGGCTAGCAGAAGGTCCGACTAAGGGCCGATTTTCAGCATCTTTACGGCCTATCTAAGAGGTATTTCAACTTAGATTTGGGGCTGGCTGAAGGATGATTTTCAGCTCCCTTGTGTGGCCTGAAGAAGGCCTGGTTTCAACGTAAGGTTGAGGCCTATTTATAGCTTGGATTGAAGCCCATTTAAAGGTCTGCTGTAGCTCTCTTCACGACCCAGTTGGAGGTCAGTTTCAGCTCGCAGCATGGCCTCCAAATGTGGCTGGAACCTTTATGAAAGGAAGAAGGAAAATAAGAGAAGTTCTATTTAATCATCAAATGCATAAAAGCTATGATCTCTAGAACAAAAACCCCATACATGAATGATGAACAAGAATTCCATCATTTTAAACATCATTCAGTACAGAGTCAAATCGATACCAGTGGAATTGATGGTTTGGTAAGTCCACCAAATGGTCTATTCCATTGTCATTTGTCATTAGCATTGAAATAATGGCCTTAACTTTCAATAGAAAGGAGAAGATGGAGGATACCGTACCCATACTACCTAAACTACCATTTGTCAGGACCACCATGTTTTGATTTTCGTTTTCACTTTGGGGTATTTCCTCAGCAAAGCCAGCTCCTTTAGCAGCCCAATTACATCTTATTTGTCTATTTCTGAGCCATTTACCTGACAGGAGCATAGTAAAATCAAAGAAAAATACCATGTACAAGCATTCTGACAAACCCAAAATTTGCAAACCCCAGATGCCTTACCAATCAAGTCATTGATAGCATTCTCAGCATCTTGCAAAACAATAACAAATAAATAGATAATCAGGTTTCAATGAATAATGAACCATGAAGATTGACATAGAATAAATAGATAATCAAAAAATGAAGGAAAAGTACACAACTCACCTTGATGCCCATTCTCCCTCCTCCTTTACCCAGGCTTGGGACCGGCAATGCAAGGAGTTGCATTGGCGGAGTTAAAAAGGGGCTTAGGCTCCATTTGGTTTGTGACGACCAAATGGAGTCTAATATATTTAAATATAGAGTATAAAATTCATTCAAAATTACAAAAACCAAACCAGACAACATATAGAGTAACAAAAAAAAAAAGCGAAACATCAATATAAAGTAACTAAAAATCAAACCAAGTTCTGAGTTCATCAATATAAAGCAACTAAAGTGCCAAATTAGTTCAAAATTAACCAAAAAAAATAAGCGAAACATCATATCAAGTAACTAAAAAAAGCATCCACACCAAGTTCAATTATAGAGTACTAAATTTGTTCAAATTATTGAAATCTCAAAGATTCCTTCCCCCATTGCACAAGTGATCTCGGACTGGCCTCTCCAAGTGTAGATGCAAACCCATCTTCTTTCCACAAATGAGTGTCAGGATGTATAATCTCAGTCAGGGTAACAACAAAAGCTCCCTCCTCCAATGGTTCGTAATGGACAACTGCATTTGGATTAACTTTCTGTACTTGACCACGAGCAACTACATCACGATTTTCCCAACCAAGCAAGTCGCATCTCCTACCGATATATATAACATCCGGCTACATGTACACATATAAAATGACATTAGTATTGTTATCGTTTATAAAATAATTGTAAGTTTAATATTGTAGCAAATTTACACTTACATACTGACGATGCCTGAGCAGATTTAACAATTGTTGGTGATGAGAGGTTTTGAGTAGATTGTGCGTGTTGCTGCAACTCCATCCAGGCCTCCATCTTGGCCAATGATTTCTTTATATCAAATATCTCCTGTACTAGGCCATCCTTTTCTTTTATCAAATTCTCTACCTTTGAACGGGCAGGGGCTGACATCTTCAGTCCTGTCTTAGTTATTGAGCAACCTAGACCCTGCATTCGCCCTCTATTATCAGAACCAACCAACTGTAAAACATTGCAAATCAAGTTATTAGAAAATTCATAATTACCATGAATCTCACTGTAATTTTTAAATTTTATTATTACCTGTGTAAGGGCATCGTCAACACCGGTAATCTTAGAAGAAGGATTGCTAGAATAAAGCTCATCTAATTTTTCCTGCGACAAAATACAAATAAATGTAAAATAATTCAAAGTTATACATTGGCATCTCATAAAGGTACTAGTTAGTGGTAGAAGGGGATGTACTTACAACAAGGTCAGGATACTGGACAACTTTGTCCTTGCTTGTATGGGCTCTTAAGTATACATCACATCTACCTATCTCGGCATCAGAGGTAAGATTCCTCTCCTTCACCTTTGGCACATTACATATTAATGGAGTTAGATGAGTGATAATTCAAAAGTAAATTCAATATTAAACTATAATACCTATATTTATAAATAAATAATACATACCATCTGATGGTGAGGCACAGCCATGCTGTTCCTCCTAAGACACACAGGTCCTTTTAGCTTGGACCGATTGATTTTATTCCTTTCGCTTGCTCTCTTGAATTCCTCAGTGCCATGTTGATTCACGAAGACTAACCAATCCTCCATAGGGATGCCTGGGGGGGGGGGGGGGGGAGGATTATCTCTCACAACTGCAGGATCCTTGTCTTTAATATATTTTATAGTCAACCTTTTCTTATAATTCCGCCATGTTTCCTTGATGCGTTTTGTTACATATGTAAGACTCGCATCCCAACTTTGACCCTCAAACTCATAAGCCCGTGACAATGACTCTATGATCATTTGAATGTGTGCATGAGGCACCTGGCGAAAGTCCTGGTATATGATTGGGATATGAGTACGGGTGAGGATACCGATATGCGATGTAAATTGCTTTTGTTCAAGACAATCCTCATTCAGTTGCCCGAATTCATTCGTCTTTAGGACTTTTTTCCTATCAGGTTGCTCATGTAAAAAAGCACCCCTAGTAGGACCTCTCTTTCTAGATGAAGAAGAATAAGCTGGCACAACAACATAAAAAGAATAATAGTTATATATACACATCGTTGATTACTGCCAATATATAAGAAAATTGAAATTTACATATCTAATTCAGGAGAACTATCATATTACCTTTGGTCTTGCTCGCATCTGTAGTCTCGGTCAAGTGCACACCCAATGCCTCTGGTTGTGAATCCATGTGCCTGTTTAAAATAAAATAAAATAAAAACACTAATGATTAATACAATAATTTGGATAACAGATAAAGTACAAACAATTCACTACATTATCCATACCTTGATTGGATTTCCTCCAGTAAATATCATATTGTTACATGCTTAGTAAATATAAACAATTTAAGAGATTCCTTGGTCGCTTTCTTTTCTTTATTTTCTTGACTACAGCACTGATGTCTTCAGGTTCATTGAATATCAACTCATCAACAATTGCTAATGAGGTGAGATTAGGTCCTGCATTGGCATCAATTACATCCTTAAATCGTTCCAATAGATGGCATGTCTCTTCTTTGATAAAAATCTTTTTTAGAACCTCCAATACCACATGCCATTCAGTATTTTTTTGATCTCTGAGTAGAAAACTTGCATGGCATGCTCCGCAAGAATGAACGGCTCGTCACTCAATTTGTCTGAACTGTAAAGACTGGACAAATTTACTAATCTCAGATTCACTTCGACATCAAAAGAAACACCATGATGTGCCACCTTCACCCAATCACACTTAAATAAGAAGGGCTTGTACCCTGTTCTGTACTCCAATTGGATAATTCTATGAAGGACACTGTAGTAAGGTTGATTTTCATCCACTGTATTCATATCCTTAGCACTAGATCAGAAGGTGGTCATACCCTCTGTCATAACCCCACTATTTTGGTTCGTTTTATTCTCCTCATAGTCCTTAGTGACAAAGAGAAAACTATTAATACAATACTTATTGTATTGAGTACAAAAAGCTAGAGGTCCTCTCACTATATCTTTAAATTCTTCATCATCAGATTCACTAAACTCTAGTTGCCTCTTCAACCAAGGTATGAATTCATCCTCGCTAGGCACTCTGTTGGTCCTCCTGTAACATCGCTGCAAGAAATCTTTGTGCTTCCTGCGCGTTATTTGATACCATTGTTATATTGAAATCGCATAAAGTAAAGAAAATATATACAAATGAGCTAATTGTGCATATCCTTCCCACACATCATAGCTGGGATGACTCTTCAGTACCCATGTACGAGCCTGTTCGTATTCGATACACGCTAGGGTAACACTTTGACCTGAACTTATTGGACCAACATCGCCATCATTGTTATCGTCATCAACGACATCTTGCAACTTTTGTAGTCCTGAAATGACTCCATCAAACCGTTTTTCCAATTTTTCCAAGAGGCTTGTTTTTTGTTTTCCTCTGCATTGGTTGCGATATATAATTGTCTCCTCTTGGATATATTGTTCTGCAATGCAACTCTCAGGTCGCGTCTTGTTACGGACATAGGCCTTGAATGTCTTCATGAACCTGACAAAGATAATAATATATTACAAATACATACAACCGTAGATGTTAAGCCGGATTATTCTTACTAAACTATAGCGTACCTTTCAAATGGATACATCCATCGATAGTATACAGGACCACATATGCGAGCCTCGTAAGCCAAGTGTATCGACAGATGTATCATCATGACAAATATAGATGGAGGGCATATAATCTCAAGCTGACATAATGTCCTAGCCATACCCCTCTCAAGAGTGAGGAGCATTTGAACGTCTACTGTTGTCGAGCACAAGGCATTAAAGAAGGTGCAAAAGCTTGTAATTATAGGATGAATGACCTTCCTATCCCTGAATACATGCTAGATGAGAACTGGGAGCAAATGTTGCATCAACACATGGTAAGAATGAGACTTCATTCCCTTTAAATCCACGCAATCTCCCTTTATGATGGTCTTCCAATTCGCACTAAAACCGATTGGAACACACAAGTCATGCAAAGTCTGGATGAAAAGCTTTTTCTCTTCTTTTCTTAAACAAAAAGGACCTTATTTCTGAATCATCTTGCCATTGCTCTTTTTTATCCATAGACGCTTCTTAATTCTCAACCGTTTCAGGTCCCTGCGCGCATTAGCATCATCCTTGGTCTTGCCAGGTGTGTTCAACAATAAGGTGATAAGGATTTCACATATATTTTTCTCAACATGCATAATATCAAGGTTGTGACGCACTGGAATATCTTTCCAATACTCCAGATCAAATAATATAGACCGTTTGAAGAACCATGGTAATTTAACATCACCCGTTAGCTCTTATCGGCCTCCATCAATACCCCTCATATTCCTCTTCTCAGTCTTCTCCCATTGCATATGCAGGTTCGTAGTCTGTCTTTCGACCTCAATCCTGTCCAGACGAATGGGTTGACGTTGTATCTCCACCTTCTTATTGAATGTGCCAGCACTTGTGTCCTTCCTTGCCTGGTCTAACATTGGCAACCATCATCTGTGACCCATATAAACATGTTTCTTTCCATATTGGAGTCGCAAGGAATCTGTGTTGGGACCACATACAGGACAACCGTACTTACCCTTGGTCCTACAACCAGAAACATTACCATATGCTGGAAAGTCGTGAATTGTTCAGAGTAAAACGGCAGGCATCTTGAATTTGTTTTTATCATATGCGTCAAGCATCGTGACCCCTTTATGCCATAAGTCTTGCAATTCATCAATCAATGGTCGTAAATAAACATCAATATCCTTTCCTGGTTGTTGTGGTTCCTCAATGAGCAAAGTCAATATAGTAAACTGAGGTTTAATGCAAAGCTTTGGTGGAAGATTGTACATCATACACATAATGGGCCATGAACTATGAGCTGTAGTGAAAGCACCGAATGGGTTAAACTCATCTGTAGCCAGGCCCAATCGAACATTGCGAGGCTCAGCTGAAAAATCCATATATTTCTCATCGAGATTCTTCCATGCAATAGAATCAGCCAGATGCTCCATCTTTTCAAGTTACAATTTTCTGGTTGAGTACCAGGACATTTCTTTCACTAACCATGGCACACTAAACATTCTTTGTAGCCTTAGTGTTAATGGAAAATACCTTAACACCTTGACAGGTACTTTAGATTATTTTTTCTCAACATTCATTTCTATCTTGAACCTAGGAGCTTTATATGTTGGACGACTGGTTTTCATCTCGTTCTCTTTCCAGTATAAGATACAATCATTTGGACAAGCATGGATCTTCACATAATCAAGACCCAACTTTGTAATGATCTTCTTCGCTTGGTAGGTATTAGTAGGGGCCTTGTTAGCGGAAGGTAATACCTTCTTTAGTAGTTAAAGGAGCTCTGTAAAGCTTTTTTCGCTCCATCCATGGTTCACCTTTAATTTGAAAAGTTGTACAATAAAGTCAGCACGGTGAAATCTTGGGCCCCTAGGTATAGCTCAGTCATTGCATCTCGTAGATTTTCTTCAAACTCATCAGTTTCATTTTCCCCGAGGGTCACATTCGGCTCATCCTGTACAACTTCATCTAGGTTATTACCACCGAGTTCTTGAACAATCGCGTTGTGAACCTCATTTAAGTTCAGGACATTGTGGTACTGTTGGGAACTTGATGTATATTCAGTACGCTTAGGTGATCCATGCTCACCATGCATGTTCCAAACCCTATAGCTTGAGTCGAATCCATTTTTCATTAGACATATTTCCAAATCATCATAAGAAACCAGTAAAACATCTTCAAGTGGCGCATGGACAAAGAATGGTTTCTCTACCAGGAAGGTGTTCTCGTGCAAACTTCACAAAGCTTTTGATTCCATAAATAAAATGAGGGTTCGGAAAACTTAGTGTCATCCACTCCCTATCTGTTATAGCCGGATCCTGATTAACACGAGGTTCATTTTGAACCTGCACCTTACAAAAAAAAAATAATTATTATTATTTTTCACCCATTCACGGATCTAATTCTAAACACATGCATCTATGATTATCTTTGGAGTTTAGTCTTTGAATAACTTTAACTTTTCATGGGCATATCACGAGGGACCTGGATCGGGTAAACTAACATGGAAATGTCATGATGCAGCTGCTGCAATAACTGAGCGTGCAGTTTGCTAATCAGAAATGTGGGGCCCATTGACTGATAATCCAAAATGGTGATCTTACATTCCACCCCACCAAATACTCCATATTAGATGATGACCAACAAATAGACAATGGTCAAAAACCATATTCAATGGGGGAAAAAAAAAGACTTCTGCATAAATTTAACATAAGCTAACGGTTCCAAGCTAACCATCGCCATGATCAGATTCTTATAAGGTCTTTCCTGTGTTAGTTGTCTTCACATTTGACCCGTTTTCCTAAAGCGAAGCAAAATCTTCATCTCAAAAATGGGATATAGCTCAAGAAAAGTGTACATAGCCATATTCGTCATTCATCCCATTTCAAATGTGTATTAAAAAAATGCTCTCTCTCTCTCTCTCTCTCTCTCTCTATATATATATATATATATATATATATATATATATATATATATATATATATATATATATAAGCTATTGATTCACAATTATGGTGATCAGGACGGATGTCCTAGTACATGTGGTACACAGGTAATCATGTTTGTGGAGCAATGACCAAGAGAACAACAATAGTTGGATGATTTTAATCATTTTCTCATTGTAAACTTTCCTTGTTGAATGAGGAAGTCTGCTTCACCTTTTTTAAACTATCCATTCGCAGACTACTTATCAAATGGTTATCAAAATCCAAACTTTGAGCTACAGCCCACCCACGTGATAGCCCAACAGTTGCTATGGTCTTACACTCGTGCGGCACATGTATGGTAGACAGATTCCTCAATGTAATATGTGGAACATCATGACATGTGTGCATTATAGAGAAAAGCACCATCATGATATAATAGCTCAAATACATAACAGCCCCTTGATGAGGGTCTGGCGCACAAGCATGCGATTACAAGCACAACAAAGAAAACAAACTATTTCACTAATATGACCATTTGTCAATCATAGACTTGTTTTGCATTAATTAGAAAAAAGAAGAAGAAGAAGAAGAAGAAGAACAAAAATGGATGGTGATGCTGCACTTTATTGCAACATTAGTGGAAGTTTGTCCTCGACAAAGGAGCGCTTCCTACAAATTCATTTGTCTTTTCCATTTTTCACCTGATTTCTTTTGTTTATATGCAGTTTGACAAACTTGACCAAGCCAAGTGATTTCTTTCTCTTAATATTTATAGATGCTTTTGCAGAATGAGCTTCCTAATGTCATGGGGTAAACAAGATTCAGTATGGAAGTGATGGGGGACTACCTAAAATCAGATCTCCAGAAAATATATACAGGCAATGAATGATTGGAGAATTTAAAGATATATACTTGAAATGGATGGTTGCATTGTCTTTTATATAATCGTGTGCATACCTTATTTGTTATTATGGTCTGTTACAACTATTACTACTAATATTATTATTATTGTTTCCTTTGTTGTGGTTATTATATTGGTATCTGATAAGTGTCTTTTGTACACCTTTTAGCCTTGAAACCACAAGGTACGTGTCAATGATCAAGATAACTTTGTCCAAGGAGCTGGATGCATCCTTTGTCAGGTGAGTGGAAAATAGTTTGTTTTCTATCATAAAGAACATTAGAGATTCTACATTCCAGAAGAAAAAACAATACAATGGAACCAAAGTTACAAGTTGGGTTGGTAGAAAG
The DNA here is from genome assembly GCF_029962835.1 of Magnolia sinica. NCBI lineage: Eukaryota > Viridiplantae > Streptophyta > Magnoliopsida > Magnoliales > Magnoliaceae > Magnolia > Magnolia sinica. The sequence continues at coordinate 76,997,961 of NC_080585.1, forward strand.
AGTAAAATGATTTACATATTTTGAAAACCCATAATTTACATAAACTATTTTCTCTAATACATCATTACTGTTAAATGAGATGAAATCATTTTTAAGTGGCAATCAAACAGGGCCTGAGTTGTGTTTGAGACATGAGTTCTTCATGGCTATCAACAAGTTTTGGCTATTTTGGGTGTGCATTTCATTTTGGGATTTGTCATTTAGGTCTTGACGGTTAATAAAGGATCACATATTTCTTAATTAAATGGGTTTAATTCATAATACAAAAACAAATAAGTTGTGATTTTTGTGATTGTTTACTTCTGAGTGTGATCTTAGTCAGCGTGGATGTTTAAAGTGGTTTTTAGGCACTCTTTTATGGAACTACTAACATGAAGAAATGCTTAAAAAATAAATAAATGTTGTGCTGAATGTTTCAGACTTTCTGTTTGGGATTGTGAAAAACTAGCATCATAGCAGCCAAACAACTATTTTGGGACATCTTCTTTTCCTGTCCAAATGGTTTGGAGGCCATTTAGGGTGCTGAATGCAGTTCTTGAAAAAAATACCAAGCAAGAGGAAATTTCACTTGGTTTGTTAAAATTTAAAAAAGAGAAAACCAGACAATGTTAGGTTGGAGTGTGGATTCTTATTCGGAACATGAAAAGTAGCACATCCATGATGATTGTCCATATGAAGTTCCCACCTTTCAGTTTTCATCCATAACCAAATGGAATAACTTTAAATGGTCATCTTGCTGTCATCTTAAGAGTTTCAGTGGTTTGATCTTTCTTATCAAACTCCCCTATAGTAGGTTGAGTTAGGACTACCTCCAAGAAATGATTTGAGGGTCCATGTGGCCATTACAGATTTTATGGACCATTGGGCAGGGTAGGCACGAGATGGGATGCAGATAATAAGTCTACATGTTTATAAAGCTGCCCATCTCTCCATGGATTCATCTCTGAAGATACATACATAAGAATTAACTGAGGGTATTTGGATTGGTGGCAAACAATGGAAAATCATGGAAATGAAATCTGTTTCCACAAATGTGATGTTTTCCCCAGATTGCGAATACCCAATTGTAGGTGAAAATTGATTTCCATTTCCACAGTTTCCTCAAAAAATGAGTAAAATGATTCCCCAAAAAACATGTTAAATCTAGATTTCCATGGTTCTGAGCGGTAAGGCAAGTTGCCACTTGACCATACATCAAATCCAAAATTCCACAGTTTTCGTTTCCTGAGGATTTCATAGGGGTTTTTCATGTCTGCATTTTAAAGCAACTGGAATTTATTAAGATGAAATGCACTTATCACGGTGGGGTTCTCAACAGGAAAAAGAGAGAGAGAGAGAGAGAGAGAGAGAGAGAGAGAGAGAGAGAGAGAGAGAGAGAGAGAAAAGAAGCCAGTTATCCAAACTGTTGAATTGGTGGGCCAGGGTGCGAGTGGGCTATCCTGTACTGATGAACTTCCAGGGACAGCCTGCTTGGTGACAATTTGGTAACAACTCTATGAGGGTTGGACTCTAAGCAGAAAATTAAGGCTCACAAATTAAATGGGATGGGGACCTTGCATTAAAATAAAAATAAAAAATAAAAAAATAAAAAAAACCTGGTCAATATCTCCTAGCATGAATATCATTTCAACAAACAGATAGCATGTCATTTCATCAAATATATACAATGCCATTTCAACAAACAGATAGCATGCCATTTCAACAAACAGATGGCGTATATCAAATCTGAAAGACAGGAAAAGAGATACAAATAGAAGAAGATATCAAACCTATGGAGAGGAGCTTCACGGCGTGTGTATCTTTGGGCAGGAGATTCACGGCTGCTGCAATGGAGAGAGAGAGAGAGAGAGAGAGAGAGAGAGAGAGAGAGAGAGAGGAGGGCGTTCACGGCTGATGCATTGGAGAGAGATGGAGCAGAGATAGGGAGGGAGAGAGAAGATCAGGGAAAGAAGAGCGTAGGGAATGCTTTGATAAGGGAATGGAGAGAGAGAGAGAGAGAGAGAGAGAGAGAGAGAGAGAAATACTGTGTTTGGGCACGCGCTCGAATTTAGGCGTTTCTGACGGATGGACATCGACGGTCCGATCAGGGGCTCCGTGGGGCCCATCATGATGTATTTACTCAATCCATTCCGATATATAATTTAAATAAATTATTTTAGCTTACCACAACAAATTCCATATATATTGAAGATCCAAGTGGACCACACCATAAGAAACAACTGTAATTTAATATCAATGTTTCCTACTGTGTGGTTCACCTGAGCCTTTGATCTAACTGATTTTTTTTTCTAATCCTATAAATTAATATTCAAAAATATATTGATGGCTTAGATAGAACATATAGTTTCTTTTAAGCCTCATAGAGCCCCCTACATCACTATTAAATATTAATGGTGTATTGACTTTTAGCTACGGATTAAAAGGGTAGCAATATTAGCTAAGGCTTACATCCGTCGCAAAAAAGTAACGTAGTCTGAATCCTTTGCCCCTTTTTTTGGTAGTGAATTTCCTTTCTCTTTCTTTCTCTTTTCTTTTTCTTTCCTTCCATTTCCTTTCCATTCTTTTCTTTCTTTCTTTCCTTTCTCTTTCTTTTCTTTCTTTCCTTTTTTTTTTTTTTTCTCTCTCTTCTTCTTCTTGGTTGTCAGCAACTGATCTGGACGGACCAGACTCTTGTCCGAACCACCCTCTCTCTCACGTTTCTCTTTCCAGGAGTAGATCTATATTTGTCTCTCCTCCTAACCTAAACTGGGTTTTATAGTTTTCGGTCTAGCAAAGTCCCAGTCGAATAGGGATTTCAGCTCTATTTATGCAAGGGACTGTGCAAACGACTTGTGAGTGGGCCCACTCTAATGGATCTTAAGTATCGATCGGCCCCACTTGCTCTATGCTTAGGATGTCTTTGAACCAAGATCGTTCATTAAACGTTTCTGATTGAACCTCCGTCGTCCGCTGTTGAGCCAGAATTTCTGAACATGATCGGATAGACAAGCTCCGATCCTGCAGGAAATTACTTCGCAGTTTTTCCTTAGATTGAGGTGGTCCTTTTAGACGGTGTGATTTTGTGATCTGACGAACCCAGGCCCATGGGATCTTTCTTTGGCCGTGCTAACTCCTTACGAACGAGAGTTTCAGAGGTTCTTGCAGATGGATTTCTTTGCAGTGTGGGTTACGTAAGGAAAAAGCAGCGAACCGCCGCATTCCCTCTCTTTTCCTTTCGTTTCGGCCAACGTGGGTAGGGTCGGTTTTGATCTCTTTACAAGCTGGACGGCTTGGGTCTTTCAGTTCAGTCTTGATAGTGGCCCACATCGCGTTAATAAGGGAAGCTTCAATTTTCGGAACCCATCGCACGCACCACTGTTGGCTCGTGTTTGTGCACATGCATGTGTGCATGGACTCGTGTGGATAGTATGGTTTTCCTCGGTCCGAGTCCCTTAACAGGATGGACAGTTCAGATCGTCATGTATGATCTTGACGGTAGGCCACCAGGACTCTCATTTAGACGCTGTTCGTTTAAAGTTGCAGTGTAGAGGTCCTTTTTTTACTGGGAATCACGTGCACACACGTGTACAGCCTTACGTGGAAACTCCCAGGGTTGGGACAGAGGTGGTCCCGGAATCTAATGGATGGTCTGGATCATCTACGTGGGCCATGATGGTGGCCCACAATACCTCCCAAAACGGATGCTATCCGTCCGTTGCGAGTGAAAGAAACGCAGAGAGGTTAAACCCATTTGACCTTTCCCTGTCTTGTACAGCGCGGGTGCATGCATCAGCTATGCACACGTGACCCGAAAAGTGGGGTCCATTGTGATAATTTGACGGATCTACTCCGTCCATCCGTTCTCCACCTAATTTAAGGGGTTGATCCCAAACTTGAAGCATATCCTATGATCAGGTGGGCCATACTACATGAAATCTTGCGTATTATAGGTTCCATCGTGGAAACCTCTCCAGGCCCTTCACTGATGTTTATTAGTCATCCAACCTATCCATATGATTATACAGACTTAGATGAAGGGAGATATATCATAATATGACTACCAGTGACCTTTGTTGGACGTTAAAATCAACGGTTAAAGGCTGATTTGTCGATTGGGTCTCTTCTATAATAATCCAAGGGTTGAAATTTAACATGTATGGTTAATTTAGGATTCCTAGACATGGTATAAAATTTCACGTTAATCAGATAGAGGGAACTACGTGATCTAGAATTCAGGATTTAGGTTAATGACATTTTCGTAATTGTTGCTGATCTAAGAGTTTCATGAAATCTAATAGGTCTACATGGTTGTAAGCATGTTTCTAAGTAATTCTTATAAAAGATCTTACATCTAATTCATTATGGATGATGGGTCATTTATAAATTTAGTCAGACGAACGTACACTTGTTAAACTTCGTGATTAATGGTTGGATGCCTGGATCTATGAATGAAGACCATTCCCAATGGTTAAGTTTGTGTCAGGGTAAGGATGTAAGGCTAAGATAGTTGGATTGGTATCATACACACATATATATTATGTTGAATCTTATGGTAATGCTCAAGAACTTTCGATGCTCAAGTATCGAAACGTTCGGGGCGTTACAGAGTGTGGACACTGTTATCTCATCCCTTTAGGGGGGGTTATGAGAAAGATAAATGGTAGCATAGGGACTTCTTCTAATGCACTGCTTACGAGGGGCAGGAATACCAAACGAGGTACAAGATCTTCAAAGTCTAGATCCAAATCTAAGAGCAAAGGCAAATTAAAGTGCTAGAATTGTGGGATGACTGGACATATGAAGAATGACTGTACAAATCTTAAATTGAAGAGAGAAGACTTTGATACTTCTTATAGGGAGGCTAATGCTGCCATGTCTGATGAATATATGAGTGAATGTGAAGGTGATGTTTTATCAGTATTTATAATCGGACACTTATACGATGATCATAGAGATGGGTGGATCCTTGACACAGGTGCATCATATCACATGACTCCTCATCGGAGTTAGTTTGCCAGCTACAGAGAGTGTGATGATGGACTAGTGTTTATGGGCAATAACATTGCCTATAATGTTGTGGCTATTGGTATGGTGCGCATCAAGATATTTGATGGGACAAAGCATACCTTGACTGAGGTGAGGAACATTCCCAACATGAAGAATAGTCTGATTTCTCTCAGTGCACTTGAGGCAATAAGGATGCAAGTTCACCGGATTTGATGGTGACCTTAAAGTATCTAAGGAGGCACTTGTAATCATGAAAGCGAAGAGGATCGGAAACCTTTACAGGTTGATCGGGAGCACTTCAACAGGTGGAGTTGTAGTGGCTGTAGCGGATTTCACTTCTACTCATATGTGGCATGTTTGTCTTTGCCACACGAGTGAGCCGAGCATGAAGGCTGAGACAGATGCCCTGACAGAGGTACATGAGCAGGTGAAACAGCCACCTGTGAGAAGAAACCCACCGTGAGATCGCAGATTATTAGCAAGATACATGGACGACTCTAATATCTCATATGCCCTCATTATAAATGAGGAAGACTCGTCTACTATTCAAGAGGCTCTTGATGAGCATGATGTAGAAAAGTGGAAGACAATTATAGACTATGAGATGGACTCTTTATACAAGAACCACACATGAGAACCAGTGGAGCTTTCAGTGGGCCGAAAAGCGATCGGATACAAGTGGTTATTCAAAAGGAAACAAGATAGAAACAAAACTAGGCTAGTGGTGAATGGTTATGCTCAAAGAGAAGGAATCAACTTCACATAGATATTCGCATCGGTGGTTACGTAGGTGTCTATTAGATTCGTGTTGGCGCTGGTTGCCCAATACTTCCTCTTGAGCTGGAATAGATGGACGTGAAGATTGCATTCCTACATGGGGAATTGGAAGAGCAGATCTACATGAAGCAATCAAAGGGCTACGAAGTTAAAGGGGTAGATAACAAAGTTTGCAAGTTAATGAGGTTGTTGTACAGTCTGAAATAGTCGATTGGGCAGTGGTATAAAAAATTGATTCTTTATATTTAGTGAGAAATTTACTAGGAATGAATACGATCACTGTGTCTATTACAAGACACTGAGTGATGAAAAATTCATCATCCCAATGTTATATGTTGATGATATGTTGATCGCTAGACATGATATGTTTGAAATCAACGTATTGAAGACTCAGTTCTCTTAGACATTCAAGATGAAAGATCTAGGAGCTGCAAAGAGGGTTCTCAGCATAGATATTCATAGATATAGGAAGATGAGCAGACTTTTGTTATCACATGTAAAATACCTTAAAAAGGTGTTGATCGAGTATGAGATGGACCAAGTAAAGCTGGTGAGCGTTCTCCACATGACTCACTTCAATCTTTCCTCAGAACAATGTCCCAAAACAAATGAGAAAAAGAAGGATATGTCTCATATGCCTTATTCAAATGCGGTTGGCAGTTTAATGTATGCCATGGTCTGTACGAAACTAGATATTTCATAGGAAATCAGTGTTATGAGCAGATATATGTCAAACCCCATAAAGTAACATTGAGAAGTAGTGAAATAGCTACTTCACTACATTCGAGGTACACAAAACTATGCCTTAACTTTTGAGAAGACAGGAGAAAAGTTGGTTGGGTATGTAAATTCAGACTACGCTAGCATTGTGGATTCCAGAAAGTAGACTTTAAGTTACTCGTATGTACTAGTGGGTGGAGTAATTACTTAGATGTCGATGCTCTAGTTTGTGATGACTCTTTTTACGATTGAAGCAAAGTACATGATAGTGATGGAAGCGTTTAAAGAAGTTGTTTAGTTAAGAGGCATGGTAAATTAGTTAGGGCTTCTGCAGGAGGCCGTGTCGGTTAACTGTGATAGTGAGAGCGCTACTAATTTGGCTAAAAATTTTGTTTATCACTCACGTACTAAACACATTGGTGTTCGTCACCATTTTGTCCGACAGGTGCTTGAGGAAAGAGGCATAACTTTGGAGAATATTCACTGAATGAATCCGACAGACATGCTCACTAAGGTGATTCCTAAAGAGAAGTTCAAATTTTGTACAACTTCTCTGAACTTGGTGATGGCGTAAAAGGAAGCTGGAGTGTGTACTAGAAGCGTTAAAGGAGCTATGATGCAAGGCAGAGATAAGAGAAGATGACAAAAAGCTACACATTTGATGATTGAAGACATGGTGGAGATTGTTGTATTTGGTGTCTTTAATCAAGTTTTATGTTTCCTTTTCCATTTGAGATTTTTCCCAGTTTCCTTTTTCATTTGGGATGGGATTCTTCCTAGCTTCCTTTTTCATTTGTGATTCTTCCTAGTTTCCTTTTTCGTTTGGGATGAAATTCTTCCTAGTTTCCTTTTTCGTTTATGATTCTTCCCAAGGCTATATATATAGGTGTAAATAGGATTAAAAAATATTCCTAGGGATTTTCAAATTCACCCAAGGGTCTCAAAAGATGTAGCAAAGGTGAGATTCAAGGTTGTTCGAATCGGGTAAGCTCTTTCTCTTTATAATTTTACTTTCATAGTGTTCATTTGTTGCTTTGTGCCGTGGTTTTTCCATGTTAAAATCTCTGTGTACTTCTCCCTTTTGCTTGGTCCCATTGGGTTGCCATCCAAGATCCACCTCTGTGTGTTTTCATGATCCCCCAACAAATACAATACAACATATTTGGAAAATATCACCATGTGCCAAACGTAAGGATGATTTAAAGTCGGACATGGAGAGAGAGTAGATGGAGTGAAGCATGAGGTTTGATTCAATAAATACCATGAAACTAAGCTAAAGAATGTGGATTTAGAATACATGAATCAGAAATCCCTTAAATTTAGAATACCCTAGATTCAAAATTCTTTGATTGTGTTTGGCACCATGATGAATCCCTATTATCCAAAAATAACTGTGAACTTAAATTATGTAGTATATTTACAGGAGTTTAAATTTAATTACTAAATTAGCTTTAATATGCATAATTAGTGTACATATGTGATGTTTGATGCCATGATTATAAAAAGCTCATTGAAATATACACTTTGGAAAAAAAGAAAAAAAAGGAGGAAATTTCATGCCTTGGATGAGTGACAAGCATAGGATCACAATCGAGCGACTAATCAACATTTTTAACCATTGATTTACATGGCCGATGTTTGGACTGTTCAGATCATTCTATTGATGTAATTTTAGTGATGCAATCTGTTAATAATTTAATTGTTTTGAAATATCATCATCTGGCATGTACAATAGATTGGTAGCCTAGTAACACATATGTTACACATGCGATTATCCTTACTTTAAAATTAAGAAAAAAAGAGAGATTGATAATCCAATCAAAAGGGAATGGTTGCAAAACTCACTAAAAGTGATGATTTGAAATCCCCTTGGTTTAGAATACCTTCTAATTCACCTTGCCCCAGATGATCGATGGATTCGAAATACTCTAAAATCCCTTCAAATCCATGGTGCCAAACGATCTAAAAAATATGGGCATTCAAGGCTCACCTTGCCTCAGATGATCGATGGATTCGAAATACTCTCAAATCCCTTCAAATCCATGGTGCCAAAAGATCTAAAAAATATGGGCATTCGAGGCTCACAATTACTGGTTGAAGAACAATTTGGTCTAAATCAACTCTTAGGATGGAAAAGCTCATTCTCAAATTTTGTTTCTTGGGAAATGCACATATTTCATTTCATTGTTGATACTAGCATGATCGTGTCGCCCTGATTATCATGTGAGTTCCATTAGGACTTTGTGCTATTCTATTTTTGATGCATTCCAATAGAGTTGCAATGACACGTTCTTCTTCCAAGTTTCTTCAATTTGAGAAGAACCTCATGCATAGGAACCATGCTTGAAAGGGTTCTTTTTGCTTAATGCATCTTAGTAGTTCATTTGCAATTATGATAACCATCGCCATGTGATCTTCATCAAGTTCATCGTTGAATATTGGAGCCTTGTTGATTTTGTGATCTTAATTGATGAATGGGTTTTTCTCGATATCGAGAGCTACATGGAGGTGGCCTTGGTGGACACCTTGTGCGAGATAAGATGCGAGGTCTTGTTGAGGAATGTTACTACTGGTCGCATTTAGTATGTGACATGGGTAGAGCTTGCCAGACTTCTAAGGGGCAATCTCAGAATACGGGTCTCTACACCCCATTACTTGTACCTGACGGCCGTTGGGAGGGCTTATCTATGGACTTCGAGATAGGTCTCCCACGAACATAGCATGGCATGGATTCGGTGCTTGTGGTGGTAGATTACTTTTCAAAGATGACTTACTTTATCCCATGAAAGAAGATCCTCAATACAACACACGTGGCGAATTTATTCTTCAGAGGGGTCTTGCAGCTACACGGGGTTCCCAAGACTATTACTTCTGACAATGATCCTAAGTTCATTAGCCACTTTTGGTAGACTTTGTGACATCAGTTCGGTACAAGACTACAGTTCAGTAGTGCATACCACCCATAGACCGATGGGTAAACTGAAGTTGTGGATCGTATGTTGGGGAACCTCCTTCGATGTATTTCATGTGAAAATTCGAAGTAGTGGGATTTGGCCTTGTATCAAGTGAAGTTTACATTCAACAATATGGTGAATCACTTGACACAGAAATCCTCGTTCCAGATTGTTTACAGTCGAGTGACTCGACACACACTTAACTTGGTCCCTTTGCCTAAGCTCCTGGGCATAAGCGTTGAAGTAGAACATATGCAGGACCGAAACGTGGGCATTCATGCGGAGGTGTAAAACAAGTTGTATTCCTCAAGCGACAAGCACATAGAGCAAGCCAACAAGCATTAGTGACAAAAGGTGTTTGAGGTAGGCGACTAAGTTATGGTCCATCTACAGAAGGAGTGTTTTTAGACCAGGACTTACAACAAGTTGAAGAATGAGAAGATTGGGTTGATACTGATCCTCCAAAAGATCAATGACAATACTTATATTGTTGATCTTGCAGATAACTTGGAGATCTTGTATACTTTCAATGTCGCAAACCTGACTAAGTATAATGAACCAAAGTGGGACGAGAACTCGATGACAAGTTCTTTTGAAGTGGAGGGGATTGATGTGGAGTGGGTCGCGGACAATTTTGTGGCTAAAATGAACCAGAGAAGGCCTGATTGGAGGTGTAATGATCCGAACCTTCAGAACCTTAAAACAGGCACATCACGCAAATTAGAATAAGTTATTCGACATACCATATATGATTTTGGGGGCCAGAGAAGTTACTTTAGCCAACCAACCTTGCTATATCGGGTTGCCCATGCCGAATTTGTGAGATTCCATCAGATTGATGGTCAAAAATCCATTTTATTTCTATTTTAATTATTTATAGTAAGTTTTAGTTCAATCATAACTTTTAATCCATTAAGTTTCAGGAGTTGTGCCCAATATGAAAAGGGTTTAGAAAAATTAGAGGAATAACATGATTATGCCAAATTGGACACTTATTATTTTTAGCCGAAAACCATGAAGCCTAGTAGAAATCATGACCGTGTATAAATAGTAAGTTTACTATTTATAGTAAGTCACGATTTTGGAGAGTTTGAATTGGAGTTTGATTTTGAAACTTCTTCCTAAGTTTGATATCACTATTTAAGGATTGTAAATTCATTTTTATCATCAATTAATTTATTTTCAATTTTTATTAGAATTTATTTCTTTTCCTCGTGGATTCGAGGAATCTCTATGAGGAGTTCAGAGAAACTCCGTGGATTCGGAGTAGTTATCCTTGAGGAAGATGGCACTTGACCTCATCACGTCCTTCCTTGCATCAATTGGTATTAGAGCAAGGTTTTCTCCTTGTATATATGCCTTTTAAGAACGGGTTAGGCAACATTCCCATGGGCAGTGCTCCAAGGAATTTACCTTTAACAGTAACGGATTTCGAAGAGGCGCAGTGAGAGAATCGATAAGTCATGCAAGGGCTGCAGGCCACCATCAATTGCATGATAGAGGCCCTAAGGCAGTTCCGTGTATACGACGATGATCCACAAGGAACAAAACTCCTAGTCAGACCAATGAGATCGACTTTGATACACTACGGGCAAGGTTTTGGTAGTAGTATTGTGTTTGGTTCACTGCCACCGACGGTATTTCATTATAATATGGTGCTCACTTTGCTGTTCGACTTTTAGGTAAGAGCTATTCAACCAAATACAATGCTTGGTGATGTAGAAGAACATGTTTCCCCAGTTGTTATTCAACACACTTCTTTCCCTTATGATGAAGGAAAACAAGGCAAGGCATTACACGCCGACACGATCACTATAGCGACCGATGAGGCTAGCGATAGAGTAATTATCAATAGACCCACTACTGACATGAGTAACACCTTGAGCCATTATATATTTTAGTTCATTTAAACAGATGTCCTGTTACCAAAATTTTGGTGGACAACGGAGCCGCAGTGACCTTACTACCAAAGAAAATGATGAGAAAATTAGGAAAAACTGCAGCCAATTTGATCCCTTCTGAAGTAACTGTTAGTAATTTTACGGGCCACGTTATTAATACACACGGTGTTCTACCAGTCGATCTTACAGTAGGCACTAAGTCTATTTTGGCACTGTTCTTTGTCGTTGGCACTTCGCAAGCTACAATACCTTGTTAGGGAGAGATTGGATTCATTCTTTTGCATGCATTCCCTCCTCTCTCCACTAGTTTGTCATATTTTGGAATCAAAATAGAGTCGAGCTTGTTTTGGCTGATAATAAGCCCTTTTTAGCCACATTAAATGTAAATGAAGCTTACTACTATGGCAAGGAAATAGGGCCCACCAGGTTCACTGGAAGGAATAAGTATGGATGGCTGATGGGCATTTCAGTAAAGGAGAACTTAGACAGCATAATTTAGGCTATGCTGACTTAAGAAACTGAAACCTAGCCAAAAGGTTTAACCCTCTATCGGTCGGCTGCAAGTTGCATTATTGAAGAGTTACCATGATTGTGATAGGTGAAGGCATAGTGTGCCTGGATGATTTCGCGGCCAGGATAAAAAGGCTCGAAGGGAACCTAAAAGGAAGCGATGGAGGAGTTTTTATGAACTTGGCTAAGCTAGATGAGTCAGCCAAACAAGACAGTTTTGAAATAGGAGATTTGGTAGAGGAACTAGAAGAACGCTGACCGCAGGTCTAAGACCTGGTGGATGAAGTAAATCCAGGGATAGATTGGGATTTAAGGCCCGCTAGATGAAGTAAATCTAGGGACAGATCAGGATCCAAGGCCTGCATTCATAAGCAACTTGTTACGATCGCTTGAGCGGGATAAAATGATAAAGTTATTACAAGAATTTGTGGACTGCTTCACCTGGGACTATCACGACATTCCAGGATTGGACAGATCTTTAGTTAAGCACAGGTTACCAACCAAAGAAGGATACTGGCCACATAAATAGCCTCCTAGGAGGATGACGGCTGAAGTCACTCTCAAAGTCAAAGAAGTGATCGAGCAGCTTTTAAAAGCCAGGTTTATCTGACCGATCAAGTATGCAGAGTGGATGTCAAATGTGGTCCCAGTAATGAAAAAGACTGGTAAGATGTGTGCATAAATTTTAGAAATTTAAATCTAGCTGCTTCGAAAGACAAGTATCCTATGCCTATGATTGACCAGTTAATCAATCGAGCTGTTGGGCATGGGATTGTGTCGTTTTTGGACAGACATTCAGGGTATAATCCGATATGTATATATATATATATATGTGTGTGTGTGTGTGTGTATATATATATATAGCCTTGGATGATGTACTGAAAACTGTATTCAGGTGTCTTGGACCCTTAGGGCCTTATTGTTGGGTAGTAATGCCTTTCAGCCTAAAAAATGTTGGAGTAACATACCAAAGGGCGATGAATTCCATCTTTCATGATATGATTGGTCGATTTATGGAGGTCTACATTGACGACATAGTAGTCAAATCGACCAATGTGGAAGATCATTTGGCTCATTTGTGCAAGTCCTTCGAGCGAATGTAGGTCCATAAATTCAAAATGAACCCAATGAAATGTGCTTTTGGAGTGTTGGCTGGTAATTTTCTAAGATTCCTTGTACATCAGAGAGAAATTGAAATTAATCAAAATAAATCTTAGGTCGTGATCGATGCGAGGCCACCAAAGCGTAAGGCTGAGTTACTGAGGTTTTTAGGCCACCTTAATTTCTTATGACGGTTCATATTTAATTGTGTTGGTAAGACTAACATCTTTTCTCCATTGTTGAAACTAAAACAGGGGCCAAATTTCTATGGAAAGCAGTGTCACACTATGGTATTGATGATGGTCATGATATTGATGTTGCATGTGAATCCTTGTATGCTATTGAGGGTCAAATATTGCATATTATCCCCCATTTATTACTTGGTTTTATGAATATGATAATGCTTAATGTTCTATTTTAATTATGTTTGTGTTGCAAGGTGAATTTAAGAGCTTGGATTGAAAAGGATGCTAAAAGCATAGATTTAACGCTCAAGAATCACCAAAGCCCAGGATGGATCTTATGAGACCAAGAATGAAAAATTCACATGCCAAAGATCCAAGAAAACTAAGTGAGGAGTGAAGAGCAATGAAGACTTGAAGTGAAGAAAAGGGAACCCTAAAAATCTGCCTTATTTGACTAGTCTAAGCTCTCTTTCAACCAGTCAAGGGCTCTTGCTCGACTAGTCGAAAATTCCTTGACTCGAACTCTAGCGACAAAATCCTTTAAATTCCTGTCATCCTCGACCATTTGAAGCAGACCCTCAACCAGTCGAAGGTTGTCCTCGACCAGTCTAAGGTTACACATACAACACATGGACTGCATGAGGCAATTTCTGGATTTTTCCAATTCGGTGCGAAATTTGGAGTTGCAAAACTATAAATAGGGGTCCTTAGGATGTTCTTAGGCATCTTCTAGGGTCTGAGGAGTGTAGCAAAAGGGTGGAGCCGCAGTCTGAGAGTTTTATTCTTCTTCCTTAGTTGATGTTTTGTTTAAGAGTTCTTAATTCAATCATGTGTATGGTTGGCTAAACCTCTTAGCTAGGGTTCAGAGGTGAAGCTTGTAGCATGATTGGGATGTTTGCTTTATTTTGATTCATGTTTTGTTGAACTCTCTTGGATTCTAGTTTGATTATGAAGGAATATTTTTAGTTTTTAATGGTTTGTTGTGACAAATTACAATAGATCTGCGATAGCTCGAAATATCTTCCTTTTTTTATTTGAGATTATGAAATTAGTAAGTCCTGTTGTTCACCATCATCCCTTAGGCATGGTAGGATGATGAAATCCTTCCTAACCTTCACAATTCTCTTATGATTGGTTGTGGGATTGGTAAATCCTGTTGTTTGCCTTGTCTCCTAGGCATGGTTAGGTGACGGAATCACTTCCAAATCTTCACCACTCGCATCCATTGATGATTAGATCCATGATAAGTTCAAAGATCTAACAAATCTCTTCCTACCAATTGGATAGGATATGACTCTAATTCCAGTTGTGTCATTGAATCATGCAAGGTAGCTTCCCAATTGCTATAAGTGGATCCTTGGCACCCTAGTTCCCACCTTTAAATTCACTAGTTTTAATTATTTTAGTCATAATTACTCTCTCAAATATTTCAGATTTAGATTTACATTTTCTTCTCAAAAATGTACGAGATTAGTCCTTGTGGATTCAACCTTGGTCTTAGCGAGATTATTAATACATCGCGACCCTACACTTGGGGTTGTGAACATATGCTATGTTCTTCATGCACAAGCTTTCATGACTTGGATAATTCAGCATAAAATGTTGGTATGACAGCTGAAAATTTTGTGGCATTACATTAGCGATTGGTGCAAGGGTTACACCGAATTTTTGCTAATAGCATTTTCTTTATATTAACATGGCACTTTCTTTATATTGGCATGGTACTTTCTTTATATTAATGCGACACTTATTTTATATTAGAGGTAGCATTGCTCTTGCATTTAAGTTAGCATTGCTTTATATTGATTTAATTCTACTTTATGCTTAATGCGGTATTACACATCTCATGAATAATGCTTATGATTGTACGTTATCATATCTCAAACGCATCATTTGTATGCCTGTTGTGGATGATGATTGTTCATAACATGTCTTTCTACTTGAGACACTTTGGGGACTCTAATGAGACATGGTCACACCGCATGATTTGCACGATATGCATAGGTTTGATGCATGTCTTGGATAGTGTGATTTATACATTCTATACTATATGTGATATGTACATCTACTTCCTAAAGACACTAAGGAGGTAGTCTCGTAGCCTTGTTATGGTTGGTAGATGATGGACACAAAAACTACTAAAGTTATAGGGCGTCACAGGCATCCCTGGGTGAATGTCCCTAAACCATGTGGTACCAGTAAGATGCTCCAATGTCTAAAACAAGTGGATTCATGAGTACATGATGGCTGGATACCAGTCGGCCGTGTCTCCCACTGTGTCGAGGTTGGTTGGAAGGGGGTTTGACCTTACCCACCCAGGTGCAGAGGGCTATATACTAGGTTGAGTTTGACCAGCTCATGAAATTAGTTCGCTATCGATGGACCAGGTGGTTTTTGTGTACCACTGGCAAGGCAGATAGTGAGGTCTTTTGCACTCGCTTGGTCTTACACACGATGGGTGGCAACCAATGTCGGAAGTGTACTACACCCCAGTGGTGTTTTCAGATATGAACTGTACTAAGATGTGGATTTATTAAGTGAGACTTGCATGTTTAACATTTGAATGATGCATTTATTCATCCATTATCTACTTGGGTTGGTAGTGCGTAACTAAATCATTATGTGCACCTTCACAATGGCCATGATTTTGGTTAGGTACACGACTAACCTGAGATTACGAGTTTACCGCATCGAGTCTACCTATCCAAATCAGGTATGAGATTGGCTTGGATAGAAGTCCCTTGTGATGAACCCCACGACTTACGATACCGCTTACTATAATCCCGATTACACGCAACAGCTTCGTTATTCCTTTTCCATTGTATGCTTTATAGTAATTTAAGATCCTTGTACCTTGTAATACTACTCGTGTGCACACTTATCCCAACTTACACCATTGATAGACCATAGACTGCACCCCAACGTACTTAGAAACCTCACCTGAGTGATTTTTCCTAGATAACCTTGAAACCTCTGTCGTGTGGACCGCTGCAGTCACTAAGACGAAAACCATGCATCAATTTGACACTCCGTTAGTGAGATATGACTCATCAAATCCATGTCCCAAATTGCGTATCCTGTAACATGAGCAACCTTTATTGTGTTAGGCCCATTGGAATTGAGCCCATGTGGGTCTAAAGCTCATTTTCTAGAATATAAGAATTATCACAAGATAAAACAATCACTCCATGGCAAATAAGGAGCTACCACATATAAGACGAGGCACTATAAGATAAAATTTGATTCTACCCCAAAATCCATCATTAACCCTCTCCCCATGCCTTAGAAACTAATCATGGTTCATGTCCACCTCATCTTACACATGCATCTAATGCATGTCTTATTTTTTGTCACATTACTATAAACAATCAATTGCAATACTTCACTTCATCAGCCACCATGCATCACCAACAACCCACAACCCTTATCCATCCATTAGCCAATGCATGTTTAGATTTCTTCCACCTTGGCCAACACATGCTTAGCACCATCCACCTCACCCATTCACTATCCATACTATACACTACATTCCATATAACTTTTAACACCAATAAGATCACATAAACTTGCCACATCATCTTGCCACCTCAACCCCCAATTCCCTATATAAGAGTGGGAGCTCTCCTACACTCATCCTTCTGCTATACTTATAAAAAATTCTTAGATTTTAAGAGAGAGTGAGAGAGTGGGGCCAAGGTGTGACCCATCATCAACCTAGAGGGAGTGGACCACACATCACCATCAAACCATCCATCCATTTGAGGTGAGGCTACACCTCTCCTTCCATCCTCCTCACCCTCCTCTTCCTGCCTTTTTCTAATTTTCTTGATATGTGTGGGGCCCACTGGTGTGGAGCCCTATGGGTGCATATATTACTTGCCATGGTAGTCAGTAAGGTGGCCCATGTCAGTATGGTCCATCATGATGAACATTATATCCACACCCTTCACATGTAATCCCGTTTTTATATTTAGATAGTGACATCTAAAAATCGTATAAAATCTACCATGCTAAGATCGGAGTTGAAACTTGGGAATAATTTGAACCACAATATGAGCTAACTCTGGCCAAATTTTATAGCCATCTAATTGTCCAATCATCTGTGGCATTAACTTTACTTGGTTGTTGTCCAGTTGCACACAGAGGGTTTCGAATTTGGGATGTTACAAGCAGAACATCAGCTGGCTTTCGACCGAATCAAGGAGTATTTGATGAAGTCGCCCATGCTGATGTCTCTTATCAAAAGCCGGCTGCTTAAATTATATAAGTTGCCTCTACAGGGTCGATAGGAGCCCTCCTAGCACAAGAGGATTCACGAAAGGAGAGAGCAATCTACTACCTAAGATGGGTATTACTTGATGCAGAAACCCGATATTTGGCCATAGAAAAATTATGTTTGTCTTTACACTTTGCAACTACTAAGCTAAGACATTATTTATTGGCCGAAGGGGTTAATGTAATTTTGATCATTGATATAATCTAATACATGTTTAATTGGCCTTTTTTAAGCAGCTAAATTGGTAAATGGGTACCGACATTATCCGAATTTGATCTATGCTACATGACGTAGAAAGCGGTGAAGGGTAGGGCTATAGCAAAATTCTTGGCTAGCCACCCGTCAGACCTAGAGGAGCATATTCCTCATGGCATTATGAATTTATGTGTTCTACAAGTCGAGCCTTGGAAATTAATCTTTGATGGATCGAGAACCCATGATACATCTAGGGTTGGTATAGTATTGTTGGCCCTTAATGAAAATCGGTAAGAATTCACATTTTAGTTAGAATTTGAGTGCACTATCAATCAGGCTGAATACGAGGCTATGATAATAGGTCTAAAGATATTGCTGGAATTATAGGTATAGGACGTGATGATCATCAGGCACTCTCAACTGGAGATAAATCAAATGGCTGGTTTCTTTAAGTGCACTAGCCCATCCTTATTACCGTACTATGCAATGGCCATTCAACTGTTAGAACAGTTTGATGACGTCCAATTAAGGCATGTTACTCGAAATTACAATATAGATGCTAATGAAATTTCACAATTGGCATCAAGGTTGGAAATATGGAAGGGATCTGCTGGTCAGTCAATCACAGTTCAAAAAAGATCGTTGTCTTCAATCTTCTGAAGGGGAAGCATAGGGGAAGTTTGTCTAATCGATGCAGAAGAAAATGATTGGAGAGCCACTCTTATGGGTTATTTGCTAAGTCCTCGAACTAAAGTCGACAGAAGCACAAGAAGGTCGACCATAAATTATGTCATGATCGGTAAAAACTTTATCGTAAAGGGATCGATGGAGTTCTACTCTGATGTTTGTCGAAAAATGAAGCAAGAACTGTCATGAAAGGGGTTCATGAAGATGTTTGTGGGGCTCATCAAGCAGGAAGGAAGATGAGACTTATGCTTAGGTGTTATGGATACTTTTGGCCAAAAATGATGGATGATTGTGTTCGATATGTAAAAGGCTATGAGATTTGTTAAAGGAATGTGCCAATTCAACATGTACTTGCTGCCGAATTACTTCCTATTATAAAGCCTTGACCATTTTGAGGATGGGCGATCGACTTGATTGGGAAAATCTACCCACCCTCAACTAAGATGGATATGTTTATTACTGTAGTTACCGACTACTTTACCAAATAGGTCGAGGCAAAACCCAGGCGTAAGCTTGTTCAGAACCCCAAGTGTAGGGTTGCGATATAATAATAACTCGGCAAGACCGAGTTTGAATCCACAGGGACTAAACTTGTATATATTCAGAAAATAACTAGAACTAGAATTAGAAAAAGATCTAAATTGAAATCTAAATAATTGAGAGTAATGGTAAATAATGTTGATTAAAACTTATGAATTTAAAGGTGGGAACTAGGATGCCAAGGATCCACTTGTAGCTATTAAGATGCTACCTTACTTGATTCAAGGAACACAATTGGAATTAAAGTCCTATCTTATCTAATTGGAAGATAAAGTAATTTAAATCAAATCTGAACTTTTCATTGATTTAATTCTCAATGGAGGAGAGTTGTGATGATTGGAAGGGATTCCATTACCCTACCATGCCTAAGAGACGATGGTGAACAACAGGATTTACCAATCTCACAATTTCAAAATAGGAAAAGAAGATATTCAAAGATATCACAACATCTATTATAATTTGAGTCACATTAATAAATCATAAAAAATTAAAAATATTCCTTTAATATTAAACTATAAATCAAAGAGGTTCAATAAGAACAAGAATCAGAGTAAGATAATCATCCAAACACGCTACAAGCTTCACCTCTTTGCCCTAGCTAAGAAATTAGCTAGTCATAGCTAACTCAAAAACATAAAAAAAAAAAAAGAAAAATATATTAGAACCCATGAAGAAATCGGAGTAGAAGAGCATCGTTGGTGTTCCACCTAGGCCTCCTTTCCCTTTCCAAACCCTAAAAGATGCGTTAGAGCATCCTAGGGAGTCCTATTTATAGTTGTGGAACTCTAACTTTTGCATCAACTTGGAAAAATCTAAAAACCGCCTCAAATTTACACACTCTGTGCAGTTTTCCAAAATAAACTTCTAGAATTTTCATTTTTTAGACTCAGAGTTTCAAAATATGTTTTTTAGGACAATTTTTAAAATTTCTTTTCCTTTTCTTCACTTCAAATATTTGATTCTCTTCATTCCTCACTTGGTTTCCTTGGATCTTTGGCATGTAAATTCTTCATTGATGACTTCCAAATCACCAAATCTTCATTTAGTAATCTTTTAAGCATAAATCTTTCTTTAGCCATCAATACACCTTAAGCTCTCAAAATCACCTCGCACATGAAAACATGCATAATTAGATCGATTAAGCACTATCATGTTTCTAAAACCAAGGTATAAATAGGGGAAAATATGCAATATTTTACATTCAACAAACCTCCCAACCAGCATTTTGCTAGTCCCGAGCAAAACATGCGTGAAGTGATCTTCAATCTTCAATATTCAAATCACTTTTAGAAAATAATCTTTTGTGCAATTAAGTATGAATGAGTATAATCTCAAGAAGCAAGAGTGCAATTTTGAAAACCTAGAGCCAAATCATAAGAGCAATCAATAAAAAAGTTTTTTTATCAATCATTTAAGAGCATAAGTTCATATATCAAAATTTTCCAATGTGCTTAGTGAATTCTATTTCCTTTCCATAACATACTACTATTTCATAATGTTAGCCATGCTCATCACCTCAAGTTTTATTGAATAATCAAGTACCGATTCCGAACTTATTACATTTTCCTTCCTTTTTCAGTTTTTTATTTTATATCAACGATCCCTTTTATTTATTCATTCTTTTCAAAATTTTCATTCATTTCCAGTCTTTTCATCATACATGACTTTTTTGTCGATTTTTTTATTTTTTAAACGGTTCTTTCATCTTTTTAAGGTGGATAAAATTCTCTAGACTTAATTCTCAATATCTATCAATGATAAAAATACTAAAAATGTAAAATTCTAGTATAATTTATAGAAAGCAATTTAAATGTGACTTGTGACTTAGATTAACATGATATTCAAACTTCCACTTAATCGATTAAACGAAAGAACTTAAGCGATAGTCTTACTCAGTTGATCAAACTCTAACAATTTAACATTCAATCTCTTATCTTATCATCATTTTCAAAGCATTCTTAATTCCACAAATTATCATTTCATTAACATGTTTTTAGCTTGAAAAATTGAAAATTTTCATAATTTTTTCTCAAAACTAAGAAAACACTGATTAGTTTACCTAATCTACACCCCCCAACCTAAAACCTACATTGTCCTCAATGTAAAAGATATGAGCATGCAATGACATGAGATAACGAAAAAGAAATAGGAAGTGATGGGAAGATAATACCTGAAGAAGGAGAATTGAAGCTTTTCAAAGTTCTTAATATGTAAATGGGTTAGCACAAAGAAAAAACAAACTGAAATCAACTATCTTAATCCTAAATCTTATGAAAGTAATAAACCTAACTACACCTCCGTCAGACTAAGAGGTCAATCCTAGTACACAAGATCAGTCGGAGGCATGGATATGTCCTTTGAATCAAAATTCTTAACAAATAGCTTAAGACGATGTCCATTCACTTTGAAAACATTGTCATTTATCAAATTTTTTATCTCAATGGTCCTAAGAAGATAGGCATTAGTAACAATGAAGGGACCGGTCTAACGAAATCGAAGTTTACCTAAAAAAGGATGTAATCGAGAATTGTACAGAAGGACTTTTTGATCTGTTTTGAATAATTTTCGAAGGATGTTTATGTCATCGAATACCTTCATCCCGTCCTTATAAATTCTTGAGTTTCATAAGCGTCGTTCTAGATTTCTTCGAGTTTATTCAATCGAAGTTTGTATAGCGAGCCAGCTTTATCTAAATTAAAATTCAGATTTTCAAGAACCTAATAGGCTTTATGCTTCAGCTCCACAGGTAGATGGCAAGCTTTCCCATTGACGAGTCTTAAGGGTGACATTCCACTAGGGGTCTTAAAAACTGTCTGGTAACCACATAAGTCATCAGTCAAGAGAATTGACCAATCCTTACGGTCAGGGTTAGCATTTTTTTCAGAATTTATTTAATTTTCTTGTTGGAAATCTCAGCTTACTCACTTGTCTGCAGGTGGTATGAAGTGCTCACTTTATGAGAGATGCCATATTTCTTCATTAGGTTCTCAAATGGCCTATTACAGAAGTGTGAACCTCCATGACAAATGATAGCCCTACGCATTCCAAACCAGAAAAGGATATTTTCTTTTAAGAATTGAATGACCGTTTTATGATCATTATTTCGGCACAGGATCGCTTCGACCCACTTAGTGACATAGTTTACTGGTAACAAAATGTAAATATTCCTAAAGGATTGGGGGAATGGTCCCATGAAATCAATGCCCCAATAATCAAATGCTTCAATGATAAGAATGGGGTTCAGAGGCATCATATTTTGACGGGACAACTCTCTTAAATTCTAACAATGCTTATAATCTTTGCAAAACTCATGAGTATCTCTGAACATCGTGGGCCACTAAAAGCTACATTGTAGAATGTTGGTCGTGGTCTTTTTAGTAAAAAAGTGACCATCACAGCCTGAGAATGATAAAAGGAGATGACACTCTGATGTTTATTGTCTGGCACACATCTCCTTAGAATTTGGTTCAGAAAATATTTAAACACATGAGGATTATCCCAAAAAAAACTTGCATACCTCGGTGAAATTTTTTTTCTTATCTTGTCAATCTAATATGTTGGTGTGAAGCCTGTATCAAGATAATTTGCAATGTCAGTAAACCAAGGTAGTTGGGAGAGTTTAAACAATTGTTTGTCAAGGAACATATCATTTATCCGTGTCGGCTCAAGGGAATCAGGGAGTTCAAGTCAAGAAAGGTGGTCGGCCACTACGTTTTCTACTCATTTTGTCTCATATTTCAATATCAACTTCTTGGAGTAAGAGGATCTATCTTATCAGGCGGGGCTTGACATCCGTCTTAGAAAGAAGATACTTTAGCGTTACATAGTCCGTGTAAATGATGATCTTGGATCCAATTAGGTATGACCTAAATTTATCCAAAGCGAACACTACAGCTAAGAGTTCATTCTCCGTAGTAGAGTAGTTCATTTGGGTAGAATTTAGAGTTCTAATTGCATAGTAAATAACGTAGGGCTTCTTTTCTTTTCTTTAGCCTAACACCACTCCAATAGCATAGTCAAATGCATCGCATATAATCTCAAAAGGGATGCTCCAATCATGTGGCTACAGATAGGTACGATAGTTAACATGCCCTTGAGCTTAGTGAAAGCTTCTTGGCATTGTTCAGTCCACTCGTATGGTGCATCATTTTGAAGTAGATTGGATAAAGGATGAGAGAGATGACTAAAGTCCTTTATGAATCATCAATAGAATTCGGCTTGTCTTAGGAAGGATCGCAAATCATGTATGCTCTTGGGTGGAGGTAGCTTAGAGATAAGATTAATTTTTGTATTGTCTGCCTCAATTCCCTTGGATGAAATTATGTGTCCGAGCACTATACCCTTGGGAACTATGAAATGATATATCTCCCAATTTAGAACCAAATTCTTTTCCCCGCATCGCTTCAGCACACATTTAAGATTTTGCAAACACTCGTTGAAGGATGGACCAAAGATAGAGAAGTTGTCCATGAAGACCTCTAAATATTGCCCCACCATGTCAGAAAAAATACTTAACATGCATCGCTAAAAAGTGGCGGGGGCATTACACAGTCCGAATGGCATCCTTCAGTAAGCAAAGGTGTCAAATGGACACGTGAACGTTGTCTTTTTTTGATCTTCAAGGGCTATCTCAATCTGGTTATAGCCCGAATAGCCGTCACCGAAGTAATAGTAAGAGTGACTAGCTAGCCTTTTCAAAATTTAATCAATAAAGGGTGAAGGAAAGTGGTCCTTCCTTGTGACGGTATTCAATTTTCTATAGTTAATGCATATTCTCCAACTAGTAGTAACTCTAGTTGGTACAAGTTCATTATCAGCATTGGCTACAATGGTGATTCCGGACTTTTTAGGAACCACCTGAGTTGGACTCACCCATTGACTTCGGATATAGGGTATATTATACCCATATCCAACAACTTAAGTACCTTAGTCTTAAATACTTCTTTTATATTTGGATTGAGTCGACGTTGTGGTTGTTAAGAGCTTTTTGCATTATCCTCAAGATGAATGTGGTGAGTACAAATCAAAGGATCAATTCTCTTGAGGTCCATAATTGACCATCTAAGGGCTCTTTTATGCTCAATGAGAGTAAAAATAAGCATACTCTCTTGTTCTTTCTCTAGGTGGGAAGAAATTATCACCGGGTATGTCTCATCTTGACCTAAGAAGACATATTTAAGATTAGCGGGCAAAGGTTTTATGTCAATCTTTGGTACTTTAAGGTTAAATGGTAGATGCACTACATCGGTTTGGGGCAATTTCTCAAACAATGGCTTCCATCGATTAACTTCAAGTACCAGCGTAGCATCAAGCAAGGCATCCATCTCCTTAATCATGTCATAATCTAAATCAGGGGATTGGGCCAAGCATGTCTCTAGAGTGTCAGAGTATAGAGTTAAAAGCTCTCTATCTTCCACGAAAGAATTGATCATGTTAATGTCGTGGGTATCGTCATCATCCTCTGATTGTTTGTTCATATTGAAAAAGACGTTGAGCTCCAATGTTATATTTTTGAAAGATAAATTCATAATTCCATTCCTACAATTAATGATAGCATTTGATGTAGTAAGGAATGGGCAACCAAGAATGAGGGGTTGAGTATCTAGGACAATAAAATCTACTGGATAGGATAATTTATCAACTTAGACCAACACATCCTCAATCATCCCTCTTGGTATACAAACTGAGTGATCGACAAGTGGTAATGTGGTCCGGGTAGGTTTTAATTCTCTTTGACCCAATTGTTCATAAACCGAGTAAGGGATCAAGTTAACACTCATCCCCAAGTCAAGAAGTGTGTGCTCAATCCGATGGTTTCCAATTACACAAGTGATGGTTAGGTTACCAGGATCTTTGTATTTTTTTGCACATCTTGCTAGAGGATGGTACTCACTTTTTCTATCAGAAAGATTTTCTTTTGTATGTTTTTCCGTCTTTTGGTAGTACAAAAATCTTTCAGAAATTTGGTATATGAAAGTGTTTGTTTAACGGCATCTAATAGAAGAATATTGACCTTCACTTGCTTAAGCACCTCTAGAATATCTTGAGAGTTAGAGAGAGGTTTTGGTGCAATCAACTGTTGAGGGAATAGTGTAATCAGCTTACTTTGAGGTTCCGTCTCTAACCCATGTGGAGCATTACTAGGTCTATCATTCTCAATTTCTTCTGAGTCCTTAGGTTTTTCAGCCCTCACCGGAATGGTTTTGTCAATAATGTTCCCACTCCTAAGAGTGGTGATAGACTTAGCTTGCTCCATCTGATTTAAAGAGCTTGGGTCACTTATTTTATATTGCGATTTTGGATTGGAGAGAGGTTGGGTTGGAAAAGTCTATTTCTCCTTAGTCGTTAAGTATGACTCAATCCTTTGAATTGACGATGCAAACATTCCCATTGTTGTTTTGAGATCCTGGAATGCTTGCACTATGTTCTGGTTGAAGAGCTATTGGTTTTGCATGAATTTTTGAATCGGATCCTCTCGAGGTTTCCTTTAATTTAGAAGTTGAGTAAGGGTCTCTTAAGGATTGGCCGTTTGTCTGTTCCTTCAACTAAAGATTGGATGGTTCCTCCAATTGGAATTATACGTGTTTAAGGTGGGTCTGCTGAATGGTCGTTGGTAAGTATTTACAGCATTTGATTGCTCATTTAATAAATCTTGAAAAGAAGGGATTGTGGGACAATCCTGTGTCGCATGTATGTTGCTAGCACAAATACCACAAAAAACTTCCACAACTTCCCTTGGTTTGATAGCTTCCACCTTCTTAAATTCCATGGCCTTGACTTTTCTTGTGAGATTGACCACCCTTGCACTGATGTTATCTTCTTCTTTTAAGGCATACATTACTCCCATTTCCTTTGTTTGAGTAGGCTTAGAAGTGGTGGGTCTTAGGGAGGTGTCTCATGATTGTGTGTTTGCTGCCAATTGATCGAGGTAATCCCACGCATCATCAACCTCTTTGTTCATAAATTCATTGTTACTCATCATCTCTATAAATTGGCATTTTGACGAAGTTAATCCATTATCGAAAAATCTTATTGTCTGTCAAATTTCTTAGCCATGATGTGGACATGAATTTGTGAGATCTTTGAACCTTTCCTAGCATTGGAAGGTCTCTTCCTCTTTTTGGGCGAAGTTCATGATTGCCTTTCTTAAAGTGTTAGTTTTATGAAATGGGAAAAGCTTTTAGAGAAATTCTTGAGTATCTCGGCCCATGTGCCGATAAATCGTGGCTTTAAGGAGTGCATCCACGTCTTAGCCTTGTTCTTCAGTGAAAAGGGGAACAATTTTTGTCACACTATGTCCTTAGACACGTTTGGAAAGTGTAATGTGGTGACTATCTCATCAAACTCTTTCTTGTGCAAGTATGGACTGTAACGTCCCATTTTTAGAACCCATGCATAGAGTTTGCTTCTTAAAAACCCGAGTGTTAATGATCAGCTAATTAATAAATTACGAAATCAGAATGCGATAACATAACCAAGCGTGGATAATATCATTAAACCGAATGTCAAGATTTTGGTCCACTTAGTTGGGGACCTTAATTACAAAATTTATAAGTTCAATGTACCAAGACAAACTAAAAAAAAATAAATACTACATCTACTGGTTAAGTCTAAAATATTCAGCCGCCTCCTGTTGCGGTTCTTCTTCGTAGTATCCATCTTCAGATTCGTCCGTCGCGACCTCATGGCCTATACTGCAATCACCTCCATCTATACTTGCATACTCTGTATGGTTGAATATTCGATGAATGAGTGACCAGCTCAATGTGAATTCCCCTCAAGATTACACACCGCTGTCTTAACAAGCATACTTTAAAGAAAAGCAATGAAATATTCAAAATAGACAAGATGCAATCTTATTTAAAATGCATGGATGCATGAATGCACATCGACCTAGGGATGCTCATCTAGTCGGACTTGGGCTCGTCATCCATGCATAAGACTGGTCACTAGCATAGCACATCATGTGCGTATATCACGTACAACATAGTGACCAAGTCATCGTACATCACGTACGTAGGTCGATTGTCGATGGTCTGGGAGCTAGCGAAATGATACCCCACTAAACCTAAGGGCATATGCCACAACATCCAGAATTAGCCACCCGTCATCACCAATATGCCATGAATGCATGATTAACCAAACTATTATTATTTCAATTACGATAAGCCGATTTGAGTAACTCAATGGTCACTACGGGGGCTCGTCACCCAGTGTAGGCCAACAACTTGGGCATAGTGTCCAATGACCACCATCCCCAGTTCATGAGATCTTCCACCTTAGGATGTTTAATAAACCCCTCAACAAGTGGTCAATCAATTTTAGTACAAGAAAATTTTACCACAACATGGTTGAATGGGTATGAATTGTCGAAGTCGTAAGGGTAAATACTAAATCTTAGGTTAAAGTTAAATCAGTGCGGTAAAATGATATACATTAAAAATGCTAACATGGGATGGTGGGCTACGTTAAATCAAATCGGTAAATAATTCATCCCACGGCCATATAGGCGGAAGCGTTCTCATGGATGGTAAGACCCCATTAAACAATTCTCACTAAAATAACCCCTAAGTCGAGGGTCCTATTCCTCGCACAATCTGTCTGGTTGCACCCTAAGCGTGGGTCACATGTAATAATGGAGTTTTCGACACATAATGCAATGAATTTGGTTTTATAGGCGACTTACAAACAATCACTAGCATGCAGAGGTGTACAAACTATGTACTGGTAATAGAGTTTGAACTTGTCACATAGGAGCATGAACTAACAATTAAAATGATGCTAAAATATTACATATGAACTACCCATCTAGCATATGATATGTGAACATGGTTTGCAAATTTATCAATCATAGATCTAGATGAGCTAACTAATGTATTTTGTCAATTTAATACAATTAATCGAAGTTCTAAGTTAGCAGTCATAATTTTAAATGGTTACTATGTTTGGTTGACTTAGAGATGGAAAATCTAAGGGGAAAGTCCTCACCTCGATTGTGGAGCTCTCTGATTTTTTATTTTTTATTTTTGGAAACAGGCGGTGTGAGGAAGACCTTGGTGAGCTAACTTGGGGATGCAACGGTCCAGTCCTTTTAAGATAAATCAGCCCCCTTAAAATCTTATCGATATAAGCTACCTTCAAACATTTCTAAGGCCACCTTTTCATTGTTTGTATCTGGGAGGAATATGGATCCTTCGTCTACACCAAGTAGCAGAACTTAGCTGTTGCAAGATATTTAGACCGTTTGATAATGCAATGCACTAATCAATGCATTTACTGGCTGAGGTGAACCAGTCACCATTACAGCAGGTGATGGACCAAAGAGCATTTACCTTGGCAACTGGAGGATTCAGACTCCCTGAGGTGGTCTGAGTTGGAGGGAGAGTTAGCCAATCTGAGTCGACTCAGTCAGGACTCAACTAGGCGGGTTCGAGCCTTGAGTTGCCTCAACCGAGGTGACTCGATGGAGGCCACCCATGTGAGACAGGCGTGCTAGTGGGTAGAGACCTAGGCCCTCAGACTCCTTGGCCGTCCATGCATTGGGCTGGGCCAGACCACCCGTTAGGCTCGTGAGTTGTGAAACCCAGCGAGTCAGCTAATTTGCAGGTTTATGGGCTGAGTTCAAACTCGACTCAGCCCAGAACTCACTGGCAGAACGAGTTGGCCCTTCGTCGACGGGATGGTGTTGTTTTTAGACCGTCCTTCCCTCACCAAGTCGGTCAGACAGGCCCAAATTGAATTCCAACCATGATTCCGGTGTCCCTGAGCTACGCCTGCCACCGTGATCAAACCTATCCCAACAATCAGTTTGGCACATTCCCATCATCGCACTTCACTGGATGGGGCCAAATGGATGGCCATTTTTCTGGGTTGTGGGGGAACACTAAGAGATTACCTGGCCTAATCTAAGTGCCTGCTGAGTCGGCCAATCGGTCCTCACAGACAAGCCGTTCAATCCCAGGGTGAACACAAAGTGAACTTGGAGCTAGACGAGTTGTTCTGACGGTTGCAATGGCTGCAGATCCTTCTTCCTCCAAAGGTCGTGAGTGCCAGCCTACGGCTCTCTCTTTGGCTGCCCCTGGCCCACACTAACCTGACTCAATCCGAGCTAAACGGATTAACTCAGTGCAGTGCGCCACCGATCCAGCATTTGAGCAAGCTCACTCCCTCTTCCTTTCTTGGATTTCTCTTTTCTCTCCAACAGTGGTGCTACAGGTCTGCACTGACCCAACTTAGCCCGAGCTAAATGGTTCGAGTTGGTGTAGTGCGGCACCGAGCCCACTCACCTCGATTCTCTCTTCTGCTCTCTCTCTCTCTCTCACTTTCTCTGCCCTTTTCTCTCTGGCATTGGGGTGAGGATCCGGAGGTGGATGTCTCGAATTTATAGGCTGAGAGGCGTGCTGGGGTTGCCCATCCAACGACCGAGATCTAGTGGTCTTACTCACGCACTTTCCTTAGGTTCTCACATGCATGGGGTCCATCTATTACGAGGGATGGATTTTCACTGCCATGGCCCACCGAAAAAGCAGCTTTTCACCTTCCATGGGGCCCACGCCATCACGGTGTGTTTTCGGTCCAACGAGGAAGATGATGCGGCCGTTAATGGCTGATTTTTATTTATGGTTTAAACGGATGATCTGGTCCATTTGGACGGATTAGATGAGACTGCTGATCACTAAAGGGCCCACCTTTTCCAGCCACAATTGCCATTTGATCCATCTTGCGAGTTTCTCCCGCCTCCAACCTTTTTCTTGCGAGATGAGAAGCTTTTGGCTTTAGAGCCATTGTTGCCCTAGGGGGGATGGGTAAGATGCGCCTACATGTCTCAAGGAGCAACTCGGATCGGGCCAGCGAAACCTTCCCGAAGTGGGAATGCTTCCCATGCCCTTTTCTTACCGTAGTTGGGTGCCTGCCCATTTTTGGCACTGAAAGGAGCCTTGAGATGCGCTCTTGGTGGACGGCTGAGATCGAAGGCGGATCGCAGGCTTGGATTGCTAACGTGACAGCCCTCTCATTCCCTTTTTCAGAGGGAATTCGATGCGCACAATCATTCGATCTGCTCCTTGCATGCATGCATGCTTTCATGGGCCTGGTAGGTCATTACAGGTTCGGTTAGATCTTCCGTCTGGTCAGGATAGACTATCCCGATCACGATGGTGTGGCCCAATTTGGGTGGACGTCAACATCAAATTTGAAATTTTGAGGGACGGGAAGACGAGAGAGAAACTCTCAGCCTTTTTGCAATTTTCATTAGGTTAAACGTCGTTTGACCCGATGTTGCATTCAGTGTGCGGTGGGTGTATGTCTCCAGTGCACACGCACCATGAATGTGGGGCTCACTGTGAGGCCTGAGGGAGATCTGTTCCGATCATCTCCCCCGAGGGCCACTATCCGGGTCCTTGGTTTAAGATTGGCCATATCTAAGGTTCAAATGGGTCGCACTATGCGATCCTGGACTCCATGTAGTAGAGTTCTAATAATTCCATGGTTGGATTGGCCTAGAATTGTCATTCCAAGGCCACACGGGATCTAAATGATAGGGTTGGTTAGTTAGGTTTAATCCCTGTGGCTAGTGCATGGTCCTGCTTTGATACTAGGGGACATTGGTGACTTGTCTGGGTGTAGATGGATAGTTTCAGTAGGTGGTTGAAGGTTTCTTACTCTATGGTTTAGGATAATTTATTAATTACTCTTGAAATTTTACTAGTATGAGCTTTGTTGGTAACACCCGTGTACTAGAAGTGCGGGGTGTTACATGGACTTACAGAGTCTAGTCCATGGAATTTAGGAACGAGTTGTATCACTCCTGGTTTAACATCCACATTTCATGCATTAAGTGGAAACACCATGCAAGAAGGTGTACTCACTTCCGCCGGTTGTAAATAATCTCACAAAGTACGAGGTGGGCGAGCATTATGCACCTCAATCTCATCTTGAACCTCCTCAACCAGAGGTTAGGGTTAATTTGCACCCATTACTTCAATTAACTAAGAGGATCTTAATAGGTGTCTAATCCTTTGATAGATAGGCAGTACTTTGACTAATCCTCCTTCACTCAAGAGACATTGAGTGTTTTCACGAACCCCATTGGGCATGAAACACTCTTAGCCCTCAAGTAACTAAACAATTAAACCTAAAAAGAAAACTAGAAAAGCTAAAATAAATAAGAGATCTAGAAAAAGATAAGAGAGAGGGTTGGAACAAAATTACCGAATAAGAGTTGCTATGTTAGGATCCCACAAAAAAGAAAACAATGTTAGTTTCTAAAAATAATTTTAGTAAATATACTAACCTAAAAACATAGTAGAAAAATAAATCATAATCTTAACCTAATTCTAAAACCAATTAATTCCAGAAAAATGTAACTGTACTCCCTGGCAGCGGCGCCAAAATCTTATTCATAACCCCAAGTGTAGGATCACGATGTAGTAATAACTCGGTAAGACCGAGGTCGAATCCACAGGGATCAAACTTGTATGTATTATAAAAATAACTAGAACTAGAACTAGAAAAAGATCTAAATTAACATCTGAATAATTGAGGGTAATGGTGAATAATGTTGATTAAAACTTATAAATTTAAAGGTGGGAACTAGGGTGCTAAGGATCCACTTGTAGTTATCAAGATGCTACCTTACTAGATTCAAGGAACACAATAGGAATTGGAGTCTTATCCAATCCAATTGGAAGATAAAATAATTTAAATCAAATTTGAACTTTTCGTTGACCTAATTCTCAATGGAGGAGAATTGTGATGATTGGAAGGGATTCCATCACCTTACCATGCCCAAGAGACAATGCTGAATAACAGGATTTACCAATCTCACAATATCAAAACAAGAAAAGATGATATCCAAAGCTATCACAACATCTATTGTAATTTAAGTCACAATAAATCATAGAAAACTGAAAATATTCCTTTAATATCAAACTATAAATCAATAAGGTTCAATAAGAACAAGAATCATAGCAAGATAATCATTCAAACATGCTACAAGCTTCACCTCTTAGCCCTATCTAAGAGATTTGCTAGTCATAGCTAACTTAAAAACATAAGAAAAATAAAAAAATTCTACTAGAACCTGTGAAGAAATCGGAGTAGAAGGACATCGTCAGTGCTCCACCTAAGTCTCATTTCTCTTTCCAAACCCTAGAAGATGCTCTAGAGCATCTTGGGGAGTCCTATTTATAATTATGTAACTCCAACTTTCGCACTGAGTTAGAAAAATCTAGAAACTACCTTGAATTTACGCACTCTGCACAGTTTTCCAAAATAGACTTCCAGAACTTTCATTTTTTAGAATCGGAGTTTCAGAATATGTTTTTTTTTCACTAAGGGACATACATAAGGTTCCCTTAAATGCCTACTCAAGGCGACGAGTCTTACCCAAGGACACAACAGGAAGCCTACCCAAGGCTATCCAAGCCTACACAAGGCAACTTAAGCCTACACAAGGCAATGCGACTTAAGCCTACACAAGGTAACTCGTCCTACACAAGGACCACGTATTCTCTCGTCGGAGGCCTATAAAGAGGTCTTAGCAAGTTTGTCACTCAAACTCTGAATCTCAATCCTACACAAGGAAAGGGCTTCAGACTCGATGGAGTCTATATACTTAGAATAAGTTAGTGAGACCCTTTCTTGCATAATGTGAAGATCTTTGATGATAACGAAGAGTTTTCAGCTGCCTTAAACCACAACCTATTTTTTATGCTTCGATGAATGCTCCGAGGTTGTGAGGTTTAGGGTTTTGTTCTTCTCTATTTATATGATATGATCATGAATACGCATAGAAAAAGGTTCTCGTGAGCTATGCATTCCAAAGTTTCAATAGTAGGTTTACTTAGTTGGAATCTCTCTGAATGCTAGAGTTCATAATTCAATCTTAAGCACATAAGATGGTGAGTTAATGCATATGCTAAGATTAAATGATGAACTCTAATGGGAAAGAGGGAATGAGGAAGAGAGTATAATATATGTGAAGCAAATATTTCAAACTCTCTTAATTTCTAGCTCATTTTACTCAGAGGCGACCTATGGTATTTATAGAAGAAGAATCCCAATGGTAAAAAAATGGGCAGAAATCTGTCATTGTCGATGCTATCGAGTAGACTTCGATTCCATCGAAATTTGAAGTTCGATGTTATCGAGCTTACATTGATTGCATCGATTTTCTACACATATATATTCATTTTTGTGTAGAATAGATTTTGCCAATTTTATTGAGTACCCTTCGATTTTATCGACGTGCACTTCGATGTCATCAGAAGGTAGCTTGATCCAATCAGACTCACTTTAGAAAATTACATTTGGTTGCTAGAAGATTTTGTCCAGATATTCGATGTTATCGAAATTTAAAGTTTGATTAATCGAATGGTATTCGATGTGATTGAAGAGTTATATTTTCTTTGATGGCTTGCTCGACAAAATATTCATTATCTACGATGTAATCGAACACACTTCGATACAATCAAGCACTTACTCTCGATCTTATCGAAGGTGACTCGATTATATCGATGAACACTTTTTAGAATGTTATCTGTGTAGAGGGGGTGTCTTAAGTCGATGTCATCGAATAGGGTTTGATTCTATTAAAGTTTGAATTTTGATATCATTGAACACGATTCGATATAATCGACAACTCTTAGCATTTAGTCATTTTGTTGCTGGACAGAATAGGCCTAATCTCTGATGCAATCAAACCATGTTCGATAGAATTGAGAATGACTTCGATTGCAAATCAATGCAATCGATTTTACCTATGTAGTTCATGTTTTACTCTCTAACATTCTAATTGTTCAACACTTTAGCTTACCAAAGATGATTTTCAAAGAATTGATGGTAAGACTAAGTTAAATAGGGGTCTTTTACCTCAGGGGTTTGGTTAGGAAAGTGAGGCTTCAGTTACCTGTTTGGAGCGCTTGAGCTTCTCCTTGGTTGAGGTCTTGATCTTATAAATCCTGAGGCTTACTTGAAGACTCACTCAACACTCATGTAATTTTACAAACTAGGGCACTTTCAGTAAGGCCCTGGATGGCCCGATTCACAAATCCCTTTTGGCTGATACATGATTAATCTTGCTGGAGATTGAAATTTCTGGCCAAGAGATAATTGGGAACTTGGTCAATGAGACCACCCCTTTTGATCTGAGCTTGGTCTGGGTATAGCTTATGGATCTGAACCGAGTCATCAGTCATTAATGTTTATGAAAAGTCTCACTGACCATGGCCTCTCATTAAAAGAGTCATGTCCATAAGATCTCTCTATTTCGTTCTACCAAACCATTTCTTGATAAGATGGTGGAATCCCTTGATTTGAGAAAGAAAGGGAATGAAAAAGCGGTCGACGCCCAATCACTACAACATCATCTCTTCGTTGTTGGGCTAATCGGAAAATTATTATGATCGCCTTTACTGACCGATCATTTTCTATATGATCGGTAGCATTTAGAAGAAAAAAGGAAACAAAGGACATAGGTCTGTGAAAGATCTGAGACAAAAAAAAGGTTTTATTTATTTATTTTATTTTTTTTTTGCTCTGAAGTTGGAGAGGGGATATTCATCTTAATCAAAGATGAGTGTGATGAAGATCGTTGGGTTGTGAGCATTTAAAGTCTATAGCCCTTATTTTATAGATGAGATGAAGCAAAAGGGAGTTCATGCACATAAAGGAAAGGCATCGGATGATCTTCCTGAGATGTGACTGCAGCTATTATGTATGTATTAAAAAATAACGAAAGTTAATTCTTTTAACACAATGTATCGGTGCAAGAGGAGATATGGGGAGTAAACTTGGATATGGCTAAGTACTATTAGCCATACGGTTATGTGGAGGTATGCGAAGGATGTGAGTAATCATCTATCTTATGCATGTATATGTATTCAAGAGATGAAGTGTGTGAGAATTGAATATTGGCCGAAAGTTTTCAAAAAAATTATTTCATTGCATTGTTGGTCATTGACAACATTATTAAATGAAGAAAGATGGAAACCTAAAAGCAACAAAGGCTAATTAAGCTAGGCCTTTAGGATTTTGAACTCTTCCAGAAGGGCTTGCATTTATCTCTCGTCTTTTTCCTTGATAGTCCCCCAACGGTCTCCTTTTCATTGAGATTAGCAAAAAATGAAGTAGCTAATCAACACGAACATCGATCAAATGTACCTCAAATTTGACTTCCCTTTTCGCAGTATAACTCGTTGTCAACCAAGCCTGATATATACGAATTTTTTCATGGATAAATTCTAAATTTGTTGAATGGGTTGTATCTTTGGCATAAAAGGCACTGCCTTGTTCTGGTAGTTCGTCCATCATGCCAGAGCGATACGATTGTAACATTTGAAGCATCATCCAATTGAATTGATGAACCTGAGCGCAGTGTCTTATCATACCAAGATTGTTCATAGTTGCCACGCATTTCAACTAAATCCTTTACGGCTGCTTCTTGTTGTTCGGGATGACATCAATTGACATTATGATGGAAGGAGGCCTTTTCGTAGCAATCCGCCATGATGGTTAGCCGTTGTAGCTTCTTGAGTAGCCCTTCTAGCCAATCTTTTAATTTGGCTGAAGGATTACGATTGAGTTAGCATGAGGCATTAGTGACGAATCTCTTCACATCAGAGGGTAGGAAAGAAAATGAGAAATCTTTCAACTCGTTCTCTAAAATTTCCTAAAGAAATGACTCAACTCCGGCAATCAAAGGAGGTGATTCAATGGCCATGATGTCATTGGGAGTAATAACGAAGTTCGAAGTATGGAGTTATTTAAATAGCCTAATTGGATATCCCATTACTCATAATATGTATTGTTATGGAACTTGCACAATCTATGTTTGTTGATAATATGGGCGGTTAGGGCAGACTTTACGGAAATGTGCCACGTTCGGCTAAAATGAAGGAAACACGTAAGGTGTCTAACCGTATTGCAAGGTAACAAAAAAGTTTTTAAAAAAGAAAAAGTGGCTTAAGAGCCATTTATTCACATGGAAATGTTACAAGCTGAAAGATAAAAATTCTCAGAAGAATTCTTTAGCATTCGCCATTCGCCTTTTAGCCACCAGTAGTGATGCTTCTCCTCTGGTGAGGGATTTGGACACTTGAATTACTTCCACTTGTTAATGGGCCGCATCGACTAACCGAGATATTGTGTTCGTAGTCTTGGCTTGCTCTGCTCGTTCGTCTTCTAATTGCTGGTTTAACGTTATCAATTCAGCCTTTAAGACTGTGATTCTCTTTTTGAGGCTCTCGATCTTTGCTTTAGAGGATCTTGTTGCAACATTTTGGGTTGAATGAGTATGGGTAATCTCTTGTACACTAGCTTTCTTGAGATCGGTCGCTTGTTTCTTATCTTCTAGATGACCAATAACTATCCGAGCATGGCAATACATGTCAAGCACACCTTATAGATCTAGAAGTGAGGATGCCTTGAATGTCAGAGATGGGTCCAATTGAGACAGCATGTAGGCTGAATTAGTCAGTCGGCCGATCTTATCTGTCAGTTCATCGTCGAAGGATTCAGATAATCCTTTCCTAAGGAGATCATGTAGCTCAGATAGTAAGTTTTGAAAGTTGTTGTGGTAGATAGGGGATTTTTCTCTATACATCTCTCCAGCCAAAGCCTTCTTTATTATGGAAAGAGTATCACCGACTGAAGAAGGATTGGCATGGGTAGAAGTTTCGTCTCCAAAAACTATTATCGGATGAGGAGGAGAAGTCATGACAACCATCTCAGTTGTAGCTGATGTTGTCACATTTTTGGTCAGATCAATTGTGGTTGATTGCTCAAACTCAACCGATTGATGTTTCTTAATAGTTTTCGTTACTTGTTCAATTATCTCCGCATGAGTATCTACGTCTGTTGCCTCTTCGAAAGTTATTTTCTCAGCCTCGATCATCCGTTCAGGCCTAGTTTGTACATCGGCCATTACTAACTCGATCGGGATTGAAGAATCACCAATAGTAGATGGCAAAGGAATTGTCGGGGCTAGAGTTAGTTTGAAAAGCCGAGTGGGAGAAATTAGAATTTCCTGTTGTGTAGTTAATAGAGAAGGAGATGGTTCCTATGGGATACTCTCTGCATCACTTGATGGAATACTAGTCCTAGGCACATCACTCCATAAGGTATCCTCCGTGCTAGTTGTAGTGTTTGAATCTATCACCATTATAGCCACCGGAGTGGGATATTCAAGAATCACAAGAGTGATCATTGCAGCTACTATCTCATTAGTGAAGGTGTAAGATACAGGGGGGAGTGCGGCCAACAGAATCGCTAATATCAACTTTGTGTTCTATCCATGAGTGTGTGCTAATTGAGGCAATTCCTTAGTCACTACGAGATCAAAATAAATATGATAAGTGCTAAAATGAGAATGTCAAGTTAAGCAGGAATATAAAGTAAGCAGTCTCCACCTAGGCCGAAAGGAATTGCAGTTCAGACTCTTTCTCCTTGTAGAGATGTGGGATTTTTTATGGTAGTTGCAAATGTTAAAGGTGTAGTGGGAAATGGTGGTGGTTGCAGGTGATAAGGCATAAGGTATTTGTCACGTGAGAGATCGGGATCATCCAATTTTTCTCTATCTTGGATCCATTTGTAAAGGCATTTATTAATGTGAGTTTCTTTATCTCGCTAAATGCATGTGGCTATTTCTTCAAAATAATCATTTTTGCTATGGTAAGGCCAATATTTTACTTTGAAGTATTTTTCAAAAGCTCAAATGGCCTTAGTAGAAGAAGTATTCGTTTGTTTCTTAGTTCTTTTTGGTGACCGATGTTTTGTGGGTGAAGAGTGTTCTGCGGGATTTGATCGTTAAAAAAGAAAAAACATGAGGATTTGGGGGAGGATTGATACCTCCCAGTTCAGAAATATTCCTCAGAGCCATCCTTTGCTGTCGAGCAGTTGCTAAGATGTCGAGATGCTCTTGGGTGATTTGTGGAATATCTGGATATGGAGGATCAACTATCAAAGCAAGGGTAGTACTAAAGACTGTACTAGTCAATATTGTCTTCACCCTTATTATTCTCTTGGCAATATTAATGGAGAAAGTAGGGAGATTTCTCTTCTTACTCTTTGTTAGGCCCTTTGAGAGTAGAGTTGACGTGAGAGTTCTGCAGTGCATCGACCGCCTAAAATCTTGGCATAATGACATTTCTACCAGGATATAAAATTATCCAGCACTGCGGGGTATTCTTGATACACCGGCATTTGTAGAGTGACGACTTCTTTATGGTAAGATAAGTTAAGAGAGATGTAAAATTCTTCATCAGCGACTACTACGCGGTCGAATGGAGGTTGGTTATTAGTTATGTGAATGAGAGGGCAGGGGATGTGTTGTACGAAGCATAATTATTAAGCAAATAGAGAAGGATGATACTGTTAAATTTCAGCTTTTGCATTTTTTCCTTTCTCAATTACACCTCCAAAAGCTAAATCTTGGCCGATAATAGAACAATTCCAAGCATGATGAAGTCGGCCGACCGCATGCTCGTTAGTAGGATCAAACTGTCCTATAAGCCATTCTAGTCCGTAAGTATTTTCTTTTGCGAAGTGTGTGAAGGACAAATTATTGTTACGAAGATTAAGAGAGAATAATTCTTATAGATACTCATTGACAGTAGAAGTTTCTAAAAGAATATGCAAAATTCGATCGCCATATAAAGAGAACGATTGACCGATATGATCCTGACTGAAGAGTTATGGTAAAAAAATAAGTGACGAACTACATCTGTACAAGCCAAATAGGGCCTCCAACTGAATATAATCCTCTTAAATTAACTTCATAGAGACCCCAATACAAATGGTTCTGAACGAATGGTGCCAATGCTACTCATTGGCCTTGGATCAGCCAAAGCAACGTACTCGGTCGTAACTTGTTGAGCATTGACACATAGGAGATGGCGGCATATCCAAAAAAGAATAAAAGAAAAATGTTCATGCAAGCTCCTCAACCAGTCTTGTGAGTTTGTGGTAGGAGTTCATGAAAATTCCTGCGTAGCCTGACTTTAACTTTCACGTGATAGGTCAGCCCGAAAGGGGTAAGTTTGGTCAGATGATAGATGTCCTTGATGGAAATGCTAATTGGTCCATAGTTGAACATAAATGTGATGGTAGAGATGCTCCAAAATAATGTTAAGGCCAGAGGAAGAGGGACATTGGAAAAATATTTGGAAAGAGAAAGTTCGATACATTCGAAGATGCCAAGTTCTCTCCATAGATCTCCATGTTGGGCCGATCCTCTGTTGAACCAATTTTCCCATCCAGGAAGAGGTTTCGGCCATAACTTCGGTACTTTAAATGTATTTTTTGTATTAGGAATAATTCTTGATTGGATCAAGATATTGCTCCCTAGACAGATCGAGAAGATTGAATCTAAAAGTTATAGCGATTCGGTTGAAATGTCTGGAGAGAATGAAGGACCTAAACCATAAGCGTCTTCGTAAATCAGAGACTTGAAAATTACATCCTTCGAATAATGGTATGCAAAGAGATCCATTACAGACATGATGTCCTTTTGGTCAAAGGTAGGTTCAAATGAAGAAAAAGCTATGATCGAAGAGAAAGAGTAAAGTAAGAGAAGAAGGAAGAAGGAAAATAAGGAATTGTATGAAATGTGAATACAAAGCCTCATATATATAAGGAATTTAGAGGCAACATTAATTAGGGAGCACGCCTCTTTGCAGTAGAACGAATCTTTTTGAAGACACGTGTCTATTCAAGTTTCATTTGCTATTTCATATCAGTATGATTGATACTGGCGAAAGGCGATACGTGTGAATATTTAATTTGAAAATACTCAAACGTCGCAGCCCTTTTCTTTGAAAGGACAATAACGAGGGGGGCAATGTTTTTACCCTATTCAACTGAGTCCTATTTTTGGTTATTTAGGGTTAGACTCGTGCGAGTTATGCGTGCATGTGTTTAACAGTCCTAAGATTATTTTAAGAATGCCATTAGATGTTGAGCGCATTGTAAGTAGTCGTATATGGTGCGACCAAGTTCAAACAACTAAGCAATCATTTAGCCAATGGTCAAGTTTGTATAGATGTTGAACAAATGTTAAGAATTTAGAGAACAAAAGATTGTGGCAAGAATCTATAAGTAGAAAGAGGGAGGAAGCAGTTATGGTAATCATTAAATATGGGAAGCGTCTGGAATAGCAAAGAATCAGTATAAATAGAGAGTCAAACAAGTTTAGAAAGGGTCTTACACCAACCCAAACAAATCAACAAATTAATTATCTTCAACTATCCTTAGCTATCCTGTTAAATTTACATTTCTTTGTGTAATCGCTGTTTTTATCAAGCAAATCCTTTTCCTTAGCATAATTATTTACGTACTGCATTTACTACTTGCTTTCCTTAGCATAATCTGTAGTGTAAACACAGTAGTTGATAACTATAGTTGTGATCAAAGCACCCTTTAGTGGTCAATTTTAATTTTCCTTTTCTGTTTCACTCTTCAAATATTAAGAAAGTCCTTTTCTACAAGAAAGTCCTTTTCTACGGAAGGAAAAAAAGATACCCATCATCAGTGGACAAACCCCACCATCTGAATATCGCTTGATCCATTTACAATTTAAGCGAGTAGCTAAATAGGTGACCAATCTCTTCAAATCTCGGCCTACTTTGGTGCTTAGGGTCATTATTGTTCAATTTGAATTGGAATCATATTCTCAATTATGGCACAACCGCGCACTCGTCACCCGTGCTGGAGAAAGGATCGTCAAAATAGTGGTGAATAGAAGGTTTGATGACATCGAAGGAAACTTCAATGGCATCAAAGACCCTTCGATGGCATTGACAATGACAAATTTCTGCCCATTTTTTTACCGTTGGGATTTGACTTTATATAAACACTTATGTTACTTCTTAGATATTTGAGCAAGTATTGAAGAGAACTTTGAGAGAGTTATTACTAGAGTTATTTCCCTTACTCTCAACTCCTCTTTCCCATAGGAGTTCATCATTTAATTCATGGCTTAAATGTATTTATTGGTATATTCATAGCTTGGATTGAAGAATGAACTTCGGCCTTCATTGATCATCCAGCAACACTCTTTAATGGCAAATCATTGTGTTGGGATCTTTAAAGGTTTTGCTCCTGGGAATATTCTCTATATCTTAAATGCACATCATTAATTAGAGTAGATCAATCATACCCTAAACCCAACAACCTCGGTACCTCGATTGGAGCATGTACAAGCGATTGTGGTTTAAGGGAGCTGAAGACTCTTCACCACTAAGAAGATCTTCAACAACATGTGATGAAACAAGGCTCACTCGCATACAAATAAGTTTAAGACTCCATTGTATTTAAAGCCTTTTCCTTGTGTAGGATTGGGATTTAGAGTATGAGTTATCAAACTCGCTAGGACCTTTCATAGGCCTTGGAAGGGAGAATACATGTAGTATCCTTGTGTATGACCTACTACCTTTTGTAGGCATATAGGTGCCTTAGGTAGGCCCTAGAAGTGTCCTTGTGTAAGACCTATTGCCTTATGTAGGCATTGCCTTGTGTAAGCAGAAAATTGCCTTGTGTAGGCATAAAATTGCCTTGTGTAAGCATAGAGTTGCCTTGTGTAGGCACCTAAAGTTGCCTTGTGTAGCCTCCTTAGTTTAACCTTGTGTAAGTTGTAAAGGTTCATGGTTAACTTGATTTAAAACTATTGGATAGTGAAATCCGATACACTCATTGGTTGAGTGCGTCTCCCGGGAGTGGAGTAGTCACGTAGCCGAACCACTATATATCGCTACATTTGGATGAATGTTTGTGCATGTGTTTTTGTTTTTTAATGTTATGTTTAGATTATACACATTACATGTTTGATAAAATGCAGCTAATATATATTCCACTATGTCAGTTTTTGTTTATACATTAATCATGCTTGTTATTGTTTAAAGAACTTAATATTTACATTAAGTAGGATTAATAATTTTGAAAAGTCCTATTCACTGCCCTCTAGGACACTTGGACATAATCCCATACTTCAATTAGCGGTTTACCCACAATTTCGGCCGTATGTATTCGTAAATTGATTTGGATACAATCTGAACACAACACGTTGAAGGGCATACCTGACAACCCTTAGGTAAGAAGCGACGAATTCTTGTCTACTTATGTTGGTCGGTGTAGAGCCATTGCTACAAAAAATGAAATCACCCATTGACAAAGAAGAACAAATCTTCATGATCGTTCATTTGGCCAACCCAAATATAACTGTTTATTTGATCTCCTACCCGTACACTAAGTTTGTACAGTTGATCCGCATAGGAGAGCAGGTGGAAGCTGGAATTAGAACCAACACAATAGCACCACAGCCCCACCAGGCTACCCCTATGCCAAGAAACAAACCATAAGAAAAAGAGGGCATGCATGGGATTCGAGGCAAGGAAACAAATTTCTCCTTACCAACAGAAACTAATAACCTTGTAGCCTCCTCACAAGGGGCATCAATTGACATCACACAAGGATAAGAATAATAATAATCAATGTAGCCCCAACAACCTTGATGGAATCCACGTAATTTAAACCAAAATTGACAAATGGGTACAATACGACCATTTAGGCAATTTACTCCTCTAGCCTAGTCATATAATGACATGTTGGCCATGCTCATCCAAAGGCAACTGTTTTTACCACTAAAGCCTAGACCACCACCGAACCCTTTATGCTAAACTACAATAAAAATGAATACTGCACATTCTATCAGGGCAGGGGACACATGACAGAACGGTGCTTCCCTCTGAAGCATGCAATACAAGATCTGATCAACCAAAATAAGATCACGATCACCTCCCTTGAGCCGGTAGCTAAAGGCAATAATAATATACTCCGGAATCCCCTGCCATAGCATCAGGTTAGCACTAATACAGCTGGGACCCCCACTATCAATACAATATAGGGGGATTACTTGCCCTTTGTCTACCACACAAACGTGGCTCTGAGAGGCACACAAGTGTTCCCACCACTTATCTTGTAAGGCGCGCCTCCCCCTACCCCCTTCATTCTCCAAGGAAAAGCCCCTCAGTTAATCCATAGTCAGGTCACTAACACATCCCAACTATAGAACCAACCACTAGTTTTACAGGGAGCCGCACTGATATTCCACCATGCCGCAGCCATAGTCAGTCTTATAATCAACAACTACTAGTTCTCATGGGGAGAGCTCCGAGTCCACCGCCCATCATGATCTAACCATCAGTCACCTTTTCAAGAGGGTCCCCATCTTCCTGTTGCATGCCACGTGAACCGGCTCATTCCACACAAAGCACTCCACCCGAACCGCCTCTTGTTCTATTAGGGGCAAGCCCAATAGCCCAGCCAGCCTCGAGGTTCCTTCGTCTCTACCATCACAACCTCCTCTGTTTCTTCAAGGAAGATCAGTGCCAATCTTTGATAATAAGGCAGTCCCCTGGTACTATCGTGGGTGCTCGAAAGTGGAAAACATGCACCCCAATAAAAGATGCTTCTGGAGAGATGCGCCCTGAGGAGATACTAAAGACCACTAACAGATTTAACCACCAAAGTCGATAAGGTCTATGAAATAGTCACTCAACTATTGGGAACTCCTCTGCATGTCTGAAGCCCATCAAGAAACATTTGTCAAAACATTAAATGATGCACACATCTATTGAGAAGTGACCCTCGAAATGCTTGCCCACATGATATGACAACTCCTTGCACCTCGAGCCATCACCTTCTCAAATGACAAACTGCCACTTGAAGGACATGATCATGAAAAATCCTTAAACTTAATTGTTTGTCACAAGGATAGCAGTATCTCATTTGTGCTCATTAATAATGAGTCAAATCTGAACATTTGCCCACTCCAGACTGTTACATCTCTT
This sequence comes from Magnolia sinica, assembly GCF_029962835.1. Lineage (NCBI taxonomy): Eukaryota > Viridiplantae > Streptophyta > Magnoliopsida > Magnoliales > Magnoliaceae > Magnolia > Magnolia sinica. The sequence continues at coordinate 77,041,635 of NC_080585.1, forward strand.
GGATCGGACCCATCCATGTTTAGGCTTAGTAACATGAATGTGAGAGCCTTCGATAATTCATGAAGGCAATTTGAAGGAGAGATTGACCTCAAACTACAGATAGGTTCAAACATCTCCACAATCACCTTCTAAGTTATGGACATATCTTCCTCATCTAATCTCCTCCAAAGGCACCCTTGGTTACAGCAAGTCGGGGCCATTCCTTCGACACTCCATCAGCGAGTCAAAAACATCCTGGGTGATAAGTTGCTCTCCATTCTATATGATCCCAGACAGCATTTTCTTGGAGAAGTAGTCCATCTAGGAGAGCCTAATATCCTAGTCATTGACACATGCTATCCAGAAGGTGAAAATACATACCACATCTCAGCCACAAGACCCTTGAAGGTTAAGTGCATTTTCACTCCGGCTAAGTGTCAAATCTTAAGATATTAACTTCAGCACAAAGACACCACTAAAGTGATCAAAGTGTTAGAGAAGGTTGATGTGACATGATTGGGATATGAGCACTCCTCGACGAACAAACCATAGGATCCTGAACTCAAAAGGAAATGTAAATATTCGGGTGAGGAGAATTTCGTACCATTCACCCCATCAAATTTTGAAGTGTCAGAATTATCCATCCAAATGAGAGTCTGATTCATGATCCATCCCATCACTACCTCAGTCACACCAACAAGGAAATGCCCGAGAAACATCTGGGCCAGGTGCAAGAAGTACCCCACATCCATTGGTCATCTGTTCAAATCCCGCTTAAATTATAACTTCTTAAGGAACTCCAAAACCTTAGAAGTGAAGAAGAAGCCACCTCATCCGACATCGACTCGGAGCCCAACTCCCAATTCATCATGGTCTCGGGCATGATGTTCTGACCCATTTACCTCTGCCTATGGCCCTTCCTCCTCAAGGCAAGGGAAACAAGGTGCCAATTAGTTCACCATCCTCTTGACAGTAAAATCAACTAGTCTCCTACTTAGCACGACCAATCTCAGGAAAAAAAAATGTCGATGTAAATTACATCACATGCAGCACTCGGAGCTACACTAGGGGCAGCTGTCATATTCGGTGTTCAACAAATTCAAAAATCCAAAAAAGATTTTTTTTTTTAAAAAGGAAATCCCCAAAATAAAAAAATGAAAAATTTTCAAAAGCCAAAAAAATTAGAAAACTTTCAAAATCCAAAAACAATAGAAAATCTCCAAACTCCAAAAAAAAAAATCAAAAAAAAAAAAACAAAAAACCTTTAAAAAATCCCTTGTAACAAAGTGTCTAGCCCATCCGATGGGCTGCATGAATTTCAAGTCAATATTTATGATTTTAATCAAGAATTATACTTCAAACTCATTGGTTTGGAAGAAACTAGGGATGAGGGAGAAGTTGATCTAACTCACGAACTTAAGGGCTTCCTTTAAAAGATTGATTCAAATACCAGTATAACACTTGGGGGTTTTGAGTTGGTGAATCTCGGAACCCTCGAGAATCCTCAAGAAGTGCATATCGGGAGTAGCTTGTCCCCCGAAAATTGACAAAGAATGATCGAGTTCCTAAAACCATGATTATCTAACTTTGCCTTCTTTTACAAGAACATGCCTTGACTTGATGAAGACCATGTAGTCCACCATCTCCCTACCACGCTAGAAATTAAGTTGGTTAAGCAGAAATTGATGAGAATGTAACTAGAATGAATTATGAAGATTTAGGAAGAAGTAATTCATAAATACAACACGGGTTTCCCAGAATGGCTTGCCAGCATCGTCCCCTTGCCCAAGAAAGCTGGTAAGGTTCAGATGCACATCGACTTCCGTGACCTCAATAAAGTTAGTCCGAAGCACGACTTGCCACTGCCTCACATTGAAATTCTAGTTGACAACATGATAGGGCATAAGATATTCTCTTTCATGGATGGCTTCTCTGTCTATTGTTCACAACCCCAAGTGTAGGGTCGCGATGTAGTAATAATCTTGGTGAGACCGAGGTTGAATCCACAGTGACTGAATTTGTACGTTTCTGAAAGTAACTAGAAGTAGAACTAGAAAAAGATATAAACCTAATTTTGAGATTGTAGATAAAGTAATTGTGAATAAAGTAATTAGAATTAATAAATTTAAAGGTGGGAACTAGGGTTTCCAAGGATCCACTTGTTGCAACAGGGAGCTACCTTGCTTGATTTAGGAAATCTATCTGGAATTGGGGTCTTATCCTATCCAATTGGAAAAGAGAGATAATTGAATCTTTGAACTTCTCATTAATCTAGTCTTAATGGATGAGAGTTTGTGAGGATTGGAAGTGATTCCAAAACTAAACCATGCCCACGGGACGATGACAAACAACAGGATATACTAGCCCCACAACCAATCATAAGAGAATTGTGAAGATTAGGAAGGATTTCGTCACCCTACCATGCCCAAGGGATGATGGGGGAACAACGGGACTTACTAACTCACAATCTCAATTTAGGAAAAGAAGATATTTTAAGCAATTGGGGATCTATTGTAATTTGTCACAACAAACCATTAAACACGAAAAATATTCTTTAATAAAGAACTAGAATCCAAGAGAGTTCAATATAACATGAATCAAAACAAAGCAAACATCCTAATTAAGCTACAAGCTTCACCTCTTAGCCCTAGCTAAGTGGTTTAGCCAACCATAGACATGATTGAACTAAGAACTCTTAAACAAAACAAAAAGACTAACTAAAGAAGATGAAGAACTCTTAGATGGCGGCTCCACCCTTTTGTTCCACTCCTCAAACCTTAGAAGATGCCTAGGAACATCATAGAGACTCCTATATATAGTTATGCAAATCTAACTTTCGCATCGAGTTGGAAGAATCCGTAGACTGCCTCAAATTTACGCAATTCGTGCCTTAGGCTAGCTGAAGCAGAGCTTCATCTAGCCGACCGACACTCGGGCTAGCCGAATTGACACTTAGCCTAGCTGAACTTCTACAAGTTCCAGAAGATCATGTCACTGGATTTTCAACCGAACTTTCTTAGGCTGGCCCAATTCTTGGGCTAGCCAAAGCAAAACTCGGGCTAGCCGATCGATACTTCAAATCTTGGATTCTCCTCATTCCTCACTTGGTTTCCTTGGATCTTTGACACGTGAATTCTTCAATCTTGGTTTCCTAAGATCCATCCCTGGCTTTGGTGATTCTTGTGCATTAAATCCATACTTTTAGCATCCTTTTCAATCCAAGCTCTTAAATTCACCTTGCAACACAAACATGATTAAAATAGAACATTAAGCATTATCATGTTCATAAAACCAAGTAACAAATGGGGAATAATATGCAATATTTGACCCTCAACACAATCCCCAACCAGTATTTTGCTAGTCCCGAGCAAAGTATACGAAAAATATTTCGAGAACATAGGATAATTTCTGTAAGCCCAAGTGATTTTAAAAACAATCCAGATAATATATTCTAAAATACATCAATGTTGAGCATTACTTTCTCCTAAACCCTAGCACTTGGTAAATTTCATAGTTAAGTTTAAAGTATTAATCCATAAATTAGAATAATTCTAAACATTAACTTCCATGGGTGCATAGTGAAATCTGGACTTATCACAATCAAAGGTTCAATTCTCAATTTTTATGATAACATTGATAATCAAAAGAGCATTTAGGATGACTGAAACCTAAACCAAAGCTTTCCTTATAATACAGTCTTTTTATTCTTTCAACTTTTGATTTTTCCATTGATGGCTTTCACGCTATATTCAATCTTTTCAACGATCTTCCTTAGGTAGCCCTTTTTGATGACAACTGTTTTTTTAGCTGGATATTCTCTCTCTCTCTCTCTCTCTCTCTCTCTCTATATATATATATATATATATATATATATATATATATATAATTTGAACATGATGGACAAATTCCCCAAGTTGGTTCCTTCCATGCTTAATAATCATCAAGTTATCAATCCAATATCAAACTAGAACCTTAATGATGTGATATGTGAAATCATGACTCGATCAATGTTTAAAACTTCTAACTAGGAGTCAATAACTCAATCTTAATTTTGAAGTCTATTAAGTGACTAAAATCCAAGAGGTATAAATCATCAACATTAGGTATCTTATAATTCTAATACATGGATTAACTTTAAAATTTACTTTAATTTATAAAAAATTTGTGGCAAAACACTAATTAGTTTACCTAATCTCCCATCTCCAACCTAAAATTTATATTGTCCTTAATGTAAAAGAAATAAACATGTTTTACAAAAGAGACAACGAAATTAAAGGGGAAGTGATGGAAAGATAGTACCTGATGAAGGAATTTTGAGGCTTTTCTAATGATCTTGAAATAAAATTGGTTAGCACAAAACTAAACAATTGAAAAAAAAATATCTTAAACAACAAAAAGTAAACTACCCTAAACTACAGAAAAAAACCATCCTAAACTAGGAAAGCAGGGAAAAACTACTTAATCATGCCGCAAGGTTCTTCCTCCGGCCAGTATCTTGATAAATTCCTCAGTAAATTTCTCAACAAGATCATCCAAAAGCCCTTTTTACAATAGACTTAGATACCCTAGTGAATGAATTTTCAGAGAAATTTATGGACCTCAACAAAAAATTATCGTTGAATCGCCCGAGGTATCCAAAGTATATATGTTCACCTACGACAAAAAAAGTTTTAATGTTAATACTCTATGGTAAATCAGAGACTACAAGTAAATAGAATTCACAAAAATTCTCAGCAGATGATGTAGTCTAAACACATTGCAAAGTTTTAGACTTCAGATCAATTATCAGCTCTCCTTCCTGTGATAGTAAACATTCAGGATCTGTGGAAGGATATGCTTCAGAATAAGGGTTTTCTTGGTCAGTAACAACCACTGAGGTATTGTCTTACAAGGTATCCACTATTTTTGTTATCATATTATCATTTGGATCGTCAAATTGTACTAAGCAATCTTACAGAGAGCTGAGAGATTCGGTTGAGAGAGATTCATTCTCCACATTGAAATCTGTAATGATATGCTCAAGGACTCCTTCCTCTCATTTTGGAATAATGGGAAACCTCTCTTCCTCTTGCCCTACATAGGTAGATTGAGGATCAGTAGGTGAAACATTAATGTGAAGACTCTGGTCATTGGTACTACTCAGTAAAGGCATTGTATTATCAAGGTTTGACAACTCAGATGGTGGCCTCAACTGAATGGTTTCAAATTCAAGAGTCATATTGAGCAACTCGTCCATCTCTCGAATCATATCATCATTCAATTTAGGGGAGTGGTCTAAACATGCCTTATAAAAGTTAGAAGTGTTGGTTAAAAGTGATTCATCCTGTACATTTAAATCGAATATGTCAAATGGGTGGAGAAGATCATTATGGACGACAACTTCTTGAACCTCTTAATCATTTATATGGGCCAAACTTGATATTGAATCTAGGGGGATGTGAGCTATACATTCATGATTGTCATCCCAGTACTCATCATCTTCCAATTCAGTACAGTATAACATGGAATGGGATCTCTTTCCTCACACTCTGTTCCTAGATTGGGTTGAGGTTCGAATAAACTAACATCTTCCTCATCATTGAAACCAGGTGTGTTAGTATCATTATATTAGAAAACTAATAGTGTCTCTTGATCATTCCTTTAGACAGTCATTGAGATCGACTCTTAAGGAAATTAAACCGTAAGCTCATTAATGGAATCCAACTCCTTATTCCATATTCCAGAGTTTTCCAAAAGCGATTTAGGATCACTTTCCTCACTTTGTATTTCTAGACTGGGTTGAGGCTGGGGTGAACTAGCCTCCACTATCTTATTAATGCATAAATCAAGCGCTTCTAATGTTTTTATAATGTTTGCAAGATAGTGAGTGAAATTCAAAAGTGAATCCTCATGGATCGTTTCTGGTTGGATCTCAAAGGTACGGGATCCAAGAGAATCATCACTATGATGTGTTACTGTTTCACCTTCCAGATATTTTCATTTCCATTGTTCATAATCATATGGGTCATAAGTGGGAGAGTTTAGTGGTTGTTGATATATATTATTAGCCATAATACATTCACGCATAGTTCTCTTCTTGCTGGATGGTTGATAATTATCCTCATTCCAATAATCACAATGACCCCAATAATCGCGTACTATTTTCTTAATCTGTGGAGTGCAATTGTTCTCCTGCCTATAATAATCGAAGGACTTTTTAACTAGTGGATTATTATATTCTGATCGGTTCTCGATGATGGGTTTAGAAAAATTTTGAGACATAGGCTGTTTCCTAACATAATCATTAGACATCCCTTCCCAATATTTCTTAGCTATCCCAGCATACTATCGTTCCCACTCTTACATGGTGAAACCCTATATCTGAATCTATTACTAAAAGAGAATAATAGAAAATTCCTATAGCAATATGGAAAATAAGCGAGGAGAAGTTAAAAGGAAGTTACCGGATTGAAGAGTTCTATGTTAAGATCCAAATTAAAAGTTTCTATATTGAGATCCCGTAAAAAAAAAGTTAGTTTCTAAAAACAAATTAGGAAAGTTTATAATTGTAGGAATAGAAAAATAAGTTAGTTTCTAAAAAAAAATCAAGAAAAATCTTAACCTAAAAACAAAACTAAAAGTTAGTCCTAATCTTAACCTAATTCCAAAACTAATTAAATTCAGAAAAATGCAACCATCAATCCCCAGCAACGGTGCCAAAAACTTATTCACAACCCCAAGTGTAGGGTCGTGATGTAGTAATAATCTTGGTGAGATCAAGGTTGAATCCACAAGGACTGAACTTATACATTTCTAAAGTAACTAGAAGTAGAACTAGAAAAAGATGTAAACCTAATTCTGTGATTATAGAGAGAGTAATTGTTAATAAAGTAATTAGAACTAATAAATTTAAAGGTGGGAACTAGGGTTTCCAAGGATCCACTTATAGCAATCAGGGAGCTACCTTGCTTGATTTAGGAAATCTATCTGGAATTGGAGTCTTATCCTATCCAATTGGAAAATAGAGATAATTGAATTTCTGAACTTCTCATTAATCTAGTCTCAATGGATGAGAGTTTTGAGGATTGGAAGTGATTCCATCACCAAACCATGCCCATGAGATGATGGCAAACAACATGATATACCAACCCCACAACCAATCATAGGAGAATTATGAAGACTAGAAAGGATTTCATCACCCTACCATGCCCAAGGGATGATGGTGAACAACGGGACATACTAATCTCACAATCTCAATTTAAGAAAAGAAGATATTCTAAGTAATTGCAAATCTATTGTAATTTGTCACAACAAACCATTAAACACTACAAATAGTCCTTAATAAAGAACTAGAATCCAAGAGAGTTCAACAAAACATGAATTAAAATAAAGCAAACATCTCAATCAAGCTACAAGCTTCACCTCTTAGCCCTAGCTAAGAGGTTTAGCCAACCATAAACATGATTGAACTAAGAACTCTTAAACAAAAAAAAAACCAACTAAAGAAGCAGAAGAACAACTCCCGGATGGCGGCTCCACCCTTTTTCTCCACTCATCAAACCCTAGAAGATGTATAGGAACATCCTAGGGACTACTATTTATAGTTGTGCAACTCTAACTTTTGCACTGAGTTGGAAGAATTTGGAAACCGCCTTAAATTTACGCAGTTCATGCAGAATTTGCGTAACCTAGCTGACCGACACTCGGGCTAGCTGAACCGACACTCGGGCTAGCTGAACTTTCGCAAGTTCCAGAAGATCATGTCGCTAGATTTTCAGCCGAACTTTCTTAGGCTGGTCGAATTCTTGGGCTAGCCGAAGTAAAACTCGGGCTAGCTGACCGACACTTCAAATCTTGGATTCTCCTCATTCCTCACTTGGTTTCCTTGGATCTTTGGCACGTGAATTCTTCAATCTTGGTTTCCTAATATCCATCCTTGGCTTTGGTGATTCTTATGCGTTAAATCCATGCTTTTAGCATGCTTTTTAATCCAAGCTGTTAAATTCACCTTGCAACACAAACATGATAAAAATAGAACATTAAGCATTAACATGTTCATAAAACCAAGTAATAAATGGGGAATAATATGCAATATTTGACCCTCAACATCTATAACTAGATGAAAACGGTCATAAAAGATAGTAAGAAGACATCGTTTATCACACCATGAGAAACCTTTTGCTACTGAGTCATGCCATTTGGATTGAAGAATGCTCGGGCCACATATCAAAGAGCCATGACAACATTATTCCATGACATGATGAATAAAGAACTTAAAGTATACATGGATGACGTGATCATCAAATCTCGAAGCATCGAGGGTTATTTCAAGGACCTCGAAAAGCTCTTTAGTCGTTTAAAAAAGTTCAGACTCCGCCTCAACCCTAAAAATGTGTCTTTGATGCAACTGTGGTAAGTTACTGGGATTCATGGTCAATAAAGACGACATTTGGGTAGATGAATCTAAGACTTAAGAAATCATCGAAAGTCGCCTCTTATAATAGAGAAAGAACTTCGTGATTTTCTAGGGAGGATCCAATACATCAATTGCTTCATTGCTCAGCCCATGCCCATATGTGAGCTCATATCCAAGCTACTCTGGAAAAACGTACTAAAAGAATGGAACCAAGAATGCCAAAAGGCCTTCGACTGAATCAAGGAATATCTACTAAACCTGCCAGTGTTAGTCCCACTAATACCTAGAAGACCACTCTTACTCTACATTTTAGTACCTGAAGACGCCATCGGATGTGTCCTCGAGCAACATGATGACACAAGATGAAAAGAATAGACAATCTATTATCTTAGTCAGCTCTTCACCAATTACGAAGTGAAATACTCTCCAATTGAAAAGAATTGCTTGCTCTCGTGTGGGCCACTTAACGCCAACATCAATACATGATTGTATACCCTGTATTCCTACTCACCTGCATGAATCCTTTAAAAAACTTTTTCGAGAAGCTGACACTGACAAGAAGGATGGAAAAGTGGAAGTCATTTCTTTCCAAGTTTGAAATCACTTGTCACTCGAAAAAGCGATCAAGGGGCAGGCACTAGCTGATCACCTTTCTGCGTGACTACCGGCCCTTGAAGACATACTTCCCTGATGAGGATATCCTTTTCCTTAAGGAGAAGAAAGACCAGAAGTAGATTAGTGGACTCTATATCTCGACGATGCAACAAATGTAAAGGGGAACAAAATATGAGCCATCATGTACTCCCCAGACAATGTCCCTATTCATATCTCTCGAAGCCTACCATTCAAATGCACCAACAACGTGGATGAATATGAAGCATGCATCGCAGGCCTGAGATAGGCCATTAGTCTAAACGTAAGAAAGTTGAGAGTCTTCGGTGACTCCTAGCTAATCATTAATTAGATGAATAGTGATTGAAGAACTAAAGACAAGGAGTTAGTCCCATATCACATATACCTCAAAAATCTTATTTATGGATTCAACAAAGTCACCTTCACCTACATGCCATATGCCAAAAATCAGTTCATAGATGCCTGGACCACTTTGGCTTCCATGCTTGAGATTCCTAAAGAAGTAAAGAAGAGCCAACATTCTCCCTACAAATCGAAGAAGTTGAAGCCTCTCCTGATAAGCGTCCCTAGTACGCATATATGAAGAAATACTTGGAGGACCAAAAGTATCCTAAAGTGACAACACAGAGGATTGCTGCACAATTCAACTCTTGGTTTGCCCAGCTCATCGTCAATGGTAATATCCTGTATAAGCAATCTTTTAATCAGATCCTTCTATGTTGCGTGGATGAAGTAAAAGCGGCTAAAATCATGACAAAGATCCATGAAGGGATTTGTGGCCCACATATGAATGGTTACATGATGGCTAAAAATTTCTCGTGACTAGGATACTAATGGCTGACTAAGAACTTAGATTGTTGTCAACACGTCAGGACATGCTTCAAATGACAGGAGCATGGGAATCGGATCCACATGCCTGCTTTTGAACTATACAACCTGACATCTCCTAGGTCTTTCTCCATGTGGGGTATCGACATCATCGGAAAAATCAACCCCAAAGCATCTAATGGCCATGAGTATATCTTAGTGACAATCAATTACTTCACCAAATAGGTAGAGATGGCTTCATACACCACACTAACAACTTCCCATGTAATAAGATTCCTGAAGAATATCATCATTGGTCGATACATAATCATCATCATAAACAATGGTACTCCCTTCGTCAAATGAAAAGTGGAGACTTTCCTCGAACAACTCAAAATTAGGCATTGACGCTTAAGCCCTTACCACTCGTAAATGAACAGAGCAGTCGAAGCTGTAAACAAAACTCTCACATGTATTTTCGAGAAGATGGTGAAAACTTACCGCGATTAGTTATAAATGCTTCCTTATGCACTATAGGCCTATCGAACGTCCATTCGTACTGTAACGGGTGCCACTCCATACGAGCTTACCTATGGAATAGAGGTTGTTCTACCAGTTCAGGTCAAAATTTTCTCACTACGAATATTGCTAGAAATTGAAGTTGAAGAAGATGAATGGCTACAAGCTCACTATGATTAGTTACATCTTGCGGACTAAAAGAGAATGCGAGCCCTGTGCCATTCCTAGACTTAGTAAAAGATGACCACATGAGCGTACAAGCAGCGGGTCCACATGAGAACATTCAGAGTAAGAGACATGGTGATGAGAAAAATCCTGCCCCCTCATCTATCAGACCCCAGGGACAAATTCAAGCTTACATGGTAGGGCTCATTTGTTGTTCGAGAAGTACTCCAAGAGGCGCGCTTCGTTTCACTAATACGAAGGGTTGACCATGTCAAAATTCACTTCGATTAATAGACAAGCCAAGGAAAGCTATCCTAAGACTCATCCCCACCCTCCATCTGCCCAAGCCCTAAAAAATGATGAAAGAAAAAGAAACAAACAATAAAATTAAAAATTCCCAAAAAACTCTAGAAAACAATAAAGGCTTATACGAAATGAAAATGAGAGCTAGAACCCAGCAAAAACCTATCTCCTTTAAAAAGACCTCGCATCATGATATGTTATTATGAGCTTTTTGTTGTCTCAAAAAATAACCTCATTGGCTGTAAATGATGGAATGCAACGAAAAAAGGGAAAATAAATAAAAAATATCAGGATACTTTAGATATAGAACTAAGACTAAACTAACTAACAAATTTTGGTTTAATATTAATACACTTGATATGATTATAGCTATATGTTAATGTTAATACACTTGATTCAATTAGATTACTCAACTGGAATTCAAGTCTTATCATATCTAGCCAGATAATAGAGTAGTTAAATTATCATTTGCAAACTCAAAACAGATTTGAACTTCAATTGAATTGGTTCCCACATCATACAACAAAGTATTGATCTCTAGGAATTCAAAGCATTTATCTTTCTTTGAATCTACGATAGATCAATGAATTTTACAAAGTAATCTCTTACAAAATAGATAATATTATCTTTCCTAAGCATCCAATGTGTTCAGAGTCGACAATGGATCAAAGTAAACTAAATATATATATTTATTCAAGCCAAATATCAATGAATTGTTCAAAAATCAAATCAAATGCTTGAATCAAAGTAAACTAAAGTATTAAAAGTAACTACAAGCTTCACCTCTTAGTCGTAACTAAAAGATTAACTAAACAAAGACATGATTAAACTAAAACTCTAAAAGAAAAACATAAAAATAACTAGAATCGAAGGATTGAAGGACTCCTTGGATGCTCCACAACTCCTTGCTCTACACCTACCCTAATTCGTATCTAAAAAAGACTAAAAGATCCCTTTAAATAGGAAAAATTGCAACTGACTTAGAAATAACTTAAATTTACAAACTTTTGTTACTCTTCGGCTATAACCGATCGTGATCTTTGGTCGCACCTAACATGGCCTTCGGTCACATCGAATTAACTCTCGGTTGTAACTGAATTTCCTTAATTTGCATATGAAGTCTCTGTCTTCCTTAGGTCACACCGAGAACATAGGTTGATTTACCAAATAACGTGGAGAGTTGGCTAATAATGAGTATTATAGATTTAATTATTTGGTCATTCACTTAATGGGGTAGCTTTCATGTGGTATTCCACTTTGTCACCAAATTTCATACAAAATTGGCAAGAGATGGAAGAAATGTTTCATGCTCGGTTCTTTTACAAGCCAAAGAAATTTATCGGGAAAAAATTCACAAATCTTTATGATTTAACCAGGAAGGTGTTTTGGTATGAGGCTTTATTTCAAGAGTCAATGCGATAAAACAATTCATCAGTAAGAACATATTATTATGACCCTAATTATATGTTGCATTGGCTAAAGTAGTGGTTAAGTACCCATTCACGTGTTAGGCCTTAGTTAAAGCACAGACATCAACACCTCTAATCAGAAAGATCAAAGAACATAAACCTTTGATATTTCTCATGCTGATAAAATCATTGATATCATATTAGCTAAAAAAATTAATTATAATTTTGATTAACCATAGGGTTTCAATAGTCAAAGAATTGAAGAAAATTAATTATTGCAAATGACACAAAACTTGATCATATTATATTAATAAGTGTTGTTTTTAAAAATATTATTCAAGACAAGATCGATAAAGGGTTGTTGAAGTTCCCTAAAAAAAAGAAGAAGATGCAAGTCCGATTCAATCACACATGAGATTTTATCGACCAAAAAATCAAGCAGGACAATCAGTCAATCAAAACTATGAGGAGGGAAATTCCTTTTACCCATAGGAGGGCAAACACATCAACAATGACCTTAGGTCCGTCCAAAGGTTAAGGATGGTTGAACCTCGGCTTATTTTAGAAGGTGTTTAGAAAATGTTGAGTCATCCGAAATTCCTAACAATATCAGAAGAGATGACTCATACTCTGAAGCGACATTGGCAAATGTAGTAGGGAGCAAAGAGAAGACATTTAGCTGCTATTTGAGATCAATCTTAGATGTACCTGTCAACATGATCGAGACCATGCCAAAGTCAAAAGAGAAGAACAAATATTGATCAATACGATCAAACTTTATGTGGAGCATGACTCGGTTGAAAATTAAAATTATAACAAGGTAGGAATGGATAAATATTTAAGCGATGAAGAGTTTTCAAATGATCTTCTGATTAAAGAATTGGTTGCTCAAGTAAAAGCATTAAAATTACCCTCTTCTAACCTGAACAAGGGAATCAAGAATGATGTTGCACATGAAGTGTATGAGCAATCGAATTTAGAAATATTTGGGGGCAATATCCAGATTCATTCATACAGTTTAGCTCGTTTTCACTAATCACATTGGATTGTAATATGGTGCTGACATTGCTATCAAGTTTCCAGGCTAAACCATCTTAATCAAGCACAATGAAAGGAGATGTGGAAGAGTTAGGCGCTCTGATAATCATACATCATGGACCCTTAGATTCTGAGGAAGTCAAAAAGGTGTCAACCTTGATGGTCAAACCAGGGTCTCCTTCTGAAAAGAAATTATTGAAAAGCTGACTCTTCCAATGACGTAATATTTGAAACCATTGTTTATCTCCATTCACTTAGAAGGGTATCTAACTACTCATATTTTGGTCAATAATGGATATGCTATTAACATTCTCCCAGCCAAAATGATGGCTAAATTGAGAAACACTCAAGATGATCTTATCCCGACTAATGTCACAATAAGTAAGTTCACTAGAGTAAATTGGGAAAGACTCAACATGACCTTATCCCGACCAATATCATAATGAGTAATTTTACTAGAGGAGTGACTCAAACACAGGGTGTTTTACCGGTTGAATTAATGATGCAAACCAAGAAGGTGTTGGCCACTTTCTTTGTGGTCAACACTTCATCAAATTATAATACTTTGCTTGGACGAGATTGGATTTATTCATTCTCGTGCATTCTATAATCATTATATCAATTCATGATCTTTTTGAATAAAAACATAGTAGAATTGGTTTTAACTGATAACAAACCATTCTTAGCCATGTCTAATGCAGTCGAGGCTTATTTATATGAAAATGAGATTAAACCATTACAATTTACAGGACAAGACAAGAATGGTAAACTAACTGGGATTAATGTTAAACTGAATTTTGATAATGTCGTATAGGATATTGCTATCATGGTTTGATTAAGTAAATAGTTGTTGAATACTATAATTACCTTTGGTATGACTACAAGGTGTACGATTGAAGAAATCACATGATGGACTAATTGTCGCTCAAGGCCAAGTTCATAGCCAGAGTACGGCAGCTCGAGGAGAGTTTATGAGATCATAATAATAGATCTTTTTTATATGTCCAATGTAATAGTACCGACCGATCAGGTAATCAAAGATGGTATTAAAATGAAGGATTTGAAATGAACTCCACAGAAATTGGAGGATTCTTAAACTTGGGCTTTAAATCCTCTAGTAGAGGTAGAATTGGGAATGGAACAATATTCCAAGACTATTTTTATTAGTGGATTATTAGATTCCCAAATACAGGCTAAACTCATTAACTTAAAGAGTTCGCCAATTTCTTTGCTTGGGGCTATCATGAGTTGCTTAGATTAGAGTGACATTTGGTTAAATATAGGTTACCCATGAAGGAAGGCTATCAACTATATAAAAAACCGCCCAGGCGAATGATGGCCAAAGTGATGCAAAAGATACATGAGGAAATCGAGTGGCTTTTAAAAAAGGATTTATTAAACCCATCAAATATGGCGAATGGATTTCGAACATAGTGTCTATTATCAAGAAGAACAGTAAGATCAATGCATGTATTGATTTTCATAATTTAAATCTAGTAACACCAAAGAATAAGTACCTTATGCCTATGACCGATCAGCTAATTGATCGGCCTACTGGACATTAAATGATATCCTTTATTTATGATCATTCACTATATAATCAAATAAATATTATAGTGGAAGATGTCCTAAAGACAACCTTCTGATGTCCCAGTTCTTTAAGTATGTTTTGCTGGGTCGTAATACCATTTGGGTATAAAATTGTAAGAGCTACTTATCAAAGATCTATGAATGCCATTTTCCATAATATGATCAGCCAATTAATGGAGATCTATATCGATGATGTGATGGTTAAATTGGCCAATTTGACTGAACATTTTGACCACTTAAGAAAGCCGTTGGAAAGAATATGATTCATAAATTAAAGATGAACCCTCTTAAATGTACTTTTGGGGTATCGAGTTAATATTTTTTGGGATTGATGTTACATCAGAGAGGAATCAAAATCGATTAGTATAATGCATGAGCCATAATAGAATCTCAGCTGCCAAAAACCATAATTGAGTATAAGGGTTTCAAGTAGGGTAAACTTTATGAGGCAATTTATTTCCAACTGTGTTGTAAAAACTAATGTATTTTCTCCTTTACTGAATTTGAACAATGATATGAATTTAAATAGGAGGCATAGCATCAGTTGGCTTTCGACAACGTTAAAGATTATTTGTCTAAGCCACTAGTAAAGGTGTAAGTGCTAAAATGATTAAAGCACACTTTAGTTGTCAAATTTTGTATAATCAAAACAAATTGTCAAGAGATCTTTAAGTCTAGCCCAAGATCAAGAAAAGATCAAGCTCAAGATCATGCTTAAGTCTGGTACATTCTCAAGAGAAGATCAAGCTAAAGATCAACTAATATTCAAGTATAAGATCAAGCTCAAAAGTTAAGATGAAGTCAGTAATTAAGTTCAAGACAAAGAAGTTCAGATATTTCATATATCTCAGGTAGCATAAAACCCTAGAAAGACCTTAGGTTTTGGTGCTTTCAAAAATTATTTAAATTAGGATTTTACACTTGTACTTGCTTGCAATTCGACCAGCCTAAGGTTTGGTTTGAATAGTCTGAGTTTTCTCGGCCAGTCCAAGTTCAAGTCGAAGTAAAACTGTTTTATGGTTGCAAATTCGACCAGTAGAATTTTTTGTTCGACTAGTCGAAGACTGATCTTCGACCAGCCCAAGATAATTCGGCACGAAGTCCAGCAACTAAATCGTTTCGAATTTTGGGATCTTTGACCAGTCGAAGACCAATTTCAACTAGTTGAACAAAGCTCTTCGACTAGATGAATTGGTCCTCGAACTAGTCGAAGTTTGGATAAATCTTATCTCGTGCGATCTGAAATCCGTTGAACTGAATCCGTTCTTTGACTAGTCAAAGACTGCCTTGGGCTAGTCAAAGATTCAACTTCTTTGCCTATAAATTGAGGTTCTCTCTCAATCCGAAATATCAATTATTATTATAAAAATTCTTCTGCAAGAGAGAGAGAAGCTCCAATTATTAGTCAGTTATTGAATGGTATTTATAAATTTTATTTATACCTTTTGTTTAATTCCCTTAATCTTAGATTTTTTCATTCTGATTCTAAAGAAAGTAAATACTACTCTTCTTTTGAGATTTAAGAGAATTAACTCAAGTAGCCATTGATTTGAATTTAATTAAATTCTATAGAACCCTATACCTTTTTTATCTGACTGAACATTGAACAATTTACATTCAAGAAAAGTGGTTCTTCGACTACAGCTTCTAAAACGTCTTCTACAGTGAAGATAAGTATACCTTCAATTCTTTATTTGATTTTTCTGAGATAGCCAGAAAATCTCAATGTAGGTTTTGTCTGAAATAGCTTGAAAATCTTAGTGAGGGGTTTGATTGTGAGAGCCCAATAAAATCACAAGTGTATCAGGTTTTAATGTGACCCTGAGAAAACCTTTTTCATAGTGAAAGCCAAGATTACGGGGAGAGTAATTTTAAGAGTGGAGTAGGTGTTGCTATTTTAGAACAGTTGTTGATACACCGAACCACTATAATTCTTTGTGTTATGTGGTAAATATTTTTATTTTTTATGTGGTGAATGGTTGTATTTACATTTCAGTTTAAGTGGTGAATGATTGTAATATTTATTTTTATTTATTTTTACAAAGTTTGGGATTCTGATTTTAAAGGAATTCGTGAAATAAGGCTGTCCTGCCTAAACTTTTAGGTGAAGGTTGTCTTATGAATCATTTGGAATCAATTTCTTAATACTGAGGTAATTGAGATCTCTAATTTATTTATTATTCAACACTTTATTCGATTATTTGGCATAGTCATATTCACTCCACCCCCTCCTCTAGGACTTCTTAAGCTCTCCTTTTTAAAAGGGTTGACCGCTCAAGTTGTATATCACAACTTCTATAGAATTGGTTGGAGCATTATTAGTATAAGACAACAATGACCTAAAAGAGTGTGTGATCTATTATCTTAGTTGAACATTGTTAGATACCGAGAGATGATATTCTACGTATTTCACAACTACAAAATTTTGACATTATTTGCTGGCCAAGATAGTTAATGTAATTGTAGTAACTGATTTAATAAAATATATGTTAAATCAATCGATTCTAAATTGCCAAATTGACAAATGGATTCTTGCATGACCTGAGTTTGATTTAGTCTATGTGCCACAAACGGTTATGAAAGGACGTGTCATAGTAGATTTCCTGGTTAACCATCCTTTAGACATGGAAAGTTGACTTCTTTATTGATCACCTTGGAGATTGATATTTGATGATTTAAGGATCGACAAAGAATCTGGAGAAGAGATTATTTTGATCAAGCTAGTAGAAAATAAGAATTTACATTTCAGCTTGAATTTGATTGCACCAATAATTAAGCCAAATATGAAGCCTTTATAATTGGTGTAAATTATTGGCCAATATAGGAGTAAAAGAGGTATTGATTATGGCTGATTCCTTATTAGCAATAAACCAGTTAATTAATTTGTTTAATCATTGTTGAGGGTCAAATATTGCATATTATCCCCCATTTATATCTTGAGTTTATCAACATGATAATGCTTAATGTACTATTTTACTCATGTTTGTGTTGCAAGGCAAATTTAAGAGCTTGGATTAAAAAGAGTGCTAAAAGCATGGATTTGATGCTCAAGAATCACCAAGGCAAGGGATAGATCTCAAGAGACCAAGATTGAAGAATTCATATGCCAAAGATATAAGAAAACCAAGTGAGGAATGAAGAAAATCAAAGATTTGAAGTGAAGAAAAGGAATCTAGAAATTGTCCCAAAAAAGCATATTCTAAAACTCTGGGTTATTTTGTGAAATTGTGCAGAGTGAATTTTATTTTGGGAAACTGCGCAGAGTGAAGTCTATTTTGAGAAACTACATAGAGTGAAGTCTATTTTAGCAAATTGCATATATTTGAGGCGGTTTCTAGAGTTTTCCAACTATGTGCGAAAGTTGGAGTTCCACAACTATAAATAGGACTCCCTAAGGATGTTCCTACATATCTTATAGGGTTTAAGGAGTGGAGCAAAACAATGGAGAAGTCATTGCCAAGAGTTTTTCTTCTCCTCAGTTGTTTTCATGCTTTCTTCTATAGTTTTAGATCTAATCATGTCTATGGTTGGCTAAACCTCTTAGCTAGGGCTAAGAGGTTAAGCTTGTAGCATGATGGGATGTTTCTATTACTTTGATTCATGTTTATGTTGAACTCCATGGATTCTAATTTGATATTTAAGGAATATTTTCAGTTTTTAATGGTTTATTGTGACTTAAATTATAGTAGATCTGCAATAGCTTTGAGTATCTTCTTTTCCTAATTTGAGATTGTAAAATTAGTAAGTGTTGTTGTTCACCATCATCCCTTGGGCATGGTAAGGTGATGGAGTCGTTCTTAATCTTCATAATTCTCCTACTTTGAGATTATGGGATTGGTAAATCCTGTTGTTTATCATTGTCTCTTGGGCATGGTTTGGTGATGGAATCCCTGCCAATTATCATAGTTCTCCTTAATTGAGAATTAGGTCAATTGAAGTTCAGATTTTATTGATGTATTTTCCAATCGGATATGATAGGACTTCAATTCTAATTGTGTTACTTGAATCAACCAAGAGGGCACCCTGATCACTACAAGTGGATCCTTAGAACCCTAGTTCCCACCTTTAAATTCTTAGTTTTAATTACTTAATTGACAATTACTCTCTCAATCACTTCAGAATTAGTTTTACATCTTCTTCTAGTTCTACTTCTAGTTAATTTCATAAACGCACAAGATCAGTCCCTGTGGATTCGACCTCGGTCTTACCGAGATTATTACTACATCGTGACCCTACACTTGGGGTTGTGAATAAGTTTTTGGCACTGTTGTCGGGGATTGACGGTTACGTTTTCTAAATTTGATTAGTTTGGAATTAGTTTAAGATTAGGGTTTTTCTACTTTCTATTTTTAGGTCTTTCAAAATTATTTTAGAAACTAACTTAGCTTTCTATTTCTAGGTTTAGAAACTTTCTTTTTTTTTAAAAAACTAATTTACTTTTTAATTCTAGGATAGAAACTTTCCTAATTTGTTTTTAGAAACTAATTTTTTATTTTCTAGAAACTTTCCTAATCTATTTTTAGAAACTAATTTCCTTTCCTTTTTTTGTTTTTAAAAACTAACTTACTTTCTATTTTTAGAAACTTTCATTTTTCTTTTTTTCTTTTTTTCTTTTTAGAAACTAGGTTGTTTTCTTAGTTCTTTTTTAAAAACTAACTTACTTTATTTTTTTTAGAAACTTTCCTCTTTTTTTTTTAGAAACTAATTCACTTTCCTTTTTCTTTTGAGGGATCCCAATATAGAAACTTCTAATTTGGTAACTTCTTTTTAATTCTCTCTCTTTCTATTTCTAGATTTCTATTTCCCTCTTTCTTTTTACGTTTATGTTAGATTATGAAATTGTGGGCTGACAATGTTTCATTCCTGAGTGGGTCTGTGATAACACTCGACATCTCTTGAGTGAAGGAGGATTGGTTGAGGGGTTATCTATCCATTATAGGATTAGACACTAGTCGAGATCCATAAATTTAATTGAAGTTATGGCTGCCAATTCACCTCAACCTAGGGTTGAGGAAATCCAGAATGAGAATGAGGTGCATCAAGCACCCCCGCCTCGTATTTTACGAGATTATTTACAACCGACGGGGGTGAGCACGCCCTCATGCATGGTTTTTCCAAAAAATACGAGACATATGAATATCAAGCCGGGGGTGATCCAAATCATTCCAAAATTCTATGGACTTGAATCTGAAAACTCATATCTACACTTGAAAGAGTTTGATGAGATAATAGCCACTTTATACTTTCCTAATGTGTCTGAGGACACGATCAGGTTGAAATCTTTCCCTTCTCCTTAAAAGAAAAGGCCAAGATGTGCTTGCACTCACTATATCCACGATCAATTGGCAGAGGGAACGACATGACAAGGGAGTTCACTAAGAAATTTTTCTCATATCATAAGACGAACACTCTTAGAAAGTTAATCATGAACTTCGTCCAAAAGGAAGATGAAACATTCTTCCAATGTTGGGACCGGTTTAAGGATCTTGTCAGTTCATGCCCATAATGCGGTTTTGAAACGTGGTGCATCATAAATTTCTTTTACGATGGACTGACATCTTCCATGCACCAATTGGTTTAGACAATGTGCAATGGGGAATTCATAAACTAAGATGTCAATGATGTGTGGGATTATTTAGACAGATTTGCTGAAAATGCAAAATCATGGGACATCTCTCCGAAAACCACCACTTCTAAGCATACTCAATCAAAGGAAAGGGGACGAATATATGCTTTAAAAGAAGAAAATGACTTGAGTGCAAGGGTGGCCAATCTCACAAGAAGAGTCGAGGCCATTAAACTTCAGAAGGATAAGGCTAAGGAAGTAGTTTGTAGTATTTATGCTTGTAACATACATACAACTGAAAATTATCCAACAATACCTATTTTTCAAGAAATTCTGAATGAGCACTCAAATGTCGTGAAGAACTACCAAAAACCTTTCAATGGACCCACCTTAAATACATACAACTCCAGCTAGAGGAATGAACAAACTACTACTCCTCAAGGATTCCCTAACCAATTCCTGAATTAAGGGAACCTTCAAGAGGATTTGGTCTTAAAACACCTTCAAAAGTCATACAAGGGCTTTTCAATCAGAGTATATTACAAGCCATTCGAGACTTTTCAAAGGCCATACAAGGGTGTGGGATAAATATTTCAATTAGGGATAAAGGGATCTTTCTGGCCCAACCTCTCCCCAACCCTAAACCGCAATACAAAATGAGTGACCCAAACTTTTCAAATCAATATGTGAAATAATTTAAATCTATCACCACTCTTAGGAGTGGTAAAATAATTAACAAATCTATTCCAGTAAAGACTAAAATGTCTAAGGACACGAAAGAAGACACAGATGATAGATCTAACATTACCCCACATGGGTTAGAACCGAAACTTCAAGGCAAACTGATTGCTCCATTCTCTCAGTGGTTGATTGCACTAAAACTTCTATCAAACTCTTAGGATATTCTAGAGGTGCTTAAGTAAGTGAAGGTCAACATTCCTCTGCTGGATGTTGTTAAACAAATTCCTTCATATACCAAATTTTTGAAAGATCTATGCACTACCAAGAGACGGCAGACTATTTAATAGAGAATTTTTTTGATAGAAAAAGTAAGTGTCATCCTCAAGTAAGATGTGCCACAAAAGTATAAAGACCCTGGTAGCCCAACCATCACTTGTGTAATTAGGAACTACTGAATCGAGCACGCACTTCTTGACTTGGGGGGCAAGTGTTAATTTGATTCATTGCTCGGTTTACAAACAATTGGGCCTAGGTGAATTAAAACCCACACAGACCACACTACATCTTGACAATTGATCAGTTCGTGTACTGAGAGGGATAATTGAGGATGTGTTGGTTCAGGTTGACAAATTCTACTACCCAGTAGATTTTATCGTCTTAGATATTCAACCCATCGTAGACATGAGCACTCAAATTCCTATCATTCTTGGTCGCCCATTCCTTACCACATCAAATGTAATTATTATTTGTAGAAATGGGGTTATGAGTTTATCTTTCAAAAATATGACATTGGAGCTCAATATTTTTTCAATATGAGCAAACAGGCAGAGGATGATGATGAGGCCCACGACATTAACATGATTGACTCGTTCGTAGAAGATTGAATGCTCCTGACTCTATACTCTGACCCTCTTAAGACGTGTTTGAGCCACTACCCTGATTTAGATGATGACACAATTAGGGAGAGGGATGCCATGCTTAAAACCACTCCAGTACTTGAAGTTAACCGATTGAGGCCACAATTTGAAGATTTTCCCCAAACTGATGTAATGCCTCTACTGTCTAGCTTCAAGACACTGAAGCTTGACCTAAAACCTTTGCCCACTGAGCTAAAACAGGTTTACTTAGGTCAAGAAGAGATATACCCGGTGGTGCTTTCATTCAACCTTGAAAAAAATAGGAGAGTATGCTCATTTCTACTCTCGAAAAAGATAAAGAAGTTATTGGGCATATCATCACAGATCTCGATGTGGTGAATGACCTCCTTTGAACTGAATACTTTGACTTCTTAGAAGATTGCTTGGTGCATTTGGTGAATTCAAACGATTCATTGATACAAGACATAGTGGATGCCTTGCAAGATAATACTTCGGTAGTTGTTGCTGACCGAGACAACCCTCATTCTGAAGTCCTTCCTTCCATAGATCCTGAATGTTTACCATCAAAGGTGGAAGAACTGAAAATTGAATTGAGGTCTAAAACTTCAGAATGTGTTGAGACTGCACCTTCTACCACGAATTTTTCTGAATTTCATCTACTTATAGTTTCTAAGTCACCATGTTGTACTAACTTTGAAACTTTTTCTATCACAGGTGAATCATATATACTTTGGACACCTCAAGAGCTTAAAAGGAAACTTTATGTTAAGGTCCATAAATTTCTCTGGACATTCATGCTCTAGGACATCCAAGCCTACTACAAAAAGGGCTTTTGAATGATCTTGTTAAGAAACCTTTTAAGAAATTTATCAAGATACTGGCCAGAGGAAGAACCCGGATGCATGACTGAGTAAATTTCCTATGCTTTCGCAGTTGATGATTAGAATTT
This sequence comes from Magnolia sinica, assembly GCF_029962835.1. Taxonomy (NCBI): domain Eukaryota; kingdom Viridiplantae; phylum Streptophyta; class Magnoliopsida; order Magnoliales; family Magnoliaceae; genus Magnolia; species Magnolia sinica. Next base: position 77,064,547 of record NC_080585.1, read on the forward strand.
ATTGTTTTCATATGATTTACAACTAGGATAGTTTACTTTCTGCTATTTAGGATAATTTTCTTTCCACTGTTTAGGATAGTTTACTTATTGTCTATTTGAGTCTTTTGTACTAACCCATCTTCGTACTGAGATCATTGGAAAAGCCTCGAAATTCCTTCTTCAGGTACTATCTTCATATTACTTCCCTTTTTTCCTTTCGTTGCCTCTTTTACATTACATGCTTATTTTATTTTTTTTTTACATTGAGGACAATGTAGATTTTAGGTTGGGGATGAGAGATTAGGTAAACTAATCAATTGTTTTTGTAGTCTTTGAGCAAAAATTGCGAGAAATTAAAAAAAAATTTGAAGTTTAAGATGCTTAATATTAATGATTTATATCTCTTGGATTCAGTTACTTGGAGATTTCAAAGTAAGCTCGAATTATAAATCCATGATTAGGAGTTTTAAACATTGATCGAGTAATGATGGTATATGTCATATCTAGCTTTCACATTAAAGCTTCAGTCAACATTGAATTGTTAACTTGGTGATTATTTAACATGAAAGGAACCAACCTAGGGAATTTGTCCATCATGTTCGATGAGAAGAATTGAAAAAAAAATGCTAGCTAAAAAATAGTTATCTTCGAAAAGGCCACCTATTAAAGATCTTTAAAAAGGTTGACATAGCATGAAAGCCAACAATGGAAAAATTAAAATGTGGAAGAATAAAAGAGGGAATTAAAAGATGAACTATAAGGCAAGTTTCGGTTTAGGTTTTGGTTGTCCTGAATGTTCTTTTAATTATTAATGTTATCATGAAAGTGACGAATTGAGCATTTGATTGTGATAAGTCTAAACTTAATTATACACCCATGAAACTCAATGTTTGAAATTCTTCTAATTGGAGGATTAATGCTTTAAACTTGATTATGAAACTTACCAAGTGCTAGAGTTTAAGAGAAGGTAATGCACGACATTGATGTATTTTAGAATTCTATCATCTAGATTGTTTTTTTAAATCACTTGAGCTTATAGAAATTATCTTATGGTTCTTGAAATATTTTTCACATACTTTGCTCGGGACTAGCAAAATACTAGTTAGGGATTGTGTTGAGGGTCAAATATTGCATATAAGTGTCAAAATTAGAAGATTGCATGGAAAAAGGTAATGCTTAATGATATATTTTATACATATTTATGTCGCAATGTGAATGTAAGACCTTTGATTGAAAAGAATGCTAAAAGCGTTAATTTAATACTCAAGAATCACCAAGGCAAGGGATGGATCTTAGGAGACCAAGATTGAAGCATTCACATGCCAAAGATCCAAGAAAACCAAGTGAGGAATGGAGAGAATTAAAGATTTGAAGTGAAGAAAAGGAATCCTGAAATCATCCTGAAAAAACATATTCTAAAACTCAGGGTCATTTGTGAAATTGCATAGAGTGAAGTCTATTTTGGGAAACTATGTAGAGTGAAGTCTATTTTAGCAAACTGCGTAAATTTGATGCGGTTTCTAGAGTTTTCTAACTAGGTGCGAAAGTTGGAGTTCCACAACTATAAATAGGACTCCCTAGGATGTTCCTAGGCATCTTCTAGTGTTTAAGGAGTGGAGCAAAATGGTGGAGAAGCCGTCGCCAAGAGTTTTTCTTCTTCTTCCTTAGTTGTTTTCATGCTTTCTTCTAGGGTTTTATATCCAATCATGTCTATGGTTGGGTAAACCTCTTAGTTAGGGCTAAGAGGTGAAGCTTGTAGCATGATGAGATGTTTCTATTGCTTTAATTCATATGTATGTTAAACTCTATAGATTCTAATTTAATCTTTAAGGAATACTTTCAGTTTTTAATGGTATATTGTGACTCAAATTACGGTAGATCTGCAATAGTTTTAAGTATTTTCTTTTCCTGATTTGAGATTGTGAAATTAGTAAGTCCTGTTATTCATCATCGTGCCTTAGGCATGATAGGATGATGTAATCCTTCCTAATCTTCACCATTGTCTTGCTTTGAGATTATGGGATAGATAAATCTTGGTGCTTGTCATTGTCTCCTGGGCATAGTTTGGTAATAGAATCCCTGCTAATTATCATACTTCTCTTTCATTGAGAATTAGGTCAATGGAAGTTTAGATTATATTTTATTGATATATTTTCTAATTACATAAGATATGACTCCAATTCCAATTGTGTTACTTAAATTAAGTAACAAGGCTCTCTGATCACTAAAAGTGGATCCTTGACACCCTACTTCCCACCTTTAAATTGTTAGTTTTAATTACTCTATTCACAATTACTCTTCAAATACTTCAGAATTAGTTTTACATCCTCTTCTAGTTATACTTCTAATTGATTTCAGAAACGTACAAGTTTCAGTCCCTATGGATTCGACCCCAGTCTTACCGAGATTATTACTACATCACGACCCTACACTTGGGGTTGTGAACAAGTTTTTGGCGCCGTTGCCGGGGACTAACGGTTGCGTTTTTCTGAGATTCACTTGTTTTAAAATTAGGTTAAGATTAGGGTTTGTTTAAAGAGAGATACATATATTAAACCACAGGATGAACATAGGCTAAAACGGTAACATCTGAGATGTTACATGGGGCGACTTTTAAAACCACAAAACATTTTCAAAGCAAAGCATTAGACTTTCAAGGCACTAAAAGATCTTCCAAATCTCTGGGTGGGAGTTAGTGCAAAATTAAATAAGATCCGATATATCACGGTTTCCCCAGAGATCATTGGATCTAAATGCATATCAAAGTATGATCAAACTGAACTCCAGTTACATATCCATCATATCAATTGCTCGGGACTAGCAAAATACTAGTTAGGGATTGTGTTGAGGGTCAAATATTGCATATAAGTGTCAAAATTAGAAGATTGCATGGAAAAAGGTCGCCCACACATACTTATGCGTGAAAGCTTGTGGAATTTGATCGAGTTTGAGTTGTCATAACGAGTTCCCCATAACGTCACAGAAAGTGCATGACAATTAACCACTTCGACAATCAAGCAAAACAAGTACTCCTTAGGTGATCCCAGAAGCAATGAACAATCCATTATGGGTTAGTATCCTCGTAAGGCTACAGAAAGTGCATGGGCTTTACTGTACCTTTTTTATATTAATACCGATTGGGAGTGAAAGGGTTGCAATTGGCAGCCTGCATAGGGACAATGCATCATTTTCCTCAAACCCTCATGATATGTGAGTTATCTATTTCCAGGCAACCAGCTGACACATACACAAAGGTACGTAGGTAACAAATCCAAATCGCAATTCATGACTGACTGGAAAAGGTGAGGTATCCACTCGCTTTGGCATTCAGTTGCACATAACCCCTACCAAAGAGGGGCATCTGTAGACACCCCACCTCAAGTTGATAACATTATTGAGTTTGAATAAATGGATGGTCAACCAAACCCCAATCCTAAACCATGGCCTTGGAAGCCTAAACACTAGGAGCCTTAATCCCAAACCCTAAACTCAAACCAATCAACGCAGACGCAGTCAGCTTAAACCCAAACCCAAGGAACCTAAAACCCTAGAGTCTTGAGTCAACTTGACGAATCAACTCACCCAGTCAACTCACCCGATCATTCTGCATAATCTAACAACCCAGTCAACTCACCTAGTTAAGCCCAAAACCAAGCCCGAACCAAAACTCAGAAGCAAGCCCAATTGGAGAAATATGAAAAATCTCAAAGTAACAACCTTCACAATAGGGCCTCCACATGCTTAGAGGAGGCCATCTGCCAAAGTAGGGAGTTTAAGTGAGGACTATCAGCAACCAGCTTACCACTGGCCACGTGACCCCTCCCCCCCCCCCCCCCTGCCTTTGGGGTGACAACCCTCAAGCATGTGGACTCACTCCATTTTCATAACCTAAGTGTGTGGTTGAGGTGTATTTACTCTAATGTTCATCTCCTTACCCAAAATTACCCTTTTACCACCTCATCCAACTCATGAGATAATGTTCTATGGTAATCTCCAATCTTAACCCTCCAATCACCTTTTGCCCTATGGTTACCAACAATTATCATAAAATCGGGTTTGGAGGCTATAAATAGCCCCCTCCCCTTTCTATTTTAAACATTCACTCCCATTTTCAAGTATCCCTCTTCATCCCTTAGGGCCTTAGCCATCTAGCCACTCAGTCACCAATGAGAGTGAGAGTAATAGAGAGAGTTTAGCCATGGTCTAGCTCAACCTAGCTTAGTCTATCTAGAGTGTAAGCCTCCTAAGCCACCTAAGTTCAAATCTGAGACACTTGATATAGCCTTGTGATACTACCATTTATGTAATCATTCAAGCTTTAATGAGTTTCATTAAACCAGATTATTAGCATCGTGCAACATTCATTCCCTTCTCAACCCCCTTACTCAACATATATATCAACATTATATTACATTTCATCATTTCTCACATCTAACTAATGGGCGCATACTCTGAGACTTGCCGATATAATCGGAGCAGGTCCACCAGAAACCTTAGCCAGTTGGCCGTCATTTTATCATAAGTATCAATACAGTATCAAGTATCTCATACAACACATTTTTACATACTTTGCACCCTGCACTCGATTGTTTCGAACATATGCTCTGCGGCTTGCCTATATAATTAGATCCCGCCGATAAGAAATTCAGATTGATCAAGCACCATTGTTATTGCATCATATTACATTTTCTGCACACGAGAACTCTTCCTATTCCTCATAAATTAGTCGGATTTTATAAAGTAAAGATCGTACACCTGTATGGGTAGAGTGGGTGCCTAACAACTTCCCTATCTGTAACCACGATCCCTTACTCGAAATCTTTGGAACACAAACTCACGAGTCATCTTAAGGTTAAGGATATTTGGGTTTTCAATCCTAAGTGTTTCTAAAAGGTCTAACCTACTGTAGGATCGTAATAAATGGTTAGTGGTGACTCTGGTAAAATATAATACCCTTTTACCTCCAAACGAAAGCATTCGTTTAAGGCAACCAATGGAAGAGAAAGAAAATCTCCCGTCCCCTAGGAAATCCTCCCTCTAATATCCATAAGTTAATATAGTGCACATCGACGATCCATAATGAATATCAATGATCCACGGTGCATATTCATGATCTACACTACCTGTCCTTTAAAAATAAAATCACGAAGATGAAGACAGAGGTGGTGGGGCATCAGATGAAGGCGGAGGTGGTGGGGCATCAGTGGGTAAGCATGTAGTGAGATTTGAAAATAGGCTCGAGTTCGAGTTCAGGTTTGGGTTCGGGTTTAGGTTTAGGTTTTCAAGTTTAGGTTAAGGTTAAGGTTAAGGTTAAGGTTATATGTTATAGGTTTAGGTTTAGGTTGTAGGTTTATGTCTAGGCTTGGGGATTTGAGAATAGGTTTAGGTTTAGGTTTAGGTTTAGGTTTAGGTTATAGGTTATAGGTTTAGGTTTAGGTTAGAGGTTATATGTTATAGGTTTAGGTTTAGGTTATAGGTTATAGGTTATAGGCTATAGGTTTAGGTTTAGGTTATAGGTTTAGGTTATAGGTTTAGGTTTAGGTTTAGGTTATAGGTTATAGGTTTAGGTTTAGGTTTAGGTTTTCAAGTTGAGGTTGAGGTTAAGGTTAAGGTTATAGGTTATAGGATTAGGTTTAGGTTTAGGTTTAGGGATTTGAAAATAGGTTTAGGTTTAGGTTATAGGTTATAAGTTTAGCTTTAGGTTTAGGTTTAGGTTATAGTTATAGGTTATAGGTGTGAGACCCGTATTCTACACCATATAGTTTCGTAGGTTTTCGCGGTGCTCCTGGTCAAATTTCGGCAACCCACGACCTATAATCGGTGGCGGCGCATGACCCTGAGTCATATCCTATGTTCCTGAGTCAGCTCGACCCAAAACTTGTACCAATCCTATCATGCCGTCGTCGCTGTTCCGACGGCGCGTCTCGCGCGCTAAGGCGATACCTGGGCCAGAAAATGTGGGCCTGTGTTCAATTCGAGAAAAAACGCCGCGCTTTGTAAAACCCAAGAAAACATCACATCATTCCCATGAATCCCATCAAGTACACATCACCTCACATGTCAAGTATAACACCCATCCCGAAGCAACTCCTAAAGTCAACTTTCTCTTAAAACCAAGTACACCTATCACTCACCCCATCCATCACCCATCCCTCTCTCTTACAACCTCTCTCTCTCTCATCTCTCTCTCTCTCTCTCTCATTTTTCCCATGCAACCCAACGTCTAACATTTCCATGTGAGAGAGGAGAAGCCTGTGTGGACCACCTTCCTACCTCCCATCTTCACCATCTAAGCTTCATCTCGACCGTTAAAATGCATTCCATGAAGCTCTAGGAAACATCGGTGGGAGAAGAAGTCCAAGAAGATGATCGGTGGGTGTTTTCTAGTGTTGATTTGTGTGGCTTTGATGATTTGACAGCCCACATATGGTGGGACCCATCTTGATGTATGATTTGTATCAAAGAAGGACCCACAGTGGCGGGGTCCCTCCGCTACTTCACTACTTCGATCTCCATCTCTCTCTCTCTCTCTTTGGTTGTTTGATGTGGCCCACCTATTAGATGCATACACGGCGGATTCAGACTGTCCAGCCATTGGGCCAGCCCCACTACCCGATCTGGATGAAGGGAAATCTCAAATATCAGCTTGATCCCGGCTCGGGTGGGCCACGACGTGGACCCACCATACTGTATGTATTTTATCAACGCCGTCCATCTGTTTTATTCAGGCCGTCTAGGTCTAGCAGGCCTGAACGATGAGTAAACACAAATATCAGTTGTGTTTAAAGGCTGTTGGCGGGCCACACCACGTGGCCTCACCTGATGTATATGTTTCACCCAACCCATCCACTGTCCAGACCCCTGGGTGGTGGGATTTGCATGATGTATGAATTTTAAATTCACACCGTCCATTTATTTTGGATGTGGGCCCACCCCATGCGTGTGACACGTGTGGGTGGGACCCACCTTGATGCACACATCTTACATCCTAGCCGTCCATCCATTTTCAAAATGGTGGACCCTACCGTAATGTATGTGTCTTATACATTCCGTCCATCTATTGGGACGTAGGGGCCACTCCACACGTGTGACACGTGTGAGGGTGGGACCCACCTTGTGGCATGTATAGTATATCCACTCCGTCCATCTGTCCAGATGGCGTGGACCCCACTACAATGTATGTGCTTCACGTCCAACACATCCTAGCCGTCCGTCCATTGGTGGAAACCACCCTGATTTGAGTGTTTTATCTGCACCACCTATCTGACGATATACTTCATCAGGACCGTCCATCACATGGGACCCACCTGATGTGCCATCAGATCATCTAGATCAGGCCCCCACAATGATGTATATTTGGTATTTCCACGTCCAGAAGCTGGACATGTGGGGACCACTATATTTGTATATTAAATAACTGATAATAATATCAATATTATATATATATATATATATATTCTATATATCTGGTGGGCCATGTACATGGGACCACCAGATGAAGCGGATTGGCTGGTTCTCCACACGCCAGTTGTATGGCTGTGTATCAATGTCAGCAAGTCTATGTGGGGCCCTCATATGAGGTATGTGTTGTATCCTTAACATCCATCCATTTGGGGAAGTGGACCCCACCTTGATGTATTTATTCTATATCCACTCTATCCATCTATCCAGGGTGGTGTGGGGCCCATGTTGATGTATACATTGTATGTCCATGCCACCCATTTGCTGGGCCACAATATGATGTATGTGTTTTATCTATACCATTTAAAGGACGGTGGGCCCTACCATGGTGTATGTATTTTATCAGCACTGTCCAGTTAGGATGGGACCCACTTGAGGTATGTTTTTTGTGCACGCCGTTCATGGGCCGTGGTCCACCATGATATATATTTTATCCTTGCCATCCATCAATTTTCAGGCCCACTAGAAGCATGTGTTTTATAAGGCCCAATTGCTGATTGATTGAGGTCTATTGTGAATGTATGAGGCTCGCCATGGTGTGTGTTGCATACACACTATCCATTTGGTGGGGCCCATCCTACAGGCCCACCATGTTGTATATGTTCCATATTCATGTTTTCTATTTATTCTGGACCATATGGGTTGTCCCATCAGGCCCATTGTGACACATTCGAGGCCTAGGTGGTGCGGCCCATTGTGATGTATTCGAGGCCCATGGGACGTGGCCTATTACGATATATTTCCAGCCCATATGATGAGGCCCGACTTGATGTATGTTAGGCCCATGTGAGTGACCCATTACGATTTATATTAGACCCATATGATGTGGCCCATTGTGATGTATTTGAGGCCCATGGTTGAGGCCCAATGCGATGTTACATTGTGTATGAATCCCTTGTATGGGCCACTCCTTGGGAGCAATGTTGGTTAAATGTTCATATTGATGGGCAATGATGGTTGAGAGTCCTCATTGTGACCTTCTCTTAGGCCCTTTGTTAGGCTAAATATCGAGACTGATTCCCATTGTCGAGGCTGATTTCGATTGTTGAGGCCGATTCCGATTGTCGAGGTCGATTCCAATTATCAAGGTCGATTCCGATTGTCAAGGCCGATTCCGATTGTCGAGGCTGATTCCTATTGTTGAGGTCAATTATCGGGCCCAATTTCGATTATCAAGGTTGATTGTCATAACCGATTGTCTATACCGATTATGAGTATGTGACAGCATAGCATCATGATACCTACACCTTGGGGCCTACCTAGGTGATATATCTACTGCATTGTCTAGCATGGGATGGTGGGCCTGCCATGATGTACATGTTTCATTCTCGCTGTCCATGTGGGACATAGGTGATGTATGTGCCTTATATCTTGATCGTCCATGGGATGTGGACCCCACACAATGTAAGTTTTATCCACACCATCCATGGGACGTGTAATCCACCTTGATGTGTGATTTTATCCACGCCGTCCAGGGACAGTGGACCACCGTGATGTATGTTTTATCCTTACTTTCCATCAATTTTTGGGGCCCACTTGCTTTATGTGCAAGGCCCACGTGTGATGTATATTTGAGGCCCGATGTGATGTATTTATGGCCCATGTGTCGAGGCCCATGGTGATATGTATTAGGCCCATGTCATGCGGCCCATTGTGATGTTTATTAGGCCCATGTCATGTAGCCCATCATGATGTGTATTAGGCCCATGTCATGTAACCTATTGTGATGTGTATTAGGCCCATGTCATGCGGCCCATTGTGATGTGTATTAGACCCATGTCATGCAGCCCATTGTGATGTGTATTAGGCCCAGGTATTTGGCCTGTTGTGATGTATTTGTAGCCCATTTGATAAGGCCCATTGTGATGTATTTGTGGCCCATATTGTGAGACCCGATGTGGTGTATATGTGGCCCTTGAGTGAAGCCCAATGCGATGAATGTGCGAACCGATGTAATGTGTGATTTCACTATAATGTATCTAATGATATTTATGTGGGCCACTACTTAGGAGCGATGTTGGTTAAATGTTAACATTGATGGGCAATGATGGTTAGATGTCCACATTGTGACCTTCCCTTGGGCCCATTGTGAGGCTTATTCTTGTTACGAGTAGGTTGTCTAGGCCTATCCTTGATATGAGGAAAGTACATCATCATCATATAGCTTGCTTAGTATAGCTTCACGACCCATGCCCATGCGCATCACACCATCATCATATAGCATGCTTAGTATAGTTTCACGACGCCCATACGCATCATATGTATGCCTGATATGAGGAATGATTGATCATAGCACATGCCATTGCACAGATTATCATGGGACTCCCTGATAGGAGGAGTTGTCCACATGAGAGCGTGGTATGCAAAGGTTTGATGCATGACTGGATGGTATGACTCATGCATCTTGCATTTTGTGATATAACCACTGTACGCCCTAGCGAGATCAGGGCTGTAGCCTCCACAGGCATATAGTGGATGGCCAGATGGGACACCGAAAATCTGTTCTACATGGGGTGCTATAGATATTCCTGGGTAAAATTCTCTAAACCCCCTTGTTCCAGAGGTTGCCCCAACGTCTAAACCGAGTGGATGCATGAGCACATGAGGACTGTATACCGTTAGGCCGTATCTCCCACTTTATCGTGGTCGGTTGGAATGGGGTGCGGCGTTCCCAACCTGAGAGGAGGGGTTAAAGCTAGGCTGAGTTTGACTAGCTCGAGGAATGAGTCTGCTATCGATGAACCAGACCCGATATTAGTAGACGGATAGTGAGGTCTCTTCCACTCACCTTGTTGCACGGATATGTGGACTTATTAAGTAGGAGTTACATACTCATTCATTCATTCACTATCCACTCGGGCTGGTGGTGCGTAACTAATTATTGTGTACCTGCGTAATGACAAGGATTTCAGTTGGGAAGTGTGACTAACCTAAGATCAGGAGTTTATTACATTATGTTTGGCTATCCAAATTTAGGTATAGTACTGGTTTAGATAGAATTCCCTTGTGATAAGACCTCATAGCCTGTGATACTACGTACTATCATCCCAACTTCACTCCAGCTTGGTCATTTCATTCGCACCGCATATTGCATTACATCCACAACATTTAACATTATGGGTTGCCATGTTTCTACATTGATATGGCCGTTAGCATTCATGTCATGCATCGCATAGCCTTGGTATGGCTGATGGCACTCATGGACTTACTAATATATTTCCACTTACTTTGATATTGTATGATTCATGATCTTACCAGCATTTCTGATATTCTAGGATTATGGCATTGTATTGAAACTTAGCACTTACCTTGTGCACACACTTACACCACCCTCTAAGCTTTCTATAAGCTTATGCACGATTGATGCGTGCAGGTGGCGTTAGGTCGTAGTAGTGTTGAGCTTGGAGCATGCAGCCGTCTTCTGAAACTTTGATTTTGACATATGTATTTCCCTTTCTGTATTGTAATTCAAATGTTTATATTAGTGGATATGTGATGATGATATTATCTTTGTAATTTAGGTAAACATGTGGTTATGCTTATTACGAGATAAAAGTACATTGAAAAATCCTCCTTGTAGGATCCCAAGATCGGAATCTGGGGTATGGATGCTCGGAGCCGAGAATGGGGTACTACGGAGACTGTCGGCACCGGATTCGGCAATCGGGAATCTTGTGAGCCTAGTTCCCGAGTTTGGGGCGTGACAATAGGTATAGGTATAGGTTATAGGTTTAGGTTTAGGTTTAGGTTATAGGCTATAGGTTTAGGTTTAGGTTATAGGTTAAGGTTAAGGTTTAGGTTTAGGTTAAGGTTATAGGTTATAGGTTTAGGTTTAGGTTTAGGTTTAGGTCATAGTTTTAGGTTTAGGTTATGGGTTTAGGTTATAGGTTTAGGTTAAGGTTAAGGTTAAGGTTATAGGTTTAGGTTATAGGTTTAGGTTTAGGTTTAGGTTATAGGTTATATGTTTAGGAATTCGGGTTTGGGTTCGGGTTTAGGTTTAGGTTTTCAAGTTTAGGTTTAGGTTTAGGTTAAGGCTATAGGTTTAGGTTAAGGTTTAGGTTAAGGTTTAGGTTTAGGTTTAGGGATTTGAGAATAGGTTTAGGTTTAGGTTTAGGGATTTGAGAATAGGTTTAGGGATTTGAGAATAGGTTTAGGTTTAGGTTTAGGTTTAGGGAGGGATTTGAGAATAGGTTTAGGTTTAGGTTTAGGTTTAGGTTTAGAATAGGTTTAGGTTTAGGTTTAGGTTTAGGGATTTGAGAATAGGTTTAGGTTTAGGTTACGGTTATAGGTTATGGGTTTAGGTTTAGGTTACGGTTATAGGTTATAGGTTATAGGTTATAGGTTTAGGTTTAGGTTTAGGTTATGATATAGGTTTTGGTTTAGGTTATAGGTTATAGGTTTAGGTTTAGGTTATAGGTTATAGGTTTAGGTTTAGGTTGTATGTTTATGTTAAGGTTAAGGTTAAGGTTTAGGTTATAGGTTATAGGTTTAGGTTTAGGTTATAGGTTATAGGTTTAGGAATTCGGGTTCGAGTTTAGGTTTAGGCTTTCAAGTTTAGGCTTAGGTTAAGGTTAAGGTTATAGGTTATAGGTTTAGTTTTAGGTTATAGGTTATAGGTTTAGGTTTAGGTTATAGGTTATTAGTTTAGGTTATAGGTGTAGGTTATAGGTTTAGGTTTAGGTTATAGGTTATAGGTTTAGGAATTTGGGTTCAGGTTCATATTTGGGTTTAAGTTTAGGTTTTCAAGTTTAGGTTTAGGTTAAGGTTAAGGTTATAAGTTATAGGTTTAGGTTTAGGTTTAGGTTGTAGGTTTAGGTTTTGGTTTAGGGATTTGAGAATAGGTTTAGGTTTAGGTTATAGGTTATAGGTTTAGGTTTAGGCTTATGTTAAGGTTATATGTTATAGGTTATAGGTTTAGGTTATAGGTTATAGGTTTAGGTTTAGGTTTAGGTTTAAGTTATATGTTTAAGAATTCGGGTTCGGGTTCGGGTTTAGGTTTAGGTTTAAGTTTTCAAGTTTAGGATTAGGTTAAGGTTAAGGTTATAGGTTGTAGGTTTAGGTTTAGGTTTAGGTTATAGGTTATAGGTTTAGGTTTAGGTTATAGGTTATAGGTTTAGGTTTAGGTTCTATGTCACGTCCCAGACTCGGTGACCGGACCCACAAGGAACACGATAGCCGGTTCCGGCCACAATAACCTCCATAGTACCCCATTCTTGGTTCCTGTCTTAGTTTCCGATCCTGGGATCCTACAAGGAGTATTTCCATATCACAATTTTAATCCAATTGAGCATACCCAAGATCATAACAAGTAAATATCAGAATATAAACAAGGAACACACTGAAAAATCCACTAAGAATTTAAACCTTATAGGTATAAGGCTCAAAAGGAAATACATAATCTAGAAGGGAAGGAAAGGTTTGCAATAGGTCCTTAGCTTACGCCAATCCAATCCACAACTCCTCCGCTACTGTGCTGACCTAGGATCTCCTGCATGCATCAATCATGCATAAGCTTATTGAAAGCTTAGAGGGTAGTGTAAGTGTGTGACAATGGTGTTCAGAAGAATAAGCCGAATGCAGAACAAGCTAATGAATAATACCAACACCTCCAGTCATACTGAGGCTAAGTTATGAATGCGATGAGCCGTACCATGGCTATAGAATGCAATCCATGAGTACTGGGTGCCATACCAAGGCAATATAATATAAGGCTTATACAGCTGATGTAAATGCAATGCGAAGTAATGTCAGTCCTCATATCCAATCCACATATCAAGTACAGTTCCATCATAAGGAATCCATCGAGGTTAAGTACACTGCTGGATGGCTGCCACTCTGCAAGACCTGCACAGTTTAACAAGCGTAGGAGACCTCACTACCTGCTTGTGGACAGCCAATCACCATTTCATGAGCTGGTCAAACTCAGCCTAGCTATGTCCCCTCACTCAAGCGAGTAAGGCCAAACTCCATCTCAACCGACCTCGCAACAGTGGGAGTTGCAGCCTAACAGTATAAGGCCCTCGTGCAGTCATGTTTTTCACTCGGCCTTGGCATTGAGGCATCTCCTTGGTACTGTGAAAGTTTAGCAGCTTTCACCTAAGGACATCCTATGCGCCTTAAATGCTTAAGTATCATTTTTGGTGTCCACACACAGTCATCCACAATATCTTTATGTAGACTACGACCCTGATGAAGCAAGGGCGAATATCCACATGTTGTGCAATGCCAGATGCATGAATCACACAATCAACATGCATCAATCCCAAGCATCCACCGTGCTCAAGAAGGTAAACTCCATCCCTCGGGAAGATACTAACATGTCTTACATAATGGCACAACCATGGCCAATCATACCTCAACCAAACATGTATATGATGCGTATGGGAGTGGGCCATGAAGATGAATAAGGGTGCCAATGAGGTGAATGAGAAGATGTACTCTCTACCTAACCATGAAGGGTCTAGATACTTAACCAATTCCTCATAAGGAATACAACCTCTACTGGGGCCCCATTTACCTAGGGTAGCCCACGAGACTAAGCATACAAAGCTAAGGCCTAGATAATATGAAAACGGGCCTAGCAAGGGACTAAGCTGGGCATTCAACCACACTTAGCAACTAATAGACCTAGAGGGGTCCAAATGGGGACTTTCAACCACCATTGCCTCAAGGCATCAATCCACAATCCACATAAATATAAGGCCCAAGGCCCATATCCAAACCCTATACACATAGGTCCCACAAAAAGGTATAAGGAAGTAGGCCCAATACTACCTCTAACAATCATGCCCCAAGGAGGGGAACCAAGGCCCAAAGTCCATGTCCTAAGGGTTATAGAGTCCAAGCATTTAGATGGACTTAGTGGGCAGCCCATGTATACAAATACATGGCCCAAAATAAGTTTTTTTATTGGGTCGAATGGGCCCCATTACATCAGCCCAATAACTAGTCATTTAAGTGGGCATTCAAAGGCCCAAATCCACCTTTCCCTCAGCCCATAAGTCTAGTAAATGGTGGAAGGTCAGCCCACCATTTGATAGGCCAAGGTGAGACATTCCAGGCCGACCTGGGCCTACTAGGAAGCCCCAAAATCTAGTATGCATTGGGTCCCATAAATGTTTATCAAAGGTGGCCCAAAACATGCATTAATTAAGCCCAAATAATTATACTAAGGTATAGGTGAGGAACAAGTACCCAATTTATCAATGTGGTGGGCCCCCATTCTCAATAAAAATTCAGCCATACATTGTGTATTTAAATGGCCATGGCTAGACTTTTAGTCCACCAAATCTTTTGGGCCTATTGAGGCTTAGAAACATGTCAAAATACTTGAGAGTTACTCCTATAGTGTCCATCGATACATCATAGGGCCCCCACCAATTTGGAAATAGGGATTTAGCACTCAAAAAGGTGGGTCTACTACTGGACTATAGGCCCAACAGTAGCCCCAAAAGGGCAGGGGCGTCCCAGGCTTGGGCTGTCCAAGGTGTGGACAATCTGGGCCCCATACACAAGTAACAAGGTGGGTTCCCATGTCCCAAGTGGGCCCCACATGGGACGTCCACCTAGGGTGGACCCATTACACATGGGCCCCACAAATATGGAGGGACAACGCGGATGAAAGACATACATTATGGTGGGCCTGGCCAAGGACGGCCAACCCATGATGGACGTCCACCAGTTGGACATCCATCACGGATGGCTGGTCCAGTTGGTTGGCCCCACAAAAATGGCCCCTTGTGGTCTTTGGATCCTGCAAAGGTGGGCCCCATAGATATACACAAAAGCCCAAATGGGCTGGGCCCAATTATCTCCTTAAACACAAAAATACAGCAATGTTCATGTTGCTGTACCAATTTGGGCTCCCCAATGGAGTGGGTCCAGAGTCTCCAAAAATTTTAAATTTGGGGGCCAAGGTCCCTTATCAAGTCTAGAACAAGGTGGGACCCAGAAAGGTGGCCCACCATCAAAGAAAATATTTTTAAATTATGGGTTACAATAGCCTGTATTGCTGAAAATTACAGTAGAAATCTAGTTGAACACCTTAGCCCACTCTTTTGGAGGCTCAAATGGGGTCAGTTGGGACTGAAATTTAGTAGGCTTATAGGTGGGACATACACCTTAAAGAATCACATATTAAATGGTATCAACTTCCCCACCAAAATGACCAAAAATCAGGCCCTAAGATGGCTCAAAATCTGTCCAGATAGTTTGGACAGCAACATATGTCTGAAAAAAATAAATTACAAACATGATTTAAATGGGGATTTCACCTCAAAAAATCATGATGTGGTCCACCCAAGTGGGCCCCACAAACATCCAAACCATTCCATCATCCAAATCACCCTTACATGTACCCCGTTTTGGTGATTTTAGGGGCTACACGTCCAAATGATGGACTGTGAGAGACGTCCTTCCTCTATGGACGGTTTGGATCTTGTCGGTCTATAAGGTGGGCCACACACACATGATCAGAAACTTCTAACGAGAAAAGGAGAAGAAAACGACCATAAGAGAAGGGTCTCCACCTCAATGAGGCCCTTCCCTTCATCACACACATACATAGACATTTCATTACCATAAGATGTACAATCTACATGATCAAGGATATCTATTGAGATCTATGGTGGAGATTCAATCTCCACCTAGGATTAAGGGTCTAGATGACCCAAAGATCCCTGATCTAAGGAAGAAAGGAGCATGAATGGATCCATGGAGAATGGTCCTTTTGCATGTATATGCATGCAATGTAGGAAAGGCTTTGAGTCATATTCATGGAGTCTTGGGGCTACTATCATCACTTGATAGGTCCCACATGCTCCATCAATGGAAGGAGAATGAAGAATCAAGAGGAAGGAGAAGAAATCTAAAATTTAAACAATGCAACACACCCACCTATCAAAACAACTTCAAAGCTACACCACTAGCATCAAGAAGCTTTAAGGATCATGGTTCAATGGTTGAGATTGGTTGATAATGGGTGGATTAGGAGGTGTTGGGAGGTGAGAGGGCTAGAAATAAAAAAATTTTGGAGGTGGGACATCTTACAAAAGGGAGAGGAGAGGGAGAGGTAGAGAGAATAAGAAGAAAGAGAGCGAGGGAGGGAGTTGTAGGGAGGCAATCATTCCCTCTCTCTCCTTGGTTAGAGAAACCATGATGGCCTATGGTAACAATAACAAAGTGCTAGGCTTTAGTAGGTCTTAGGGTGGTAGGCTAATAAGATTTCTAGCAAACTTACTATAGGGTCACATCATCCTTGCAAAAGCACCTAGGAGAACTTGTGGGGTGGGGTCCACCATCACACATCAAAGGCCCAAATCGAACGTTGCCTATAACTAATGATGTACACATCGGATTCACACACGGGACGCGGCGTTGGAACCGCGGCGCCGATACAGACAAGATAGCATAGGTTTCAGGTCGATTCGAGTCGGGTCAACATGACCTAACTCAATGACGGCCGCAAACACTACCCGAAGGTCTTGGGTCGTTGGGATTCAACTAGTAGGACAGTGTAACCTAAAGAAACGGCGTGCACACTTGGGTTAGGGTCTTACATTATAGGTTTAGGTTAAGGTTAAGGTTAAGGATAAGGTTTAGGTTATAGGATTAGGTTTAGGTTATAGGTTTAGGAATTCGGGTTCGGGTTCAAGTTTAGGTTTAGGTTAAGGTTAATATTATAGGTTATAGGTTTAGGTATAGGTTGTAGGTTTAGGTCTAGGTTTAGGGATTTGAGAATAGGTTTAGGTTTAGGTTTAGGTTTAGGTTATAGGTTATAGGTTTAAGTTTAGGTTTAGGTTTAGGTTATAGGTTATAGGTTCACGTTTAAGTGTAGGTTATAGGTAGGTTATAAGTTATAGGTTATAGGATATAGGTTTAGGTTATAGGTTATAGGTTTAGGTTTAGGTTTAGGTTATAGGTTATAGGTTTAGGTTTAGGTTATGGTTTAGGTTTAGGTTATAGGTTTAGGTTTAGGTTTAGGTTGTAAGTTATACGTTATAGGTTTAGGTTTAGGTTATAGGTTATAGGCTTAGGTTTAGGTTTAAGTTATAGGTTATACATTTAGGTTATAGGTTTAGGTTTAAGTTTATGTTATAGGTTATAGGTTTAGGTTTAGATTTAGGTTAAAGGTTATAGGTATACATTTAGGTTAAGGTTATAGGTTTAGGTTTAGGTTTAGGTTAAAGGTTATAGGTATACGTTTAGGTTAAGGTTATAGGTTTAGGTTTAGGTTTAGAATTCGGGTTCGGGTTCAGGTTTAGGTTTAGATTTTCAAGTTTAGGTTCAGGGTTAGGAAATCATTATACCCAATATAAATATATGTAGTTTATCTACACCGTCCATCTACTTTTCTAGATCATTTAAGGGGTTGAAACCAAAATTGAATCATATCCAAAACTCAAGTGGATCATACCATAAGAAAGAGTGGGTATAATGATTTCCATCATTGAAACCTTTCTAGGGCCTGTAGTGATGTTTATTTATCATCCAACCTGTTCACAAATCACACAAACAGTGATGAAGGGAAAAAAATAAATATCAGTTGTTCCCACCTTCCAGGGACCCCCGCTCAACATTCAGATAGATCCGACGCACATCCGAGTCTGCTCCATCAATTTCGAGGTAATTCATAAACACGGGCCTGTCCAAATTGTCAGGCCACCCATATTGTTGTTCATAGGAAATGGACAGCTTTATCATGGTCATAACAGCGATTCCCACCTTCCAGGGACTTTCGCTCAACATTTAGATAGCTCCGACGCATATATTTCTCTACAAATTTTGTTTATTTTAACTAATTTACTTTTTTTTTTTTACATATATTTCTCTACAAAATTTGACCAACACTTCCATTCTGAATGCTCCAAAAGCCTTTGATCCTTTCCTATTGTATAACACTCTCCTACATCTGTTTCTTTCAAAACTAAATTTCTAGAAAAGTCAATTTTTCATACGCCATAATCATTTTTACAAACACCTACATGTTACTTAATTCTATTTGTAGTCCATATAACTTAAAAAATCATATACACAACCTTAACACTCTTATTTCTCTTCGTGGAATTGATCATACACACAATGAAAGCTATTGCAGCATTTGAATATATATATATATATATATATATTAGAGAAATATTTAGACATTATTACATAGAAAAAATTATAGACCGTTCAAACCAAAGAATATAAACAATAGAAATGAGATTAAGCCATTTCAAAGATTCTACTTACCAAATGATGGCAACACCAATTGCTATTTCTGGATTTTTCAGAAGACCAGCTAACAAAATCATTACCATCAAATTCTAATACTCCAAACTGTAAGAATTTAGAAAATTAGAAGGAAAGAAATGGAAATCTTCTGACCTATGAGAAAGGTGAATGAGTGCTTTGCACATAAAAATACACTAATTAAAAGAGGTAGAAATCATACAAATTTCCCTCTTGTAGCCAATGTATCAGAATGCCTAACATAGAACAGGTGGCCAGCCTATCTCAGCACCTAAATGACCAGCAAAGAGGAGAGGGAGAAATTTGACCAAAGCAAAGGCTTTTTCAAAATTAAGGGGGGAATTTTTAAAAGAGCTGTCATACTTTCTCTAAAGCCTCACGCAATTCTAATACACTCAAACAACTTTCTGACATGGTTTGAATAAGTAGAAAAGGAAACATCACCATGATCAAAAATCAACTTCTCCAACTTCCCAAAGAAAATAAGGAAAGAAACAAGATCGAAGGGTTTCAATTTGTGTAAATGATTACGAAATTTAGGGGAATCACTCACAAAGATAACCCAATAAAAGACAATGCTTAAAAAACATCATGAAACACCAAAAATATTAAGGTCATTTAAAACTGTAAATTTAAACTGTATGAAACATTGGTGCATGATCCATGTCTTCAAGTGGTATATCAATCATGCAGGCAGAAACTATTTGGAGCATGTCATACATACAAATCTATTCTCCCAGACAATATCAATCATGCAGACAGAAACTATTTTCTTTAACTTTTAACCTGGTTAAAAGAAGAAAAATTATACTTCATAATAAAATAAATATATGCGGTCCCAAGTTGAGTCATGGTTTGCAAACTAGAACTATGATGTTAGCACATTCAATGCCTACCACTGAAATAGTCCAACCATGTAGCACCCCAAAACAGATCAACACTAAATGGCAAAGATTCTTCTTGCAATCAACCTATTGAAAATTAATTCCATGAAATTAAACTAAGGTGCTACAATTCAGCCTCAAACAAACAACAGTAAAATGACCAGATAGAGTGCTTGAAACATTCAACCAAAAGAAATAGTTCAAAAATAGATAACACTTAATACCCGCCTTCCATAATTAGTTAAAAAAAAAGTGGGCCAGCGGAAGTGGATGGAAAAATATCCAACTGTAATTTGGTGGTACATCCAAATGAACCTTTAATGTACTCTTGAACTTTACTATGTGACCTAGCTTTGATGCTTGATGGCACATAAAAACTGTAGAATAAACAGGATATCAGAGATGACAATCATGGAACAAAAAACATATATAGACGTGGCTCTTGTTGTTCAGTGTAGGATAGAAAACAGAAGCTACAACTATTTTTATTCGGTGTGGTAGATAAATGAAACCCATGTTATAGGTGCCTTGGTTATTCTACTTTACACTCTCATCTCGAAGCATCATTGTTTATGGGTGAAGTGTGGTATAAACAATTTTATGAAAATGCCTCCAAATACTGCACTATGCTGGTGCAATCAGATGCAGTCTAACTGAATTGCAATTACAATTCATATTTGTTGAGCCCATTCTAAAATTTAGATGGCAAACACACACACACACACACACACACACGCACGCACACACACATAAAGAACAAAAAAAAAAAAAAAAAGACTGAGAGAACAACCTGGATCAAAAGATAATTGATATGGTTCATAACTGCATGCCAGTGTGGAATACATGTGGAAGTTCTAAACCATTCATTAGATGGGTTATGGTGACATGTTTATGAGTTGGGTTATGGACGTAGGTGTGTCTGACGTCTTACATCTGTTTTCGACTCCTACACATGTCTAACTATATTTTGTTCCTTCTTCTTCTTCTTTTTTGGGATTGGCACATTTATCTATAAGTTAGCTATGATTGTTGTGGATTGGTTGGTTCAATCAAATATAGAAGTATTGACAAAAATTATAGACATCAAATGCCCTATCTTTGCTCAAAAAACCTGCAGTTGGTATTGGATTATGACTAGATTTTTAAAGAACATCTTCCTGAAAAATACAACATCCAAGTCCATGCAAGTACAAAGATCAAACCACAGTTCTTCAAAAGCCATGATATTAGTGTCAAGACCATCATCTCATACAGGCTTTATTGCCCTTATGAGATGAAATTACAGCATTCAGGGTATAGACTGATTGAGCAAAAGATGTATGCTTTGATATGCAAAAGAAACGGAGTCTGATGTGAACCAATGCAAGCATGTGAGTATTTATGCCTATGAATAGAACTCCACTGGGAATGAAATACTCAACGCAACTAACTCCAATTACTAAAAAATAAAGAAAAAGGAATGACTTATGGAAAGGTTGGGCCACTCTTTCTATTATGATTACTGATACAAACTCACTACAAGGTGACCATCTCAGTCACCTATCACTAAGCCTAAACCCCTCTCTATAGATGCTAGTCAGGTTAGAGCATATCCAAATGGTCTAGTACATCAATCCAAACACTTGATGGAGCATAGCCAACATTTAAACATAATAAATCCAAACAGTCTAGTACAACCAATTAAATCCAAACAGTCTAGTACATCAATCCAGACCATCCAAATCATGGGCCTATTTTGCATGGAGCATAGCCAAAATTTATACTGATTAGACGATCTAATTTATTGGTGTTGGCCATTGAATTTGGACTGCCATCCATTTTATTTTAACTGGCCATTTGAAGGCTAAAACTAGATGTTTCTTAATAAGTGTGATTTTCAAGGTAGGCTCCATCCACAATGGGACCTCCAAATTGGAAGGTCTAGATTAGTGCCACATGTATGGTGGATGAGTCACCACCATTTGGCAAGTTACAACGTACACACGTCAGAGGGTAGCCCATGTTACATAATGCATCAAGTGGTAAGAAAGTGTAGTACCTGTTTCACTCTTTACAACACATCTATTGCAGGAATGGCTAAGTAGCCAGGAAGATGATGCTGGAACCGTGGACATTGACGAATCTCAGAATTGTCATTAGGTGATCAAATCACTTGCTCCAACAAACAAATGGCTAGGAAGGGTGCATTTTCCACTCTAATGACAAAGAAGGTAACAAGCATATAAAACAACTTGCATCTAAAAATACTGCATGTATTAAAACAACAAGCATTTTCCAATCATGTTTCTTTCTCAGCATGTTGCATATCTGCATAGACAACATCAACATCCTCCACAGATCTTTAACTGCATCTTAGCAACAGTACCCACAGATTTTGTAGTTTAGCCTACAGAATTCAGTTTAGCCAAGTGTAATTATTTTTATGCAAAAAAACACAAAAATAAAGAATGGCAATAGTAAACCTAAAAAGCATTTTAAGACTCAATATCAATTATTTATATGTACAGAAGATCCCCAAAAAACGTAATAAGAATTAAACATAAAATATTAGTTTTTCATTTCAATTGTCCAAGATTGTCAGCCAAGTGGACAGGGACATGTGTTGGCACTCGGCACTGCAATTAAGAAAAGTGACCTTTCATTATGTTATATAGTCGACCACATGTCTACTCAAGGACTCAATTCCCCAATCAGGCATCCTACAAGGCCTCTATGACCAAGCAAACCTAAGGGCAAGTACATTTAAGATTGCAAAAAAGTTTACACTATGGTCATGCATATTTGAACTAAACCGCAATATTAAATGCCAATGACTGGAAATAAATGAAGCTCCAAAACCAGTAATGCAAGCATTTATCTTTTACGGCTTGCCACGGCTCATGGCATATTAATCACTTTTGACTTCATCAAATATGAGATGACCATGTTAACCAAAAATAATAATAGAGAATTAAATATCTGTTTATAGATTAGAATTTTATTCAGCACCAAGATATCCATCATGCTAGTGGATCAGACGAGCAAACACTGACCATGTCAATCTACTTTGTCAAGAACATTGGCAAACTCACTCGCCTCTCAAGGAATAAAACAAAAGTAACCTCTAGCGAGAAGCTAAAAAGCTCTAATTTCATTTACAAAGAAGGTAAGCCTCCAAGGTTCCATACAATTCTGACAAACCCAAAATGTGTTTCTAGAGCCTTAGCTAACAATTTGCACCAAACCACTAAATTTCAGCACTAGCAACCCACACAATCTGATAATAGAGATGTGCCCAGGTTTCATGTCTTTCAACCAAATCAATGAAATGTAGTAGCAAGCAATAAAAGGGCTTCCTGTCTAGCAATGATATACAAAACCAGACTCACAAACCATAACATAGAATATGTGCGTACAAGCATGTGCCTCAGTAAATTAAGTTTTACAACCAAGACTGCTTATTATTTCTTTTATCAGGGTCATGAATACCCGAAAAAAATTGATAGGTAAGAGATTTATTCGAGGATAGAGATGCATATCTATCAAAAAAGTGGATAAGAAAAACTACTACAAAGAATGGGGAGACATACAAAAATGGTCCTTTTTTCTTTTTGATTGACAAATAGATGATCAAGAATAATCAAAGTATGCTAAGAAAGAAAGTAACAGGACAATATGCATAGAGAAGCGTTTTTGTAAGCTCCTGGGGGAAGGATGCCTTGACTGATGAGGAGGTTAATAGATTTTCCTGGCAATATGTAGATAATTATCCCGTGTTGTAATTTGTAGCTTTTTCCTCTTCTATAGTAGATCTCACTTTAAGTGGGGGAAAAGCATGCATGCAAGCTCAACCACTAAAAGTATCTAACCATGTTCCATGCTTACAAATGAGATTCGTGCAGATTAATTTTTACAACTAGCTACACATAAATCCATAACAAAGTTCATTAAAATAATAGGGCAAGCCAAGTAGATACATCCATAGCATTTCATACCTCTCAAGCGAGTAAGCACATCTTGTACCTGTCTATAGCTTTTAAAAGCTATGTACAAGTCAAATAGATCATATGCAGTAAACTTAATCAGGTCAATATCAGTACAAGAAATGGGTCAACAAGAACTCCAAATGTTAAATATGACAGAATTGAAGGTAAAAGAGTATACAGAATGACCAGATTGGTTGTAATTCAACAAATTCATCAAAACAAGTATATAGAATGACCAAATTTGGAATAGAGAAGTTACAAACAGCTTGGCCTCAATAATAACATAAACACAAAATAGTTTAAGATACAACCAAATATAAATGACTGAGTTCTTGATAAACACAGCTAAGTTTGTTATTGCGAATGAAACCATTAACAAAATAAAATAAGGTCAAATGTAAGATTCTGTGTATGATAAAAAAATGCGAGATTGATTCTATTCTACATTACCTTACAATTCCTTAATCAAATCTCTTGATAAAAATCCTTTATGAATATCTGAACTGATGAACGACCTGTACCTGTAACACCAAAAGAAGAAAAAGAAAACATGGATTTTAGATTTTCTACAAATGAAATCAAATAGACGAAAGGACCTTATGTAATAGGGAAACAGAGATTGTTTAACAGGGAAACGTGGAAACAGAGGCGATTGTGTCCCACCAAAGGCCAAAGAAAACAGGGAAAAAGCTGGGGTTTCTACTGACCTTATGTAAAACAATGTCGAAAGGACCTTGATCTGAAAGAGGCCTGTTGTGGTTGATTGGAACAAATAAGATCCCCTTCTTCCTACACGGATTTTTTTACGGTTGTTCATTAGTAGCAGAGATTCAGCAAAATCTCCCAAAAATAGCACCAAAACCTAACACTAGATCATTCTGATCTATGAGATTCAACAAAATGTTGTGGTTATAGGTTTTTGTAGGGAGGAGAGAAGGGTTTTGGGAGATGAGGGTTTGAGAGCGTCGAGTGTTAGGAGAGTAGGGATTCGGTGGAAGGGGTGGGAGAGAGAGTGAGAAAAATTGGGGGGGGGGGGGGATTTGGGCGCGGCCCTGTTTTGAGTGCATGCCCAATTTTGGGCATATGGACCATGGACGGTCCTCTAATGGGCTCTGTGGGGCCACTATGATGTATTTGCTTTATCCATTCCGTCCAATAATATTAATAAATTACTTTAGTTCATAATCCCGAACATAAAATAGATTAAAGGCCCAAGTAAACCACGCCATAGGAAACACATGTGAATTAATCTCCATGTTTCCTACCGTGTGGTTCACTTTAGCCTTCGATCTAGATATTTTTGGTTTCATGCCCTATAATAATATTTCAAAATATATAGACGACTTAGATAGAACACATATTTTTTTAGGACCTATAAGGCCCCTTATACCACCGTTAATTATTAATGGTGAGGCACCTTTTTAGGCCATATTGTGCCCCTCATCCACGCCATCCATCCATTTTGAGATATCATTTTAAGTCATAAGCCAAAGAATGAGGTAGATAAAAATTTGAAGTTGACCCCACCACGGAAAACAGTGGGGAGAGTGATTCCCACCATTGAAACTATCATAAGGTCCATTGTAATGTTTATTTGAAATCCAACCTGTTCAAAAGTTAAAAAATACATGAAATAAGGGAAAACACAAATATTAGCTTGATCTAAAACTTTTGTGGCCTTTAGAAGTTTTTAATGGTGGGCATCACTATCTCACTGTTTTCTGTGCTGGGGTCCACTGGAGCTTTGGATTTAACTCATTCTTTGAATATTGCCCTAAAATGATCTCTCTTAATGGATGGAAGGTCTGGATACAAAACATACATCATGGTGGGGCCCAAAAATAAGAGGTATATAATCTCAGGTGGACCACACCACATGAAAACAACAGTGATTGGATATTCATCATTAAAATCCTCCTAAGGTCCACTGTACTATTTATTTGACATCCAATCTGTTTATTAGGTCATACAGGCCTAGATGAAGGGGAAAAACAAAAATCATCTTGATAAAAAACTTTTATGGCCCCTAAAATGTTTTTAATGGTTGATGCTCATTCAACACTATTTCCAGTGATGTGGTTCATTTTAGATTGGGATATACCACATTTTTAGTCTCATGCCATAAGATGATCTTTAAAAATAGATGGACGGAATGTATTAAACACATACATCATGGTGGGGCCCACAGAGCACCAACAACCAACCATTGGATGGTGTCAGGGGGAGTAGCCAATCCGTTCCCCTTATTTGTGGTGTGGTCCATTTAATCTTTGGATATGATTCATTTTTTGGATAATTCTCTAAAATGATCTCGAAAAATGGATGAACAGTGTGGGTTGATCTCAAATTTTCAGTAAATCCAAAACTCAAGTGAACCACGCCACACGAAATAATGTAGAATAATGATTTCCACCATTGATATTTTCCTTGGGCCCACAGTAATGTTTATTTGCCATCCAACCTATTCATAATATCAAAAAGATATGAATGAAGAGAAAGCACAAACATTAGCTTGATCCAAAACTTCTATGGCCTCCAAGAAATTTTCAATGGTAGAGGTTCAATCACACTATTTCCTATGGTGTGGTCCACTTGAGCTTTAGAGATGCTTCCTTTATGTTATTTAGACCTTAAATTATCTGTTAACATGGATGAACAGAGTGGATGAAATAAATAAATAACGGTGGACCCCACAGAATTTACTTAGTATGCTAAGGGTAATGAGTAACTCACCTAAATGTAGTCGAGATGGGTTTCCTTAAAACATTCATAATCATATATTGTGCCAGCCTAGATGTGATTCACATATCCAACCCACTCATTATGTGTGTCCCACTTGGATGAGGGGTCAAACCAAGTTTCAGCTATGTTCAAAATTCATGTGGGGCCCACCAAGTGCTTTTATATTTTTTACGATGTCTTCACATAGTTTTAGATGGTATGACCCACCTGAGTTTCATATACAGATGATTTTTGAGATTCTCATAACCTAAAGGGGACAAAAAAAATAAAAAAATCTCTTATAAATAAGTCTCTCAATACTAACTTGACATATTTAGAGACAGTGTGCTAACCTGGCATGTGTATGTAGGATCCGGGCCATTGGTCAAGTGGGTCCCTCGATGGATGTTCTCTGGCCAAAAAATCGAGTCGATTGGATCATCAGATGAGCCGCCACACTTGTACATTCTAGATTGTCTGTCAATTTTTTATGTCTATTTCTTATGCATGTGTTATACTCTTGATGAGTGGACCACTCTTATTTTTAGACAGAATACATGATTTATGAAGGCCCACTTTTGAACAGCCCAGATCTTGTGCTCACGTGCCATGCTAACATATGTTTGTGCTAGTAGTTTTCACATCTCATGTTCTTACATTCCTTCTACACCCCTACCAAATCCTCTTATAATCATAACTCTAATGGTTTTAAGGCTTGATGGTGTTTGATGAATGCTTGAGCTTATCCGACAATTTATAACCATCGAACTGGCATGGATCTGCATCAATCAGCAGCTGGACGACTTCTTTCATGGTGGGGCGAAGAGTTGGGGTTGAACAAGTGCAACAGATGGCAATTCTCAATGCTTGGATCATCAGAAAAACACCTTTACTGATGATTTATGTTCGTCAAGAAAAACACCTTTACCAATGAAAATGTTATTTCGTCGGTAATAACATTGTACCATATTTTTGCTCACAATTTAGCTCCGTCAGAAAAACACTTTTACCGATGAAATTAATTTTCATCGGTAATAACATTGTATCAGATATTTTTCTGACTATTTTTGCCCTTCGGGAAAAACATATTTACTAATGAAATTAATTTCCTCGGTAATAACATTGTATCAGAATTTTGACGATGATTTTTGTCCATCGGGAAAAACACCTTTACTGACGAAAGTAATATGATTCTATCAAATTTTATTTTTTTATCAAAAATTCAATATGGCGATTTTTTCTGATGATTTATGTCCATTGGTAAGAAGTGTTTTTATTAACGAAAATAATTTCGTCGGTAATAATACTTTAACAAAATTTTGCCGACGGCTTCTGACCGTCGGGAAAAACACCTTTACTGACGATTATAATTTCGTCAGTAATAACTTCATATCAGTTTTTTTTACTGACAATTTCTGTCCATTTGTAAAAACACCTTTACCAACGATAATAATTTCGTTGGTAATAACATTGTATCAGAATTTTGCCGACGGTTTATGTCCGTCGGGAAAAACACTTATTAGTAATAGTATCAGATTTTTTCCGACGGTTTATGTCCGTCGGTAAAAATTCTTTTACTGCCTAAAACAAATGTTAGTAGTATCATTTAGCAGAATTTTGCCAACAGTTTCTGTCCGTCGGGAAGAACACTTACTGACGAAAGTAGTTTTCGTCGATAATAAAAATTTTCAAAATTTATTTTTTTATCAAAAAATTCAAAACACCCATTACAGATGAACAATTTCATTGGGACAGACTTTTACCTATGACAATGAATTTCGTCGGTAATAACATTGCAGCAGATTTTTGCCGATGATTTATATTTGTCGGGAAAAATACTTTTACTTTCGAAAGTTGTTTTCATCGGTATTAAAAATTTTAGAAATTTATTTTTTACCAAAAAATTCAAAACACCCATTACCGACGAAAAATTTCGTCAGAAAAAACACTTTTACCTACGATAACTAATTTCATAGGTACTTTCGTCGGGGAAAGTCGAGAAAAAACACTTACCTATGAAAATAATTTCGTCAATAATTTCATTGGGGAAAGTCCTTTTTGCCAATGAAATTAATTTCGTAGGTAGAAGGCTGATTTCTTGTAGTGTTATAATGGGTCAGGGTTTTTCTGTCACATGGGTCATTCTCATATTACACGGATCGTGATTGTCATCCACGTTGGAATGCACCGTGGTTCACTTCCAAAATGCATCTTGGTTCACATGAAAAATGGATCGTGGTTGTCATCCATAGGCTCGTGGTTTACAACCATGACCCATATAACATTACAGCCACGAGCCAAAGTGCATGACAGCTACAACTATCACGGACAATTACCACGTATCTCATTCACCAAACATTACAAATAATAATAAGAAGAAACATTATATACACAAATCCGTTCGACATTCAATACCAAATCAATGTTTGGCTCTCTTCATTGGTCTACTTGATATCTCTTCCTATTTCTTTGCGAAAGCACCAATAACTTTTTTCTTGTACCTTAGACAGTCATATGCAATTGTCTTTCTAAATTTAGGAATTTTCTCTCACATAAAAAGAATGAACTAATATTAAAACAAAATATAAAACAATCAAGATTTAATGTAGACGAATAAATATAACTTACAAGTGTAAAATCAATTGCATGCATGCTACTCAAGAAGTCTATGAATTTCAGCATGAATACGCCACAATCGTAAGAGTTTTGTTGTGCAGGTTTATCAGTGATTATCCTCACATTCCATGTCTTCTCTCATGACTTAGCTTCACCATCAAGTATATGAAATAACCACCTCAGAGCATCCCTTACCCGCGTGACGACCAACTCATTTTTCTCTTTCCAATCAGTACTCATGTTGTTATACAAAGTGATATTTCTCTTCTTCGTAGAAACAACACTTATCAACCAGTGTTACTGCCTCACATTGAGAGGGATATATAACTGTCAAGCACAAGAAATACATAATAGTTAAACTCATGCGTTTCTAAAATGAATAATATCATTTAAGTCCAAGTACATGTGCAAGTAACTAAGATCTTACTACATATTTCCATAGAGGCTTCATTTTACCATCACCGTTAACTATATTTGTAAGATTTTCATCAAATTTTCAGACTTTATAACTTTTCGATCCTTATGGTTCCCAACTCCATAAGTGCACAACAAGCCAAGTTGAATTTCCATGATTTGCTATTGAGATATTGGATAGTATTAGAAACATAAATAATTAATGATGTTTTAAAGAAAACTATGGTCCTCAAATTCACATTACCGTAAGTAGTGGTGGGATGAATGCGCAGTCCTATCTACCTCACGATCAATTTTCTTGACATGTTGATAGGTAGTTTAAGTATAAATCGATGGCCTATGTAATGAAGAAAATGTGTGATATAATATTCATATATTGATATTAAATAAAGAAAGAGAAAGGATAGAAACTTACCTTAGAGTCAACTCATGAATTTAAGTCATAGAAGCTTTTCAACCACTATTGTAAACCTGATTCTCTAACAAGTCTCAACTCATTGTCTTTGGCATCAGTTAGAGCTCGATGGGGATCCACGTACCCCTGACGACTCTCCTTTATAGGAGAAGAAGTTGGAGCCGTGTATGGAGAACAAAAATTTCAAGGGCAGTGTATTACGTTGTGGCCTAAGGTCATCCACAGTAGGAGTAGCATCCACCATAGTCGCAACAGCTGTACCCATTAACTGTCCTCTCTCTTCCTCACTCATTTGCGAAGTACTGATGTTGAGATCCAATAAAATCACACATTATCTACGCAATTCATAACATAATGTCTATTTAAAAATTTAAACAAATGCAATTTCACATCCATTTTCTTATTAACTTCATCCTTTAGCAGGTTAATTTCATGCCTTAACGAAGCATTGTGCTCTTTCAGCTGCTTCATTTTTTCTTTGACTATTTGCATCAAATGGATTTTGTCCTGTAATACAAAAGCATAATATTTATGTATTTCAACACATCATGTAGGGAAATGAGGAGAGGATGAACCACAATCCACTGTGATTGAACCACGATCCACTGTGGACAGTTACCACGATTCATCGAGAATCTGAACTGTGACCCTTGAACTGGATCATGTTTGTGATTTTCATTTGGTCGGGGTTGTGGATCATGGTTGTCATCCATATAGGGTCGTAGTTCCATATGGATGGAAACCATGATCCATTGGGAATGTGAACCACGACCCTTCAAATGGAACGTTGTTGTCATCCACATTGGCTCGTGGTTCACAAAAATGAACCATCGTGGATGAACCACAACCTAGTGTGGATGAAAACCATGATCCACTATGGATGATAACTACTATCCATGCTTCCTAGTAACCACGACGTAGTCGAAGGATCATGGTTGTCAATGATAGTGGGTCGTGGTTCACATCTACGATCTACTTTGGGTGATAACCACGACCAATTATACATGATAACAATGATCCAATGTTGACAGTGACCACGATCCTTGTGTGGATCGTGGTTGTCATCCAAATTGGGTCGTGCATCAACCACGACCCAATGGGTACGAAAACCATGACCCAATTGTGGATGGTAACCATGATCCACTGCGGATAATCACAACACATAAAGAGAAACAACTACGACCAAGTATAGATTAAGATAAATTCAATTCCAAATACCTTTGATGCTTGAAGCTCCTATCTTATTTGCTTAATCCTCTCCCGCGTTGTGCATTCTCACGTCTGAGAGGGCTCGTTAAAGGAATTTTGTCCTAAAATAAAATCATATATTATTTATGTATCACCCAGATGAATGGTCGTAGTTGTCACCTATCACCCATATTGAATCATGGTTCTCATTCACATTGGGTCATGCACCAACCACGACCCAATGTAAATGATAACCACAACCCATTATGAATAATAACCACGATCCTTGTCTGCACTAGGCAAATCAACACATTGGGTCGTGCAACATAACCATGACCCATATAGCATGACTACCACAATCCATTATAGATGATAATCACGATCCATTGTGGAAGATAATGATGACCAAATAAGGACCAAGATAAATTAAAATTCATATACCTTTGTAGCTTGGAAATCCTCTATTAGCAGCTTCATCTGCTCCCGCGGTGCAACATTGTCATCTTTAAGATGGCTCATTCCATCTTCAAAATGAGTGAGTTGGCTCGTCCCATCCTTAACGGTTGTAGTTGTTGTTGAGCTGTTGACCTATTTTAAAATCATATATTAGAAGACATTACATTCATAGTGACTTGTTAACTATTAAACCAAAGACAAATCACGTACATATTTTGTATGTACATCCTCTCTCGTCCACATTGGGTCATGCATCAACCACGACCCATTGTGAATGATAACTACGATCTACTTTTGATGATAACCACGACCAATTACACATGATAACAACAATCCAATATTGACAATAACCATGACCCAAAAAGGAATACAACAACGACCAATTAAGATACAGGATAAAATCAATTTCATATACCTTCATTGCTTAGATCTCTTCTCCAAGTTGTTTCATCTGCTACTGCAGTGAAGTATTCTCTCCTTTGAAAGGGCTCATCGAAGGGACATTGTCTTATAAAAAAATCATATATTATTTATGAATTTCAATGTCTATTTCAATGAATTGAACTACGACCCTTCCTGATTGTGAACCACGACCCTCTGTGGATGATAACTACAATCAAGAAAATGGTCATGGTTATTACGACCAATGGAGCGTGGTTGTCGATCATATTGGGTCGTGGTTCACACTCACGAGCCATCGTTGATGAAAATCACGATCTAGTATGGATGATAATCACGATCCACAGTTCATACAAACCACGTCCCTAGTCTGGATTGTGGTTTTCATCAATCTTAGGTCGTGATTCAGCCACGACCTAATATGTCATGCCCCAAACCCAGAAATCGGGCTCATAAAATTTCTGATTGCCGAATTCAGTGTCGACAGCCTCCGTAGTACCCCATTCTCGGCTCCCAGCATGCATACACCAAATTCCAATCATGGGATCCTACGAGGATTTTTCCAACGTACATTTGTCTCATAAGAAGCATAACCATAAGTTTACCTAAATCACAAAGGCAACATCATCATCACATATCCACTAATATAAACATTTGAATACAATGCTGAAAGAGAAATACATATATTGAAAATCAAAGCTCCAGAAGTCTGCTACACGCTCTAGGCTCAACGCTGCTACGACCTAATGT
Source organism: Magnolia sinica (assembly GCF_029962835.1). NCBI lineage: Eukaryota > Viridiplantae > Streptophyta > Magnoliopsida > Magnoliales > Magnoliaceae > Magnolia > Magnolia sinica. Next base: position 77,097,027 of record NC_080585.1, read on the forward strand.
CACCTGCACACATCTATCGTGCATAAGCTTATAGAAAGCTTAGAGGGTGGTGAAAGTGTGTGCACAAGGTAAGTGCCAAATATGCAATACAATGCTATAAATCATACAATATCGAAAATACTGGCAAGATCGTGAATCATACGATATCAGTGCAAGAGAAAATATACTGATAAGTCCATGAGTGCTATCAACCGTACTAAGGCTATGCGATGCAAGGCATGAATGCGAACGACCATATCAATGCAGAAACATGGCAACCCAAAATGCTAAATGCTGCGGATGCAATGCAATATGCGGTGTGAATGAAATGAACAAGCTGGAGTGAATTCGAGATGATAGTACGTAGTATCGCAGGCTATGGGGTCCATCACAAGGGACTTCTATCCAAACTAGTCCCATACTTAAAGTTGGATAGTCAGACTCAATATGGTAAACTCCTGATCTCAGGTTAGTCGCACGTCCCAACCGAAATTCTGACCGTTGCGAAGGTACACGTAGCAAATAGTTACACTCCACCAGCCCAAGTGAATAGTAAATGAATGAATGAGTATGCAACTCTTGCTCAATAAGTTCACATATCAGTACTGTATATCTCTGGGATCATTACCGGGGTCTAGTACACTCCAAGCTGGCTACCGCCCCAACCGGCCGCGTAGCCCAGCGAGTGGAAAATACCTCACTACCCGCCTACTAGTAGTATATCAATGCCTACATGGCTCATCGATAGCGGACCCATTTGGGAGCTGGTCCAACTCAGCCTAGCTTATAGTTCGCTCATTCGGGCGGATAAGGCCACACCCCCTCTCAACTGACCAAGACACAGTGAGAGACGCGACCTACTGGTATTCGGCACTCGGGCGCTCATGTATCCACTGGGTCTAGATGTTGGGGTGCTCTTGGCCTCAGAGGTTTAGAGACTTTCACCCACGGACATCCAAAGTGCCTAGATGCTCGAACCAAACATTTTCAGTGTCCCATCTAGCCATCCATGATATGCCTGTAGAGGTCACAACCCTGATGTCCTAGGGCATAAAGTAATCACAATCACATAATGCAAGATGCATGAGTCATGTAGTCCAATCATGCATCAATCCTGCGCATACCGTGTGCTTATATGGGATAACTCTACTTATCAGGGAGTCCCATGAACCATCTATACTATAACATATGCAATGGTTAATCACATCTCATAATAAACATGTAGATGATGCGTATGGGCATGTATCATAATACTATGCTATCACATACTCATAATCGGTATCAGTAACTAGCATCGACAATCGGCCTCGACAATGTGGACATTTAACCAACATTGCCCCCAAGGAATGGCCCACATAGAGCCTAACATATAGTGGACCCATGACCTCACACAAGGGCCTAATATATAACACCACGGGCCTCGCTCAAGATCTTAATACACATCACAATGGGTCTCTCACATGGGCCTAATATACATCACAACGGACTCCATCGTCTGGCCCTCAAATGCACCACAATGCGCCTCATCACATAGGCCTCATATAAATCACATTGGGTCTTTAACACGGGTTGAATACACATCACAATGGGCCTCAAATACGGGCCACATATATGTCACATTAGGCCTCGACAATCGGAATCGGCCTCGATACTCGGCCTCGACAGTCGGAATCGACTTATACAATTGGCCTCAATAATCGGAGTCGGCCTCGATACTCGGCTTTGACAATCGGAGTCGGCCTATATAATCGGCCTCGATGATCGGAATTGTCCTCAATACTCGACTTCGACAATCGGAATCGGCCTCGATACTCGGCCTCGACAGTCGGAATTAGCCTATACAATCGGCCTCGACAATTGGAATCAGCCTTAATACTCGGCCTCGATAATCAGAATCGGCCTATACAATCAGCCTCGACAATTGGAATCAGCCTCAACAATCGGCATTGGCCTCGACAATTGAAATCGGCCTATAAAATCTGCCTCGACAATTGGAATCGACCTCGCTAATCAGAATCAGCCTTGACACTCGGCCTTGACAATCGAAATCGGCCTATACAATCTACCTCGACAATTGGAATCGTCCTTGATACTCGGCCTCGACAATCAAAATCAGCTTCGATACTCGGCCTCGACAATCAGAATCGGCCTATACAATTGGCCTCGACAATCGGAATCAGCCTCAACAATTGGCCTCAACAATCGGAATCGGCTTCGATAATCGGAATCGGCCTATATAATCGACCTCGACAATAGGAATCAGCCTCAATAATCGACCTCAAAAATCAGAATCGACCTCGACAATCGGAATTGGCCTATACAATCGACCTCGACAATCGAAATCAACCTATACAATTGACCTCGATAATTGGAATCGGCCTCAACAATTGGCCTTATCGCAAGGCAGGGTTCATAGATGGATGACTGATAATGGATCAAGCAATATCAATGGGCTCATTCATTTGGGTTAACCCACTAGAGAATGATGAGATTAGGCCTAACCAGGCCTAAGGGAAGGTCACAATGTGAACATTAAACCATCATTGTCGATCAATGTGGCCATTTAACAAACATTTCTCCCAACGAGTGCTCTACATAAACATCATTACATACATTATAGTGAAATTACACTTTACATCGGTCCACACGTTTATCACATTGGGCCTCACTCAAGGGCCACATATACACCACATCGGGCCTAGCCATACGAGCCACAAATACATCATCACTCAAGGGCCACATATACACCACATTGGGCCTAGCCATACGAGCCACAAATACATCATAATGGGCCTTATCAACTGGGGCACAAATACATCACAACGGGCCTTATCAACTGGGCCACGAATACAACATAATGGGCTTCTTGCACGGGCTAAAATACATCACAATAGGCTGCACCAATGGGCCTCGGATACATCACAATGGGCCTCATATGCAACAAGTGGGCCGCACTAATAGGTGGACTTGCACCTTCAAAATGGGCCCATCAAATGATCAGCATGGATGAACAACACCTATAACAATGGGTCGAACGTCCAGCACACTGGATGGTGTGGTTATAACACATACATCACGATGGGCCCAACCCCAAAATAGATGGACGACATAGATCAAAATATACATCATAGTGGTCTGCAACACCGTCACATGGTATCCAGCACTGCCTAAACTATCCAGCACCATCCAGCACATCTAGACGGTGTGATGAAACAAATACAACATTGTGGGATCCGCACGTGTGGCCCACCAGTCCTGGACTATTTGAATACAACACATCGTCAAGGTAGGGCCCGCCAAAACATTTATTTTCCATCCAATCTGTTCATATGGTCACAAGGACCTGATAAGGAGGAAAAACAAATATTATATTGATTCAAAACTTCTGTGATCCTAAAAGGAGTTTCAATGGTAGATGTTCAAACCTACTGTTGTTGTGGTGTGGCCCACCTGATAACTGGATCTGTCTTATTTTTAGTCTTAAGCCTTGAGACGGACTTGCCAAATGGATGGGCAGTTTTAGGTGAATCACATACATTAGGGTAGGGTCCACATATGTGGTCCGTCCGACCCTTAAAATGAGATCGACAAATGGGTGGACCGTTTGGATGGAACACATCCATCAGGGTGGAGTCCACCTGTTCAGTGTGTTGAACGGTGTGGATGGCACCCTTACATCACAGTGGGGGTACCACAACTCGTCCAGATGGACAGCTGGGCATAGATACAGCAAGGTGGGCTCCCATGTGGTGTGGCCTCACCAAGATATATATATATATATATATATATATATATATATATATATATATATATATATATATATATATATATAATACATATCTCAGGTGGTTCCCACGTGGGGCCACCATAATATAATATAATATTATTATATATTATATCATGATATATATAAAATTATTATTATATTTAAAAAAAGGCTTCCAGCATCCAGAGACTATCCGGACGCTGGATGGTTGGTTGGATCCTCACGTCCAGTAGGGTGGGTCCACGTGGTGTGGCCCACCAGATATCATTAAAATCATTTTTTTGTTTTGCTATGGTACATATGCAATATTAACAAATAGTGGGGTCCGCACCAGTGAGCCACTTCGCCGATCAAGCTGATGTTTGTATTTTTCCTTAATCTAAGGCAGCAAGTCGGGCCCCAACAAATGAACGGTCTAGATAAAGTGGGCTGCAAACCATCACCAAAAGAGAGAAAGAAAAAAAAATAGAGAGAGAGAGATAAAGAGAGATCAGAGTAGCGGAGGGACCCTGCCACTACGGGCCCCTCATACAAATCATACATCAAGATGGGCCCCACCATATGTGGGCCCTTAATTCATCAAAACTACATAAATCAACTTTAGAAAACACCCACCTTTGATCTCCTCTTCCTTCTTCCGCCAATGCGATCTAGAGCTCCAAGCGGCGCGATTCAACGGTCGAGATCGGCTTTGAAGGGTTGGATTGGATGATAGGGAGTGGGCCACACAAAGCTTCTCTCATGGAGGTCTCTTGCTTGGATGTTGGATTGCTCTCATGGAGCTTGGGAGAATGAGAGAGAGAGAGAGGTTGTAAGAGAGAGAGGGATGGGTGAGTGATGGGGTGTGATGGGTGAGAGATGGGTGATGGGTGATGGATGTGTACTTGGTTGTAAGAGAGAGTTGACTTTAGGTAAGGTTGTGTAAGACAGGGATGGGTTGGATTGCTTGTACTTGATTGATGGATTGATGTGACTTATCGTAGAGATTCCCTCAGTATTTGCAATGCACGGCGTTTTTCTTGAACGAACGCGGGTCCACATCTCTTGGCCTAGGTACCGCCTCGGCACGAGAGACGCGGCGTAGGAATCGCGGCAACGGCGTGGTCGTTAGGGTACAAGTCTTGAGTCGAGCCGACTCATGAATATGGGACATGACTCAGGGCTAGCGCAAATGTCAATTATAGATCGTGGGTTGCCAGAATTCGACTAGGAGGACCGCAGAGGGTTATGGAACGGTGCGGGCTAGGATACGGGTCTCACATAATGTGTATGACAACCACGACCCTTGATAAATGATAACAACGATCCATCATTTGATCATAACCATGACCCAAAATAAAACACAACAACAACCAAATAAGATTTAGAATAAATTCAATTTCATATACCTTCATTCCTTATATCTCCTCTCCAACCTGCTTCATCTGCTCATACAGTGAAGCATTCTCTCCTCTGAGAGGGCTCATCGAAGGGACATTGTCCTGTAATAAAATCATATAGTAGAAATGAAATTCAATGTCATTTTCAATGAATTCAACCATGAACCTACCTGATTGTGAACCACGACCAACTGTGGATGACAACTACGATCAAGAAAAGGGTCGTGGTTATTACCAACAATGGATCATGGTTCTCATCCATATTAGGTCGTGGTTCATAAACAGGAAGGGTCGTGGATGAAAATTACGATCCATTATGGATGATAATCACGATCCACAATTCATACAAACCACGACCCTGGTCTGGATCGTGATTGTCATCAATCTTGGGTCGTGATTTAGCCACGACCCAATGTGTCTAATAACTATGACCCCTGGTGGATAATAACAATGATCTATCATTAGATCATAACCACTACCCAAAACAGAACACAATAACAACTAAATAAGATTTAGGATAAATTCAAATTCATATACCTTCATTGCTTCGATCTCCTCTCTAAGCTGCTTCATCTGCTCCTGTAGTGAAGCACTCTCTCCTCCGAGGGGGCTCATCGAAGGGACATTGTCCTGTAAGAAAATCATACATTATTTATGTCACGCCCCAAACTCGAAAAACGGGCTCATAGAATTCTTGATCACCCAATCTGTTGCCGACTTCCTCCGTAGTACCCCATTCTCAACTCCCAGTGCGTGTCACGCCCCAAACTCGGAAACTGGGCTCACAAAATTCTCGATCGCCGAATTCGGTGTCGACAGCCTCCGCAGAACCCCATTCTCGGTTCCCAGCGCCTATTCTCTAGGTTCCGATCCTGGGATGCTACAAGGAGGATTTTCAATGTTAATTTGATTCATAATAAGTATAACCAAAGGCATAACCCACAAACAACAACCAAAAACTCCATCACATTTCCATTATGATCAAAAACTTTACAAGTACAATGAGCATAAAGGGAAATACAATGATGATGAACAAAAACTCCAAAATGATCTGTTAAGCGCTCCTGCCTCAGTGTTGCTGCGAGCCAACGCCACCTGCACCCAACGGTCGTGCATAAGCTTATAGAAAGCTTAGAGGGTGGTGTAAGTGTGTGCGTAAGGTAGTAATACAATTATGCAGTATCAGAGTAATGTAGAATATGCTGATAAATCCATGAATGCCATGAGTCATACCAAGGCTATGCGATGCGAGGCATGGATAATGTCGGCCATACCAAGGCCATGCGGTGCAAAATGCAACTCAAGCATGCGAATCCTCATCTAAGTCCACATATCAATACAGCTCAACTCTGGAATATCATCGGGGTCTAGTACACTCCAAGCCAGATTGCCGCCCCATTGCGCGCAATAAGGTGAGTGGAAAAGACCTCACCATCCACCTGTCAATATCGGGCTCGGTTCGTCGAAAGCGGACCTATTCCTCGAGCTGGTCAAACTCAGCCTAGCTTTGCCCCCTCCTCTTGAGTGGGTAAGGCCGCACCCCCTTCCAACTGACTACGACACAGTGAAAAGCGCGACCATCCGGTAATCGGTACTCAACGCTCATGCACCCACTCGGTCTAGACGTTGGAGTAACCTCCTGGTACCATAAAGGTTTAGGGACTTATACCCAGGGATATCTATAGCACCCCATGTAGAACAAGATTTTCGGTATCCAATCCTGCCAACCACGATATGCCTGTGGAGGGTACGACCCTGATGTCGCTAGGGCGTACAGTAACCATATCACCCAATGCAAAATGCATGAATCACACTATCCAATCATGCGACAATCCTGCACGTATCGTGTGCTCATGTAGGGCAGCACCGCCTATCTGGGAGCTCATAAACAATCTGCCCGAAGGCATATGCTATGATTAATCACTCCTCATATCAAGCATACATATGATGCGTATGAGCATGAATCATGGGACTACACTAAGCATGTTATGTGGCGATGAATTCTGTTTACAACGAAGATGGGCCTAGACGGCCTACACATTACATGTACGAGCCTATTAATGGGCCTTAGGGAGAGTCATAATGCGAACATTTAACCAACACTATGCTTGGAATGTGAACGTCAAACCACCATTGCTCTCAAGGCATAGCCCGTCGTAAACATCATTACATAACCCATGTTGGGATCACATATTGCAATGGACCTTAGGTACATCCCATTGGGCCTTCAATATATCAAATGGGTCATATCACATGGGCCTTACATTCGTCAAATGGGCCGCATTAATGGGCCTCACCAATGGGCCTTATGTACATTGTAAGGGGCCACACCCAACAAAAGTGGTGGTGATGATTTCCACCGTTAAAATTCCTGAGGCCCACCATGAAATATGTTTCCCATCAACCCCTTTCATAATTTACATAGTGATAGATGGACTGGGCACAATATCAACTTGATGGGAAACTGCTATGGCCCCTTGGAAATTTTGAACGGTGGGCGTCATTGACCACTACTTTGAATGGTGGGGTCCACTTGAAATTTAGATCTGGCCCATTCCTCAACTCCTGACATAAAATGAGCTCTCAAAATGGATGGACAGATTTGGATGCAACACTTGCATCATGGTGGGGGGGGGGGGGTGGTCCACATGAAGGCCCACCACCCAGTATATTATATATAATATAATATATAATTTATATATAATATATACAATATTATATATAATATAATATTATATATATATATACACACACACACGCCCACACACACACACGCCCACACACACACACGCACACGCACACACCCACCGTCCCCTGGATGGTGGGGATAGTACACATAAATCGCTGTGGGCTCCACCGTCCACTTGGACGGTGGGAATAAAGCACATATATCACTGTGGGCTCCACGTGGGGCCCACCATAATGTTCATACGCCATCCAACCCATTGATAAGGTCATGTAGACCTAGATGAAGAGTAAAAACAAATTTCATCCTGATCCAAAACTTCTGTGGACCCGAAAAGGGTTTCAATGGCAGACATTCATCATCACTGTTTCCTGTGATGCGGGCCACCTAAGCTCTAGATCAGGCTGATCTTTGGGGTGGGTCCACTTCAGGGAATGGCCCACCCAATGAACGGGTTGGATGACATATATACATCATGGTGGGGCTCACGGCTAGGCTCGTGGGCTGCTGCCCGTCCGCCAGTGCGCAGGTAATGCTTGCTGCCTTCTAACAGCAGCAACACCTGCTGCTGCTGTGTCTTTTTTTTTTAAACAATCTCACTTGTGGGGCCCACTTCTTGAGAATCCACTCCGTCCAATGGATTATAGGGCTCGAAACACACCAAAAAGGTCTAATGTTCAGCACGTCTGGCATGTAGAAACAAAAAGGTGGGTCCTACTAACCTTGAATGGTAGGAAAAGCAGTTTTCTATAGTATGGCCCGCCTGTTTAGCAGATCAGCTTCATTTTTCGGCTCAACGCCTAAAATGAGTTGGGAAAAAGGATGAACGGCATGGATTGAGTCTGCACATCAGGGTGGGGCCTGTACAAGTGAGCCACCCCATAAGCTTGGAAATAGGCTAAAATTTATGTTTTCCCTTTTTGTCCAGTGTCCAGGGACGCTGGACGGTTTGGTATTGCATATGTATTGGAGTGGGCCCTGCTTAGGTGGGCCACCAAATGATAGATGGTGTGGGTATAACACATATAAGGTGGGCCCCACTTCTAAATGTTTTGGATAAAATACATACCTCATGGTGAGGACCATCCAATCCAGGTGGGCCACACAACCACATCATCATCATATATAAAAAAATAGAAAAAAAGAGGGAGAGAGAGAGGGAAAGAGAGTGGGACACGCGTGTGATGGAGGGACCCCGACACTATGGGCCCTCCATTGCAATCAATCATACATCAAGTGCATCCCATTATATGTGGGCCCATTAAATAAAAAAAGAATCCAACGGTGGAGATTCCTTCTCCACAAAAATAAACGGTCTAGATGACCTATTTTCAAATTAGAAAGGTAAACATCATGATGGGGTCCATGGAGAATGGCCCCATCATGGAATAATCATGTGGATTAAGGTGAGCCATCGGCCATACCTAGGGTTCAAAGTGAGATCCATACCATCAATTGGTAGGTCTCACTTGATCCTTCATCAAAAAGGAAATCTAGGCCTAATAGAAGCACCCACCGTTCGATCTTCTTGCTCCCTTGGCTTCCTTAGCTCCTTAGCTTTGATTCCAACGGAGGAGATGAGGTTTGGACGGTTGAGATGGGAGATGAAAGGGTAGGAAAGGTGGCCCACACTTGTGGCTCTCTTAGAGTGGAAGAGCTTGGTCGGATGGAGGTTTTCTTGTTTGGGAAAGAGAGTTTGAAAATGAAGGAGAGAGAGGGTTGTAAAGAGAGAGGAGTGATGGGTGATGGATGTGGTGAGTGATGGGTGTAAGAACTTTTTGACTTTTGTGGTAAATGGTGTAAGAGAAGTATGGGTGTGCAAGAACCTTTTTGACTTTGGGGTTGCTTGGGAATGGGTGAAAGGTGATGTGTACTTGACATGATGGGATTGATTGATTGATTGATTGATGCGACATCTCGTAGAGATTCTCTCGAAATTCGCACGCGCGGCGTTTTCCTCGCACTGAACACTAGCCCACATCTCTTGGCCAGAGTATCGGATCGGTGCGCGAGTTGCGACATCGGAACCGCAGTGACGATGCAGTCGTAGGGGTACAAGTCTTAGGTTGAGTCAACTTGGGTTGACGGCATGTGAATCAGGGTCGTGCGCAAATACTGGTTAAGGGTAGAAGGTTGTCGAAATTTGACCGGAAGATCGCGGGAACTTACGGATCGATACGGTCTAGGATACGGGTCTTACAATGCGCATATGCCAAATTTTGATCTTGGGATCCTATAAGGAGGATTTTTCTAACATATATTTATCTCATAAGAAGCATAACCACAAGTTTACCTAAATCACAAAAGCAACATCATCATCACATATCCATTAATATAAACAGTTGAATACAATGTTGAAAGGGAAATACATATATCGAAATCAAAACTCCAGAAGACCGATGCACGCTCCATGCTCAATGTTGCTGCAACTTAACGCCACCTACACCCATCTATCGTGCATAAGCTTATAGAAAGCTTAGAGGGTGGTGAAAGTGTGTGCGATACACGTGTCAAGCATATAACTATCAAAGTAAATGAAAATACTGGCAATCCATAAATCGTACAATATCAAAGTAATATGGAAATATGCTAGTAAGTCCATAAATATCATCAGCCTTATCTATGCTATGTGATACAGAAGCACAGTAAACCACATGCTATGTACTAAGGATGCAATGCAATATACGATGCGAATGAAATGACCAAGCTAGAATGTGAAGTCTGGATGATAGTAAGTAGTATCGTAGGCTATGGGGTCCACCACAAGGGACTTCTATCCAAACTAGTCCCATACCTAAATTTAGATAGTCAGACTCAATGTGGTAAATTCCTAATCTCAGGTTAGTCGCACGCCCTAACCAAAATCTTGGCCATTACAAAGGTACACATAACAATTAGTTGCACATCACCAGCCTGAGTGAATATTGAATGAATGAATGGATGAATGAATATGCAACTCCTGCTCAATAAGTCCACATATCAGTACCGTACATCTCTGGGATAATCACCGGGGTCTATTACACTCTACGCCAATTGCCACCCCTATCCGAGCACACAACTAGGTAAGTGGAAGAGACCTCACTATCCGCCTGTCAATATCGAGCCCGACTCGTTGATAGCGGACCCATTCCTGAAGTTGGTCAAATTTAACCTAGATATTGCCCCCTCACTCAGGCAGGTAAGGTCACACTCCCTCCCAACTGACCACGACACAGTGGGAGACCTGGCCTACTAGTATACGACCCTCATACACTCATGTATATCCACTCAATATAGACGTTGGGGTGTCTCCTGGCCACGGAGGTTTAGGGATTTTCACCTAAGGACATCTATGACTCCCATATGCTAGAACTCAACATTTTCGGTGTCCCATCTGACCATCTACAATATGCTTGTGGAGGCCACCACCTTGATGTCGCTAGGGTGTACGGTGGTCATCTCACAAAATGCAAGATGCATGAGTCATATCATCTAGTCATGCAGCAATCCTGTGTGTATTGTGCGCTCATGTGGGCAACTTCATCTCTCAAGGAGTCCCATAAACAACCTGCCCTATGGCATACGTAATGGTCAATCACATCTCATAACAAACATGCAGATGATGCGTATGGGCTTGTATCATGATGCTATGTTGTCACATACTCATAATCGGTATTGATAATTAGCATCAATAATCGGCCTCGACAATCGGCCTAACAAAGGGCCTAAGGGAAGGTCACAATGTGGACATTTAACCATCATTGCCCATCAATGTGGACATTTAGCCAACATTGCTCCCAAGGAGTGGCCCACATAGAACCAAACATATATTGGGCCCGTGGCCCAATATACATCACCATGGGCCTCTCTCAAGGGCCTAATACACATTATGATGGGCCTCACTTATGGGCTACATATGCATCATATTGGGCCACATCCCATGGGCCTTGAATACATCACAATGGGCCACAACCCATGGGCCCCAAATACATCACAATGGGCCACAACCCATAGGCCTTAAATACATCACAATGGGCCACAACCTATAAGCCCTAATTACATCACAATGGGCCACAACCCATGGGACTCGAATAGATCACATTGGGCCACAATCTTTAGGCCCCAAATACATCTCAATGGGCCTCAATCGATGGGCCCCATGTACATCACAATGGGCCACACCAATGGGCCTCATATACATCAAGTGGGCCACATCACATCACAATAGGCCGCACACATGCAGCAGGTGGGCCTCACACGAATACGTTACACGGTGGCCCCACTGTGCATGCACCACATCATGACAAGGCCCATGGATTTGCGTAAGGACACATGCATAACAGCGGTCCCATGGACCACGTGAATAGGAAACACACATCATGGTGACTCACATAACTTGCTGACGTTAGCAGCTATATAGTTGGTGTGAGGTACACCAGCCGATCTAATCCCACCGTCCAAGGTCTGGACGGTGCGGATGGAAGATACATACATCATTAAGGTGGGATGCACAGATAGGCACTGTGGATCAAACCAACACACTACACATAGTAACTATATAGCCAGTGTGCGGTAGACCAGCCAATCCGTTTCATGGTGGGTGGGTCCCACCATATATATCTATATATGTATATAATATATATATATATATATATATTATTATATTATTATTTCTTTTTCTCTCTTTTTTTTAATCAAGCCAGCATCTAGCGTCCAGCAATGGACAGACGGTTGGATGCACAGATCATCATGGTGGAGTCCCATCATCCCTAATGGACGGTGGATAAAACACATACATCAAGGTGGTGCCACGTCAGTGTGGCCCACCCAATTGGGGATCAAGCTAATATTTATGTCTTCCTTTCATACAGTCCAGAAGCATCTGCTGCTAGACATCCCATGGTTGGACGGTTAGGATATAATGCACACCTCCTGATCAGCCCACCGTCCAAAAATTTGGACGGTGTGGATCTGAAGCATACCTCATGGTCCTCACAGCACCATCCAGATGGACGGTGCAGATAAATACATCACAGTGGGCTCCATCCAGATGGACAGACAACGTGGATCAAATGGACCCATAAAACCTGCTGCGTTAACACAACAGCATGTGTTATTGGTGCGGCCAACTCGCCCACCGTCCAGATGGGCGGCTGGAATATACTATATAAATCAAGGTGGCCCACAAAGCTTGCTAATGATGTACAGCAACTGCCTCCTGCTCGTCCAACAGATGGACGAGGTGGATTAAAACTCATACATCATGGTGTGGTGGATCTCCACCGTCCAAATCTGTTGGACGGTGCAGATATAATAAATACATCATGGTGTGGTGGATCTCCATCGTCCAGCATCATGGTGGGTCACACATCAAAAAAAAAGAGAAAGAGAGAGAAAGAGAGAAAAAGAGAGAAATCGGTGAAGGGGAAGGACCCTGCCACTATGGGCCCTCCCTGTACAATGCATACATCAAGGGGGTCACAAATCACATGGACCCTATATCAAAATCAAATAGTATGAACACCCACCGTTAGATCTTAGACTCCTCATTCCACCGATATGTGCTAGAGTTCGAAGGGAACAATTTCAATGGTTGAGATGGATCATGGAGAGTGGGATTGGGTGGTAGGAAGGTGAGCCACACTAGCTTCTTTCCCATGGAGCTAGCTTGGACGGTTGCTCTTGGGAGTCTGAGAGGAAAAATGAGAGAGATGTGATGTAAGGAGAGAGAGGGATGGTGAGTGATGGGTGAGTGATGGGTGGAAAGAGAGAGAGAGAGTTGACTTTAGGTACTTGTGTAAGAGAGAGTTAAGGGTTGCTTGTACTTGAGGATGGGATGTGGTACTTGACATTTGATGTGATGTGTACTTGATTGATGAGATTTATTTGATTGGAGATTCTCTTGGGTTTTGCAAAGCATGGCATTTTTCTCAAACTAAACGCAGGCCCACATCTCCTGGCCCAGGTATCGCATCAGCATACGAGACGCGGCATCGAAACCACGGTGATGGCACGGTCGTAAGGATACAAGTCTCGGGTCGAGCCCACTCAGATTGACAGGGTATGACTTAGGGATGCATGTAAATACTATCTACACATCGCGGGTCATCGAAATTCGACCGGGAGGACTGCAGAAGCTTACAAAAAAGTATGGGTTAGGATACAGGCCTTAAGATTTATGAATTTTAATATCTTTTTAAATGAATTCAAATACGACCCTTCCTGATTGTGAACCACAACCTACTGCGGATGACAACTACAATCAAGAAAAGGGTTGTGGTTATTACGAACAATGGATTGTCGTTGTCGACCCTATTGAGTCGTGGTTCAACCACGACCCACTATGGACAAAAACCAAGTTCCATTGGGAATGTGAACCACGACCCTCCATCCGGATCGTGGTTGTCATCCACATTGAGTCGTGGTTCACACCCATGAATAATTGTAGATGAAAATCATGATCCATTATGTATGATAACAACAAACCATAGTTCATACAAACCACAACCCTTAGAAAATAGTAACCACGACCCTGGTCTGGATCGTGGCTGTCATCCATATTAGGTCGTGCATCTGCCACGACCCAATGTTTATGACAATCATGACCCCTAGTGGATGATAACAACGATCCATCTTTGGACGATAACCACAACCCAAAAAGGAACACAACAATGACCAAATAAGATTCAAGATAAATTTAATTTCATATACCTTCATTACTTAGAACTCCTCTCCAAGCTTCTTCATCTGCTCCTATAGTGAAGCATTCTCTCCTCTGAGAGGGCTCATCGAAGGGACTTTCTCATGTAATAAAATCATGTATTATTATATATTTCAATGTCTTTTTTAAGGAACTCAACCATGACCCTTCCTGTTTGTGAACCACGACCCACTGTGGATGACAACTATGATAAAGAAAAGGGTCATAGTTATTACGACTAATGGACCATGGTTGTTGTACATATTGGGTCGTGGTTTAACCACACCCATGAACCATCGTGGATGAAAAACACGATCCTTTTGGTTGAAAAGCACGATCCACTATGTATGATAACCACGATCTACAGTTTATAGAAACCACGACTTATATATGAACACAACTACGACCAAATAAGAATTAAGATAACTTTAATTTCATATACCTTCGTTGTCTGAAACTCATTCATTAGTTGCTCCATTTACTCTCGCAGTGAAGCATTGTCATCTTTGAGATGGCTCATCCCATCTTCAAAACATTTAAGATAGCTCATCCCATCATCAACAATTCTTGTTGTTGTTGTTGTGCTGTTGACATGTATTAAAATCATATATTAGAAGACATTACATTCACAATGACTTGTTAATAAATAAAGCAAAGTAATATCACGTACGTATTTTGTATGAATATCCTCTCTTATCAAATTCACTTCTTCGCGTAAAGAAGCACTCTCCTCCTTAGTTGCTTTATTTCTCCTCCAAACCCATCAATCCGCTTCACTTCATCCTTTATTCCTTCCACTTCATTGGCAATTATCTCAATCTGTTGATTAAATTTCTTTATTTCAGATCTTGATTTTTTTTATTATATTTAAATATCTTGCCAACAAGGGTCTTAAGGGAGGCTTTAAGATCAGCCTCAAGTTTATTTTTTATTTCCTCCAATTCCTCCTTTCCATCCATACAGCTTCTATTTTTCTCCTTTCTACTAACGACATGTTTGAGCACCATGTCCTCCACCATTTTCTCTATCGTGGGTGCTACCCACAAAGCCTTGTCCTTTCTATAAGTGTCATCAGTTATACTCCTGACAATCTCGGTTTATGCCTCTTCAACCGTTGCTCGAAGCTTTAGAGCTAGCACCACCTGCAGGAGTAAAATTGATTTATTACTTATACACATACTGCATAATTAAATTACATTAATAATTAAATAACTCTTACAGGTACAGCTATGAAGATGGCCGAGATGGGGGATATCTGCCTACTTTATAAGGATCCCAATTTAGTATTCGAGGAATTCTTATAGGCAGTCTTCTAGCGGCCCACCCACTGTTACCAATGAGTTTCGGAAAATGTTCGTTTACCCAAATCTGTTTAAAATCAATTATCATGCATTACATATTGGTTAACATGTATGGAGTAAAAATTTAAACTCAAAGTATCAATGAGGACAATAATAACTTACTTGTAGTGCATACGGGCATCCACATATGTTGTATGATTTGGGGTACTGGCCATTCGCTCAAACACTGCCAATTGCAACATTAACTCTATCCATCAAATATTCATACCCCACATTGCCCCAATGGTAGTTATTAAAATAATCTAAGTTATCAATCATGTTGATAAACATATCAACATAGTAATTCTTTTGCGGAGATCCAACTATTAGACTCTCAACGTAAATTATTAGAGCCAGCTTCACTGCAACCATATGTTCTTCTTTCTCGGCGAGTGACATATAGGCTTCTTTCAATTCTTTCTTACTCACAGTAACTGCTCTCCGATAGGTCTCCCTAATACCTTTTCCTATCTCTACTCTTCCACTCTTGCCACGACCACCATCATCTACCCTATCTGGTCCAAACTTAAGGCCCATTATTAATGTAAAATCGAGCTCAGTAAATTTTATCATGGTGCCCTGAATATCACATGTCAGATCATCAACATGCCTCTGCATTAGGCAAGGCATGATTTAAGAGTGTGCCATTCACCCAGTTAGTGGAAAGTCAAGTAGAAATCCAAAACAGCTGTTCGTAAATAATTTCTTTCTATCAGGATTTTTCTCCATATCTTCAATCATGTACTCCTTCAAAAAACTAATGGAGCACTTTGGAGAGACTTATGCCTTTTTGAAGTCTAAGAATGTGGTCATCATTGGCTTGTTTTGACCTACATTCTAATATGGTAGTGCATTGTTAATCAATAATAAGATGGTTTTGCAAACTTTGGACTCGAAATTTAGCTTAGGTCGTAATTGTAGTACATAGTGAATCGTGGTTGTAATCCATGAAGGGTCGTGGTTAATATGAGTTTATAGAGGCTCGTGGTTGTCATGTTATATTGATCATTGTTGTCATCTATGTCGGGTCATGGTTGACAGTCACGACCCATATAACATATGATCCATGATCCACTATGCCTGTCAACCATGATCCACTAGGCATATCAACCACGATCACAACCACGATCATTGTTGTCATATTATATGGATCGCTATTGTCATCTATGTTGGGTTGTGGTTGACAGTCACGACCCACATAACATGTGATCCACGATCCACTATGCTTGTCAACCATGATCCATTGGGCATATCAACCACGATTAGAACCACGATTGTGGTTGTCATATTATACGGGTCGTGGTTGCTAGCAGACAGAACGGTCGTGGTTCTCTTACATGTGGACTATTGTAATGAGAACAACGATACATTGTACATGTGAACAAAGACCCATTGTACATGTGAACCGCAATCAACACTGGATCGTGGTTGATAACCACGATACATTGTGTTGTGCACCCCGATCCATTGTACACATGAACCGCGATCCACACTGGGTTGTGGTTGACAACCAAGATCCATTAACATGTGAACCATTGTGCCTATCAATCACGACCCATTGTTAATGTAAATAACGACCTTATTTAATGTTAACCACAACCCCTCTTAATAAGTCATCAAACACGATCCATTGTGCCTGTCAACCATAACCATTTTTTGATAACCATGATCCATTATGCGTGTTAACCGCGTTCTTTTGTGCATATCAACCATGGACCATTGTGAATGTAAACCACGACCCCTCTCTAAACACCGAGAATGGAGTTTGGCAAAACACATACCTTGCTTTGCCATTTATATGGACTGAGCTGGACTGAACTTGTAGATGTACTCACTGAGTGGCGATGGAGGGGTCCAGTGAAGAAGATTCAAAACTAGGAAAATGTAAAGGGAATGGGGTCCTAGAGAAGAAACTTCAAATATCAGTGGTAAGGTCAGTGTTCTGTATGGGGACAAATGGTTGCTTTACATTATATACATTCCAACTTACGACATTTCTAAGTCACATCGATTTGCATTTTGTCTGATCAACTCCGTCCATTCTATTTGTAAAATTAAGGAACACAACTGTCTAAAGAACGATCAAAATATTCAAATCCAGTGGACCACAACAGTTCAAACCAATAGGTTCCGTACAAGCAAATAATGTCTTTTTTCTCAGTGTAGGCCACTGATGGCTCGATACAGTGCCAGTATTAAACATTTCTTAGGAATCCATCAGCCCTAAATAATTTTAACAGATTAGATTCGATTTATGATGGGCCCATAGACTAGAACAAGATGATCGACGCTTGGTTTTATGCGTTGGGAATCGTAAGCGAAGCTTTCCGCCTTTTCCCACCATTTTTAATGTACGTACATCCGACATATTAATTCAGTACAAAGTAAGATATGTGGGGCCCAGAGTGATTTGTAAATGTCATCTAACTTGCTCATTGTATGTAATGTACGTATATAAAGGCATATCATAAAAATAATGTTTATCAGAAGGGTGTATGGCCCGCATAATTCTCAACGCTTTATAACTATTTATTTCAGTGTGATCAACTTCATCTGTAAGTAACATTCATATTTTTAGATAAAGATTAAGACATACTCAAAAAACTAATAATCAGTGTAGATTGAAAGTTTACATCACATTTGTCCCACAACCGAGAGATAACCACAGCCATGTGAGACATTCACTACATGAAATTGCTCTTTTACCAATGACATAATTCGTCGTTATTTTTTCTTTTTTCGTCGGTAATGATTATTATCGACAAAATATGTCATCGGAAAAATTGTCGCAATAAGACCGTGGCTAAAGGCTTTTCCCGACGAAATATTACTTCGTCGGCAACAGTAAAACAAATACCGACAAAAAAAATCATCGGCAAAACATGTTACTTTTGGTAGGAAAAGACAATATATTTCGTCGGTAAACACAGCTTATACCAATGAAATATTTCGTTAGTAAAACTGTGGATTAAACTTTGACCTATGAAATATTTTTTGGGTATAAATTTTTACCTACGAAATATTTTGTCGGTATAAACTATGGATTAAACTTTTACCTACGACATATTTCGTCAATATAAACTTTTTCCTATGAAATATTTCGTCGGTATAAACTTTTACCTACGAAATATTTCCTCGGTACAAACTATGGATTAAACTTTTACCTACGAAATATGTCGTCGGTATAAACTATTACCTACAAAATATGTGCGTCGGCATAAGACCGCTATTACCAATGAATTATTTCGTCGGTATATCTCATATATAAATCATTGGTATAAATATTTGTATTAATTTCTACCTACAAAATGTTTTGTCGGTATAAGTTTTCAACCTACTATTACCAATGACATATTTCATTGGTATAAATTTTTGTATTGATTTCTACCTACGAAATATTTCGTCGGTATAAGTTTTCAACCTACTATTACCAACGAAATATTTCATCGGTAATAGTCTTATAGGTTTAGGTTATAGGTTTAGGTTTAGGTTTAGGTGTAGGTTGTAGGTTATAGGTTTAGGTTATAGGTGGTTATAGGTTTAGGTTTAGGTTTAGGTTTAGGTGGAGGTTGTAGGTTATAGGTGGTTATAGGTTTAGGTTTAGGTTATAGGTAGTTATAGGTTTAGGTTATAGGTTATAGGTTATAGGTTTAGGTTTAGGTTATAGGTTTAGGTTTAGGTGTAGGTTATAGGTTATAGGTTATAGGTTTAGGTTATAGATTATAGGTTATAGGTTATATGTTTAGGTTATAGGTTTAGGTTATAGGTTATAGGTTAAGGATTTGAGAATAGGTTTAGGTTAGGTTTAGGAATTTGGGTTCAGGTTTTCAAGTTTAGGTTTAGATTATAGGTTATAAGTTTAGGCTTAGGTTTAAGGTTATAGGTTTAGGTTATAGGTTATAGGTTATAGGTTTATGTTTAGGTTTAGGTTATAGGTTTAGGTTTAGGCTAAGGTTATAGGTTATAGGTTTAGGTTTAGGTTATAGGTTATAGGTTTAGGTTTAGGTTATAGGTTATAGGTTTAGGGATTTGAGACTAGGTTTAGGTTTAGGTTTAGGAATTCAGGTTTGGGTTCGTGTACGGGTTCGGGTTAAGGTTTATGTTTACAAGTTTAGGTTTAGGTTAAAGGATATAGGTTTAAGTTATAGGTTTAGGTTATAGGTTATAGGCTTAGGTTATAGGTTTAGGTTTAGGTTTAGGTTTAGGTTAACGTTATAGGCTATAGGTTATATGTTTAGGTTATAGGTTTAGGGATTTGAAAATAGGTTTAGGTTTAGGTTTAAGAATTCGGGTTCGGGTTTAGGTTTAGGTTTAGGTTTAGGAATTCGGGTTCGGGTTTAGGTTTTCAAGTTTAGGCTTAGATTATAGGTTATAGGTTTATGTTTAGGTTATAGGTTATATTTTTAGGTTTAGGTTATAGGTTATAGGTTTGGGTTATAGGTTTAGGTTTAGGTTTAGGTTATAGGTTATAAGTTATAGGTTTAGGGATTTGAGAATAGGTTTAGGTTTAGGTGTAGGAATTTAGGTTCGAGTTTAGGTTTAAGTTTTCAAGTTTAGGTTTAAGGTTAGGAAATCATTATACCCACTGTAAATATATGTAGTTTATCTACACCGTCCATCTATTTTTCCAGATCATTTAAAGGTTTGAAACCAAAATTGAATCATATCCAAAACTTAGGTGAACCATACCACAAGAAACAGTGGGTATAATGATTTCCATCATTGAAACCTTTTTAAGGCCTATAGTGATGTTTATTTATCATCCAACCTGTTTACAAGATCACACAGACAGTGATGAAGGGAAAAAATAAATATCAGTGGTTCCCACCTTCCAGGGACCCCCGCTCAACATCCGGATAACTCCGACGCACATCCGGGTCTGCTCTATCAATTTCGAGCTAATATATAAACATAGGCTTGTCCAAATGGCTAGGTCACGCATATTATTGTCCATAGGAAATGAACTACTTCATCATGGTCATAACAGTGGTTCCCACCTTCCAAGGACCCTCGCTCAACATCCGGATAGCTTCGACGCACATTCGGATTTGCTACATCAATTTCGAGCTAATATATAAACACGGGCCTGTCTAAATGGTCAGGCCACCCATATTGCTGTTTATCGGAAATAGACAGCTTCGTCCTGGTCATAACAGCGATTCCCACCTTCTAGGGACCACCGCTCAATTAAATCCTAAATTAGTTAACCATCCAAGGTTAGATAGATTATAACACTTTCATATTCCCATTTAAACGTCCACAGTGAAAATCCGGCAGCATCTCCTCATGCCTCTCCAGATAAGTTGATCTTATGTTACATTCCAATGTCAAATATCTAAAGCAATGTAAAGATATTTGGCATTGGATATGAAATGAAAAAAACATATCCAAAGAGAAATAAGGAGATAGACCGCCGATCAAGCATGAACATTTAAATAGATTAAATGAAAACATACTATCTATCTAACCTTGAACTATACAAAATGGGACAATTTGAACGATTTCTATGCCACTAAAAATACACCATATCTATATATAGCCACATAGAAATCCTCAAACAGGTAACTAATTATCTAACTTACAAATCACAATCACAAGTCACAACTATAAACTAACAAGTCACAATAATAATGTAAGAAAAAAATGCAATACATATTAAGCATCACTAAGTGAAAGTATAATAGTTTCTTAAAATAATGAGAAAAGATCAAATACAACTCCCACAATCTGCAAGGTATAATAGTTTCTTGAAAAGATCAAATTACGAGATTGGAAAGCTTCCTATAAACAAAGCATGAGCTAGCAAGTAATGTATGTGTGGGACCCACCAACATCATCCATCCACTTTTGTGGGACACACCATGATGTATGTGTTTTATCCAAACCGTCCATCGCTCTGGACGGTTGACCATGCTCGTGTGGGGCCTATTTCCACGCTCAATTCCATGGCTCACTGGCAGACTGAGTGGAGATACCTCATTTCAACGGTGGGCCCCCATGGCTCACGTGGTAGATAGAGTGAAAGATACCTCGTTTAACACTGAGGTCTTGGCAGAGGGTGGCTGCCAGTGATGTGTGAACGGGCGTGGGGTCCAGGGGACCCACCCACACTGTCCTTCCAGTTGGCGGGCCACACTTTGGTGTTTGTGTTTGATCCAAACTGTCCACCATCAATGGACGGTGGCAATCACACCCCACGTGTGGGGCCACTTTGGTGTATGCATGTGTCCATCCGGGATAGTATGTGTACGATATTAATATATTATATTATATCATGTTTATATATTACATGATATATTATATATTATAATATAATATAGCATATATGCATTTAACGGTGTGGTGAGCTCCACCTATGCTACTTTAAAAAAAAAAAAACAACAGAAGCTGCACGTGTTATATATATATATATATATTATATTATATTATATTTCAATGCATAAGGGTGGGTCCTATGTGGGACCACCACTGTTATCTTAAATACAGTAAAGGACTGCCCTAATAGACGTCAGCAGGTCTGCAGGACTACTACTGTACTCGGCAGCAAGTGGACCCCACCTCCAGCTGCTATGCACGGCAGCAAGTTTCATGGGTCCCACCTTTTCCATCCACGCTGTCTACCTATGGGACCCACCATGATGCATGTGTTGTGTACAAACCGTCCAACCATTTGAAATACCATTCTATGGCCTGAGCAAGGGATGAGGCAAATCTAAAGTTCAAGTGGGACCCACCGTTTAAATAGTGGATTGTAACATCCACCGTTCAAACTTCTAAAGGCCGTAGTAGTTCCAATTGAGCTGATATTATTTTCACTTCTTTTATCTCTATGTTAACTTATGAATAGGTCGGATCTCAAAAATATATGAGGGTGGGCCCGATTTGATATACTTGAGGCCCATTTGACTCGGCCTATTTGATTTGGCCCATTCGACTCGGTCCATTTGATCGGCCCATATGTTTAGGACCATCTTGATGTAGTTATGGCCCATCCATTGAGGCCCACCTTGATATATATGAAGCCCATGTTAGGAGGCCCATTTGATGTAACTAAGGCCTATGGGTCGAGGCCCAATAGGATGTACACAAGTCTATTACAATGTGTGACTCTACCATAGTTTGTGTAAGGACATTTACGACGGGCTATGCCTTGGGAGTGATGTTGGTTTGACGTCCACATTGTAAGAATAATGTTGGTTAAATGTCCACATTATAATTCTCCTTAGGGCCCATTGATAGGCCCATACTTGTTATGTGTTGGTCGTCTAGGCTCATTTGCATTGTAAGGATAGTTCATTACCTTACAACATAGCATCATGATACATGCCCATACACATCATCTGTATGTTTGTTATGAGATGTGGTTGACCATTGCATATGTCATTAGGCAGGTTGTTATGAGACTCCTTGATAGGCAGAGATTGTCTCACCTGAGCACATGATATGCGTAGGAGTGATGCATGATTGGATTGTATGACTCATGCATCTTGCATTGTGATCACTGTACACCCTAGTGACATCAGGGTCGTAGCCTGCACAGGTATTTCCTGGATGGCCAGATGGGACACCGAAAATCTGTTCTACATGGGGTGCTATAGATATCCCTGGATGAAAGTCCCTATACCCTCTTGGTTCCAGAGGTTGCTCCAACTTCTAAACCGAGTGGAAGTATGAGTGCATGAGGACCGTATACTGTTAGGCCGCGTCTCCCACTGTGTCGTGGTCGGTTGGAAGGGGGTACGGCCTTACCTGCCCGAGAGGAGGGGGCATTGCTAGGCTAAGTCTGACCAGCCTAAGGAATGGGTCCGCTATCGACGAGCCGGGCTCGATATTAGCAAGCGGATAGTGAGGTCTCTTCCACTCAGCTTGTTGCGCGCGATGGGGCGGCAATCTGGTTTAGAGTGTAATAGACCCCGGTGATGATCCCAGAGATGAACCATACTGATATGTGGACTTATTGAGCAAGATTTGCATACTCACTCATTCATTCATTCACTATCCACTCGGGCTGGTGGTGCACAACTATTTGTTATAAGAACTTTCGCAATGGCCAGGATTTCGGTTGGGGCGCACGACTAACCTGAGATCAAGAGTTTACCACATTGAGTTTGACTATCCAAATTTAGGTATAGGACTAGTTTGGATAGAAGTCCATTGTGGTAGACCCCATAGCTTGCGATACTATGTGCTATCATCCCGACTTCACACTCCAGCTTGGTCATTTCATTCGCATCGCATATTGCATTACATCCTTAGCACATAATATTTGGCTTACTATCTCCGCTTTGCATATCTGATCTACATTGCTTCCTCAGTATATGATATTGGTTTATTATATTTTTACATCGCATAGCCTAGAAGGCTAATGGTATTTATGGGCCTATAAGCATGTATTCTCATTATTCTGATATCGTATGATTCATTATCTTGTTAGTATTTTCGCTTATTTCCGACATGTTATGATTATGACATTGCGTTAAATACTTGGCACTTACCTTGTGCACGCACTTACACCACCCTCTAAGCTTTCTATAAGCTTATACACGATAGATGCATGCAGGTGATGTTAGGTTGCAGCAGTGTTGAGCTTGGAGCGTGCAGCGATCTTCTGGAGCTTAATTTTCGATTTATGTATTTCCCTTTCAGCATTGTACTCAAATGATTATATTAGTGGATATGTGATGATGATGTTGTCTCTATGAATTGGGTATACTTGTGGTTATGCTTATTACGAGGTAAATGTACACTAAAAAATCCTCCTTGTAGGATCCCAGGATCGGAATCTGGTGTATAGACATTGGGAACCGAGAATGAGGTACTACGGAGGCTGTCGGCACCAGATTCGGTGATTGGGGTTGTAACGACCTTGGAATTTTTGTGCTAATCTTTCCTTAAGTAGTTGTTTTGGGGTAATTAGCGCTTTACTCGATTGCTTGTGAAATCCGCATCAATCACTTTAAATTGTATCTGCATGGCTCAAATCGTGTAGAGTAGTGAGCGCTACGTTACTCTGAAATCTGGGATCCATCGCTAAATCCAGTTGTTCTGGGGAATTTTTGGAAGATCTGGATCGGACCTGGACCGCGCGTCGAAAGTCCGATGGCGATGATCTTAGGCTGTTGCGGTCACCGAGTTGGGCTTGATCTTCACCTCGAAAATCAAGTCGATCCGATGTTCTGGGTCGATTTGCTTGAGTTCGGAGTGAAGAGTATGAGAACGGTTGGAATTTATTAAGCTTTTATTGAAATCTGAGTCGTGTCGCTTGCGCGACGATTTTAAGCATTCTGACCGTTGGATTCTGACCCAATTTCACCCTCTGATCAGGATAGTTGGCCCAGGCATATTCTAGTGCTTGTGGACCTGATCGAGATTCCGTAACCGTTGAATTGAGTGTGGTCCGCCACGGCTGATCTGAAGAGCCGGTCGGTATGAAATCTCAGCTTGACCTAGATCCATGGTCAATGAGCTTAAGTCCGACCTTTCGTGGTTATAGGCCCACCAGAAGTGCTTCGTTGGATCGAGAAAGGCTTACTTTGGTTATAACCTAAGTATACCTTGACCCTGGGGTTATTTCCATCATTTTAAGGCCTATATATAGTCCTTGAACCCTAGCTCTCATTTCCATACGAATTTTCTCTAACCCTAGCTTGGAAAGAGAGTGGAAAAGAGAGAGTTAGTGAGAGAGATTAGTTGGTGAATCATCTTGATTCTTCCTTGTTCTTCTTCACCTTTGAACCATTACTTTGAATCGTTCCTCTGACGATTCTGAGTTCTTTTAGGGTAAGTTAACCTAACCCTATCTTGTGTTAGAGCTTAGATTAGACTTGGTGTTGTTGTATCTCATTTCCATCCTTATTTTAGGGTATTCTAGCGCCGTTGACGAAGACAACTCGTCTAAATCAGCTCGGCGGTTCTTTCTTCGCTTAAGGTGCGGACTTTAAGTGTATAGGTTATAGTTTTCAAGGCTTTCAATCCCAGTTAGTGATTTATTCTTGCTATGGATGAGATTTCACATGCCAAATGTTACGTTTACATTGCTTTCCTGATATGCATGTGCTATGTTGAGATTTGTGTATTCTAAGTGTATTTATAAAGTACCGTATACGTATAAAATACGCACTTATGTTTGCCATGATTAATTGTCATGTATGTATGCTAGATGCATGTATGACAACTCCTTGATAAAAGGAATTGTCTAAGTGCATGTAGTTCAACATGCGTCATGTATGTTGTTCCATGTATGCTAAGTGTTTGTAGAAATGCATGAATGATCTAAAGTGTAACTGATTACACTAAATGCGGGCGTTGAGAAGTGATTCTCAATACTCCTATGGATGCGCATGTTTTCCTTTATGCAGTTACATTCCAAGTTATTTAAATTCAAGCATCTCCTATGCTTACATTTATGTTAAGTTGATATTCTTCAGATGTGTATGTACCATGATTTGAGCTGTTGATCCATTACTACTTTACATTCCATATGAATATCTGTAGTTCTGTAAGGTGTTTGGGACTATGCCTTAGTCCAGGAAATCGGTAATTGACCCTATGAATCGTGGTTGAGATTGCTTTCGCCACGTAGGACGTATTAGACGAACCCGAGTCGTATTAGAGTTGTCGGCAGTGGTTTGGCCACGCGGAGTGTTTGCGCACTCTATGTCGCTCAATTCAATGTGCGCTCGTGCTAGTCGAGTTCGTCAAGTAACCCAATTGTCCGTTGTATGTTAACCATGTATGGACGCTACTGCTTGAATCTAGGGTACCGAACTTACCAGTGAAATCCTAATAACCATGGTACCTGATCCGCTAAGACTCATGAGCCGGACATGGTGGTATGGGACACCGTTGTCGATCTGTCGGCCTACGCTGGGGTGACGAGCCTCCCCGTAGTGACCAGTGAGCAACTAAACTCGTGAGCCGATTATGGTGGTATGGGACACTATATTCGTGCTGTCGGCCTACATTGATTGGTGACGAGCCCTTTGTAGTGACCTCGAGCATACCTGGATACCGCAAGGAGGTGACGACCGATCTGTGGTAGTAAGGGCATGAAAGGCGTGCATTGATTGGTGACGAGCCCTTTGCTACGACCTCAACTATATGATCGTATGAGATGTCTAGGATTGACGACCCTAGAATGGATCACTGTTTGGATGGTGATATGAGGAAGGTATCTTAGCTTCCCAATCCTGTTGTATGAATTGGACTAATAATAACTTGGTAATCATATCCATGCACCGCATTTGCATGTGCTTTGTAGATGTGGCGCACTTTGAGGCGATGTCATGCGTAACGTAAGATGAAGACGCTGAGGGTGTACGTGTGAGGGCACGCATCATATTGCATTCATACCTGCATTAACAAGAGTGCTTAGGATTTGTTTACTTATCCTGCTTTATCATTACTGTTTGATTGAACTGATAACATGTTAACCAGTGCCTTATTGTTCCACTGAGTTGATCACTCACTCCCACGTTTCTAGGGCGATGTTCCACACCCACCAGACTCTGTCTTAGGCTCTGATGTTGCAGATGTGGATGCGACGTCTGAGGTAGAGCGGGAGCTGGATGACGACGAGGCTGCCTTCTCCTATATGCAGTTTTCAGACGGGTTCTAGCGAGCCTCGGTCTGATGCGTGGGATTTCTGGGATATATTTTGGGGACTGAAATGATGTAACTTGATACTTAAATTTTGATAAATAACACTTTCACATGATCTGGATTGTATATGTAATTCAGGGATTTACACTTGTACACATTTTACTATAAGTCTTCCGCTTGCTTTATTCACTTGTCCCTGAATCATATCTGTGTTTGGGCTTAATCTATTCCATGTTTTATGCACTAATACAGTCAACATACATTCATCATTAAATATGTTGCATAAGTGATGTTTTGGAACTCGGGAGCTGAGTTATGCTCGACCCCCGAATTTCAGGGTGTTACAGGGGTTCTTATAAGTTCGATCTCCGGGTTTGGGGCGTGACGTATGGGCTAGGGGCTATAGTTAGGGTGATGTCACCCCTAGCGCAACAAGCAGTCCACGACCATTATCATGCACGGTCCACAACTTATGATCTAAGCGTCGAATTGGCGCACGAGACGCGGCGTTGGAACCGCGGCGACAATACGGTCATGACGGTATAAGTTTGGAGTTGAGCCAACTCAGATATACTGGACGCGACTCAAGATCACGCACAATTGCCGATAACAGATCGCGGGTCGCCGAATTTCGACCGAGAGGACCGTGGAAGCCTACGGAACATTACAGTATAGGATATGGGTCTTACAGTACCAAACAGACTCAGGGGTCCGAACAGTCCAAATCAGGGGGACCAAAGTGGTCCCCGCACACATACGGCACCCCGGGGAGATAACATCGCCCCTAGGGCGAGCCATCGCCCACATGTCCAGTGGATGGCAATGGCATCGCCCCTAGGGCGAGGCCTTGCGGTCCATGGATAGCGGGCCTGTCGGGTCAGGCCGATGGGTGTACATGCTAGTGGGGCCCACGAAACATATGTGGGACCCCCTTTTCCTCCCCATTTGCTCCCTTTCCTTCATTTCCACCCCTCCAAGCTTTCCAATCTCCCAAAAATCTCATTTTTCTCCGTCAAATCCTTCCTCCATTCTCATATCTTCTTCATTTTTTTCATTACATACCCACCTCCCACCATTCCTTTTTCTCATGGCTCTTTTTGAGCTCGTAGTGGCCATATTTTCACTTTCCACACTTCTTTTTCTCATGGGAAAGAAGAAGTCTTCCACGGATAAAGTTGGGCCTAGCCGCCCTACCCATTCAAGGAGACAGAAAGGCGTTGAGGCTAGCACGAGCGTCGATCAGGAGATAAGGTGAAGCGGGACCTCGTTCCCCAACTTCCTCTCGAAAGAGCTCTACAGGCGGATATGGCACATGAAAGGTTTCAAGGCCGTAGGATTCTCTTTGAAGCTCACATGGACGAGAAACTATTTGGGCTTTATCCGGTGATGGATCTCCTTTTAGACGCCGGGTGGGGTCCTATATTTGAGGGCAAGTCTCATGCGAATGAGGGCATTATCCGAACCTTCCACGCCCATATACGAGAGCCACTGCTGGAGCCTCTTTAGTTCCCTATCCCCGTGAGAAGGCGGGAAGCCATTGTTAATGTGGACTTGATAGCCCGAATCATAGGGATGCCATGTGGTGAGGTACATGCTAGCGAGAGAAGTCTTAGGAGTGCGCATGAAAGAGATCACTGCACATGATTTCTTTGTGGCTGACTAGTCCATTGGAATCTAAGCAATTGCCTCTTGGCATCCAAGATGACTCCTGACTTCTGCCTACTCCACCACATCTTCACGCACAATGCGTATCTTAGGTGGAGCAATTGCAACGAATGCACGCATTTGATGGTAGACTTCTTATACCGAGCCGGGCAAGGAGACAAGCTGTGCCTACCTACGTATGTACTACTACAGATAGTTCAGACCGTACGCTCTCATAGGATAGACATTTTACTCCCATTCAGCTGACTTATATGCAAGCTTGCTCATGAATTCGGCTACGGACTTGGCTCAGAAAGGCTTCCGCCGATCCATTTTATCAACAACACTACTCTCAACAACATGGATATTGGGCTACGACAGCATCAAGCCCGACTCTATGAGAGTGAGGATGAGACGAGAAGTGAAGAGGAAGAGAGTGATGAAGAAGGCAGAGATGAGATAGAGGAAGAAAGCAAGGAACAAGAAGAGCAAGAAGAGGAAGAAGAGGAGGCCCAAGACACTGATGAGGGCTCTCCTCTTGCTACACATGAGCGCGACAGTGATCGGGTTGCTTTAGAAACCCGTTTGGCTCAGATTGAGGGTTAGGTCGCCCTACAATAGGAGGGTAGTGAGACCCAGGCCAAGCTTGAGGAGAATAGGGCCTTCATGAAATAAAAATTCAAAAAGGTGTCTCGCACTTTGAAGGTTATCCTGTGCTATATGCAGGACAAGGGTGCCCCTCCTCCATCACCAGATTTTGACGACTAGTCCTATGTTGTAGTCATCTTTGGGTTTTCTTTGCTTTTCTGTTCCCTTTGTTATAGCCCTAATAGGCTTAGTAGTAGGGTAGGATTGATGGTGTGTTTGGTGTTTAAGGCTTTGATTAGATTAGCTCGCATGCGTTTCCTATCATGATCCATGTAAAGCTATATCTCATGTATTATGACAAATTTTGTTAAAAGAAATGCATGCAGCTCCTTTCGCTATGAAATGTGTAGAATGCTTGAGAAATTGAGTATTGTATGTTAAATCTCACATGCGTTGCATCCTATGTTGTATATAGGGAATGCCACCTAAGGCCACACAGAGTACGACATGTCTTACACTTGGCGACTGATTGATGGAGCACCTCCCCTAAGCGATAACCATTCGGACCCCAGTTTGGGCCCGACTCACGAGACTATGCCGGATTCTCAGTCGGCCACTGGCCCCACTAATGGGACAACACCTTTTGCACCACTGGTTCCAGAACAGAACTGTGCGTCTACTTCGACGCCTCACGTACCTCAGGCGGCTTCTCCTCCTGATATGCTGGAGCAGATGATGCTCCTTATGCATCAGCAGAGTAAATATGGACCACCATCGCAGGGGCCCTTGCCCAGAACATAAGCACAGTTCCACCTACACCACTTGTGCACCCTAATGGAAACGTGGGTGCTAGTGGCTTGTTTGAGCGATTTCAGTACTTTCGACCTCCTACATTTGCAGGTACTCACAGACCTGAGGAGGTCACATATTGGCTTGACCACATCTCTAAGATGCTGAAGCCACTGCACTACACTGAGGCAAAGTAGGTAGAGTTGGTCACCTACATGTTTGAGAAGGAAGCCAGTCTCTGGTGGAACAGCATCCTTAGGATCGTTGCTCCTAGTTACGTGTGGTTGTAGGAGGCTTTTAAGACGTGCTTCCACGGGAAGTATTTCCCTCTCACCTACCATAATGAGGGAGAGTTCCTTCGCCTCCGACAGGGAGGGATGACAGTCGCAGAATACGAGAACCAGTTCACAGAACTGGCCAGATACGCTCCTTTGATCCTAGCAAATGAGTTGATGAGAATGCGGCGATTTTCTGAGGATTTGCGACCCGAGATACGCTTGAAGATGTGTTGCGCTAGCATGCTCAACTATGCTGAGCTAGTGGACATGTCTCTGTGAAATGAGCAGAACAGGGGCAGGTTGTCCTGTACACGAGTACCTATGGTTCTTAAGCCTCGACCAGACTTGTCGTGCAGACCATTCCTCAACAAGAGGCCACGAGCAGATTCTCCTCCTCGGCTTACAGCTCCATTGACATAGCCGAGGTGACCTGATGTATGGTGCACCTACTAAAAGAGATCAGGCTATTCTGACACCTACTGTTTCACAAGGATGAGGGACAACGGCTTTATGCCCCCTCAGAAGGTTAATCGTCAGATGCCGCCAGCTATCTCGGCTCCACCTCTACGTTCTGTACTACCTGCACAGCCTTCTTACAGGCCACCTGCACCTCGATCTAGGCCGCCTCAATGGCCTATGGTACCACAGCTGAACCATTTTCAAAAGGCTCGTGTGCACTCACTTTCAGCTGAGGCATCCAAGACGGTAATTATAGCACCGATAGCCTTCGAAGTCACGACACATATCTAAGGTATACCGGTCTTCTTATTGGTGGGCACCGGGTCTACTATTTCAATCATATCATGCGCAGCAGTCAAGCGACTAGTGTTGGAAATAGCTCCTATGAAGGGGGTGAGAATCCTTATCGCCACAGGGACCTTTTCAGACGTTACCAAGATTTGTAAGGATTGCTCGGTAGACTTAGGAAGCAGGACAGTACTCGTTGACCTGATCGTTGCCCCGCTATACCATTACGATGTTATCTTCGGTGTGGATTGGCTCACCGAGATGAAGGCAGAGATCGATTGCGACACCAAAGTGGTAACAGCCCGTGCACCTAAGGGCACGGTCTTTACCTTTCCAGTATAGGTCAGTTTGCCCTGCCATATAAGTTGTTACGTTTCCTTATTGGAGAATGTTGGTGGTCCGGCACTTAGGAACATGCCAGTAGTTCAAGATTTTACGGATGTGTTCAGGAAGATACATGGACTACCTTCTCAGTGCGAGATCGATTTTACTATTGATCTAGTGCCTGGTGCGATACCTATATCTCTACCGACGTATCGGATGCCTCCATGTGAGATGGAGGAACTGAGGAGATAGATCAATGATCTGTTGGATGCAGGCTTCATACGACCGAGTGTATCTCCTTGGGGAGCACCCATGTTGTTCGTGAAGAAGATGGATGGATCACTACGATTGTGTATTAATTATCGCAAATTGAACCATGCAACAGTGAAGAACAAGTATCCTTTGCCCAAAATACATGATCTATTCGATCAGTTGAAAGGGGCACAATATTTTTCAAAGATCGACTTACAGTCAGGGTATCACCAGTTATGCGTCAGGAATGAGGACATGTAGAAGACAGCGTTCAGAACCAGCTTTGGGCACTGCAAGTTCCTTATGATGTCGTTTGGACTCACAAATGCACCAGCCATGTTCATGGACCTGATGAATCGGGTGTTTCGGCCATATCTATACCAATTCGTCATCGTATTTATAGATGACATCTTGATATACTCTAAGAGTCGGGAAGATCACAAGAAACACCTGCGATCAGTCTTTGATACTCTTATGAAGAACTAGTTGTTTGCCGAGTACAAGAAGTGCGACTTTTAGAAAGAAGAGGTCAAGTTCTTAGGACATGTGGTGTCCAAGGAACGAATAGTTGTGGACCTTGCCAATGTGACCGCAGTTCAAGACTAGGAGCAGCCCGGTTCGGTTACTGAAGTGAGGAGTTTTCTTGGCCTGGCAGGTTACTATCGCCGATTCATTAGGGACTTTTCCAAGATAGCTAGGTCGTTGTCTCAGCTCACTCGGAAGGACCTTAAGTTTTCCAGGAATGAGAAGGCGAAAGCAGCATTTCAGGAACTAAAGGACAAGTTGACATCTGCACCCGTGCTAGTATTGCTAGAGCAAGGGGTCAAATATACGATATACACAAACGCATCTCGTGTTGGTTTGGGTTGCGTTCTGATGCAGAAGGACAGGGTTATTGCCTATGCATCACGACAGTTGAGAAAATACAAGGAAAACTACCCTACGCATGACCTGGAGTTAGCGGCCCTTATCTTTGCATTTAAGATCTGGAGACATTACCTCTATGGAGAGGAGTTCGAGCTCTTTTGCAACCACAAGATCCTCAGATACATATTCACACAGAGAGACTTGAATATGAGGCAGCGGCGATGGATAGAAACCTTGAAAGACTTCAAGTTCGAGGTCACCTACCATCTTGGCAAGGCCAACCTTGTAGCAGACGCGTTAAGCCGTAAGAAGACTATAGCATTTACGGCTTCGTTGATGATAGAAGAGTGGAATGTGGTAGAATTTGTATGAGACTTCGAGCAGAAGCTTACAGTAAGGAGCCGTTCGAGAGCGTCGCACACATTCGGGTACAGCCACTCATCGATGACCTAATCATAATGGCCCAGGGGGAGGACAAATGGTTGGTAAAGATGAGGAAATGAGCTAGTGACTAGGAAGACTTTGAATGGAGAGTTGGTACGGATGGGGGTTTACGTTATCATGGCTACCTATGCGTTCCAAATCTCCATGACTTAAGAAGGGAAGTTCTCGAAGCTGCGCATAATTCGAAGATGGCGATGCGTCCTGGTAGTATGAAGATGTATCGAGACATGAAGAGATCGTATTGGTGGGACAACATGAAGGCCCACATAGCACATTATGTGTCCCGTTGTCTCACATGCCAGCAAGTCATAGCCGAACATCGTCGACCTCCTGGTTTACTTCAGCCCATGCCCATAGCTGAATGGAAATGGGATTTCATCTCAGGGTTACCGAAGATGAGGAAGGGGCATGACTCCATTTGGGTGATCGTGGACTGATTGGCAAAATTGGCTCATTTCTTCCCGATTAGAGTCTCAAACTTAACAGACGAGTTGGCCAGGCTGTACATCAAGGAGGTAGTACGTCTACATGAAGTGCTTATAAAGATCATGTCGAATCGAGACTCACGATTCACATCTATCTTCTAAACTAGTATACAGGAAGCAATGGGTATGAAACTGAAGTTCAGTACCGCGTTCCACCCACAGACTAACAGGCAGACGGAACGGGTGAATCAGGTATTAGAGGATATGTTGCGAGCTTATGTGCTTGATTTCAAGGACAGTTGGGATAACTGTCTTCCTTATGCTGAGTTCGCTTATAATAACAGTTTTCAGGCGAGCATTAGCATGGCTCCCTATGGGGCACTGTATGGGCGTCCATGTCGAGCACTGCATTATTGGGTAGAGGTTGGCGACAAGAGTTTGATTGGCCCCGAGTTAGTACAGGTGACCTCAGAGAAGGTCGACATTATTAGGCGTCGACTTCTTGCAGCACAGAGTAGATAGAAGAGTTACGCCGATATGAGGCGGCGACCATTAGAGTTTGAGGTTGGGGACCACGTATTCCTGAAGGTTTCTCCAATGAAGGGAGTCCTCCGGTTTGGAAAGAAAGGGAAGCTCACGTCGAGATTCATAGGCCCATTCTAGATTCTAAATCGAGTGGGTGTGGTAGCATACCGCCTTGTTTTGCCCACTCCACTCGCAGGCGTACACAACATATTTCATGTATCGATGTTGAAGAAATACATCCCTGACCCTTCCCACATTATCAGATGGGAGCAGGTACAATTGAGTGAGGATGCTACCTTTGTACTGCGACCAACGCGTATCCTAGACAGGAAGGAACAGGTGTTGTGTAGTAAGGTTATCTTGCTTGTGAAGGTACTGTGGACACACCACATTAAGGAAGAGGCTACTTGGGAAACAGAAGCCAAGGTCCGTAAGAACTACCCTCAGATTCTCGAGGAGTACGAAAAGGTATTAATTTCGAAGATGAAATTTTTCTTTAAGGGGGGTAGATTGTAATGTCTCGAAAAAATTCGTACAGAGAGCCGAGTACCACCTCAAGCAGAAATCATTAAGGATTAAATTCTTTAGAAATTAGATGAAAATTAATTAAGTACTAAACTGAATTAATCTGTGAATTAGCTCGTATCACTTTCTATACGAACTGCAAGACCAAAAATCATTAGAATCGCTAATCTAACATTACCTAGAAACCTAGGATCAATCTCAAAATCCAGTTGCTCTCGGGAGCACACTGAAACTCCATATCGGACCTGGAACACGCTTCGAAAGTCCGATTATCGCGAAACTATACGGTTCTGACCGCCTTACTGGGCTTGATAATCATCTTAAGAATCAAAATCAAATAGCATCCAGAAATGCACAACTTGAGCCTAGAGCGAAGTGTGTGAGAAACGCGAATATCTTTAGAAAATGAACTCAAACTTAAGTGAATTGGGTCGTTTACTTGCAGGCCAAATTTAAAGTTTTAGAGCGCCAGATTCTAACCCAATTACACCCTTGGATAAGGGAAATTTCCTTACACATGTCAGTGTACTTGTGGCCCTGATCGAGTGGCGATGACCGTTGACCTGAAACTGGTCCTCTGCGGTCGATCCACTAATCCGATCGGACCAAAACTTTAACCTGACATAGATCCATTATCAAGGAACTTTTTTCGGACTGTATACAGGAAATGGGCCTCCAGATGAACTCCATTGGCCCGAAATAGTCAACTTTTGGCTATAACCTAAGTATACCATGGCTCTCGGGCCATTGCCATCAGTTCTGGGCCTATATAAGGGCCTTAACACACCCCTCTCTCATTCCATACGAAATTCCTAACCCTAGGAGAGAGAAGAGAGAAAAGAGAAGGAGAAAGTGAGGAGAAGAGAGAGAGAGAGAGAGAGTGAGAGATAGTTACTAGGATTCGATCCCACCGCTCCACGTGCTGAATCATCCTACCCGTGTCGCTATACCGGGGATTTTGACTCCATTTTTGGGTGAGAAATCCTAACGTTAATCTGTGTTAGGTATCCAACTAGAGTAAATGGTGAAATAGCTAACCCATTTCATGTTATAGGTTGTCGTTGTGTCGTAGATAAAGACGTAGTGTTGAAACTGAGTACGATACGAGTTTACTGACGAAAGGTGCGGACTATAAATGTTTAGGTTATGGTTTTTAAGGCTTTCGATGTCAATTAATGATTTATGACTGACTTGATTACTATCACATTTACTTAGATACGATGATTGCCATATATTACACATATATATGAACTATATTGAATAAAATGCATTCCATGTGTTTGATGAAATGTTTGAATGATTATGAAATTATGATTTATGCTTCCCATGATTATTGATTGAGAATATATGATTGTTGTACGTTTGACAACTCCTTTATGAAAGGATTTGCCCTAATACATGTTATAACCAAGTTATATCATGTATGTCGAAAGGTGTAGCCTAAGTGTTTGATAAAATTCTGAATGAGTAATTGTTTGATAAAATGCATTTATTAAAGGTGTTGAGATAAGATTCTCAACCACCTTAACTATGTGCATTGTTTTCTTCATGTAACCTCAATCCAGCTACGTGATTTAGGTACGAAATGCATGTGTAATAACATGTTTATTTTGTATTTTTATGAAATGCTCAAATGATTGCAATGCTTGAATTGTTTGCTCTATACTGTTATGACTACCATATGTGAATGTTATTATCTTGGAGTGTGATTGGGACTACGACGTAGTCCAGGCATTCGGTAACAAATTTCATTAAAGTGGCCAGATTGGTTCCGCTACCAAGGACACGTTTGATGAATCCGAGTCGTACGGTGATTATCGACAGTGGTTAGGCCACAAGGAGTATGTATGCGTTTCATGTCGATTAACTTAGCGTGCGCTCGTACCAATCGGACTTGTCAAGTAACCAGTTTGGCCTAATGTGTGCTTACCATGTATGGACACTACTGCCTGAATCTAAGGTACCACTTACCAGTGCAAAGCCCATTTAACTTTGGTACCATGATTTGCTTAGACTCATAAGCCGGGCATGGTAGTGTATGGGACACCGTGGGTGAGCTGTCGGCCTACGCTGGGGTGACGAGGCTCCCCGTAGTGACCAGTGACCAACCTAAACTAATGAGCCAAATATAGTGGTGTATGGGACACCGTATTCGAGTTGTCGACCTACGTTAAAGTGACGAGCCTTCTCGAAGTGTCCTTGAGTATAAAATAATCCTAC
The DNA here is from genome assembly GCF_029962835.1 of Magnolia sinica. Lineage (NCBI taxonomy): Eukaryota > Viridiplantae > Streptophyta > Magnoliopsida > Magnoliales > Magnoliaceae > Magnolia > Magnolia sinica. Next base: position 77,134,085 of record NC_080585.1, read on the forward strand.
GATCAGGTGATGAGCCTCTCGTAGTGACCTCGAGTGTGAATTAAGCCTATGCCGAGGTGACGAGCCTCCCGTAGCGACCTAAAGTGCAAACTCGCGAACTTGCCTATCGTATGTGATTAAATAGGATTGACGACCCTATATGAATCATTGTTTGGGTCAATAATATAAAAGGAGGTACTTTAGCTTCCCAAACCTACTGTATGAATAAGTCCAATTAAGAACTTGACTAATCACACACATGCACCACATTACATGTGCCTTTGGCGTTGGAGTTAAGCACAACGGGAGTGTTGCATGCGCGATCGTGAGATGATGTCACAGAGGGAGTGTAGGCGAGGGCATACTTTATTAATACATACTATTCTTGCATTAATAAGAGTACTTAGGACATGATTATTGTATTGCTTTATCATTATTGCTTGATTGAATTGATAACATGTTAACCTTTACCTTATAACTCCACTGAGTTGATCACTTACTCCCACTCTGGGACGGTGTTTTAAAACACCAACCAGACTCCGTTGTAGTTTCAGATGATGGCGAGGCTTACGAGATGAAACCTGCCTTCTATGACGAGGAGGAGGAGTTCTCTTATCGGCAACTCTCTGGCGGGTCTATATAGATCTGGAGTTGCGTCACTGGGGCTACAAGGATATGGATTAGATGACATTACACTTTATCATTTTGTAAATTTTAGAATTATACATGTAATTATTTAACCTGGTGACATTCATACTCTTGGGACTTACAATCACTTATATGCTCTATATATTTATCACAGTCTTCTGCTTGCGTAATTTAACTATCTCTGGAGTATGATATGCTGATTTGATACAATCCCACTCTTTTTTAATGCACTAATACGGACAACATTTAATCATCATTATCTATGTTGCATAAGTGATGCGTTGGAACTCACGAGTTGAGCTCTTGCTCGACCCCCGATTTTCAGGGCGTTACATCACACCTCTCATCCATTGAGATCTTAGTTAGAAGAAGTTCAGATTTGATTTTACTGAGATATCTTCCAATTGGATAGGATGGAACTCCAATTCCAATCGTGTGACTTCAATCAAGTATAAATCTCCCTGATCTCTACAAGTGGATCTTTGAAAACTCTAGTTTCCCACCTTCGAATTTCTTAAGTTTTTCATTAAGTTTCTCACATTTACTCTTAAATATTTTAAATTTAGGTTTTCATCTTTTTCTAGTTTATCTTCTAGTTGCTTTTAAAAAACACACAAGATTAGTCCATGTGGATTTAACCTCGATCTCACCAAGATTAGTACTACATCGCAGCCCTACACTTAGGGTTGTGAACAATACGCATCTCGACAGTTAAGGGTTCACGAGCGAAATTATCCTACCAACGACCAAGAACTAGCAATCGTGGTATTCACCCTCAAAATTTGGAGACACTACCTATATGGTGAACAATTCAAACTCCATTCAGACCACAAGAACCTCAAGTACATATTCAAGCAGAAGGACCTTAACATGTGAGAACACCGATGGGTGGAAACCCTTAAAGACACTACAAATTTGAGATATAATATTACCCGGGAAAAGCGAATGTGGTGGCCGAGGCACTCAGTCGCAAGAAATATCACACTTCGGCTATGATAGTCACTAAAGAAGAATGGAAATTAATTGACTCATAAAGGACTTTAACGTCCAACTTGACTTAAAGGGGAAGAACACACTCCTCGAAAATCTATCTGTAGAACCATCACTACTATGCCAGATTATCGAAGCGTAGGTACAGGACGAGGAACTGCAAGAATTCTACTTGAAAGCCCAAGAAAATGAGGATCCACAGTGGCACGTTGGCTCTGATGAAGGAATTAGATACCATGGTAGAATACGCATACCCGACGCACCCCAGTTGAAACAAGCAATGTTGGACAAAGCTCATCGATCTAAATTAACCATGCACCCTGGGAGCACTAAAATGTATCAAGACGTGAAGCGTCATTACTGGTGGAATAATATGAAACGAGAGATAGCCACATATGTGACCAAATGCCTCACCTGTCAACAAGTGAAAGCGGAACATCAAAGGCCTGCAGGAATCCTACAACCCCTCAATATTCCCCTGTGGAAATGAGACTCTATAACGATGGACTTCATAGTAGGACTTCCTAAAATAAGGAGAAATCATGATTCGGTATGGGTGATAATAGACTGGATGACCAAATATGCCCACTTCATCTGCATACGAATTACTACTTCAATAAACAAATTAGCAGAGATCTACATAACGAATGTGATCCGCCTCCACGGTATCCCGAATACAATCATATCAGACAGAGATTCTCGCTTAACTCAAACCTCTAGAATAAGCTACAGACTGCATTAGGCACCGCCCTAAATCATAGCACTGTGTTCCATCCTCAGACAGATGGACAAACAGAAAGGGTGAATCAAGTGCTTGAAGACATGTTGAGGGCCTGCATTCTAGATTTCAAAGGCAGTTGGGACGACTACCTCCACCTCGTGGAATTTGCCTACAACAACAGTTTTCAAACCAGTATCGGCATGGCCCCTTTCAAAGCCTCTTACTGAAGCCCTTGTTGTGCACCACATTGCTGGGTAGAAGTAGGAGAAAGGAACATTCTAAGACCCAAAATCGTCCAAGTTACCTCGAGATAATAAGTAAACGCCTCCAAGCTACACAAGATAGATAGAAAAGCCATGCAAATACACGATGATGAAATCTTGAATTTGTGGAAGGGGACATTGTGTTCCTAAAGGTATCCCCTATGAAAGGCATGATGCGGTTCGGTAAAAAGTGCAAGCTCGCACCCCGATACAATGGCCCATTTGAGATCTGGAAAGAATAGGAGAAGTGGCCTACCGCCTCGCGCTACTACCATGATTGGCCAACGTACACAATATCTTTCACATCTCCGTGTTAAAGAATATGAGCCTGACCCATCCCATATCATCAACTGGGAACAAATAGAGTTAAGGGATAACGCTACCTACACAGAAGAATCCGTATAAATCATCAATCACAAGGAACAAATCCTTCGAACAAAGGTGATCCCGCTAGTAAAGGTTCTGTGGTCACATCATGACAAAGAAGAAGCAACATGGGAACATGAGGACGAAATGAAAGAAAAATACCCCTACCTCTTTGTTAGAGACTAATAAAAGATGAAAAGGAATTTCAAGGATAAACTCTCTGTAAGTAGAGTAGATGTAATAACCTTAAATTACAATAATTAGTCGTACATAAAAGTACACATACATATAATCACAAATGTTTAGTAATAACATGAAGCAGAGCGCTCTTGTTTTCTCTTTACGGTAAGAAGGACTAAATTTCGGGGGTAAAATTTTTTTGAGGAGGGTAGATTGTAACGACCCAAAATTCATAAGCTAGGGAAACAAACAGTTAGTGGGACCCGTTTAAGGCCCATATACACCCAAACTTAGGATTGTGCATGTTAACCACTAGCGAGGAAAATAAACAAAATGGATTTCCTGAACACCTCAGCAGACCCCACATTAAGGTCGAGCATACATCAGTTACATGTCGATGCAGTGCACCGAGAGCTAAGGCTGGTCAAATCAGATTGACCCGACCACGCTCGAGAGAAACCAAAACTATCCCATCTTCCCGCCAGCGTAAGATTTCAAACCATCAGCCATTCATACCGAACGGGACCCACCAATGATTCACAAAAGATGAATCAGAACCGTCCATTAAGATCAATGTCTAACTCCGACCATAATCCTCAAACAAACTGTAAGGCCACGCACTACCCCTCATTCATCCCAAAGGATCTCATGTATAAACCATGCAAAAACAAGAGTTTCCTTACATGACGAGGTTTCCAGAGTTTTCGGATTCTCTCGACCAAGAAAGGAAGGGAGAATACGTGAGAGCCTCGTAAATAGATTTCGCTCAGTAAACCTCGCCGCAATAAGGAGAGTCTGCGAAAAGTCATTGGTAAATTTCATCCAGGCCATTAATCCAATAGTCGGAAAGCATAAACAAAAAATCCACACCGTTTAAAGACTCTGATCAAGTAGAAAATAGCAAAAATTAGATCTGCCATTAAAACAAAGCTTATCTTCGTGACCAAGCAGCGAATGGTGGTCACTATCCCAAGGATGTCTCAGTAACCAGCCATCAATCTGATGACCCTAAAACAGACTTCCAACCTGTAGAAAACATACATCCAGTAAGGTTAAATGAATCTGATGACAAAGCACAAACCCACCTTATGCAAGATGCGAGCGTATCAGTCGACCGAGCGAAACAGCTTTCCTTTCGCAAGATGCTAACGCACAGAGTCGGCCAAACAAACTGGCCAACAAGGTTACAAAGGAAAATTCTAGAAGATCATAAGACACATCTATAAATCCCCGGCTGAGAACAATGCTGGTTAGAAAGGGAGAGAAAGAAGAAGGAAAGAAGAAACGGGAGGGCAGCTGCACCATCAAGGAGTAGAAGGGTCACTCGTGACTCACTGAGTCGCTGAATCACAATCAGTTAGAGGTATACTATCACTAACCTCTCCCATATCCCTCTTTCTTCTTAGGTTACTCCTTCCACCGGCTCAAGCCAAAGGTCCCAAGACTAAGTCAAGGCGAGTCGACTTGATCAAGATAAATTAGAATAAGGGGTTTAAGCTAAAACTTCAACCCTCGACACTGACTTACACTTAAGAAGGAACAAGTATCAAGGGTGAGGGTTTATTCCTTTAAGATTACAATAATTTAAGTTAATGTTTTATTATCTTACCCTTTTACATACTATGTTTTCATAATACTGTGAATTCTCTCTGCAATTATATGTTTTAACATCAATTATGTGCCCTTTAATATTATGGTATAATGTTGATTACACGGGATCTTTATAAATTTATGCGAGGCGATGGATACAAGCCTTGCCCTTGCCTTTATCAGTTTGTTGAGATAGCCCTTGTTACTCTTCTCTTTATTGAGTAGGCCATTGTCACTCCTCTATTTATTGAGTTGACCCTTATCACTCTTCTTATTATTGAGTTGGCCATTGCCACTCTCCTTTTGTTGAGATAGACATTGCTACTCACCTCTTTGTTATATTGGCCATTGCCACTTTTATCTTTGTCGAGTTGCCTATTGTCACTCTTCTCTTTATGTTATGAGCCTTGTGCTATTTATCTTTAAGGCTTGGGCATGTGTCTTGATATTCTTGAACTCCCATAATTCAATGGATTTCTCTTCTTTGTGCAAGTACTATGTTGGGAATCCCTCCTCTAGCAATCGAATATATATCATGGATGTAATGCATTTTTGGTAGTGGCCTTTAGGGCGACACGTAATTCTAAGTTTCTTAAGTAGTGGTGTACTAATTGATGTAAGTAATTTGCAATGAGTGTTACATCACTTCCAAGATTTGATGTCGCAAATAGTCGCTCAATAAACAAATCGTGTCACGTAATTCATCTATTCATGTATTGTGTTTGTCTTAGGGTAACCACATAAATCCATGTTAAACGTGGGACACATTAGCGAATCTCCGTAGTATGGGATGTGAGGCGAGTCAGATATCTCTAATCATATTGCACCTTGTGACGATTGCTAAGAGTGATGAACTGCATATACTTTGCTAGGCATGCATCTCATGCAGATTACTTTAATTTACATATTGATACCTCTTATAGTGTGGAGTACGGGACATATCAGAACCTTTACATTGCATATATGAACCTCTTGAACTATTGTTAATCTTAAAGGAAGATCATGTAAGACCCGTGTCCTAGTCCGTACCGTTCCGTTGGCTTCCACGATCCTTTTGGTCGAATTTCGGTAACCCTCGACCCGTATCCGACGTTTGCACGCGATCCTAAACTGGGTCCCGCATACCAAAGTCGGTTCGAACCGAAACCTGTACCATTACGACAGTACCGTCGCCACGGTTCCAACGTTGTGTCTTGCATACCGATCCGGTAACCTGGTAGGGGATGTAGACCCGCGTTCAGTTCGAGGAAAAATGGCGCGCATTGCAATCCCAAGAGAATGTCTCATCAATCATATCAAGAGTCAAGTACTCCATCCCATCAAGTTAAGTACAAGCAACCATCCCCCTCTTACATCACCCTTACCTAAAGTCAACTTTCCCATCACCTCACCATCTCTCTCTCCCATCACTTCTCTTACATCACTTCATCTCTCATCTCTTTTTCTCCAAGCAATCCCTCCATGGAGCAACCCACGACCATAGCTCCCATGAGAGAGCTAGTGTGGCCCACCTCGCTATCTCCCATCTCCACCATCCAATGATCATCTCCACCATTGAAATTATCTATTTGGGATTCTATCATGCATTGGCGGAAGAAGGAAAAAGAGATCTCGAAGTGGGTGATTTTTTTGTGTGGATCTTGACCTTTGGATCATGGTGGGTGCTTCTCTCTCTCTCTCCCTCTCTTTTTCATTTGTTTTGTGTGTGAAGATGTAATTGTGTGGCCCACTTCATGAGTTGTGAGATGTCCAAACTGTTCATCAAATGGACCTCACCTTGATGTGTGTCTTATGCACACCATCCTAACATTTGGTGGCCCACCCTAGTACCATGTGTATGGGTGGGGCCCACCTTTAATGTGTTATATGCAGCATCCAGCCTGGACGCTGGACGGGCTTCACAGTAAAGTGTGAGCTGATAGTGGATGCACTAATGTAAAAAAAAAAAGATGATTTGGGTGGGCTACTTGTGTAGGCCCCACCTTGATATATATTTTCAATCCAGCCGTCCATCCCCTTTCCCACCTCATTCTAGGCGTTAAGCCAAAAAATGGAGCCAATCTGAGGTTCTGGCAACCCATAGCATAGCAAACAGTTCCTTTATCATTGAAAATCACCCTGCTATTTTTGTACCCCGAAACATGCTCGATATTGGGCTTGTTTGGTCTGTCTTAATAAGTGAGGACCAATGGGCGAGGTAGATTTTCCTGATGCGGACCCCACCTATAAAACAATCCACTACACATAAAAAATTTTAAAAAAAAAAGAGAGAGAGAGAAAAGAAAGTGTGTTGGGACGCTGTTGCTGTCAGCATCCTCTGGACGCTGCAGCAAATAGCGTCCTTGCTACCTTTGATGGACAGGGAGAGTGGGCCCCACCTCAGGCCCCCACTGTGATGTATGTGGAGTATCCACACCGTGTATTTGATGGGTCCCTTTTAGGCATGGGATTACCCCAAAAATCTGCCATTTATGCAACTCAGGTGGTCCACACCACCAGCAGCATGAGATTGAACGTTTACCATTGAAACCCTTTTGTGTCAGAGGAGTTTTGGATCCACTGTGATGCCCGTGTTTTATCCATGGCCCACCTACGTGGAGCCCATTGTAATGTGTCTGTTTATCCAGACTGTCCAACCATGGCGTGGTCATGGGCCCACTTATGATGCATGTGTTTCATCCATTTATCCAGCGTCTAGAGTCTGGATGCTGGACCGACCCCCTTTCAAAATAATAATAATAATAATATATTATAATATTATGTGTGTGTGTGTGGTGGCCCCACATGGGACCCACCCATGGCTGTGGTGTATGTGTACACCCACGCCATCCGTCCATCTCAAGCTGGGACGGGTAGGAGCCTTGAGTAGCCACTGTGGTGTATGTGTTACATCCACGTTGTCCATCTGGACATATGTGGCACACCTTTGATATATGGGTTAACCCCTGCCATCCATTCATTTTACGGTGGGCCCTTCCTGATATATGTATGGCATCCAAACCGTCATCCATTTTCGTGGACCCCACCCCAATGGACGTGTTCTATCCCTACCGTCCATTCATCTGACGTACTTACGGCTCCACCATGATGCACGTGTTACATCTAAACCGTCCAACCACTTTGAAAGATAATTTTTAAAGCTTGAGATAAAAATAAGACAGATCTATTTATCAAGTGGAACACACTGCACGGTGAGGATTGAACGTATACCATTGAAATCCTTTAGGAATGTAGAAGTTTTGGATTAGTAAGAAATTATTTTTCCTCTAAATTCAGGTCTATGTGACCTTATGATTAGATTGGATGGGAAATAAATGTTATGGGGGGCCTTGGAAATTTGAATGGTGGAAATTATTATCACTACTTATATTTGGGTGTGGCCCATTTGATATACATGAGGCCCATTGGTGTAGCCCACTTTGATGTATCTTGTGGCCCATTTGTCGGGCCCACTTTGATGTATCTTGTGGCCCATTTGTCGGGCCCACTTTAATGTATTTTGTGGCCCATTTATTGGGCCCACTTTGATGTACTTTGTGGCCCATCCGTCAAGCCCACTTTAATGTATTTTGTGGTCCATTTGAGGTGCTCACCTTGATATACATGTGGCCCATCTGCGAGGCCTACCTTGATATATTTATGAGGCTCATTAATACGGCCCAATGATGCGGCCCACTTGTTGTACATGAGGCCCTTTGGTGCGAACCATGTGATGCGGCCCATTTGATGTATATGAGACCCATTGGTACGGCCCATTAACACGGCCCGACTTGATATGATGAGGCCCATGTGCAAAGCCCACCTGTTACGTATATTAAGCCCATGTGCAGGGCCCACCTATTATGTATTTGAGACCCATTGAGATATAATTGAGGCCCAGGTATGAGGCCCACTTGACGGTATTAGGCCCATGTGTAGGGCCCACCTATTATGTGTTTGAAGCCCATAGGTTGTGGCCCATTACGATGTATTTGAAGCCCATGGGCGAGGCCCATTGTGATATATTCGAGGCCCATGGGCGTGGCCCATTGTGATTCGTTTAAGGCCCTTGTACAACACCCAACACAATATATGAGAGGCCCATAAAAGGGGCCCAACGTGATGTATGTGTAGCCGATACATTGTGTATGAATCCCTTATGTGGGCTACTTCTTGGGAGTGATGTTGGTTGATGTCCACATTGATGGACGATGATGGTTGAATGTCCACATTGTGACCTTCCCTTAGGCCTGGTTAGGCCCATCTCATCAATCTTTAGTGGGTTAATCCAAACGAATGGGCCTCACTGATATTGCTGGGTTCATCGTCGGTTGCCCATCTATGGACCCCGCCTTGCGCCGAGGTTGATCATCAAGGCCGATTATCGTGACCGATTTGCCAACTATGATTATCGATCGATTCCGATTGTTATGGCCGATCGCCGACTCCAATCATCGAGGCCAATTTTGATTTATCGATGCCGATTGTCGAGACCTATATGGTGTGGATGCGACTCACAATTGAGGCTTGTTAGTGCGGCTCATTGATGCGGCCTACTTGTTGGATATGAGGCCCATTGGTGAGGCCCAATGATGCGACCCACCGTGATGTGTATATTAGGCCAATGGTGCGGCCCAATGTATCGACCCACCGTAATGTGTAGGCTCACGTGCTACATGTGTGGCCCACCTGTGATGACTATTTGAGGCCACTTGTTGGATATTTGGGCCCACCTTATGTTTGATTCTATGTGGACCACTGCTTGGGAATAATGTTAGTTAAATGTCCACATTTTTGGGTAATGATGGTTAAATGCCCGTATGGTGACCTTTCCTTAGGCCTAGTTAGGCCCATTCTCATCGATACCGATTGTATAGGCTGATTCTGATTGCCGAGGCCGAGTATCGAGGCTGGTTCCGAGTATCGAATCTGATTGATAGGGCCGATTTCGATTGTCAAGGCCTATTGTTGATACCTATATGATGTATATGCGACCCGTAGTTAAGGCCCATTGTGATGTATTTGAGGCCTATGGGCAAGGCCCATTGTAATGTATTTAAGGCCCATGGGCAAGGCCCACTGTGTGTATTCGTGGCCTATGGACAAGGCCCATTGTGATATGTATTAGGCCCATGATACATGACCCATTTGATGTATTCGAGACCCATGTCTAGGGCCCACATGTCATGTATTTGAGGCCCATGAGCAGGGCCCACCTGTTGTGTATGTGTGGCCCTTGAGTAAGGCCCATTGTGTTGTATATTAGGCCTTTCTGTGGGGCCTGGGCCCATTATATGTTTGGCTATATGTGAGTCATTCCTTGGGGGCAATGTTGGTTAAATGTCCACATTGTCAAGGCCGATCGTTAATACCGATTAGGAGTATGTAACAGCATAACATCATCATACATGCCTATACGCATCATCTGCATGTTTGTTATGAGATGTGGTTGACCATTGCATATGTCAGTGGGCAGATTGTTATGAGACTCCCTGATAGGTGGAGGTTATTTCACATGAGCGTATGGTATGTGTAGGATTGATGCACGACTGGATTGTATGACTCATGCATCTTGCATCATGATTACTGTACGCTCTAGCGACATCAGGGTCGTAGCCTCCACAGGCATATTGTGGATGGCCAGATGGGACACCAGAAATCTGTTCTAGCATCGGGCTGCCATAGATGGCCCTGGGTGAAAATCCCTAAACCCTCTTGGTACCAGAGGACGCCCCAACGTCGAGACCGAGTGGATACATGAGCGCCTGAGTGCCGAATAAAAGGAGGCCGCGTCTCCCATTGTGTCATGGTCGGTTGGGAGGGGGTGTGGCCTTACCCGCCCGAGAGCAGGGGGCATTACTAGGCTAAGTTTGACCAGCTCGTGAATGGGTCCGCTATCGACGTGCCGGATAGGTATTGGCAGACTATTGGCCAAGCGGATAGTGAGGTTTCTTACGCTCACTTGGACTGTGCGGCTAGGAGAGCGGCAGTGCCATTTGGAGTGTACTAAACCCCGGTGATGATCCCAGAGAGGAACCATACTGATATGTAGACTTATTGAGTAGGAGTTGCATACTCATTCATTCATTCATTCACTATCAACTCGGGCTGGTGGTGCGCAACTAATTATTGTGTACCTTCGTATGGTCAGGATTTCAGTTGGGCACGTGACTAACCTGAGATCAGGAGTCTACCACATTGAGTCTAACTATCCAAATTTATGTATGGGATTGGTTTGGATAGAAGTCCCTTGTGATGGACCCCATAGTAGCCTGCGATACTACGTACTATCATTCGGACTTCACACTCCAGCATGGTCATTCCATGTACACCGCATATTACATCACATCCGTGCATATGACATTTTGAGTTACTGTGTTTCTGCATTATATGGTCTAGATACGACTGATGCTATTCGTGGACTCATTAGGAATTGCATATTGCATCGCATCCTCGGCATCTGATACGTGGCTCATTATAACTCATCATTTGCATAGATATTCTATATTGCATATTCTAATATTGATTGACTCATGGAATTGTTCATATTTTCGCTTACTCTGTTATCGAATTATTTATGATCTTGTCAGTATTTCTGTTTACCCTGATAATTCATGATCTTGTCAATATTTCTGCTTATTCCGATATTGTACAATTTAGGGATTACCAATATTTTCTGTATTGTATGATGACGGCATTGTATTGAATACTTGACACTTACCTTGTGCACACACTTACACCACCCTCTAAGCTTTTTATAAGCTTATGCACGATATATGCGTGCAGGTGATGTTAGATTACAACAGTGTTGAGCTTGGAGCGTGCAGCGGTCTTCTGGAGTATGATTTTCAATTGATGTATTTTCTTTTCAACATTGTAGTCAAATGATTATATTAGTGGATATGTGATGATGATGTTGCCTTTATAATTTGAGTATACGTGTGATTATGCTACTTATGAGACAAATGTATGTTGGAAAATCTTCCTTCTAGGGTCCCAGGATCGGAACCTGGCATATGTACGCCGGGGGCCGAGAATGGGGTACTACGGAGGCTGTCGGTACCGGGTTCGGTGATCGGGATTCCTGTGAATCTAATTTCCGGGTTTGGGGCGTGACAGATCATCACTATGAGTAGGGCGTTGACCCTCTCTAACCGTATAAATGATGAAGGTGACAAACAGATTTAAAACCCAAAGAATCACCTTTCTGAGGAAGACTATGCTGAATAAACAATAAAATATGATTTAGTTTTGTTTACGTTTCCACTGCAACTATATTTTGTAATAAGCTCCCATTGTGTGAGCATTGATAATTTATTTAATTTTTGGAATAAGAGAGACACTTAATTTTATTCTTGTGAATTATTACCATTACATGTGTAGCTAGATATGATATAAATGCGAGAAATCTCAAGGGTAGTCCTCGTGACACTTGCATCCTACATTATTAATACCCAATTCCCTTAGGCACGAGTACGAACTCAAGGTGTAAAAATTCAGGATGTTATAGGTCCATCCATTAGTGGGTCGGGTACAAATGCACTGGCAATCGAGGCGTAGCATGCGCATGCAGCGCCTTAGCAAGGAAGAGGTTGTTGGTTGACTCAGTTAGGTCGATACTCGATTCACCCTGCGGCACACTCCAGGTGAACCCTTGTAGAAGCCTAGCCAACAACATGACAGTCATTGCTGACCCAAGTGGGGCCGCCATGCACCCGCGCCGACCCGTGCTGAATGAGATGAATCGTAGTTCTGTCTCGATTAACTCAACTTTACCGGACCCATCCTTCAGGTGCCGCTCTGGTTCAAACTTGAGTGGGTCATCCCAGACTCTAGGGTTTCGCCCAAGTCCTGTTCGACTGAGAATAACGTGGCTGCCCTTCGGGATGAAGTAGCCTGCCACCGTGGCATCAGCGATGGCCACATGTGGGAGGTTGAAGGGTACAATCGGATGGAGCCGAAATGCTTCCCGAGCACATGCCTTAATGTAGTTGAGCTGAGGGAAATCAGACTCTTGAACTAGTCTGTCCTTCCCCACTACTCTATCCAATTCCTCCACTGCTTTCTTAAGAACATCTGGTTGGTTGAGCATCTCTGACATGGCCCACTCGACTGCGTTGGATGGGTTATCTACAGTTGCATAGAATAATTCCTGCAAGATCAAAATTAAATTACAATTACATGGATATATATTTTTTTCTTCTAATTTTACTACCTCCAGATAAAAATTAAGGTTTATATGTTTATACGTTATTAGAACAACTAAACATGATTACTTAATTTAGTAGAGCTATCTCTCCGGGAAACGTGTTGCAAGGTGATCGTATCGACTGCGTCCAATCATATAGTGGTACATATTAAAAATAAAACCCTAATGATTGGAAGCGGATTGTCTTTGGCACCTGCCATAGGGGGAGACCCACACCTCACCCAAGACGGTGCAGCCGTTACCGTGGGGCCCACTTTGGTGTATCTATTTTGTATCCATGCCTTCTATCTTTTTTTAGTTTAGCCCCTTAGCTAAAAGAACAAAGATCATAGCAAAATATAGTGTGATTCATATGAACATTTCTGTTCAAGATAACCCATTTCATGACTGCACAGACTTCATAAGCAAAGTAAATAGGTAGAAAAGATGATTGTGGATGTTAAAATCATACCGTTGATTGCGCTTTTATCTCTTCTGTTGTTAGCAATGGCCGTCCATCGGAGTCTGTGATCGATATCAGAACATCGAGAAGGTCCTCAGGCTCCTTTTTGAGGGGCCCACCTACACAATCTCTCCATTTCTTGATCCGCTCATCCATTATTGGTTCATGATACTTGTTAACAATCTTAATAGCCTTCTTCATCATCTTTTCATGCCCATCGAAATCCAAGCATCGCAGACAGGGTATGTAATCTGAGACAGCGAAAGCATAGAGAAGAGAAAGAACATTGAAAAGGGCCTCGACGTGTTCTTCTTCTTCTATGCCTGGGCCACCATCAGTGCAACCAATCCCAAAATATCTTTTGTTGAACATCAATTTCCTTATGACATTACCACTATATTGTCGAACGGCAGTCCTTACATTGATCACTGCACCTGCCTCGGATCTGCGATCAATGCTCATGCACTGATTGTAGAGGTATCTGATAAGGTTATCAGCTTCTTCAGTTCTTTTATCATGGAGCCATCGGAGTCTTGCCCCACTCAAAACCTCAGAAGCTACCACCCTTCTCATCTTCTTCCATTGATCACCCAATGGTGTAACCGCAACGGAGAGGAATCCACGGCTAGAGTATTCTGTGCCCATGGTGAGAGGTCTTGATGCGAAGACTGCATCCTGCTTCTTTAGAAACTCGCGGGCGATCTCCGGGCATGTGACAGGGATAACATGTGTACTCCCTAATCGAATACATGCAATGTCAGTGTTCATCTCCTTCATGAGACCTAGGATCCATCGGAATGCTGGTTTATTGAACAACAGCTCCGGGATGCTCCCCACGATGGGCCAAGGTTCTGGGCCAGGGGGAAGGGAGTGCATTGCATGTTTTTTACGAGTTTCAGATCGGAATTGAAGGAGAAAGAAGAGGGTTGCCAGGATGAGAAGCGTAGTGGTGGGGTATGTCGGGCTCTGCAGGATCCCAATGAGGCTGATCATGGCCGGCACACCGGAGGGTGCGGAAGGACGAGGAGATGGTGGAAGTGTTGTTCTTCATGGCTGAGAGAGAGATGCCCTATAAAAGGTGACGATGAGAGAGAGCGTATGCCCTAGAAAAGGTGACGATGCACGTGCATGATAATAGTATTCCATCTTTCAATGTCTTTCTGCACATGTTTGACATGGTCAAAGAAATTAAAGGTTTACAAATAACTCACGGAAGGATGAAATTGAAAGGTGGGACGTATCAAAACAAGAGAAACATGCAACGTTGTACAAGGGCATTTATCACGTTTGTCATCAATCTCCCTATATAAGTACATCCGGTACATATATATGAGATCCAAACCGTTCATCTATTGTATAATGGAAAATGGATTGGACATAGGTCAGAATCACAACAATCAGATAATTCAAAGAAGTTTCTAGCACATTTCTAACCACCCATTTATAATATTCAAGATCCTGCAATTAGTGGCTAAGATCATACCACGAATGTATTTTTGGCATCCATCGTGTTCAAGATAAGGCCCAACGGATGAGTGGTGGTCACTCATCGTCAGTCCATTTTTCACCCATAACATGATCCTGATTAACTGACACATAGTTTTTTAATATGTACCATTAAATTTAAAGTGTTCTTCAAGTATCTCCCTATCATTCATTTGGAAAGACAAAGAAGTTTAAAAATTTGAGCTTATCGTCCATCCAAATTAAATTAATTGTACATAGTGCGTAATTTCTCGGTGACTGTGCTTCAACGATCAAACTCTGCCAGAGTATCAAAGTTTTACCCCTTCAACTCAGCCTCCAGCGGCCTCTCACTTACCTGCCCAGTTGAATAAGAGACGCGGATTCCATGCTTACACTGCCACTGGCCACGTCATTACCAGACGTGCTCTGTGGGCCCCACCACGATGATGTATGTGTTTTTATCTACGCCGTCCATTCACTTTAGATCATTATTTTAAGGGCATGAGCCTAAAAATGAGGGAGATCCAAATCTCAGGTTAACCACACCACCGGAAAACAGTGGTGATTGGATGACACACCATTAAGAACTTCCTAAGGCCCACTGTAATCTTTTTTTTTTTTTTTTCCATCTAACTTGTTGATTAGTTCAAACAGACGTGGATGAAGGGAAAACAAAAATATCAGCTTGATCCAAAACTTTTGTCACCCTTGAGAAGTTTTTAAGGGCTGGCGTTCAATTACCACTCTTTTCGGTGGTGTGGTCTACCTGAGATTTGGATCTGCCTCACTTTTGTGATCATCCAATAAAATGATCTAGAAAAACGGATAGATGGTGTGGATCATAAAATATATACATCATGGTGGGTCCCACATAGCACCATCCAGTAGCGACTTGTAGTGTTAGTATGCAATCAGCGACCTTGAATAAGACATGAGTGGGGCCATGGCTTAGTCATGCATTACAGACCATGGATAGGCCATGTCAAAAAATCTCTTAGATAGGAAGATCCTGGCTGGAGAAACGAATACATGCAGGCCTTGTATATGAATTTTCACGTATTCGAAAACGCATCACGTGCAGGAATATTAAGAGCCTACAAAAGGTGGGCCCACAAAGATGATCGCGTGGCTTGGATATTGGGGTTGACCACATTGTTAAAATGGATGGACAGCAGATGTGCGAACGCAATCTGATGGGCTGGTCCTATTCAAAATTTCAAGAGAAATCGAAGACTGTAACCCCACCTTTTACCCGCGTCTTTTCTCAATGCTCCTAAACTTACGTTCAAAGACTAAACTATTGGCTTTTTCTGGACGAAAATACCTCTACTTTT
The DNA here is from genome assembly GCF_029962835.1 of Magnolia sinica. Classification (NCBI taxonomy): domain Eukaryota; kingdom Viridiplantae; phylum Streptophyta; class Magnoliopsida; order Magnoliales; family Magnoliaceae; genus Magnolia; species Magnolia sinica. Next base: position 77,150,253 of record NC_080585.1, read on the forward strand.
CAAACCCATTTTATGTACTCATCATGCCTCGCTCCACTTCTGCATAATCCATTCCTCTCCACTTTTGCAAAACCACAAATTTGGATTATTCTCTCCTCTTCATGCAACAATAACCCATCCATAGCTTCTTTACCTTTGTTTTTGTTTTCCAAGATAAAAATGGTACCTCCATTGAAGAAAGCATGCACTATAGGTATATTTCAATAAATTGCTATAAATCGAGTAAATTTTTTGTGGGCCATTGAAGTTTTGAATCAAGCTCGTATCTATGTTTTTGGTTAATCCATGTCTAAATTATCCTGTGAACATGATGGATGACAAATAAAACATCACCGTGGGGCCTAACAAGGTTTCAACAGAAGAATCCCTACTATTTCCTGTGGTATGATCCACTTGATATTTGGATATGCTACGATTTTGGGCTCAAACCCTTGAATTAGATGAAAAACAGATGGACGTCGTGGATAGTCCACATACATTCAAGGCGGGCCCAACTCAGTTAACTCAGTATGATAAGAGCGTACTAAGCAATCTGATTTCCAATTTGTTAGACTTCTCAGTCCATTTAACCTACTTCTCGGCAATTTGTGAGAGTTGTCGGTGAAATTGTTGGTGCGTGATTGGTGAAATTGCCCAAGCAATTCATGAAATTGATAGAGAAATCATAAAAATATGGCCGAGAACTTCCACAAATTGGATGTAATGCTCGGTAAATTTCATGAACTGCTCGATAAATTTTATGAACTGCTCGGTCAACTTCACCAAAGTACTCGTTGAACTTCTGGTGAAGCTCACTCAATTACATGATAGGCTCGTTCAATTTCATGCTAGCCTCGTTGAATTTCATATTTGCCTTGCTCAATTTTATGTTAGCCTCGCTGAATTTCAAATTTACCTCGCTCAATTTCAAGTTAGACTCGCTCAATTTCATTCTAGGCTCGTTTAATTTCATGTTATGCTAGTTCAATTTCATTTGAAGCTCGCTCAAATTGATGTTAGCCTCACTCAATTTCAAGTTAAGCTCATTCAGTTTCATATTAGAATCATTTATTTCCTTTGAAGCTCACTCAATTTCATGTTACCTCGTTCAATTTCAAGTTAGGCTCGTTCAATTTCATTTTAGCCTCCCTCAATTTCATGTTTGCCTCAATCAATTTCCTTTGAGGCTAGTTGAATTTCATGTTTTCCTTACTCAATTTCCCTTGAGGGTCATTGAATTTCATGTTTGCCTTGTTGAATTTCATGTTCTCCTTGCTGATTTTCATATTTGCCTCACTGATTTTCATGTTAGCCTCTGTAATGCCCTAGATTTCGAGGGTCGAGCAAAGCTCAACTCCCGAGATCCAATGCATCACTTATACAACATAGATAATGATGTTTAAATGTTGTCCATATTAGTGCATTAAACATGAGTAGGATTACACTAAAATAACATATCATACTCCAGAGGTAATTTGATTAAGCAAGCGAAAGAATGTAACGTGCATATTTGAACAAGTAAGCGATTTACAACCTCCAGAGTATAAGTATGTAACTAGGCTGAATGTTTACTGGTATTGTTTCCAAATTTTACAAAATAGCAAAACATAAAGTGTCCAACTATCCCATAACCCCATAATCCTGGCGACGCAGCTCTAGGTCTACATAGACCCGCCTGAGAGCTGCACGTAGGAGAACTCCTCCTCCTCATCTATGAAAATCGGCTCTGTTGCGTAAGCCCTGTCATCATTTGTAACTAAAACAGAGTCTGGTTGGTATTTTAAAACACCGTCACAGAGTGGGAGTGAGTGATCAACTCAGTGGTACTATAAGGCAAAGGTTAACATGTTATCAATTCAATCAAGCAGTAATGATAAAGCAGTACAATAATCATTCCTAACTACTCTTATTAATGCAAGGATGATATGCAGTAATGATGCATGCCCTCGCCTGCACTCCCTCGACGACTTCATCAACCATTCGCTCATGATAAACTCCTTAAACATGCGCTTCCTCGCTAAAGCACATGCAATGCGATGCATAATCATGTTAGCCAAGTTCTTAATTAGGCTTATTCATATAGCAGATTCGAGAAGCTATATCATTTACCCAAGCGGAGATCCATCTAGGGTCGTTAATTCTAGTTAATCATATACGTTAGGCAAGTTGTAGGGCATCAACCCTAATGAAAGCAGTGGATAGGTAAATTCAAGTGTTTATACTCGAGATCACTGAGGGAGGCTCGTCACCTGAACTCCGACAGCTCGAATACAGTGTCCCATAAACCACCATATTCGGCTCACGAGTTTGGGTTGCTCATTGGTTACCATGGGAAGGCTCGTCACCCCAGCATAGGTCGACAGCTCGATCATAGTGTCCCATACTACCATGCTCGGCTCATGAGTCTTAGCGGATCTTGGTACCATGTTTAAAACGGGCTTTACATTGGTAAGCGGTACCTTAGATTCAAGCAATAGTATCCATACATGGTAAACACATATTAGGTCAATCGGGTTATTTGACAAGTTCGATTGGTACGAGCGCACGTTGGATTAATCGACATGGAGCTCACAAGCACTCCACGTGGCCTAACCATTGTCGACAATCACCATATAACTTCAATTCATCGAACGTATCCAATGTGGCAAGACTAGTTCGGCCACTCAATCGGGGACCGTTACGAATTGCCTGGACTACGTAGCAGTCCCAATTATACTCAAATGCAATAGGTAGTTACATGTAATAATCATAACAGCATTTAACAAACAATTCAAATATAAATCCCATTTGATCATTTTATCAAACACATTGAACATGTTACCAAACGTTTACATTTCATCCATAAATTGCGTAGTTGAAATTAAGATTAAATGAAGGAAATTATACATATAGAAAAGGTAATTGAGAATCCTATCTCAACACCCTTATTAAATACAATTCATCCAACAATTTCTCATTCAGACATTTTATTAAACACTTAGACTACACATTACCAAATACATAGACTAGATTAGTTATGACATGAACTATAGCAATTTCCTACGCAACATAGGCTATAACGCATATTACAAACATGGATCTTAGATTAGATATCATGACAAGTACAAAATCATAATTTCAAGTTCAATCAAACATTTCAACAAACACATGAAATGCATATTTGTCCAACATAGTTCATACATGTATAACATATGGAAAACGTCATAACTAAGATCATATGGCAGTAATCAAGTCAGACACAAATCATTACCGATATTGAAAGCCTTGAAAACCATAACCTAAACATTTATAGTCCGCACCTTTTATCGTAATACACTATTCGGACTTGGTTCGAATCCTATGTTCCAAAATACAGCACACGGGTACCTAAATCAGGAAATCATTAGCTAGGTTGACAAACAACAATTCTATACCCCAACTACGGTGTTAGGGTTTTGATTTCTTACCCAAATCGTTGTTGAAACGAGTTGTGTAGCATAAGAGAGGTGTATCGGCGTGTGGTGTTGTAAGAAAAATCCTAGTAAAACATCTCCCAAAAATCCTTCTTCCTTCCTTCCTCTTCTCTCTCTCTCTCTCTCTCCCTCTCTCTCTCTCTCTCCTAGGGTTTTTAGGAAATTCGTATGGAATGAGAATGAGGTTGGTTAAGGGCATTATATAGGCCCAGAACTAATGTCAATGGCCCCAAGGCCATGATATACTTAGGTTATAACCAAAAGGTGTCCATTTCGGGCAAACGGGACTCATTTGGAGGTCCATTACTCACCTACGGTGTAGGGTAAGTTCTCCAACGATGGATCTAAGCTAGGTTATGATTTCGGCACAATCGGATTAGCGGATCGACCATGAAGGACCTGTATCAGTTCAACGATCGATTTTACTCGATCAGGGCCACAAGTATACGGATTTGTGCAGGGAAATTTCCCTGATCCATGGATGAAGTTTGACTAAAAACTAATGGTCTGAACTCTTTAATTTTTCCCGTAAGTGAACGGTCCAATTCACTTAAGTTTGGGTTCATTTTCTAAAGATATTCGCATTTCTCACACACTTCGCTCAAGGATCAAGTTGTGTGTTTTTGGATACTATTTGGGCTCGATTCCCGCGATAGTTGTCAAGCCCAATAAGGCGATTATAACCCTATAGTTTCGCAGTCATCAGACTTTCGACGTGCAGTATAAGTCTGATATAGAGTTTCAATGTGCTCCCGAGAGCAAAAGGCTTTTGGGATTTTTCCTACATTCTCAAGCAGTGTTTAGTTAGCGATTTTGATGGTTTTGGGTCTTGCCATTCGTATTGATAGCGGTTCGAGCTAAATCCACCGATTAATCTAGTTCAACACTTAATTAATTTTTGCCTAAGTTTCTACCAAAAATGATCCTTAGGGATTTCTGTCTGAGGTGGTACTCGGGTCTTTGTACGGATTTTTTCGAGACGTTACACTCTACCCCGCTTTTAAAAAAAATTCACCCCTGAAATTAATACCTTTTTGTACTCCTCGAGGATCTGAGGTTAGTTCTACAGACTTCAGCCTTCGTTTCCCAAGTAGCCTCTTTCTTAATGTGGTGTGTCCACAGTACCTCCACAAGCGGGATCGCTTTGCTGCATAGCACTTGTTCCTTCTTATTGAGAATTTGTGTTGGTCGCAGTACATAAGTAGCATCCTCAATTAGCTACACCTACTCCCACTTGATAATGTGAGTAGGATCAGGAATGTATTTCTTCAGCATCGATACGTGAAATACGTTGTGCACGCCTGTGAGTGGTGTGGGCAAAGCAAGGCGGTATGCTACCGCACCCACTTAGTCTATAATTTGGAATGGACTAATAAATCACGGCGTAAGCTTCCCCTTCTTGCCAAATCGAAGGACTCCCTTCATTGGGGAAACCTTAAGGAATACATGGTCCCTAACTTCAAATTCCAGCTGTCGCCGTCTTATATTAGCATAACTCTTCTGTCTGCTCTGGGCTGCAAGAAGTTGACGCCTAATAATGTCGACCTTCTCTGAGGTTGCCTGTAAAAATATTGGTCAACCAAACTCTTCTCGCCAACTTCTACCTAATAATGGGGTGCTCGACATGAGCGCCCATACAATGCTTCGTAGGGAACCACGCCAATGCTCGCTTGGAAGCTATTGTTATAAGCGAACTCAGCATATGGAAGATAGTCATCCCAACTGTCCTTGAAATCAAGCACACATGCCTGTAACATATCTTCTAATATCTGATCTATCCATTCCGTTTGCCCATCAGTCTGTGGGTGGAACGCGGTACTGAACTTCAGTTTCACTCCTAGTGCTTCTTGGATTCGAGTTCAGAAAATGGACATGAATCGCGTGTCTCGATCTGACACAATCTCTATAGGCACTTCATGCAGCCATACAATCTCCTTGATGTACAGCTTGGTTAAATCATCTGCTAAGTTTGAAACTCTAATCGGGAGGAAATGAGCCAATTTTGTCAATCGATTCACAATCACCCAAATGGAGTCATGTCCCTTCCTCGTCTCTGGTAACCCGAAAATGAAATCCATAGATATGAAATCTCATTTCCATTCAACTATGGGTATGGGCTGAAGTAAATCAGGAGGTCGGTGATGCTCAACCTTGACCTACTGACACATGAGACAACGGGATACATAATCTGTTATGTGGGCCTTCATGTTGTCCCACCAGTTTGAACACTTCATATCTCTATACATCTTCATACTGCCCGGATGCATCGCCATCCTTGAATTGTGAGCGGCGTCTAGGACTTCCTTTCTCAAGTCATGGAGATTCAGAACACACAGACGGTCACGATAGCTCAACCCTCCATCTAAGCCAACCCTCCATTCGGAGTCTTCACTGTCACTCGCTCGTTTTCTCATTTTCATCAACAGTTCATCTTCCTTCTGAGCCACAATGATTTGGTCATCGATAAGTGTCTATACGTGGATGTGTTCGACGCTCTCGAATGACTCCTCTACTGTAAGCTTTTGTTCGAAGCCTCACACAAAATCTACCATATTCCATTCTTCTATCATCAGCGGAGCTACAAATTCTATTGTCTTCTTGCGGCTCAACGCATCGGCCATAAGGTTTACCTTGCCAGGATTGTAGGAAATCTCAAACTTGAAGTCTTTTAAGGTTTCCATCCAACGCCGTTGCCTCATATTCAGGTCTCTCTGCTTGAATATGTACTTGAGGCTCTTGTGGTCCCAAAAGAGCTCGAACTCCTCTCCATAGAGGTAATGTCTCTAGAGCTTTAATGCGAAGATAACTACTGCCAATTCCAGGTCATGCGTAAGGTAGTTTTCTTCATGTTTCCTCAACTGTCGCGATGCGTAGACAATCACTCTGTCCTTTTGCATAAGGACACAACCCAAACCAATACGAGACGCGTCAATGTATATAGTATATCTGACCCCTTGCTCTAGCAATACTAGCACGGGTTCGGACGTCAGCTTATCCTTTAATTCCTGAAAGGTTGCTTTTTCTTTCTCGTTCCAAACAAACTTAAGATCCTTCTGAGTGAGTTGAGACAACGGTCGAGCTATCTTGGAAAAGTCTTTAATAAATCGACGATAATAGCCTGCAAGGCCGAGGAAACTCCTCACTTCAATAACCGAACCGAGCTGTTCCCAGTCTTGTACCGCGGTCACCTTGGCAAGGTCTATGGTAATTCCTTCCTTGGATACCACGTGTCTCAGAAACTTGACTTCTTCCTTCCAGAAGTTGCATTTTCGGTATTGAGCAAACAACCAATTCTTCCTGGGAGTATCGAAGACTGCTCGCAGGTACTCTTCGTGATCCTTTCGGCTCTTAGAGTATATCAAAATGTCATCTATAAATACGATGACGAACTGGTATAGATACGGCCGAAACACCCGATTCATGAGGTGCATGAACACAGCCGGTGCATTTGTAAGTCCAAATGACATCACAAGGAATTCATAGTGCCCTAAACTGGTTCTGAATGCTATTTTCTACACGTCTTCATCCCTAATGCGCAATTGATGATATCTGGAATGTAAGACAGTCTTTGAGAAATACTGTGCCCCTTTCAATTGGTCGAACAAATCATCTATCATGGGGAAAGGATACTTGTTCTTCACTGTCACTTGGTTCAACCTGCGATAATCAATACACAATTATAGTGATCCATTTTCATCTTTACAAACAATACAGGTGCTCCCCAAGGAGATACGCTAGGCCGTATAAAACCTGCATCTAACAAATCATCGATCTGTCTCCTCAACTCTTCCATTTCACATGGAGGCATGCGGTACGTCGATAGAGAAATGGGTGTCGCACCAGGCACAAGTTGATAGTAAAGTCGATCTCGCACCGAGGAGGTAGTCCAGGTATCGTTCTGAACAAAATTCATGAAATCTTGGACTATAGGGGTGTCCCCAAGCGTCGGACCATCAACATTTTCCTATAAGGAAGCGTAACAACTTATGCGGTAGGGCCAACTGACCTAAACTAGAAAAGTAAAGGTCGTGCCCTCAGGTCCATGGGCTATCACCAATCTGGTATCGCAATCGATCTCTGCCTTTATCTCGGTGAGCCAATCCATGCCGAGGATGACGTCGTAATGATGCAGTGGGGTAACAATCAGGTCAATGTACACCGTTCTGCTCCCTAAGTCTATTGGGCAATCTTTACAAAACTTAATAGCATCGGAGAAAGTCCCTGTCATGGTAAGGACTCTCACCCCAATCATAGGGGTAGTGTTCAACCCCAAACGCTTGACCATAGAGCATGATACTATCGATATAGTGGACCCGGTGTCCACCAGTAGGAATACAGGTATACCTTGAATATGGGCAGTGACTTTAAAGGCTAAAGGCATTGCAGTTGCTCACTCGGATGCTCCAACTGCAAGTGCATGTACACACTCTTGTTGAGGACGATTCGGTTGCGCTGACATAGGTCGTTGAGGCGGCCTATTTCGAGGTACGGTTGGTCTATAAAAAGGCTGTGCTGGCGGTGCTGATCGTTGAGGTGGAGTCAAAATAGCTTGTGGCAGCTGGCGGTTGATCTTTTGAGGTGGCGTGAAACCATTGTCCCTCATCGTAGTAAAATAATAGGTGTCTATATAGCCCATCTTCTTATAGTAGGTGCACCACAGATCCGATCACCTCTACTAGGTCGGTGGAGCCATAAGCCTGGGAGGCGAATTTGCACGTGGCCTCTTACCGAGGAACGGTCGATTCGGCAATTCAGGCCGAGGCCTCGGGTCCATGGGCATACGTGTACGGGATAGCCTGTCTCCATCCTGCTCAGCTCGCAAGGACATGTTCACTAGCTCAGCATAATTGAGAATGCTAGCAGAACACATCTTTGTATGGATATCGAGTTACAGACCCTCAGAAAATCACCGCATTCTAATCAGCTCGTCGGCAGGATCAAAGGAGCATATCTGACTAGCTTTGTGAAGCGGTTCTCATACTCATCCACGGTCATTCCTCCCTGTGGGAGATGGAGAAACTCACCCTCCTTTTCATTACGATAAGTGAGGGGGAAGTACTTCCCATGGAAGCGAGTCTCAAATGCGTCCCAAGTCCACACGTGTCATGTGGGAACTGTTCGTAGGATGCTGTCCCACCATAGACTAGCCTCCTTCTCGAACATATATGTAACCAGCTCTACTTGCTCTGCCTCAGTACAGTGCAATGGTTTCAACATCTTGGATATACGATCCAACTAGTATTCAGCCTCCTTGGGTCTATGAGTACCCGCAAAAGTGGGAGGACAGAAACGCTGAAAGCACTAAAAAAGACCGTTGGATTCATGTTCCCAGCAGGTTGCATAGGTGGTGTAGGTGGGACCATATTCATGTTTTGGGCAATGGCCCCCCCAATAGTGGCCCAAACTTGCTGCTGCTGCTGCATTAGGAGCATCATATGCTCCATCCTATTAGGGGGAGGAGCCGCCTGAGTCATGTGTGACATCGATGAAGACGCACGATTCTATTCCGAAACCAATAGTGCACAAGGTGTTGGCCCATTAGTGGGGCCAATAGCTAGTTGTGAATTCGACATTGTCTCAAAATTTGGGCCCAAGCTAGGGTCCGTCTGGCTATCGTTTAGGGGAGATGACCCGTCAATCGATCCGCCAAGTGTGAGACGTGCGATGTTCGGAGTGTTTTTAGGAGGCATTCCCTATATACAACATAGGGTGCAACATGTGTAAGATTTTGGATAACAACGCTCAATTTTCCAAGCATTCTACACATTCCAAATCAAAAGAAGCTTCATGCATTTCATTTAACCCAAAATTGTCACAATACATGAGATGTAGTCCTACATAGACCTTGATAGAAGATGCATGTGAGCTAACCTAGTAAAAGCTTTAAACACCAACTACTCTAACTTATAACGAAACCTACCAAGGCTATTACAAAGATAAGCAAGAAACAAGGAAAACCAAAAGATGACTACAACATATGTTTAGTCCTCTGACTCTTGTGAAGGCGGAGGTGCACCCTTGTCCTGCATACAGCACAGGAGAGTCTTCAAGGTGCGCGACATTCTCTTGAATTTTTATTTTAGATAGGCCTAATTCTCCTTGACCCCTTGTCTCAAGGCGGCCTAGTTCTCTTCAATCTGAGCCATGCGGGCTTCTAAGGCAGCTTGATCATGGAGGTCCTCAAGAGTAGCAGTAGGAGGTCCTCTACCTGAATCCTGGGCCTCCTCCTCTTCCTCACTACTTTCCTTATCATTTCCTTCCTCAGTGCTTTACTCTTCACTGCCTTTTTCCTCTCCACTCTCTTCTTCAATTTCATCCCCAGACTCATCAAGCCTTGCTTGTTGCTGCCTGGGGCCTATGCCCATATTGTTAAGCGTAGTGTCACTGATGATATAAATTGGGGCATGGTTCTCTATATGCAGTCGGAAGCTAAAATTTTGGGTAATCTTACAAATAAGTCGATTGAAGGGAACTGAGGCATCTCCCCGTATAGATCGTGTAGTACCCACAATCTGAGACAAAATGAATGTAGGCAGGCATAGCTTGTCTCCCTGACTAGCTCTGTATAAGAAATCCACCATAAGTGGAGTGCATTCCATGCGATTACTCCACTTGGGATACACATTATACGTGAATATGTGGTGGAGCAAGAAAAAATCATTTGTCATTTTGGTCGATGCAAGGCTATTTCCTCACCTTCACCGCTCAAGCTGGCCGTAAAGGAAATGTGTGCGACGATTTCTTTCTCGTTTACTCGTAAGGTTCATCTCGCTAGCATGTACAAGTCCACGTTCCATACCCATGACATGAGCCACCACATCTACATTAACTATGGCCTCCTCTCTCCCCAAAGGGATAGTAAACTGAAGAGGCTCCAATAGTGGGTTCCGTATATGAGAGTAGAAGGCTCGTACGGTGCTTTCATTTGCATGAGTAATTCCCTGAAATATGGGACCCCACCCATTTTCCAGGAGCATGTCCATCACTGGGTACAACCCGAAAAGCCTTTCATCAACATGAGCCTCAAATACAACTTTGCGGTCATGGAACTTACCAAGTTTGATGCCCACTGGTAAAGATCTTTCGATGGGAATCCATGGGTCAAGATCCCGTTTTGACCTTCGTTCTCGCTTGGCACTTGTGCTTGCTTAGGCAGCCATTTTCTTCCTTGAACGGGTTGGGCGGCTAGAACCAGCTTCATCCGCGGACTCCCTCTTCTTCCCTATATGGGAAAGGAGTGTGGAAATGGAGAAACTAGAGGTAACTAGCTCAAAAAGAGCCATGGAAGTGAAGAAACTTGAAGGGTGAGATGGGTTTGTGGGATTTGAAGATTATGAGACACAAGGATGGGTTTGAAATGGGGGATGGAAGGTTGTAAGAGATGGGCTTAAGAGAATGGTGAAGGGTGGGTGTGTAATATAGAAGAAGAAGAAGCTTGAGTGTGTGGAATGAAGATTTTGAGAGAGAAAATGGGATTTTTGGAGGGGTTTGGAGGGTTTAGAAGCTTGAAATGGGAGTGAAATATTGCTAGGGGAGTGAAATAGAGGGCCCCACATGTGAGACAAGGCCCCACATATGTGGGTGAGGGCGGTGAACTGCTGGAACCGTGGGCCCACCGTGGCCCGCTGGAGGTGCAGGTGCCGCGCCGCCGTCCGGTCGATGCCTCCGCGCCTCTCTGGAGGTGCTGGTGATGGCAACCCCCTCCCGGGGTGCCGTACATGTATGGGGGACCCCCTGGGTCCCACCGAAAATTGCACTTTGGGCCCCTACACCCACATGATGTATTTTCTTGGTCCATCTCGTACATATTCACGCCTTTTGGCGTGTTTCAAGTTTGAGATTTGCCGACTTACAGCTTAAACATGTCAATTGATGGCTTAAAAAGGGTTTGAGATCATTTCACATGATCCCAGACGCAATCGGATTACATTTTAACGGTCAATTCCGCCCGTCGGTGAAACCTTGGGATCATATGATCATTTCTACATTTATCGCCCCCTCCTAAGTCAAAGTATGTAAATGTGCATCGTGTTACCATAACTCAGGTCTAGTTTAATCCAAATCATGCTCTGATACCAACTTGTAACGCCTCAAATTTCGAGGGTCGAGCAAACCTCAACTCCCGAGATCCAACGCATCACTTATGCAACATAGATAATGATGTTTAAATGTTGCCCATATTAGTGCATTAAACATGAGTGGGATTACACTAAAATAGCATATCATACTCCAGAGGTAATTCAATTAAGCAAGCGGAAGACTATAACGTGCATATTTGAACAAGTAAGCGATTTACAACCTCCAGAGTATAAGTATGTAACTGAGCTGAATATTTACAAGTATTGTTTCCAAAATTTACAAAATAACAAAACATAAAGTGTCCAACTATCCCATAACCCTGTAATCCCGGCGACGCAACTCTAGGTCTACACAGACCCACCTGAGAGTTGCACGTAGGAGAACTCCTCCTCGTCGTCTATGAAAACTAGCCCTCTCGCGTATGCCTCATCGTCATCTGCAACTAAAATAGAGTCTGGTTGGTGTTTTAAAACACCATCCCAGAGTGGGAGTGAGTGATCGACTCAGTGGTACTATAAGGCAAAGGTTAACATATTATCAATTTAATCAAGCAGGAATGATAAAACAGTACAACAATCATTCCTAACTACTCTTATCAATGCAAGGATGATATGCAGTAATGATGCATGCCCTCGCCTGCACTCCCTCAGCGACTTCATCAACCATTCGCGCATGACAAACTCCCTAAATGTGCACTTCCTCGCCAAAGCACATGCAATGCGGTGCATGGTCGTGTTAGCCAAGTTGTTAATTAAGCTTATTCATACAGTCGATTTGGGAAGCTAAGGTACCTCCCTTTATATCATTTACCCAAGCGGGGATCCATCTAGGGTTGTCAATCCTAGTTAATCACATACATTAGGCAAGTTGTAGGGCATCACCCCTAATGAAAGCAGTGCATAAGTAAATTCAAGTGTTTATACTCGAGGTCAGTACAAGAGGATCGTCACCTGCACGTAGGCCGACAGCTTGAATATAGTGTCCCGTACACCAACATATTTGGCTCACGAGTTTATGTTGTTCACTGGTCACCACGGGAAGGCTAGTCACCCCATTGTAGGCCGACAGCTCGACCACAGTATCCCATACCACCATGTCCAGCTCATGAGTCTTAGCGGATCTTGGTATCATGGTTGAAATGGGCTTTACATTGGTAAGTGGTACCTTAAATTCAAGCAGTAGTGTCCATACATGGTAAACACATATTAGGCCAATCGGGTTATTTGACAAGTTCGATTGGTATGAGCGCACGCTGGATTAATTGACATGGAGCGCACAAGCACTCTACGTGGCCTAACCATTGTCAACAATCACCGTACAGCTTGGATTCATCGAACGTATCCAATGTAGTGAGACTAGTTCGGCCACTTAATCAGGGACCGTTACCGATTGCCTAGACTACGTAGTAGTCCTAATCATTTTCAAATGCAATAGGTAGTCACATGTGATAATCATAACAGCATTTAACAAACAATTTAAATATAAATCCCATTTGAGCATTTTATCAAACACATTGAACATGTTACCAAACGTTTACATTTCATTCATAAATTGCGTAGTTGAAATTAAGATTACATAAAGAAAATTATACATATAGATAAGGTAATTGAGAATCCTATCTCAACACCCTTATTAAATAAAATTCATCCAACAATTTTTCATTCAGACATTTTGTCAAACACTTAGACTACACATTACCAAATACATAGACTAGATTAGTTATGACATGAACTATAGCAATTTCCTATGCAACATAGGCAAAAACACATATAACAAACATGGATCTCAAATTAGATATCATGACAAGCACAAAATCATAATTTGTTCAATCAAACATTTCAATAAACACATGAAATGCATATTTGTCCAACAGTTCATATATGTATAACATATGGAAAACATCGTAACTAAGATCATATGGCAGTAATCAAGTCAGACATAAATCATTGCCGACATTGAAAGCCTTGAAAACCATAACCTAGACGTCTATAGTCCGCACCTTTCGTCGGAATAAACTATTCGAACTTGGTTCGAATCCTATGTTCTCAAATACAGTACACGGGTACCTAAATCAGGAAATTGTTAGCTAGGTTGACAAACAACTATTCTATACCTCAACTACGGCATTAGGGTTTGGATTTCTTACTCAAATCGTCATTGAAACGAGTCATGTAGCGTAAGAGAGAGGTGTATCGATGTGTGGTGTTGTGGGAAAAATCCCAGCAAAAGATCTCCCAAAAATCGTTCTTCCTTCCTTCCTCTTTTCTCTTCTTTTCTCTCTCTCTCTCTCTCTCTCTTAGGGTTTTTAGGAAATTCGTATGGAATGAGAATGGGGTGGGTTAAGGGCATTATATAGGCCCAGAACTGATGTCAACGGCCCCAGGGCCATGGTATACTTAGGTTATAGCCAAAGGGTGTTTGTTTCAAGCAAACGGGACTCATCTGGAGATCCATTACTCACCAATGGTATAGCGTAAGTTCCCTGATGATGGATTTAAGTTAGGTTATGATTTTGATACAATCGGATTCACGGATCGACTGTGGAGGACCTGTATCAGTTCAACGGTCGATTTCACTCGATCAGGGCCACAAATATACGGATATATGCAGGGAAATTTCCCTGATCCATGGATGAAGTTTGATTAGAAACTGATGATCTGAAGTATTCAATTTCGCCCGTAAGCAAACGGTCCAATTCACTTAACTTTGGGTTCATTTTCTAAAGATATTCGCGTTTTTCACACACTTCGCTCAAGGCTCAAGTTGTACATTTCTGGATACTATTTGGGCTCAATTCCCATGATGGTTTTCAAGCCCAATAAGGCGGTCATAACCCTATAGTTTTGTGATCATTGGACTTTCGGCGTGCGGTCCAGGTCTGATACGGAGTTTCAATGTGCTCCCGAGAGCAACAGGCTTTTAAGATTTTTCCTACATTCTCAAGCAGTATTGAATTAGCGATTTTGATGGTTTTGGGTCTTGTCATTCGTATTGATAGAGGTTCGAGCTAAATCCATCGATTAATCTAGTTCAACACTTAATTAATTTTTGCCTAAATTTCTATAAAATACAATCCTTAGGGATTTTTGCCTGAGGTGGTACTTGGGTCTTTGTACGGATTTTTTTAAGACGTTATAGCCTCATCGAATTCCTATTTGCCTCACTCAATTTCTTTTGATGCGTGTTGAATTTCATGTTTACTCACTGAATTTCATGTTTGCCCCGCTCAATTTTCGGTTTGCCTTGCTCAATTTCCTTTAATGCTCTTTGAATTGCATGTTTGCCTCGCTCAATTTCCTTTGAGGGTTGTTGAATTTCATATTTGCCTCGTTGAATTTCATGTTTGCCTTGCTGAATTTCATGTTTGCCTCGCCCAATTTCATGTTAGCCTCACTAAATTTCATGTTTGCCTTGCTCAATTTCCTTTGAGGGTCTCTCAATTTCATGTTTGCCTCATTTAAATTCATGTTAGCCTCACTCAATTTCCTATTTTCCTTGTTTAATTTCCTTTGATGCACGTTGAATTTTATGTTAGCCTTGCTTAATTTCATGTTAGCCTCACTGAATTTCATGTTTTCCTCACTCAATTTCCTTTGAGGCTCGTTGAATTTCATGTTTGCCTCACTCAAAGAGCCTCGCTTAATTTCTGGTTTGCCTCTCTCGATTTCATGTTTAAAGCTCGCTCAATTTCAAGTCTGTCTCATTCAATTTCAAGTTAGCCTCACTCAATTCCCTTTGAGGCTTGTAAAGTACAAGAAAAGATTAGAACAATGATTGAGGCACTCCCCATTCTCTTCCATGCCACCGGAGACATAACTATGCTTGAAGGGAAGATATGGACTGCCAAAGAAGAGAAATCGGTACTAAAGCAAACCAATGGTTATGATTGTGGTATATTTGTAAT
This sequence comes from Magnolia sinica, assembly GCF_029962835.1. Taxonomy (NCBI): domain Eukaryota; kingdom Viridiplantae; phylum Streptophyta; class Magnoliopsida; order Magnoliales; family Magnoliaceae; genus Magnolia; species Magnolia sinica. Next base: position 77,165,667 of record NC_080585.1, read on the forward strand.
GAAATTCATCGATATATTATACAGCAGTCGCATCTTAGCAAGAACAAGTATGCAAAAATTTAGTCCAGTCTAAAGGAATTCAATAGCATAGGATAGTTTGACTGTAACATATAAATGATATTTGTCGTAGGCATGGGAGGAAGAGGAAAATTTTATGAAATGTTGTATTATATTCAGTGTTTGATATTTTCTATAAAATTTACACTGAATGGAAATTTATATTGAATGAAAATTTGAAAGATTGAATGGGGATATTAAGGCTCATTGAATTTCATGTTTGCCTCGTAGAATTTTCAGTTTTCCTCGCTCAAATTCATGTTAGCCTCGTTCAATTTCTAGATTGCCTCACTGAATTTCATGTTTGCCTTGCTCAATTTCCAGTTTGCCTTACTAATTTCCTCTTTGCCTCTCTCAATTTCTAGTTTGCCTCACTGAATTTCCAGTTTGCCTTCTTGAATTTCCAGTTTTCCTTACTCAATTTTCTCTTTGCCTTGCTCAATTTCCAGTTTGCCTCACTGAATTTCATGTTTGCCTCACTCAACTTCCAGTTTTCCTCGCTCAATTTCCAGTTTTCCTTAATTTTCGGTTTGCCTCGCTGAATTTCATGTTTGCCTCACTGAATTTCCAGTTTTCCTTGCTCAATTTTAAGTTTGCCTCGCTGAATTTCCAGCTTGCCTCATTGAATTTCATGTTTTCCTGGCTGAATTTTCGGTTTGTCTCGCTGAATTTCCAGTTTGCCTTGCTCAATTTCCTTTGATGCTCGTTGAATTGCATGTTTGCCTCGTTGAATTTCCTATTTGCCTCACTCAATTTCATGTTTGCTAGCTTGTTGAGTTTCATGGTTGCCTTGCTAAATTTCCTTTTTGCCTCACTCAATTTCCTTTGATGCTCCTTGAATTGCATGCTTGCCTCATTGAATTGCATGTTTGCCTTATTAAATTTCATGTTTGCCTCGCTGAATTTCATATTTGCCTCGCTCAATTTCATGTTTGCCTCACTTAATTTCACTTGAGGCTCATTCAATTTCATTTGAAACTCGCTCAAATTCATCAAGTGCTTGATTGATTTCAATTATGTCTGATTTTTTACACTATGATTCACTAACTATCTATTGAACTTTATTTTTGATATATTTTTTAATTCATTCCTGTAGGTGACAATTCTTTTACTCGATTCCCAAACCCATCCTCCAAGTGTTCACTAAAATGGTGGTTCGATACTGTTAAGTGTGGGTTGGAGATGCACGATAGTCAGTTAAATCTTTTTAAGCAATCCCCATTTTCTTTTCTTTTTTTTGCACATTTCCTCATTTAGATTTATAGGAGCTTTATTTCACTTTCTTTTTGTAAGATATAAAGGCAATATTGTGTTTGAGATACGAGGGACACGTTTGCAATTCGCAGAGATGGACTTCGCCGTTATAATGGGTCTTAAGATTGGAGAGCTTGCTATACCGAAAAATCATCCCATCACGAAGACAATAAGAAAGAAGCACTTCAAAGAACATCTAATTTTAAAGAAACATTTAGGAGAGGTGTTTGAAAAAAATAGTTGACATCAATAAGCATGAGGGTATCGTGAATGTTGCCCTAATTATGTGTGTAGAGTGGTTTGTTAGGGGAACCGAAACTAAAGCCATGTGTAACATAGATTACATTGACCTGGTTGACTCTATAGAAGACTTCTATAGCTATCCTTGGGGTAATTTGGCCTTCTACACAATGCAGCAAGGGTTCGAAGGTGTTGTGATGGCATCAAGTGTGATTTGCTACAATGTATGTGGCTATGTCTTTCCTCTACAAGTAAGGACCCTTTCTTTATTCTACATGATTATTGTCTATATTCAATTATAGATTTTTAACCTCATGCAATGGGCCGTAGAGAGAGTATTGGCCCCTTCGAGAGTGTTGTTTCATATGTTCCCTCTCAAATTCCACACTTCATTCAATATTGAGGTTGGAAGAGTTGGAGGTACAACAAAATATATAAAAAATTTTAGAGTAAATATATAAGTATTTATATTTCTCCACCATTCAATTTACTTAATTTGACATATACGCTCTGTATATTAACATCAAACAAATTTTTTTACAGACTTTAATATTAACGACCGTAGAACCCACCCTATAAGAACTGGAAATGGACGTCGTTCGCTTGGCCTGTGATAGGTTCCAGATGAGATGTTATGAATGTTTATTATTATTTTTTTACATGTTTAATTAGGCCGGTCCGTAAAACCAATGTCATGATAAAAATATCCCGACTCTTATATATCCATTGATACATTTTGTAGGTCATTGAAGCTAAGGAAGATGAGGAGGAGGACGATAATGATGATGATGAGGAGGAGGAGGAGAATAGCGAGAATGATGATGAGGAGGAGGATAGAGTAGAGGAAAATGAAGAAAAAGACGTAGAGGGAGAGCGACAAGGGGGATATTATTAAGCCAGTTCTTTTGATGAGTGAATTTAGGAAGGAAAGGAAAGAGTTGAAGAAGGAGAGGGATGAGTTGAAGAAGGAGAGGGAGGAGTTGAGGAAGGAGAGGGATGAGTTGAGAAGGAAGGAAGAGAAGCTCAATGAGAGAGAAGAATTGCTGAAAGAGAAGGAATTGTTAAAGATGGAGAGAGAAGATTTAAATGAGAGAGCGCAATTGAAAATGGAGAGGGAATTGTTTTTGAAGGAGAAAGAGGAGTTGAAAAGGCAGGTGTGTGAGTTTTCTAGAGAGAATGAATATTTAGCGAAGGAGACGGATGGGTTGAATAAGGAGAAGGAAGATTTTTGTACACAAAGGGGGCAATTTTTAAAGGAGGAGGATGAGGAGTTGAAGAAGAAAAGGGAAGTAGAGGATATGAAAGAGAAAGAACAGGGAAATGGAGAGTTAGAGATGCAACCGTATAATATGGTTGATCGTACTATATTGGATAAAACACTCGTTTCTCCTCCTGTTTATCGAAGGAGAACTAAAAGGGCACCGAAGCCGTCTTATTATATGGTTTCTCCATTCTTGTCCCTAATATTCGTAATTTATGGACAAAATTTGTAATATATGTAAATTATCATGCAATTTTTAAATCAACAAGTAGAAATCCTAATCAATGCATAATGTGTAACACCTCGAACTTTTTAATACCTAAGTATTGAAAGTTCTCGAGTGTTTCTATGAAAATTAACCTATTATGTACATGTGTATGATACCAATCTAACTATCCTAACCTTACATGTATTTTCCAACATGAATCTAACCATTGGAAATAATCTTCATCCATAGATCAAGTCATCTGACCATTGATTTTTAGGACAAGATTACCATATAACTAAGTATCCTCCTCTCTCCATCAGAACAAACCACTTAATCAAATATTCACTATTAAATAGAGACATCTGACTGTCCACTTTGATTTTAAACCATCTGATCATAGTAAACTAACTACCAGACCTCCACATCCGTCCATACACACCAGATTGAGATTCTGATCCGTTCATCTTGTTCACCCCATATGAATATGCTAAACTCACCATTAGAACTACAAGATAAGAAACTTATACATGTGAACAAGTCACTTGATTCTAACAGTATACATGCTCTTCCTCTTGATCACTCCAAAAACTACTTGTTATCATCCGTTTACAAAACTGACCGTACACCCACTTGCATACCCGATCAGAGTACTAACCATGAAGTTTTTCTATTTTTAACATGTCATTTAACTATCCATTATATTGGTTGATATATGCACATTCCCTTATTTAATTTGGTGATTAATTCTTTATTCATAATGATTTAGATATAAGTTTTTTTGTAAGAATTACCTAGAAAAGTGCTAGAACCATTAGATTTTCCAAAACTCTCATATCAGAAATAATTACGAAAATGTCATTAACTAAGACCCTTGAATTTTAGATCACATGGTTCCCACGATCAGTTTGATATAAAATTTTATAACATGCCTATGTATCATAAATTAACCATACATGTCAGATTTCAGTCCTTAGATAATTGTAAATGTGACCCAATTGACAAATTAGACCCTTTACCATCGATTTTGCTGTCCATCGAGTGAAGAAACCTCATGGGTAGTCATAGTAGGATATTTTCCTTCATATGAACGACTTGGATTGCCCATAATATGTACCAAGTGTAAAATATGAAGGCCCCACTTTGGTAGACTTTTCCTTAGGTGCGAAATTATCCTTCAAAGGCTTACCAACTCCTTATAAATTTAGATATTCCAATTTAATCACTTCCTGTCATCCATTACAACTCAAATTTGGACCACACTTTGGTCTTATATGATTACAAGTTTATATAAAATTTAGACCCCGATCTATGATTCTATACCGTTGAATGTTGAAGTTAGTTCTTTCATTTTAGTATAAAAAAGTGAAATTTTAGATTTAGATTTTTTTCACTATCAATCAAAAACAAAATTTTGTCCAACCATTTTCCTATCCTGACTACACATTTCTCTCAAAATTGGGCCTTGATCATTAAGTGTAGACCGTTAATTGAGATTGAGTTCATTTCGTCACCCGTTAGGAGAATTTTCAAGATAGGTCAATCTAAAATTCAGATCACTAAGAAAATCATATACCCCAGCCCTATTCAACGACCCTGACACAATGAATGAATTAGATTTAAAGAAAGATAGTCAAAAAAGGAAAAATTGGAGAAACCAAATCAAGTGGGATGTAAAAAAGGGTGTGCGTTCCCCTCTCCACTCACACGCCCAAGGAAGAGAGAGAAAGAGAGAGAGAGAGAGAGAGAGAGAGAGAGAGATAAGAAAAAGAGAAAGAGAAAGATTAGGAGAAAGAGAAGGAGAAGCTTAGACGCCCTCTTCCTTCTCCATATGTATGGTGTCTCCTTCTTGCTCAAGCGATGTCGTGATTCATGTGGAAGCTTTTCATGTAAAAGGTTTTTTACATGTATATCTACCTAGGGTTTAGATCTAAGGCTAAGGTGACGGATTCCTTTAAGCTTACATTAATTTGAGATGATATGATTTATCTTGCCCTTTACATGCTTATATGTTACTGTGAATCCTCCCTACAATTATTTGGTTTACCATTACCAATTATCTATCCTTTGGGAATTATGGTTAAGGTATGATTTTAATTACATGTGATCTTTATTAATTTATGTGGGGTGATGGATACAAGCCTTGCCTTTCCCTTTACCAATTTTGTTGAGTTAGTCCTTGCTACTCTCCTCTTTTGTTGAGTTAGTCATTGCTACTCTCCTCTTTTGTTGAGTTAGACTTTGCTATTCTTCTCCTTTATTATATTAGTCTTGTGCTACCTCCTTTTAGGGCTTGAGCATGTGTCTTGGAATTTCAAAACTTCCATGATTCAATTTATTTCCTCTTTGGTGCAAGTGATGTGTTAAATGTATCATAACTAATGATTCAAATATTTATCGTGGACATAATGCACTCTAGGTAATGACTCTCTTGGTCGATGCGTAATTCCATAAGTTTGGGTAGTGGTGCATAAATTGATATAAGTAATTCGCAATGCATGTTACATCACTTCTGTGATTAGCTATATTAAATAGTCGTTGCATGAACAAATCATGTCAGGTAATTCATCCGACTTATGTGTTATGCCGCCTCGAGGTGTTCACGTAAATCCATGGTAGCATTGAACAAGATGGTGAATCTCGTAGTTATGGGATGCAGGGCGAGTTGGGTTTCCTATGAATTATATTCTACATTGTGATGATCACTACGTATGATGAGCTGCACACACTTTGCTAGGCATGCATTCATATATATTGGTTATGCATACTGATACCCCTCGTAGTAGTGGAGTATGAGACGTATCAGAACCCTTACATTACTTCTATGAATCTCTTGAATTATTGTTAATTTTAAAGGATAACAAACACTATGAGTAGGGCATTGACCCTCTCCAACTGTACAAATAATGCAGGTAATGTGCAGATTGAAGACACGGATGACAATCTCCCTATTAAAGATTATTCTAAATAAAAAAGAGATAGCTTTATGCTTAGTTTTATTTATTTTTCGTTGCAAACTCGATAATGTAATAAGCTCCCATTGAGAGGATATTTGATGATTTGTTGAATTCTTTTACTCTAATGGAATAATGAATATAGTTGGTTTTACTCTCGTGAATGGTTACCTTCATGAATGTAACTGGATGTGATTTAAATAAATAATAATAATAATAAGGTGCGATTTTGAAGCATCCAAGTTTTACATTATTAACACCTAAAATTCTCAGGCACGAGTATGTACTCAGGCCACGAAAATTTCAGGATGTTACATAATGTATGACAAGCAATAACCTACAAAAATGGTCTGCACCCTTCCTAAGCTCATCCGACTTGGACCTGCTTTTAGGGTTGTCATTTTTTGGGGAACGTCGTCAACTAATTTCCTGAGCAAGATGGGTTTTTAAGTATTGGACAGAGTCCATTACAAAACATATAGGTAAAAGCGAGATTCACAACATTACCCTAATCATTGCCGTAGAAGTGTTGTAGAATTGCTGCATAAGTGCCGTAGAAGTTATGACACTATGAGAGGAAGAGGGGAAAGCTCTTCGAAGATATTCATACCCTCACTCTTACTCCTCCTTTCCCTCCTTTCTCTCATTTTCTTCCTAGTCTAGGGTTACAAATTCGGATCAGAATAAAGGGAGTGAAATTAGAGAGTTATTTATAGTGCCCATTTATCTATCACACCTACCTTAAAAGAGGTCATCTTTAAGTAATGGGTTGATCATGACTTGTGTGAATTATCTACACCGCTCATTTGTTAGGCTCATTAAGCTAATGGCAATAACAAAAACATGAGGCAGATCCATCGCTCGAGTGGACCACACTAAAGAAAAACAATGAGAATCAAACTCTCACCGTTAAAAACTGCTTTGGCCTTTAAAAGTTTAGGATGAAGCTGATATCTATGTTTTCCTCAATTTCACCACTGTTTCACCCTATGAATAGGTTGGATTATAATAATACCACAAGAAGTGCGATGATCCAAAATAAAAAATAGTTTTCAACTCGGGTGTCCCACAGTGGCACCGTGGACACAACGGTGGCACCATTATCTTTTGATGCATCACCCTCACATTGCCACTATGGACCACATAGAGGACAACGGTGCCACCGTGGGACACCCGAGTTGATTGCTATAAATAGGTTGTGGGGCTCATTCAAGCCACACTTTTAACTCTCAAACGCGCAAACCCTAAACCCTACTACCCACCCAAACTCCATCCATGCATCCTCTAAACCCTTTCAATAGCTTTTCTTTCAATATTTGGTTCATTTTTCTTCATCCCTTTGCTTCTTTCGCTCATGGGGAAGAAGAGAGTGAGTTGGAAGGTGAGTAAGGCGGAAGTGGAGCGCCGTTTAAAGAGGAAGCATGATAAAGGGGCATCCGCAAGCCAAGCCACTCCGTTTGAGAACCTACCACCACCGCGAGAAGGTAGATTTGCAGGGCGGGATGTTATTTTTGAAATGTATGTCGATCACGATTTGTTCAGCAATTACGAGTTGTTGGATTAGCTTTCAGGACACGGTATCACGCACCAAACTCGGAAACCGGGCTCATAAAATTTCCGATCGCCGAATCTAGCGCTGACAGCCTCTGTAGAACCCCATTCGCTAAGTTCCGATCCTGGGATGCTACGAGGAGGATTTTCAACGCCATTTTGATTCATAATAAGCATAACTAAAGGCATAACCCACAAACAACAACCAAAAATTCCATCACATTTCCACTATGATCAAAAACTTTACAAGTACAATGAGCATAAAGGGAAATACAATGATAGTGAACAAAAAGCTCCTAGATGATTTGCAAAGCTCTCTTGCCTCAGCGCTGCTGCGCTCCAACGTCACCTGCACGCAACGGTCGTGCATAAGCTTATGGAAAGCTTAGAGGGTGGTGTAAGTGTGTGCGTAAGGTAGTAATATGCAATATTAGACTAATGCGGAATATGCTAATGAATCTAGGAATGCCATGAGCCGTACCAAGGCTATGCGATGTGAGGCATGGATGATGTCAGCCATACCAAGGCCATGCGGTGCGAAATGCAACTCAAGCATGCGAATTCTCATATAAGCCCACATATCAATACAGCTCAACTCTGGAATATCACCGGGGTTTAGTACACTCCAACTAGATTGCCGCCCCATCGCGTGCAATAAGGTAAGTGGAAGAGACCTCACTATCCGCCTGCCAATATCGGACTCGGCTTGTCAATAGCGGACCCATTCCTTTCACTGGTCAGACTCAGCCTAGCTTTACCCCCTCCTCTCGGGCGAGTAAGGCCGCACCCCCTTCCAATTGACCACAACACAGTGAAAAGCACAACAGTTTGGTAATCGGCACTCGGCGCTCATGCACCCACTCGATCTAGACGTTGGAGCAACCTCTTAGTACCTTAAGGGTTTAGGAACTTTCACCCAGGGATATCTATAGCACCCCATGTAGAACAAGATTTTTGATATCCAATCCTGCCAACCACGATACGTCTGTGGAGGCTAGGGCCCTGATGTCACTAGAGCGTACAGTAACCATATCACACAATGCGAATGCATGAATTACACTATCCAGTCATACAACAATCCTGTGTGTATCGTGCGCTCATGTAGGGCAACACCGCCTATCCGGGAGCCCCTAAACAATCTGCCCGAAGGCATATGCTATGATCAGTCACTTCTCATATTAAGCATACATATGATGCATATGATCATGAATCATGGAACTATACTAAACATGTTATATGGTGATGGACGCTGTTTATAACGAAGATGGGCCTAGATGGCCTACAAGTATGGGCTTAACAATGGGCCCTAGGGAGAATTATAATGCGGATATTTAAGCAACATTATTCTTACAATTTGGACGTCAAACCAACATTGCTCCCAAGGTACAACCGCCATAAACATCATTACTCAAACCATGGTAGGGTCACACATTGTAATGGACTTGGGTACATCCAATTGGGCCTCGGTCCATGGGCCTTAGATACAACAAATGGGCCTCATCGCACGGGCCTCAAAATTAGGCCTTGTATATCAAGTAGGCCTCATGTATATCAAATTGGGCAGCACCCATGGGCCTCATGTAAATCAAATCGAGCCGCACCAACGGCCTCATGTATATCAAGTTGGGCCCACCCTTATGTTTTTTTAAGATCTGACCCATTCATAAGTTAACATAGAGATGGATGAAATGAAAACAATATCAACTTAATTGGAAATTTCCATGGCCCTTAAAAGTTGAACGGTGGATGTCACGGTTCATTATTAAATGGTGGGGTCCACATGAACTTTGGATCTGACTCATTCATTTTCTCATGCCATAAGATGATCTCACAAGTGGTTGGACGGTATGGATACAACACATACGTCATGGTGGGCCCCACCACCCAAATGGTGGTCGTGAAGATACAACACATACGTCATGGTGGGGCCTACACGTGGAATAGTAGAGGGTCCCACAGAATTGGATGGTGTGGATTGTACCCACATGTACAACGGGTCCCATGGACCTAGTTAATGCCAAGGGTGCAAGAGCAGCTACAAAGCTGCTGGACGTGCAGCCTCAGCTACTCTAAAAAAGAGCAGAGGAGGGTCCCATGTAGGGCCCACCCTATATACGTATGAAGTACATAAGATAATATAAATTTAATGTATATATCCATGGCTGCTGCCAATGCAGCTTTATGCTTTTAAAAAGGCATGTATATATATAAAATATATAATACCTTATATAGGTATAGCTGCTGCTGTGCAGTTATGCACATGAGAGGAGAGGTGGGTTCCACGTAGGGCCCACCACCTTTTATATATATATATATATAATATAATATATATAAACATATAATATATATGTAATATATTAAATATATAATATATGTATATATGCTGACGTCCAGGCCCTTGGACGGCCTGGACAGTCTCACGCACCAAGGAGGGCCCCACACATGGGGTGGGTCCCACCGTCCAAAGACGGTGGACGGTTAGGATACCACACATACACCATGGTGTGGCCCAACGGAGTGGATAGACGTTGTGGGTGGGTCCCATGGACCCCACCGTCCACTCACACCACTGTTAGCCACAGTAATAGGGTACGGTACCAAGACCTTAGTGTTGAAGGAAGGTATCTTTCCCTTAGTCTGCCAGTTGAACTAAGGGCCTGGCCCCACGTTGAAACGAGATATCTTTCACTAGTCTGCCACCTGAGCTATGGATCTGGGTGGGTTAACACGTCAAGGAGGGCCCCACACGTGGGGTGGAGGGTGTGGATGGGTCCCATGGACCCATGCCAGTCCACACTTCCCTGGCTAGCACACCCAATGTCAGTGCACACCCACACTGTTAGTACACCCACGTCAGTGCACACCTCCACTGTTAGCCACCAATGTCAGTGCACACCCACTGTTAGCACACCTACGTTAGTGCACACTCACTGTTAGCCACCTCCACTGACGGACGGGTGGCATGCCTCATCAAGGTGGGTCCCACATGGCCCACCTATTTTGGATTAGCCTGATATTTGTGTTTTGCCTATGGCACGTACCACCCATGAAAACAGTGGGGGTCCACATCAATGGATGGCGTGGATAAGGTCCTGCATCAAGTGGGCCACAAGCCATCATACACACACATAAAAAAAAGAAGAAAAAAACAATGGAGAGAGAGAACGGAGAGGATGGAGGGGCCCCGTCACTATGGGCCCCTTTTGATACAAAGCCTACTTCAAGGTGGGTCCCACATATGTGGACCATTAAATCAAAAATAAATAAATAAATAAAAGACAAACATCCAAGATCACCCACCGGCTTCTTCTTGCACCCTATGCTTCCTTAGCTCCTTAGCTTTGATTCCAGCGGAGGGGATAAGGTTTGGATGGTTAAGATGAGAGATGAAAGGGTAGGAAATGTGGGCCACACTAATGGCTCTCTTGGATTAGAAGAGCTTGGACGTATGGAGGTTTTTGGGTTACTTGGATTGTGATTTGAAAATAAATGAGAGAGAGGGTTGTAAAGAGAGATGGGTGATGGAGTGATGGAGTGATGGATGGGAGAGAGAGGGATGGGTGTGTAAGAGACTTTTTTGACTTTTATGGTAAATGGTGTAAGAAAGGTATGGGTTTGTAAGAAACTTTTGACTTTAGGGGTTGCTTGGGGAAGGGTGAGAGGTAATGGTGTACTTGACATGATGGGATGGATTGATTGATTGATTGAGGTGACATCTCGTAGAGATTCTCTCGGAATTCATACGCGCGGCATTTTCCTCGCACCGAACGCTGGCTCACATCTCCTAGCCAGAGTATTGCATCGGCGGGCGAGTCGCGGCATTGGAACCGCGGCGACTGCGCGGTCGCTAAGGTACAAGTCTCGGGTTAAGTCGACTCGGGTTGACGGCATGTGAATCACGGTCGTGCGCAAATACTGGTTAAGGGTCGAAGGTTGCCAGAATTCGACCAAAAAGATCACGGGAATTTATGGATAGGTACGGTCTAGGATACGGGTCTTACACACGGTTTGGACCTTATCTTCGAGGGTAACTCACCGGATACTGAAGGGCAAGTAAGGGTGTTCTACAATCTTATTCGCAATCCCCACGTAGACCCCCTTGGATTTGAAATAGAGTTGGGCACACGCGTCATCAACATCAACATTGACGTATTATCAGAGGTGCTCCATATATCGTGAGGTATGGTCCATATAGATGAAGAAAATTTGAAATTGATTTCTAATCGACAACAGCGGACTCGATACTTGTGCGGGACTCTTGTTGATCGGAGGCTGAATGGTAGCTTATTGGCTTTTTAATATGACATATGATTTTAGAATTCTTCATCATATCCTCACATTCAATCTGTACTCGAGGTTTGGAAACAGGACTGAACTCTCGGCCTACATGATAGAGGTTCTCTACCAAATAGGGTAGGAGGTGGATGTTTGCATCCCTTTGGTGGTACTTTATCAAATTGTGAAGGCGGCCGCTCACCCACGGAAAGAGGGCCTTCCATTCGGCCGATTCATATGCAAGCTAGCGATCGATTATAGACTTAAATTGATGGGCGGCATCCCCGTGACCATAAAGAAGATAAGTAGAAACACCCTAGTTTGGATGAAAATCATTAAGAAGTCCCCAGGAAATAGATGGGAGATGAAGTCGAGGAAGAAGAGGATGAGGATGAGGGAGAAGGAGGGGAAGCCACAGAGGATGATCGGGATGAGTCAATAGTGACCCGAGGCTTCGATGATCGTCTATCTGCTCTCGAGGCCTGGGTGGGAGAGATTAAAGAAGATCAACAATACCCGAAGCGTAAAGTGTGCAAGATGTATTGTATGCTGAAGACAGTGTTGTGCTACGTGCAAAAGGAGGGAACGCCCCCACCATCACCTCATTCGGAGGATCAATAGTTTATAGAATGTAGATGTCAGTCACTAATGTAGCATATTTTTACTTTCATGTAGGCTCGCATTGTAACTTAATTTGCGTGTGTATGGAAAAATATTGGTTGAATGGAGTCAATTGTTATAACTGAAAGCATTGTTAAAGTACTTCTATGAAAATGTTTTCTTCAAAACATTATGACAAATCTATGTTTAGAGCATAGTACTGTCAATGGTCATTTTATCTCACTTATGTTATTACTATTATTATTTTATGTTTTTTTGTGCAAAATTGGCGCCTTCTTGAGTTGCAATTTTGGGAGTAAAATGTAAAATTGCAATGACTAATGAATGAATGCTGGAGATCTCCATTCATGCATTTGATGTATGTAATCGTTGGAAGCATGAATTAATGCTGATTGTACACTCAAACGTCATGATTAACACATGGTGATCTCACATGTAACTTTCTTTATTTATCAATTTTGAACATGTTTGGATGAGCTTCCGTGTATGCAAATTGCGATCGAATACATGAGGAAGGCTCCTAGAATATGCCTCTCATATGTGAAGATAGAATGATAGAGAGACGATTTGCTATGGTATCTCTGTAAAGTTGCACTTGGATGCATTTCTTAATTCAATTGCAACTATTAGTATAATAGAGTGGGATTTACAACAATTTGAGTCACATGACTTTCAAGTTATACCTCAAAGGAATGTAGCTACAATTTGAGGGATACTTCCTCACTATCGGCACTAGGAAATGCCATTGTAATTCAGTCATTTCCTATTGATTGAATTGAATTTTTGCAATTCAATTCATTTATGCATTCAAATGTGCCCCAATTGAGCCTACATCCACCAAAATAGCCCCATTATTATATTGTTTGCAAGGGTATTTCACTATTTCTGTGGCAACAACATGCATAACACCAACATCTTTATATTAACAGATGGCCCACGCCTTCGAGACTAGAAGCTCTTAGAGAGGGGCAGGCAGGCATACCATTAATAAACGTGGTTTGGTTGACCATTGGCCGTTCCTTCATCCTCACTTTTGAAAACACATATGATAAACCCAAACGCAATCAAGTAACTCAATAGGAAATTAAGCGAGGCAAACTGGAAGTTGAGCAAGGCTAACATGAAAATGAGCGAGGTAAACTAGAAAATGAGCGAGACAAACTAGAAATTGAGCTAGGCAAACATGAAATTGAGCGAGGCAAACTGGAAATTGAGTGAGGCAAACATGAAATTGAGCGAGGAAAACTGGAAATTGACTGTGGGTAATTTTTTTATAAACTTCTACATTGCCAGATTATCAAGCGACACCTATTGGTTCTACATCAGTGAAACATGAAACAACATACATTGCTTGCATGGCTTTCAATTCTCAACCACTGAAGGAACTCCGAATGTAAATCAGATCTGAGCAAAACCTCTAGTCAAATCCATACTAACAGGCAGCCCAAGAAAGTGAAAAGATATTTTTGATGAAAACGTGTCTAACCCATTTGAAGAGAACTTGTCAACATCATGAGACAAGGCCTCTATAACTAAATTAATTTGTGTCTCTTCTTGGAAAAGATTTCCCCATTATTGAATTGCAACTCTGAAAATTAGGCAAGATTATCAACTGAATCTCCTTTTTAGTTCTTATAGCATGCATGTAATAAAATAATTTGTGCTAAATGTTAACTACAAGTGAAGAAGTCCCTAATCCTCATATAGATATCAGTGGTTAGATACCATATACATTTGGCTAGAAACAAAGAATTAATACATTGATAACCTTTCACATCAACTGTAAATTCCCAAGAACACAAAGTGATATGAATTAGTTTGCTACTTTTCTAATGAAAAACATGTGCTTCTCACAAGCCATGGTGTCATATTAAATATACCAACAGTATGCTGAGCGAGGCAAACTGGAAATTGAGCAAGGCAAAGAGGAAATTGAGCAAGGCAAACTGGAAATTGAGCGAGGCAGACTGCAAATTAAGCAAGGCAAACAGGAAATTGAATGAGGCAAACTGGAAATTGAGCGAGGCAAAGAGGAAATTGAGCAAGACAAATTGGAAATTGAGTGAGGCAAAGAGGAAATTGAGCGAGGCAAACTGGGAATTGAGCGAGGCAAAGAGGAATTTGAGTGAGGCAAATTGGAAATTGAGTGAGGCAAATTGGAAATTCAGCAAGGCAAACTGGAAATTCAACGAGGCTAATATGGAATTCAGTGAGGCAAGCATGAAATTCAACGAGCATTAAAGGAGATTGAGCAAGGCTAACATGAAATTCAACGAGCCTCGAATGAAATGGTTTAGTGCAACACTAGGTTTCTTGTAAAAGGGAATACACAAACATTTTTGAATTAAATCATTCACCCTCTTATTACATTAAGACAAACACAAAATAAATTACAAAGTATGTTATTCATTGGGTATTGAAAACTTGCATTTTCGGCGATTATGCCTCCTTTGTTTGCATTGCCCACACTTTGCTGTTTTCCGTTCCTCTCCGCGTGAAAGAATTCTTATCTTTTTCGGTCTTCGAGCTGACCTCTTCTGTCCCGGGGGTTTAATTCTCACACAATACTCTCTAAATTCGGGCGATATTTTCTATTGGCTCTTATCATGTACTGGGTACACTGATTCATTATACGTGATCAGGTAATTTTGCGACGTGTAGAATGTGGAGTAGTATGAGTAATGAGGAAGATTACAGTTTTTACATGTTGAAAGGAAATACAAAAAAAAGGAACCCCCTTACGTCAAATTCGTGACATGTATACGAAAGCTCACTAAGCTTGACTATATCATTATAATCTCACACAACATAGTACTCATCTCAAGAAATTACATGACAACGGATATCTTGGGCCTTCGGTATAAGATCTTTTAACTGATCCTCAGTCCATGGTGTCAACAGCCCTACAAATGATGATCCGGATTCTCTTCTTTTGTAAAACATAGCTTGTATTTTAAATCTTACTGCCTCTATTAATATAGTGATAGGATATTCGCGTGCTTCTTTGAAGATAGCATTAACACACTCAGATATATTCGTAGTGACCAAGTTGAATATTTTTCCTAGAAAGTGCGACGATGCCCATCTTTCGTACTCTATTTCTCTCAACTATGCATGTACCGGGGGGTTGGCCATTTCAATATAATGCATTAACTTTTCGAATTCAACCCTCCAGCAAGTCTTCACCGCCCATCACTAGTAGATTTCTAACAACTTGTCTTTAAATGTGTCCACCAAGTTTCTGTATATATGGTATGCACAGTAGACATGGATTGCATGTTCGAAGACTTGAGGAACTTCTTTCATTAAACCTTTATGTCAGTTTGATATAATCATAATACCCAAAAGAGCCCCTAATGTATAGTTAAGGTGGGTAAGGAACTAATTCCTACTGTTATTATTCTCTGATTCCCCGATGCCAAAAGCAACTGGAAAAATATGATTGTCGTCATCTAAGGCCGTGACAATGAATAGAACAGCCTTGTATTTACCCTTTAAGTGTGTCCCGTTGATGGCTAATACCCTTCGCATAAAATTTTGAAAACTTCGAACGTATTGTCTGAGTGCTACAAAAAATATCTTGAACCTACTCGTCTCTGGGTTAACAAGCATGACAGTTATCATCCCCAGGTTGGCCATCCTCAACTCATGCAAATACATCAGGGGTTCATTATTAGAGTCTTCATAAGACCCCATAACACGATTTATTAGGAGCTCCTTAGTACGCCATGCCTTTTATAACTGATAAGAATATCATATTTCTCTTGCATGACGAAATAATATCACTCGGCCTTAACCCAGGGTGTTGTTCAATGTGGCTAACAACCAACTCATAGGCTAACTTACTACTTGCTTACCGGTGATCTCTCTTCATCCGTGACATGTTGAACGTGTGTTTGGATGAATAATTTCGTTTTTTGAATATCTCCGCATCATTCTCCTGAGATGCATGAACCCTCCATTCGCATTTATCTTCGAAACACACCACGATGAATCTCTTGGATGATGAATACAAGACCATATCCTGGAAGTTATTGCGAATTACAAATTAGCTCAAAACATATTAGCATTGGCTCCTGTCCTTAAATATTTGCCCACTGGCTATATCGATTGGTTCATCCAATGAATTCATATATTCCAATAGATTTGCACTAGTGAATGCAACATCTTCAAAAGGCATGATAACTTGACGAGTGATGAAGTTTGATGTTCCAGCAAGGTCTGGAAGCGGAATGTCACTTACACATATAGATTTGGTGGTGGATGATGAATGTAAATTTGCTCTTGTTGGTAAAGGTGGTGCCATGTATTCATAACTGAGGTTAAGGTCACCTGCCCATCTCATTTGGCTAGTCACAAAGTTTGATATTTGAAGTGTCTTGAACAATGGATTGTTGCTTAGTCCCACTTGTAATGGTGATGATATATATTCAAATTTCACACCATGTTCCTCACCCACAGGGTATATGTGTATTGTCTCATTAATGTGTTGAACTGTCTCGATGATTAAAGGGATGAATTTATCCGAATGTTCTAACTGTGCTACCATGAAAATTCTCACCTTTTCATCGTCTTCGATTTCAGTTGGAGGGATTGATTCGTTTGAGCCAGGGTACAATACTTTCATCCTAATATCACAATTTGTTGGTTTACTCTTAATAGTCCTATAGGTTTTAGATAGAAGCTCCTCATATGAAGTATCGACACCAACAATAATACTTTTCGACTTTCCATCCTTGTACATGTATCGATTGTTTTCACATACTAACTCCCCGCCATAAGAGCATACGATGATTCTCGTAGCCATTATCTAAAAACAAATACAATGACATTTTATCAATAAATCGTTAAACAATAAAAGCATACCATAAGATACAACTCGGTTAAATAATAGAGGACCGAGAACTCTAAAAGAAATAAAAAATAAGAAAGGCATTAAAATTTTCATATATACAACTAGAGCTTAGATGGATATGAATGAATAAAATCCCAGTGGACGATATGTCGTACCAGAGCTATGGAATATCAATGAGGCAAGGAAAACTTGATAATTAGGCTCTAATGCATACCAGAGCAATTGAATGTTTCCCGTAAACATAATAGATGATGCCAAAGAGAAGGAAAGTAGTCCCATGTTGCACACAGGAAATTGAGCGAGGCAAACAAGAAATTCAATGAGGTAAATATGAAATTCATCTAAGCAAACATGGAATTCAACGGGGCTCAAAGGAAATCGAGCGAGGCAAACATGAAATTTAATGAGGCAAACGGGAAATTAAGTGAGGCAAATAGTAAATTGAGAGAGGCAAACATGAAATTCAACGAGGCAAATATGAAATTCAATGAGGCTCAAAGGAAATTGAGTGAGGCAAACATGAAATTCAATGACGCAAATATGAAATTGAGTGGGGAAAAAAATGAAATTCAGCGAGGCAAATATGAAATTCATCCAGGCAAATATGAAATTCAACGGGACTCAAAGGAAATTGAGTGAGGCAAATATGAAATTTAGCGAGACAAACATGAAATTCAGCGAGGCTCAAAGGAAATTGAGTGAGGCAAACATGAAATTCAACGAGGCATACAAGAAGTTGAGTGAGGCAATGTAATGACCCGGAAAATTTCGTGCAAAGACCCGAGTACTACCTCAGATTCTTGAGAAGTTAATTGTGGGTAATTAGCGCTAAACTCGATTGCTTATGAAATTACCATCAATCACTTTAAATTTGATCTGCAGGACTCAAAACTTGTAGAATCGTTAGCGTTATGTTACTTTGAAATCTGGGATTCAACGCTAAATCCAGTTGCTCTCGAAAATATTTGGAATCTTTGTATCGGACCTGGACCACGCGTCGAAAGTCCAATAGTGATGATCTTAGGCAGTTACGGTCACCTTGTTGGGCTTGATCATCACCTCAAAAATCAAGTCCAGATGATGTTCTGGGTCAGTTTATTTGAGTCTGGAGTAAAGAATGTGAGAACGGTGAGAAATTAAATATTATTTTATGAAATCTGAGTCGTGTCGCTTGCGTAATGATTTTAAGCAATCTAACCGTTGGATTCTGACCCAATTTCACCCTCGGATTAGGGAAGATGGCCCAGGCATGTCATGATGCTTGTAGACCTGATCGAGTTTCGGTGACCGTTGAATGGAGATTGGTCAGCCACGGCTAATCTGTAAATCCGATCGGTATGAAAACTCAGTCTGACCTAGATCCATGGTCAGTGAGCTTAAGTTCGACCGCACGTGAAAAAAGGACCACCGGAAGCGCTCCGTTGGATCGAGAGAGGCTTGATTTGGTTATAACCTAAGTATACCTTGGCCCTGGGGCTATTTTCATCAATGTTAGGCCTATATAAAGACCTTAAAACCCTCACTCTCTTTTCCATACGAATTTTCTAAACCCTAGCGAAGAAAAGAGAGGAGAAAAGAGAGAGAAAGTGAGAGAGAAGTTGGTGAATCATTTGAGATTCTTTCTTGTTGCTTTGCATCCTTAAACCGTCACTTCTGAATCGTTATTCCGACGATTCTAAGTTCATCATTGGGTAAGTTAATCAAATCCTAACTTGTTTTAGAGCTTAAAATAGTCTATGTGTTGATGTAGCTCATTTCTATCCTTGCCTTAGGTTATCTAGTCGCCGTTGACGAAGACATATCGTCAGAATCAGTTCGGTGCGTTCTTTCTGGTTTAAGGTGCGGACTATATTCATATAGGTTATAGTTTTCAAGGCTTTCAATGTCAGATAATGGTTTATTATTATTGTGGGTGTAATTTCACATGCCAAATGCGATGTTTATATTGCGTTCCAGATATATATGAGCTATATTGAGATTTGTGTATTCTATGTATATGTAGAAAGTATCATATACGTACGAAATACGAACATGTGTTTGCCATGATTAATTGTCATGCACTTGTGCTAGTAGTATGTGTGTCAACTCCTTGGCAAAAGGAATTGTTCAAATGTGTGTTATCACCAACCTACATCATGTATGTTGGAATATGTATTCTAAGTGTTTGTAGAAATGTCTGAATGATTAAGTGTAATATATTATCCTATTTGCGGGCGTTGAGAAGAGATCCTCAACTCTCCTATTGGTGTGTATGATTTCCTACATGCAATTTACATTCTTTGTTGTTTAACTTCAAGTACTACTTATGTGTAAATCCATGTTAAGTTGATATTCTTCAAATGCTCACATACTGTGTGATTTGAATTGTTGTTCCATTACTGTTCTAAATTGTTGATATGAATATCTGTTATAGTTGTATATATTTGAGACTATGAAATAGTTCAGGAAATCGGTAACAGAGCTTGACTTCGTGGCCGAGATTGTTATCACCACGTAAGACGTGTTTGACGAACCCGAGTCGTATTAGGGTTGTCGGCAGTGGTTTGGCCACACGGAGTGTTTGCGCACTCTATGTCGTTCAACTCAACGTGCGCTTGTGTTAGTCAAGTTTGTCAAGTAACTCGATTATCCCGATGTATGTTCACCATGTATGGACGCTATTGCTTGAATCTAGGGTACCAAACTTACTGATGAAATTCTGTTAACCGTTGTATCTTGATCCAGTAAGACTCATGAGCCAGACATGGTGGTATGGGACACTGTGGTCGAGCTGTTGGCCTACGCTGGGGTGACGAGCCTCCCCGTAGTGACCAGTGAGCACACCAGACTCGTGAGCTGATTATGGTGGTATGGGACACTATATTTGCGCTGTCGCCCTACATTCATTGGTGACGAGCCCTTTGTAGTGACCTCGAGCATACCATGATACTGCATGAAGGCGATGAGCCTTAGAGTAGTAACTAAGGTATGATAGGCGTGCATTGATTGGTGACGAGCCTTTTGCAGCGACCTAGAACCATATGATCGTATGAGATTGTCTAGGACTGACGACCCTAGAATGGATCACTGTGTAGAAAGTGATATAAGTAAGGTACTTTAGCTTCCCAATCCTGCTATATGAAAAGGACTAATTACAACTTGGTAATCATGTTCATGTACCGCATTGCATGTGCGTAGCAGTTGTTGGCACTGCCGCAGTTTGTCATGCGTAACGTAAGATGAAGACGCTGAGGGAGTGCAAGCGAGGGCATGCATCATTTATACATACATTCTTGCATTAACAAGAGTACTTTAGACGTGTTTAATTGTATTACCTTATCATTACTGCTTGATTGATTTGATATCATGTTAACTTTTACTGTATAGTTCCACTGAGTTGAACACTCACTCCCACATTCTGGGATGATGTTTCAACACCAACCAGACTCTGTCTTAGATGCAGATGATGTCGCGACCCCTGAGGCAGAGCAGGAGTTCGAGGATGATGAGGCCGCATTTTTCATTATGCAGTTCTTAGGAGGGTTCATGTGAACCGTGTCCTGATCAACGGGGATTCTGGGTTTTCTTTCGGAATAGATGAATTTCATTTTGATACTTGTATTTTGTAGCTAAACACTTGTAATTATGACCTGGCAGAGCACACATATCACAGGGACTTGCACATGTACACATCTATTTCTATAAGTCTTCCGCTTGCGTTTTTCACTTATCCCTGGATTATGTTTACAGTTTGGCTTAATCTATTCCATGTTTTATGTACTCATGCAGATAACATACATCTATCATTACATATGTTGCATAAGTGATGTTTTGGAACTTCGAAGCTGAGTTATGCTCGACCCCTGAATTTCAGGGCGTTACAAGTTGGTATCAAAGCATGATTTGGATTAAACCGGCCCTGGGCTATGGTCACACACCACACGCTGTAGCCACCTTAGTGTAGGGGGGTGCGAGTTTAATTTAGAATTTGTGTAGTGTTCTCGTTGCTTCTATCGGCGAAAGTTTATTGAAACCGATCGCCGAGATCGAGTCTGTGCACACTCCTGATCACACACAGCGACCCCAAATCTCTTCTAGACCATCCATTGATGAGTTTAAATGGTATATCATCCCATCCCAGTCATTAAAATGTTTGTAAACCTGCATCTATATCAGTTTCTTCTCCTAGTGACCCGATAAGCATTGAACCGGACTAAGGGCCCAATTGAGGCAATTTTAGGGAGACCTAGGGGGGACCCATACCATTTTGGAGCATAGGGGCCAGGAGGACCTCACCCAAATGGTGAGTCATCGCCGGAAGGTCCAGAGACCGGCGATGACCTCACCGGTTTGGCGAGCCCTCGCCGCCCAGCGGGCCAGGCCGGGCAGGCCGGCTCGGGCCAACGATCATGGAGTCTTGTGTGGCCCACTTATTCAGGGTTGCTCGATTTTAACTCTTTCTAAAACCCCTTTCCTTCACAAACTCACCCTCCAAGCTTTCCTTTTCTTGAAATCTCCCTCAAAACCCCACAAAAACCACTTTCCAAACCTTTTCTTTCTTCATTTTCGTGCATCCCCATCCTACCATCTCAAAACCCTATCTTCATTGCTGTTTTCACTCCTTTTCCTTTTCATTTGAACACTCAAATCCTTCCTTTGAGTCTCAAGTGTGTGGAAGCCTCACCATTCTTCTCATTTCTCTCTTTTCTCTCATTTTCCATGGCCCTATTTGAGTTTGTTACGGCCATATTTTCCATCTCCTCCTTTCTCTCTTTGATGGGGAAGAAGAGAGCACCCGTTGATGAAGCCGGGCCTAGCCGCCCAACCCGTGCACGAAGGCCGAGAGGTGCCGCCACGAGCACGACCGTCATGCAAGAGTTTCAAACGAAGCGGGACCTCGATCATCAAGCTCCCGTTGGAAGAACTTTGTTGGCGGAGCTATCTCATGGAGTTTATGAAGGGCGTAGGGTCCTTTTTGAAGCTCATGTAGATCCGTGGCTATTTGGCGAATTTCTCTTATTGGAGCGCCTGGAAGGGGCCGGTTGGTGTCCCTTGTTTGAGGGTGAATATCGCGCCAATGTGAGTACTGTTCAAGCTTTTTATGTCCTCATTCGTGATCCCTTGCTAGAACCTTTGCAGTTCAAGATTTCATGTGGAAGAGATCGGGAGGCCACGATTAACGTCGCTTTGACATCCTGACTCCTGAATGTGCCGCTTGGTGAGGTGCATGCTAGCGAGAAGAATCTAAGTAGTGCACACGAGAGAGATCGCCGCACGCGGTTCCTGTGTAGTCGTCTGGTCGAATGGCAGCCGAACAGAAGCCTTTTAGCTACCAACATGACAGACGACTTCCACTTGCTTCACCATATGTGCACATTCAATGTTTATCCAAGGTGGAGCAACCGCAGTGAGTGTACGCGCCTGATGGTAGATTTTCTGTATCAGGTGGGGCAAGGAGAGAAGCTTTGTGTGCCAACGTACATCTTGAGTCAGATTGTCCTTATCGCTCGTTCGAATAGGAGGACCGAATCGATCCCATTTGGCCGACTCATTTGTAAGCTTGCACATGAGTTTGGCTTCAGGCTTGGGGCAGAAAAGTCGGTACCTGTTCGCTACATTAATGAGACGACCCTTAATCAGATGGACATTGGGCCTCATCGACGACAGGCCTCAGAAAGTGAGGATGAGACTGAGAGTGATGAGGAAGAGAGTTATGGCGAGGGTGGAGCGGAGATAGAAGAAGAAGAAGAGCAGGACGAGGAAGAAGAGGAGGCCCAGGATACGAGTGAGAGTTGTCCTCCTGTGGCACCAGAGCAGGGCGCAGATCACGCTGCCAGAGATGCTCGTATAGCTCGGCTTGAGGAGGGTCAGGCTGTCCTACGCCAGGATGTTATGGATCTTCGAGGCCTCGTGAAGCATAAGTTCAAGAAGATGTCTCGAACTTTGAAGTCTATCCTGTGTTGTCTGCAGGATAAGGGTGCCCCGCCTCCATCTCCTGATTCTGATGAGTAGTTGCAGTTGTAGTCTTCCTTTGCTCTGTTTGTTGTTTGTTTTTATGTGTTACCGTTGTTGGCATAGTAGTTGGAAGTTGTTTGTTGTTTGAAGTTTTAGATGTTTTAACTCACATGCTTTCTCTGTCGCGATTCATGTAATGCTGCACTTCTTGTATTGCGACAATTTTGTTAAATGAAATGCATGTTGTTTTGCCTTGTGTTGTGATGTAAATGCTATGTGGGTGGATTATGTGGATGTTGAATCTCACAGGTTGCACCCTCTGTTGAATGTAGGGTATGCCTCTTAAGGGTTCGAAGACTTCGGCCCGTCTCTCTTTAGGCAAGTCGCTTGCCGGGGTTTCTCCCCTAGGCGATAGCCAAATGGATCCACAGTCGGGCCCATCTCAGTTTAGTGCTGGGCCAGACTCTCAGCCAGCTACTGGCCCCCCTGCTGGGCCGACTCCTGTGATTCCACCTATGGCTTCTCCAGTCACGCCTTCGGTTCCTGAGCCGAACCGTGCATCTGCGTCGTTGCCATTTGCATCTTCGTCTGCTCTGCCTCCTGATAGGTTTGAGCAAATGATGCTGTAGATGAAGCAATAGAAAATTTAGCAGCAGCAGCAGCAGTACCACCAGCAGCAGTAGCAATTTCTGTCTTCCATGGCTGACATCTTCGCTCAGTCGATGGGGGTGACTCCACCTGCTTTACCTATGCACCCATCTGGGACCGCTAGTGCTAGCGGCACATTTGAGCGATTCCAACGCTTATGACCTCCCACATTTGCGAGTTCTCATAGACCCGAGGAGGCTGAATACTGGATTGACCACATCTCTAAGATGATGAGGCCGCTTCACTGTTCAGAGGCTGAGCAAGTAGAGCTTACCTCCTTCATGTTTGAGAAGGAGGCCAGTTTATGGTGGGACAGTGTTCTTTGCACTGTTGTGGAGGGGTTTGAATGGACGTGGCAGGCGTTTGAGGCACGCTTCCACGAGAAGTATTTCCCGGTCACTTACCGACACGAGAAGGAGAGTAAGTCCTTCGCCTCCGTCAGGGAGGGATGTCGGTGACTGAGTATGAGAACCGGTTTACTGAGCTGGGTCGGTATGCTCCTTTGCTTCTGGGTGATCAGCTGATGCGGATGCGGCATTTTTCTGAGGGGTTGAGGCCTGAAATCGGATCGAAGATGTGCTGTGTTAGCATATCTTCTTATGCTGAGTTGGTGAGCATGTCCCTGCGAGCTGAGCAGGAAGGGGACAGGTCGTCCCGTATGCGAGCACCTATGGTTCCCAGACCGCGACCTGACTTTCAGAGTGCACCATTTCTCAGCAAGAGGCCGCGGGCAGATTCTCCTCCGAGGCGTCCAGCGACTCCCGCTCAGCAGGTGTGATCTGACTTTCGCTGTTCGTATTGTGGGAAGATGGGGCATTCGGATTGCAATTGCTTTTCGTGAATGCGGGATAGTGGATTTACTCCACTGCAGAGGATCAGTCGTCCAATGCCTCAGGTTATATCACCTCCACCTCTTCGGTCAGCGCCAGCTCACCCATCCTTCAGACCTTCGGTGCCTCGTTTCAGGCCACCTCAACGGCCCATGGTTCCTCCGCCGAATCACCAGCAGCAGGCTCGAGTTCACGCGCTTTTAGCTGAAGCGCCTGTGGCTGACTTGGTACCGAGATCATTTGAGGTTACAGCTCACATCCAAGGTATGCTCGTTTCTTTGTTGGTGGATATTGGGTCCACTACCTCTCTTATATCATGTGCGGCAGCTAAACACCTGAGTTTGGATATCGTTTATATGAAGGGAGTGACGCTCACTACCGCTATAGGGATTTCCTCTAATATGAGCAAGCGTTGTATGGGTTGTTTGATTGATCTTGGGAGTAGATCGATTATGGTTGACCTTTTTGTCGCACCTCTATACCATTACGATGTTATTTTGGGTATGGATTGGTTCACGAAGATGCGAACAGAGATTGATTGTGAAGCTAGGTTGGTGACAATCCATGGACCTGAGGGCGAGACAGTTACTTTCCCATTTCAGGTCAGTTACCCTTTTTGTCTTGGTTGTTATACTTCTCTGTTGGAGAGTATTGCTGGTTCAGCATTTGAAAGCACGCTTGTAGTTCGGAATTTTGAAGATGTGTTCAAGTCGATTCCTAGATTACCCCCTCAGCGTGAGATTGATTTTACAATCGATCTCATGCCTGGTGCGGCACCCATTTCTTTGCCCACCTATCGCATGTCTCCTAGTGAAATGGAGGAATTGAGGAAGCAAATAGATGGCTTGTTGAATTTGGGTTTTATTCGACCTAGTGTGTCTCCTTGGGGAGCACCTGTTCTATTTGTAAAGAAGAAGGATGGTTCCTTACGATTATGTATAAATTATCGCAGGTTGAATCAGGTGACTGTGAAGAATAAGTATCCTTTGCCCAGGATCGATGATCTATTTGATCAGTTGAAGGGGGCAGGGTACTTTTCGAAGGTTGATCTGCAGTCAGGGTATCATCAGTTGCGCGTCAAGAATGAGGACGTGCAGAAGACTGCTTTCAGGACTAGTTTCGGCCATTATGAGTTCTTTGTGATGTCGTTCGGTCTTACGAACGCATCGGCCGTGTTCATGGATCTGATGAACAGGGTGTTTCGGCCATTTTTGTTCTAATTCGTCATTATCTTTATCGACGACATTTTGATATACTCCGCGAGTCGGGAAGAGCACGAGGAGCACTTAAGAGCGGTTTTGGATACTCTCAGGAAGATTTAGCTTTTTGCCTAGTTCAAGAAATGTGATTTCTGGAAGGAGGAAGTCAAGTTCCTGGGACATGTGGTGTCCAAGGAAGGGATAGCTGTCGATCTCGCTAAGGTAGCTACAGTTCAGGACTGGAAGCAACCTGGTTCGGTTACTGAGGTGAGAAGCTTTTTGGGTTTAGCAGGTTATTATCGACGTTTCATATGCGACTTCTCGAAGATAGCTAGACCGTTGTCTTAGTTAACACGGAAAGACTTGAAGTTTGTTTGGAATGAGAAGGCAGAAATAGCTTTTCAGGAGCTGAAGGAGTTGACGTCCGCCCCTGTGCTAGTATTGCCAGAGTAAGGGGTTAAGTATAAGATATATATCGATGCCTCTCGCGTTAGTCTGGGTTGTGTCCTTATGCAGAAGGACAAGGTGATTGCATATGCCTCGAGACAGTTGAGGAAACACGAAGAGAATTACCCTACACACGACCTGGAGTTGGCAGTTGTCATTTTCGCATTAAAGCTCTGGAGACATTACCTCTACGGAGAGGATTTCGAGCTCTTTTGCGACCACAAGAGCCTTAAGTATATTTTCACGCAGCGTGACTTGAATATAAGGCAACGCCGATGGATGGAAACATTGAAAGACTTTAAATTCGATGTCTCTTACCATCCTGGCAAGGCGAACCTTGTCGCAGACGCGTTGAGTCACAAGAAGGTTATAGAGTTTGTGGCTCCGCTAATGATAGCAGAATGGGACATGATGGAGTTTGTGCGAGACTTTGAGCAGAAACTTACGGTGGAAGAGCCGTATGAGGTTATCGCACACATTCGAGTACAACCCCTCATTGATGAGAGGATCGTTGTAGCTCAGGCAGATGATGAGCTATTGGCGAAGATGAGAAAGCGGGTTGGTACAGATGAGGATTCCGAGTGGAATGTAGGTTCAGATGGGGGCCTACGATATCGTGGCCGGTTATGTGTCCTAGACATTCCTGACTTGAGACGGGAGGTTCTCGAGTCAGCCCATAATTCTAAGCTTACAATGCATCCTGGTACCACGAAGATATATCAAGATATGAGAAGATCTTATTGGTGGGACAACATGAAGGTTCACATTGCTGAGTTTGTATCTCGTTGTCTCACGTGTCAGCAGGTCAAGGCAAAGCATCGCCGACCTCCTGGACTGCTTCAGCCCATGCCCGTAGTAGAATGGAAGTGGGACTTCATCTCTATGGATCTAATTTTAGGGTTGCCGAGAATGAAGAAGGGACATGACTCTATTTGGGTGATCGTCGACCGATTGAAGAAGTCAGCTCATTTTTATCGATCAGAGTTACAAACTCTGCAGACGAGTTGGCTAGGTTGTACATCAAGGAGATTGTACGTCTGCACGGAGTTCCCTTAGAGATTGTGTCTGACAGAGACACGCAATTCACGTCTATCTTCTAGACTCGTGTCCATGAAGCGATGGATGTGAAATTGAAGTTCAGCACCACGTTTCATCTGCAGACAGATGGGCAGACGGAACGTGTGAATCAGGTTTTGGAAGACATGTTACGAGCTTGTGTTTTGGATTTCAAGGACAGTTGGGATGATTGTCTCCCTTATGCAGAGTTCACGTATAATAACAATTTTCAGGCGAGTATCGGCATGGCTCCCCACGAGGCGTTGTATGGTCGCCCATGCAGAGCACCGCATTGCTGGGCAGAAGTTGGCGAGCGTAGTTTGATTGGCCCAGAGTTGGTGCAGGCGACTTCAGAGAAAGTTGACATTATTCGACGTCGACTTCTGACAGCCCAGAGTAGCTTGAGTTTGAGATTGGAGACCATGTATTTCTTAAGGTTTCCCCTATGAAGGGAGTTCTGCGGTTCGGTAAGAAGGGCAAGCTCACGCCGAGATTTATTGGTCCATTTCAAATACTGGATCGAGTGGGAGCGGTAGCGTACCGCCTTGCTTTGCCCACACCATTTGTGGGCGTGCATAATGTATTTCATGTTTCTATGCTGAAGAAGTACGTTCCTAATCCTTTGCATATTATTAGTTGGGAGCATGTGCAGTTGAGCGAGGATGCCACATATGTACTGCGACCGACGCGTATCCTAGACAGGAAGGAGCAGGTATTACGTAGTAAGGTCATCCCTCTTGTGAAAGTGCTATGAACGCATCATAGTGAAGAAGAGGCTACTTGGGAAACTAAAGCTGAGGTCAGAAAGAGCTACCCTCAGATCCTTGAGGAGTATGAGCAGGTACAAATTTCGAGGACAAAATTTTTCTTTAATGGGGGTAGATTGTAATAACCCGAAAAATTTCGTGCAAAGACCCGAGTACTACCTCAGATTCTTGAGAAGTTAACTGTGGGTAATTAGCGCTAAACTCAATTACTTGTCAAATTAGCATCAATCACTTTAAATTTGATCTACAGGACTCAAAACCTGTAGAAGCCCAGGCACGTCATGGTGCTTGTGGACCTGATCAAGTTTCGGTGACCGTTGAATGAAGATTGGTCTGCCACGGCTGATCTGTAGATCCGATCGGTATGAAAACTCAGTCTGACATAGATCCATGGTCAGTGAGCTTAAGTCCGACCGCACGTGGAAAAAGGACCACCGGAAGCGCTCCGTTGGATCGAGAGAGGCTTGATTTGGTTATAACCTAAGTATACCTTGGCCCTGGGGCTATTTTCATCAATGTTATGCCTATATAAATACCTTAAAACCCTCACTCTCTTTTCCATACGAATTTCCTAAACCCTAGCTCAGAAAAGAGAGGAGAAAAGAGAGAGAAAGTGAGAGAGAAGTTGGTAGATCATTTGAGATTCTTTCTTGTTGCTTTGCATCCTTAAACCGTCACTTCTGAATCGTTATTCCGGCGATTCTAAGTTCATCCTTGGGTAAGTTAATTAAACCCTAACCTGTTTTAGAACTTAGAATAGTCTATGTGTTGATGTAGCTCATTTTTATCCTTGTCTTAGGTTATCTAGTCGCCGTTGACGAAGACATATCGTCAGAATCAGTTCGGTGTGTTCTTTCTGGTTTAAGGTGCGGACTATATTCGTATAGGTTATGGTTTTCAAGGCTTTCAATGTCAGATAATGGTTTATTATTGTTGTGGGTGTAATTTCACATGCCAAATGCGATGTTTATATTACGTTCCTGATATATATGAGCTATATTGAGATTTGTGTATTCTATGTATATGTAGAAAGTATCGTATATGTACGAAATACGAACATGTGTTTGCCATGATTAATTGTCGTGCACTTGTGCTAGTAGTATGTGTGTCAACTCCTTGGCAAAAGGAATTGTTCAAATGTGTGTTATCACCAACCTACATCATGTATGTTGGAATATGTAGTCTAAGTGTTTGTAGAAATGTCTGAATGATTAAGTGTAATATATTATCCTATTTGCGGGCGTTGAGAAGAGATCCTCAACTCTCCTATTGGTGTGTATGATTTCCTACATGCAATTTACATTCTTTGTTGTTTAACTTCAAGTACTACTTATGTGTAAATCCATGTTAAGTTGATATTCTTCAAATGCTCACATACTGTGTGATTTGAATTGTTGTTCCATTACTGTTCTAAATTGTTGATATGAATATCTGTTATAGTTGTATATGTTTGGGACTATGAAATAGTCTAGGAAATCGGTAACAGACCTTAAGTTCATGGTCGAGATTGTTTTCGCCACGTAAGACGTGTTTGACGAACCCGAGTCGTATTAGGGTTGTCGGCAGTGGTTTGGCCACACAGAGTGTTTGCGCACTCTATGTCGTTCAACTCAATGTGCGCTCGTGCTAGTCGAGTTCGTTAAGTAACCCGATTATCCCGATGTATGTTCACCATGTATGGACGCTATTGCTTGAATCTAGGGTACCAAACTTACCGATGAAATCCCGTTAACTGTTGTACCTTGATCCACTAAGACTCATGAGTCGGACATGGTTGTATGGGACACCATGGTCGAGCTGTCGGCCTACGCTGGGGTGACGAGCCTCCCCGTAGTGACTAGTGACACACCAGACTCGTGAGCCAATTATGGTGGTATGGGACACTATATTCGTGCTGTCGGCCTACATTGATTGGTGACGAGCCCTTTGTAGTGACCTCGAGCATACCATGATACTGCATTAAGGCGACGAGCCTTAGAGTAGTAACTAAGGTATGATAGGCGTGCATTGATTGGTGACGAGCCCTTTGCAGCGACCTAGAACCATATGATCGTATGAGATTGTCTAGGACTGACGACCCTAGAATGGATCACTGTGTGGAAAGTGATATGAGTAAGGTACTTTAGCTTCCCAATCCTGCTGTATGAAAAGGACTAATAACAACTTGGTAATCATGTTCATGCACCGCATTGCATGTGCGTAGCAGTTGTTGGCACTGCGGGAGTTTGTCATGCGTAACGTAAGATGAAGACGCTGAGAGAGTGCAAGCGAGGGTATGCATCATTTATACATACATCCTTGCATTAACAAGAGTACTTTAGACGTGTTTAATTGTATTGCCTTATCATTACTGCTTGATTGATTTGATATCATGTTAACTTTTACTGTATAGTTCCACTGAGTTGATCACTCACTCCCACATTCTGGGACGGTGTTTCAATATCAACCAGACTCTGTCTTAGATGCAGATGATGTCGCGACCCCTGAGGCAGAGCAGGAGTTCGAGGATGATGAGGCCGCATTTTCCATTATGCAGTTCTCAGGCGGGTTCATGTGAGCCGTGTCCTGATCGACGGGGATTCTGAGTTTCTTTCGGAATAGATGAATTTCATTTTGATACTTGTATTTTGTAGCTAAACACTTGTAATTATGACCTGGTAGAGCACACATATCACAGGGACTTGCACATGTACACATCAATTTCTATAAGTCTTCCGCTTGCGTTTTTCACTTATCCCTGGATTATGTTTGCAGTTTGGCTTAATCTATTCCATGTTTTATGCACTCATACAGACAACATACATCCATCATTACATATGTTGCATAAGTGATGTTTTGGAACTCGGGAGCTGAGTTATGCTCGACCCCCGAATTTCAGGGCATTACAGGCAAAGAAGAAATTGAGCGAGGAAAACATGAAATCAAGCGTGGCAAACTGGAAATTGAGAGAGGCAAACAAGAAATTGAGCGAGGTAAACTAGAAATTAAGTGACGATAACTGGAAAATAAGCTAGGCAAACTGAAAATTAATTGAGGCAAACTAGAAATTGAGTGAGGCAAAGAGGAAACTCAACGAGGCAAACATGAAATTGAGCGAGGGAAACTGGAAATTGAGCGAGGCAAACAGAAAATTTAACGAAGCAAGCATGAAATTCAGCGAGGTAAGCAGGAAATTGAGTGAGGCAAACTAGAAACTGAGCGAGGCAAACTGAAAATTCAGCGAGGCAAACATGAAATTCAGCAAGGCAAACTGAAAATTCAGCGAGGCTAACTATAAATTGAGCGAGGCAAACATTAAATTGAGCAGGGAAAATTGGAAATTCAGTGAGGAAAATTAGAAATTCAGCGAGGCAAACATGAAATTCAGCGAGGCAAACATGAAATTGAGTGAGGCAAATAGGAAATTCAATGAGGCAAACAGGAAATTGAGCGAGGCAAACATTAAATTGAGCGAGTATAACATGAAATTGAGTGAGCTTGAAATGAAATTGAATGAAGCTAATATGAAAATGGACGAGGCTAACATGAAATTGAGTGAGCTTCACATGAGATTGAACGAGCCTAACATGATATTGAGCGAGCCTAATATGAAATTGAGAGATCATCAAAGAAATTGAACGAGCAACACATGAAATTGACTAAGCCTAATGTTCACTCCCCAAGTATAGGGTTGTGATGTAGTAATAAACTCGGTAAGACCGAGGTCGAATCCACAGGGACTGATACCTGTACGTGTCCTGAAACTAGATAGAAATAGAACTAGGCTAAGATGAAATCTAAACCAAATAGAATATAAGGAATAATTGTCTAAAACTTTAAGGAATTCAGAGGAAGGGAACTAGGGATTCAGAGGATCCACTTGTAGAGATCAGGGAGATCTTATGTCTGCATCAATAATTATGAAATTTAAACTGAACGTTACTTGATCTAGTTTTTAAAGAGATGAAAAGTATAGGAATTAGAATGGATTCCATCACCAAACCATGCCCAGGAGACACAGCAAACAACAGAATTAAACTAATTACCAACTAATCAACATGCTATGAAGGTTAGGAAGGGTACTGTCATCCTACCATGCCCATGGGACGATGGTGAACAACAGGGCTTCCTAACGTTATGCACATAAAAGAAAAGGAACATGCTTACAGTTATCACAGACCCATTGTAATTTCAGTCACAACAGACCATTAAACACTAAAAACAATCCCTTAATTATACTCAAATCAATCTTATTTCAGTCTAACAACAGGCACAAGCAGAAAAATCTCCCATCAAGCTACAAGCTTCACCTCTTAGCCCTAGCTAAGAGGTTTAGCCTAGCATGATCATGCTAGAACCCCTTAGACAAAGTAAATAAACAGAAAAAAAAGTAGAAAAGAATAAGAAGGAAAGAGAAGAAAACCCAGCCTCCTCACGTGCCAGCCCTCCAAAACCTTCCTCCTTCTCCACGTTTTCCCACGCTGCTCCCTGTCTCAAGCCCAAAACGTGCAGCCCAGCACCTTCACGTTCTAAAAAAGAACCTCCGTTTCTCTTCCTTCGTCAAAGCCAAAAACCAGCCTGCCTCCGAACGCTCTCCCCTTTCCGTCTTTTCTTTATTCCTTTTTAAAGATGGACAGCCCCCTCCGGTGCTGTGGAGTCCCACCAGAAATAGCTTGCATAAACAGTCCTTCCGCAGCCAGTTTGCAACGGAGCCGGACTCCCTGTTTACGCAGAAAGAGCCTACGCAGCAAAGATTTCGCAGCCGGAAGAAGGACGTATTCGGTGATGTTTACCGCGGATTTCTTCGAAAAAACTCCCCTGCACGGTCGGTTTCCGCTCCTGCTCCATCCGAATGGCTTGAATCAACATGAAGTTCGATGATGGTGGCCCACCAGAGACGACCGCAGCTTCAAGTTGCAAACAGAGTCGCCGCAAGTCGTCTCTGTTCATGCGGTGGCCCATTTATTGAGGCCGAGTCGAAAATCCACTCCGTCCGTTCGAATCACGTCGAAAAACTGTTGGGGACGGACGAGAACGGTTTGATTTTGTTGCGGCCCACAAGACTTGGCATTACACCGTTCATCTTGCGTTTGTCCGGCTGGGATCATGAAGCTGCTTGCATGGTGGAAAAAGGCCACCTAGGCGTTGTTCTTGGCCATCTCCTACGACGAATGGACGGTTTGGATCTTCGAACTGAGGAGCGAGTGGGGCCCACAGTGATTGCCCGGTGGAACAGCGTCGGACGCTGTTTCCTTTTAAAACACAAACTTCGGTCAGACCTGCGTTTGACCGGAGTCTCCGTCCGGTGCACTTCTCATGCACATGTGTCCTATGTACATGCAATGTACATAAGGATCCATCGTGATATTCGAAAGAAATCTGTGCCGTCCATCCATTTTCTTGCCTCATTTAAGTTGTCTAGAACAATTTTGAAGCATATCCAGATATGAGGCGGGCCCCACATAATGATTAAAGGGGCTGATCTGTCCGTTGGGCCACTTTCACAGTGATTCAGGAGCTGAATTTTTACGTGTACGGTTCATTTAAGGTCCTCAGGCCACGTATGAAGTTTCGAACTGATCAGATGGTGGGAACCCTATGATCTTGCATTCTGGACACTTTTCAGGCCACTTGAGCTTCAATTCCTCGATTTTCTTGGATCCCTGGCGTGCAAGTCAGTCGATCTTAGTCTCCTGGGGTCCATCCCATGCTTTGGTGTCATCAGAGCGTTAAATCAATGCTTTAAGCATCCTTTTTCAGTCCATGCTCGTAAATACACTCTGCATCACAAACATGATTAAATCAGGCCGTTAAACAATACTATGTTTGTAAATCCAGGTAACAACTGGGTCTGATATGCAATATTTGACCCTTAACACCTAACATGAAATTGACCGAGCCTCAAATGAAATTCAACAAACCTCACATGAAGTTGAACGAGCCTAACATAGAATTGACCAAACTTCACATGAAATTGAACGAGTCCTCGATCAATCGTCATTGACTTAAGCTCATCTCAATTTCTGTGAGTTCTTCTTCCATTTTGAGTGAGCAATGGTTAAGTTCGACCAAGTACCCTTAGTGAATTACTTGCTGAATTTGCACAGGTAGTCGATGAATTGTCATTGAATGCAACAAGAATACATTCAAAAAGTTTTTGTCACTATAAACTTGATCTTTAACCCACTAACTTTTTTTAAGATCAGTACCTCCCACAACCATAGTGCTAGTCAAATCCAAGTTGAAGAAGTTGAAGGGTGCCTTGGAGTGAAAGGAGATTTAGAACCTTTTGAAAGATTTCAATCAAAAGGAGCTAACCCAGAATATTAGAAGTATATAAAAGCAACCAATTTGAAGGATTTCATGTAACCCTGAGAAAGATGGAAAAGGATAGATGTAGAATGATAATATCTAGAGGTTCAATGGAGATTTTAGTAAGAAAAATGGTAAAAATAACGTGTGTATGTGGGTTTTGGGTTATAAGGGAGTGAAATGAATATATCTCATAAAGCAAGGGTATTTTCGTCTTCAATTAGTCTGTCCGTACATAATTGGTTTAGTCCTGGTAAGTAAGTTTAGGAATGTTCAAAAAAGACGCTGGAAAAGGGTGGGGTTTATAGTCACCAATGTCTCAAATTTCAATTAATAATAGCCCGTTGACAGCCCTATTCCAATTACACATCACTTCATTTGCATAGGATTTTGATGTCTAATTTCTTCAATATAGGGGTCCATTTGAAGTCCAATGAGACTAATTAGCTCAAATTGATTTTCGAGTGTGGAGTTATACACGCAAGAAAAGAAAAAAGAAAAATCTAGAAATTGTTGCAGTACATGACCCCATTTCTCCCTACGTCTCCAATGAGCCATAAATTTCCCAAATCTAACACCCAAGTGCCAAAATTCAATTGAAAAATTGAGAGCTGTCTGGGCTGATTTTTATGCATGAAATGGCCATTATGTTCTTGCACATAAATGAAAAAAATTCAAGGGCCATTTAACCCATTTTCACGAAGATACCTTCACAATTAACATCCCTTCTCATGCCACTCCGATATATATCTATATATATATATATATATATATATATATATATATATATATATATATATATATATATATATATGAGGCATGCTCACCTACGCAGGTGCGCACCTTTGCACACCTGTCATGGGTGTCAAATCCGAACGGTCCATAAGATGCGGAATCCCACCCTGATCTGGTGGGCCATAGAAAAGAGAGATGCAAATAAAGGGAGGAAACTATTTTCTTTTTTCATGACCCTATTTTCTTTTTTCATGGCCCACCAAGTTTTGGATCAAAGTAGAAATTGGGCACTTAAGGTTTCACGAGGTGCTGCTTCATGTGGACCATTCAGGTTTTGGAGTCACATCACCTATGATGAGTTCTCAAAAAAGTTCGCACGAGTTCTGTGCGAACTGGTACCTAGCTGAGCATTTGTGAGTGTGTGTGTGTACGCATGGAACTAGTTGGACAATTCAAATTGGTCCAAGTAGCTGTGTATTAAATAACACAAAATTCTCTTTCAATTCAATGGACTGCATCACGTAAGGATGTGTGACATCAAGTCTTAAGTAAGGGTGATGAAAAATGCATGTTAAAGATCCAGTCCATTCATCGAATAGAATCTACTAATTAAATTTTATTTACTAAAAATTATTAAATAGTACTCATATATGCAAACATACATATAAGTTAAATGTGGACCATTAGAATGGATTTCTAACTGCCCAAATTTTTTCAGAAGAATATCGTATTTTGTCTTCACTTCTTATAAAAGACCTTACATAATTAACAAATGGGACTTTTTACCTATGTGGCGCTTTTAGTTATCCAATTTTCCTCGGAAAAATCATATTCCTCCTCTCTCTCTCTCTCTCTTCATTGAATGCATCTCTCTTTTTTAATGTTCTCTCTGTACTAGAAAAATGAAAACGAATAAACTCCCCTTCAACCTAGAGAGGGCTTTTTGAGGCCCTCCATGATGCATGTGAGCATCCATTTTGCTGGATCATTTTATAGCATAAACTAAAAAATGAGGCAGATCCAAGGCTAAAGTAGATCACATAATGGGGATTAAACGCCCACTGTTAAAAACTTCTTGAGAGTTAGAAGTCTTGGATCAAGTAGATATTTGTGTTACACCCAGAATCATAGCTCAACTGGTAGACTGAGTGGAGATACCTCGTTTCAACACTTGAGGTCTTGGTATCGGTCCTTAGTGGGGGTGGCTAACATGGAGTGTGTGTACTGACATGGGTGTGTACTAACAAGCTCCCCCCCTCCCCCGAAAAAAAAAAAAATGAAAGACTGAACGCAGATTAGATACTGAACGCTTCGTTAGACGTTACTGAAGTGACGTGGTGAAATACAATTGGTTAGATATCAAAAGCATGTTCCCTTACAATTAATGCTCTTTTCTTTGGAGCTTCGTTAGAAGTCACCGTCACCACTTTCCATGGGCGCCACGTATATATTGTATCCACACCGTCCATCCATTTCGTGATATCATTTTAGGGCATAATCCAAAGAGCGGGAAAGATCGAAATTTCAAGTCACCCCACTGTAGAAAACAATGGAAATTGAATGCCTACCATTAAAACCTCTTTTTGCCACAAAAGCTTTGATCAAGCTAATATTTATGCTTTATGTTATTCCATGTCCTTTTTAACTTATAAAAAGGTTGGATCTCAAATAACATCATGGTCGCCCCAGGAAGGTTTCAATGGTGGCCGTCACCTCCCACTATTTTTGTGGTGGGGTCCACTTGAACTTTGGATTTGCCTAATTCTCTTGCTCACTCCCTAAAATGATCTCTCCAAATGGATGGATGGTGTGGATACAACACATATATCATTGTGGGCCCAAAAAAAGCAGTGGCGTGACATCTGTAACAAGACTAATTACCTTCTGGTTCAGTAGCCAACCCGCGTCCGAACTCTATTTAATTTAAAGAATTAAAAATCTCATGCTCTACAAATTACTAAAATGCAGTAACATGGGTACACTACAAGAAATATGGTTTTTACCGACGAAACTTTTACCGACGAAATTAATTTTCGTAGGTAAAAATGACTTTTACCAACGAAAATTGTTTTCGTAGGTAAAAGTAAACTTTTACCAACGAAATTAAATTTCGTCGGTAAAAGTCATCTTTACCTACGGAATTTTTCGTAGGTAAAGGATATTTTCAAATTTTTGCCTACGAAATTAGATTTCGTAGGTAAAGATGTCTTTTACCTACGCAAATTTTGTAGGTAAATGGTGTTTTGAATTTTTCATAATAATTAAAAATTAAAAAATTTACTTTTAGCGACGAAATTTAATTTTGTAGGTAAAAGCTATCTTCACCTACGAAACTTTTTGTAGGTAAAGGGTATTTTCAATTTTTCTAAATACAAAAAAAATGAAAAGTTTACTTTTACCTAC
The DNA here is from genome assembly GCF_029962835.1 of Magnolia sinica. Classification (NCBI taxonomy): domain Eukaryota; kingdom Viridiplantae; phylum Streptophyta; class Magnoliopsida; order Magnoliales; family Magnoliaceae; genus Magnolia; species Magnolia sinica. The sequence goes on from NC_080585.1 coordinate 77,203,250, forward strand.
GAAATCAGATTTCGTAGGTAAAAGCCATCTTTACCTACGAAAAATCTTCGTAGGTAAAGTGTGTTTTGAATTTTTCAAAAAATAAAAAAAAACGAAAAGTTTACTTAAAAGTCATCTTTACCTACGAAAAAATTTTCGTAGGTAAAGGTATTTTGAATTTTTGAAAAAACCAAAAATCGAAAAGTTTACTTTTACCCACCAACGGTTTCGTAGGTAAAAAAATGTATGAGGCTTCTACCTGCGACTATTTTCGTAGGTAAAAACATATATGAGACTTTTCCCTACGAAAGATTTCATAGGTAAAAATATAATATTTAACTTAGATGCGACTTTTACCTACGAAATATTTCATAGCTAAAACACGTGTATGAGACTTTTACTTACGTAATGGTTCTTTAACTTATTTTTGAAAAGTAGTTGAGACCTTTACCTACGAAAAATTTTCATAGGTAAGACTTGTCCTTACGAAATGGTTCGTAGATAAAAATATAATATTTCATTTCTTAAGATTTTTTGAATGGAGCCAATTTGCTAACAACCATCCATTGTTTGCGAGCCATAATTCACATGGTGCCCCTATCCATAATTGGCAATGGACCTGGATGGCTTCAAGCATAACCATCAATTAGGGTTGTCCAAGGGCCCTGACTCGGTTACTATGTTCTCACATTTTAAACTACAGGTGACATTGTATTGGGTCAGCTAGCAGGTTAACAGACCCGAGCTGTTCCTAATGAAGGTTGGAGTAAGTCAAATGGGTATGGGTCTAAGTAGGGTTGAACCATATCCAACCTAACCTAACCCAGCCATATAAATAACCAATGGGATGGGCTAAATGAACCAATCCAGCTTGGACCATATAGCCCAATGTTCCATTAAAGTTCGGGTCTCACTATTTCCGTTCTCACTGTTTTCCCGTAGTATGGCCCACTTCAACAATGGATCTATCTCATTTTTTAGATCTCATTGTATCATGGTTTGGAGAAAATGATGGACGGAGTATTTTTTACACTGTCATCGTAGTTGGCCAACATTAATTCGTATCTTTTTGTGTTTTATCTGCATTCATATCTTCTTGATATTTTGAACATGTTGGATGTCAAATAAACATTACTATGCGCCCAAGGAAGGTATCAATGGTGGAAATCATTATTCCACACTGTTTCGTGTGGCATGGTCCACTTGAGTTTTGGATTTAATGAAAATTTCAGATCATTGGCTTGTTCATCCATTTGTCGATATCATTTTAGAGAACTATCCAAAAAATATTCATATCCAAAGATTAATTAAATGAACCACACCACAAATAAGGGAAACAAATTAGCTGCTCCCCCTTGCACCATCCAATGGCTTGTGGTTGATGCTCTGTGGGCGCTTCCCTGATGTATGTGTTTAATCCATGCTGTCCATCTATTTTTAAAAATCATCTTAAGGCATGAGACAAAAAATGAGGCATATCCCAATATGAAATGGACCACATTAACAGGAAATGGTGTTGAATGAGCGCTAACCATTTAAAACATTTCGGGGGCCATAAAAGTCATGGATCGAGATGATTTTTGTTTTTCCCCTTTATCTAGGCCTATATGACCTAATCAACAGATTGAATGTCAAATAAAAAGTAAAGTGGGCCTTAGGAGGGTTTTAATGATGGATAACCAATTATTATTGTTTTTATGTGGTGTGGTCGGCCTCATATCTATTTACACCAGGCAATGGCTGGTGGTTGGTGATCTGTGGGCCCCACCATGATATATGTGTTTCATCCACGCTGTCCATTTATTTTTATAGATCATTTTATGATATGAGAGAAAAAATGAGGTATATTTAAACCTCAAGTGGACCACGTTACATAAAAAAGTGTTGGATGAATGTTGACCATTAAAAACATTTTGGGGGTCATAAAAGTTTTGGGTCAAGCTAATATTTATTATTTCCCTTCACCTAGGTCTTTATGACCTAATCAACATATTAGATTTCAAATAAACAGTACAGTGGGCCTCAGGAGGATTTTAATAGTGGATATCCAACCATTATTGATTTCCTATGGTGTAGTCCACCTGAGATTTATATACCTATCATTTTTTGTGCTAATTCCTAAAATGATCTCTAAAAATAGATGAACGGAATGGATGAAACATATACGTCATGGTGGGGCCCACAGAGCACCCACCACCAGTAGCCAATCCGCCTCCCAAATTTGGGTGCGTGCTCAAAACAGAGCCGCGCCCAAAAGTAGGGATTTCATACGGTCTCTTTCTCTTCTCTCTCATTCTCTCCGTTGCATTCCCTAAACCCTTCTTCCCCTAAACCTCTGTCTCCGTCCCGATCTTTGCTCCATCTCTCTTTCTCCTCCCTCTCTCTCCAAACAGACGACGAAAATGAGTTTTGGGAGAAAGTGAGTGTGGCGGAGGAGAGGAAAGAAGCTATGGTGGTGCTGTGGTGTTCTCAGTTGAAGATTCTGTCTCACTCGTCTGTAGGGTGCTTTGTGTCACACTCCAACAAAGTGAGATATTCAGTCATTCAGTCATCTGAGTATACTTTCACATGAAAAACAAAAAATGATTACGTTCCTTACCAATCTCCTATTTGTTAGTAAATTACATTATTATTAATGTTTTTCTTTTCATTTTATACAAGTTGGGCCCCTTTTTTCAGATTTTTGGTGCATGGATCATATATAATATCAGAATTTAGGTCACTGAACAATGGCCTCACTTGTAAAAACTGAAAAATCCATTGTATATAATCTCCTATATATCATGTATGCTAACTGTATGATGAAATGTCTCAACAAGGAATGTTTTGTGTGGATCGCATTTGAGTTCCATTTTTTTTCTCTACCCATGAGTTGGCCCATATGGTTGTATGGTTGGATGACTGCAAATTTTTTTGAAAGTTATGGAAAATTAGTAAGTGATATTTTCTGAAATTAGGTCCCTCTCTTGTTGAGCATTGCTATTAGTCATTGTTTTTTTTTTTTTTTAAATTAATCTGTGTTTCTATGTACACCATCTACTGTCATCCTGCGATATTTGGTTTGGAAAATCAGCTTGTGATTTATAGGAACTGGTTTTATCTTGTGTTTGAAGAATCAGTTGGACACCATCTGTTGTTGTCTTGTGATATCCCATATGCTGTTTGCAACAATCCGCTTGTGATACATCGTTTGAAGTAGATTGTGATGTGTTGTGAAGGAATCCTGTGATATGTTGCAAAAATCAGACCATCTGCCATTATCTGTATGCCATCTATTGAGTATGTTGGCAGGTCTTTCAGGTTTTTCTAGAGGATCTGATTGATTCTGCACAGAATGCATCATTATTTACAAAAGGGAGCTAAAAACAAAGAGGTTTTCCATTCGAAAAAAGGTCTGTTTTCTGCCATCTATTTCTCTCATTAATTAGCTTACCATGACAAGCAGATTCCTAATACTACATATATCTACTTTGAGCTATTAGCTCCCCCATTTTGCGTGGTCAAAATAAATGTAAGCTCATGATATATGATTTAATTGTGGACTTGTTCTGCGTATGAACTGAATGTTTCTTTTGCATGTGCTCCTTGGACTCGGATTGCGTAGTGTGGCACACAGCACCAATGTCAATACTGTGCACTATTGGAAAAGCTGTGGGGCCCATCATGATGTATGTGTTTTATCCACGACAAGCAGATTCCTACTACCACATGGATCTACTTTGAGTGATTAGCTCTCTCATTTTATGCAGTCAAAATAAATGTTAACCTGCGATTTCGTGTGTGCCACTAATTAGATTGGCAAGAGTTCTACAAATGGCTCTACCCACCAGACATTACTCTCCATCACTAATAGATTCATGTGTGCCACTAATTAGATGACAGGGCATTTGAGTACAAGTAAAACCTAAAATTCATTCTGAAAGTTTTTTTTTTCCTTATATTTTCTTCCCTTCATTTCTCTGATTTATGCTCTATGTTTCTGTCTGTTTTGTGTTATTCGAGAAGGAAAAACAGAAGTAGGAAGGACACTGAAGTGGCATATGCAAAAGGACAGAGAAGTTTACATTTTCTTCATTCTTCTTTTCACTTCTCTGATATTCCATTGTATTAAAGAAGTCTTGTACTAAGAAAGATTTGATTCACAACTTAGAAAATCACAAAGCAACAATATTTTTGTGAATACAAATTCCTCATGTTTGAAGTAATCAAATACCTGATTGGTCAAAAGCTTCTCAGTCACCATCTGTCAGCATTGCCTGCAATTTTCATATTTTTATGCAATCAGGTGGTCTTTTTTTCTTTTTTCTTTTTTCTTTTTTCTTTTGTATGCTGCAGGTTGCATTGTTGGACAAGGGGCTATGATATTGACATTTTCAAACTTTATATATTGAAAAATTCAGTCTTTGCATAATCTATATAACGCAATGAATTCACAATTAGCAAGGGTTGAGTAACTCTCTGATTACCTCTTAAAATAGATGGATGTGCTTAATATAGAGTCAATGCCTGTAAAGAAACAGAATGTAGCAAAAGAGTTGTTTGGTTCAATTGGCCTAGCCTATGATGGTGATAGCTTTTTTTTTTTTTTTTTTTTTGTGATTCGTTTATGTTATATAGATATGTTATATGTATACAAACATGCTACAAGGATTTAATTGTGTTTATTTTATTTGTATCATGCAGAAGGCTTCCTTCTACAAATGTTCAGTCACCTGACATAAATGAACTGTAGTTCTGGAAATGAGAAGGTATTCCATTCTTATGAGTTTTTAGACCATTTCCACCTTTTTGTCTAGAGAATTCCACACTTAGATGCTCAAACTACATTTTTCTATTGTTCTTCTTTTAACTCATTTGTGATTGCCATTTTCAGAAAGCCTGCATTTGGTAGTTTTCTATGATGAAGTTGGGCTAAAAGGCTTTCTTCACATCATAATTTGTCGCAACTTGTTGACAGATGCGTGAAGTCGTGCGGGATGTTGCAAACTATTTCCCAATGGTAATAATTAGTGGAAGATGACGTGATAAGGTACTGGAGCAATTAGCTACTTTGCATGGAAAATGATCCAATTTTGGACCTGTTTATCTAAGTTATCGTGTATTGCATTTCCATACACTTGGCATGCATGTACTGTTCATTTGCTAGGCATTGTCATGGATGGCACATAGCCCAAATATGCTAGTCAGTGTATCGTAGCTGCCAAGTGGACTTATGGTATTACAAATGTTCTGAAGATGGGTATTGATGCTGCCAAGTTCCTTGCATATTAAGATAAGTTTACCAAATTCATTCTGTAAACCAAAGCTTAAACACTCTGCAACTGAATGTTCAAACTCAGAGCTGTTGGATGGTTGTAATGAATTCTCTATATCTTGGATCCCCATTCGCATTGAGTTTGTGTTAGCATTATCATCTATTTTGAAGCCTCCGGGCTACTTTGACCCTTTTCCATCTTGGTCACATTCTTGTTTTTTTTTTTTTTTGGCTAACGTATATATGGGGGCTAATCCCTTCACACTCAGTCTCTCATACAAACTCTGCTATTTGTAGTTGGCATATGGTGGTATCAATGGTTGCAGGACAAACTGTACAACTGCCCCATTGTTCGAGGCATTTGGAGTGCCCTTTCAGTCAGGTCCATATGAGTCCATCCAAAAAAAAAAAAAAAAACAGGGGCATGCATTGGGTACATCGCCGGTATCAGTCAAATACATCCAATACAACATAGACGCTAGAATTAGAATTTTGTTTTGTTTTTAAATTTTTTTTTTTTTTTCAAAATCTATCTTCTTTTTTTATTTTATAATAGGTGGACTGTGTGTATGTAAAACAAATGAATGGTCAATAGAATTGGACCAACAACCCATGGTGCAGGTGAACAAGTTCCCTTTCTTTTTTCTTTATCTTTTTAAAATAATGTTTGTACTATTCCCTTTTTACTTTTAAGATTGGCTGGTTTTCAAATGGCTATAGATTGTTGTTTTACCATGCTATCTAATCTAGTCTTTGAGTACTCTTTTGAATTTTTGACCTATTGATCAAAATGTCAAAGTACTTTTAACTAGGTTCTTTAGGTTTAGAGAAAACCAAGCTAGCTTGCTGTAAGTATTGTCTGACTCAATTTGAATTGACTTGATCAAGTGAATTTGTTCATTACAAGTCAATCAAACTTAGACCCTTTTTATTTGCAGGAATATTCTTCCTATATGTCTTAGAACTGCATATTGTCATGTCCAAGCCTTTATTATTGTATGGCATCTCAATTCATGGGAGATGCATTGGCCTTCTCTGATCCAATTATATAACTAGTAGGACTTGTTGACTTGAGTAATGGTACTTTCCCTTCATTAACAGTCACGTGTTTATCAAATCTGTTTTCTTCTGACTGTGGCATGATCCAACGATTCACATAAGTTGGATGCGGTGGATTCGCATAATATTGTGATGCATGGTAGAACTTGATAGATTTTATTGGCATAGGTATTTAACTGAATGACAAGGAAAGTTTATGGCTGTGAACAGGACATTTCAGTGAATGAAATTTGCAACAGTTTCCAGAACTGAGTTCCAGACGATGAATTCAATCCTTTCATCGTGAGTATACTTGATTTTCCATTCGTCCATGCCAACCCAAAACTAAGATGTATTTATCTCTTTTTAAAGCTGAAAACCTCAATTTCCTTTTGAGAGGGCTCTACTTCACAAACTGTGTTTTACAATAGCAACTTAATACAATGTTCTCATGGTTATATCTCGAGAAAAGCTCATTTCTTGGAAATGCTAACCTTTTTCTATTGGTTTTCATTACTTTCAGCATCTCCACTAGGCATCAAGGTAGCATTTGCATTAGAGTGTTGTGGAACAAAACATGCCTTGTTAGATAACCTAATCTCTTATGCATTTGCATTACTTGCCAGATAACCTAATCTCTTATACATCTACATTATAGTGCTGTGGAACAAAACATGCCTTAGGTAAATAACTTGGCATTTCACAGTGATTGATCAATTCTAAATTGTTTGGAATCTTATATGATTTGTGATATTTGGGATATTTTGATAAACATGATGCATAGGTGCAGTATATGCCTTTTGTTAATGGTTGGAGCAATCAATAGTTGTGAAGCTAGTTCCATTACATTAACTAGAATTCTTTGCTTGCTTTACTCCTATTTTCAGGAAATGAAGGGTAGTTCCATTCCATCCACCACCCAGCTTGTTGAAGCTAGTTCCATTACATCCACCAGCTAGCTTGTTGAAGAAATGAATGGCTATTTAAATCAAATTTATTTTTCTTTAAGAACTATTATTGCTCCTTATGTTCAATTTTTGTTTTCTCGTGGCACTTCTTTACAGGTTCATCAACATAATTTTTGCTCAAATTATAAAAACCATAGTAATGATAATTTTTGTTTCTTTTTTTGTCCGTTAAATTATAGAAACCATACTAATGATGATTTCCAACTTCATGCATATGCCGCTTTTGGGATTTGAAAGTTTAATAACTGGGGAACTCATTGTGGAGCCCCAGTGTTCCTTCTCTTCTTTCCAAGTCATCTATATTCTTTTGTTTCCTATGGTGTGGCGTACCTAGTTTTTGGAATACTGCACTTTTTAGGTAGTTCTTTCATCTTGACAAGGAACATTAGAAGAATGGTTTTAATGTAATCTGCAGGTTTGTGGGAGATACGTGTGCATTGACAACTAATATTTTAATGGGGTGGATCTTATGAAAGTTCCACCCAAGGGGCTATCAGTTTGTTAGCCTGGTTCTTTTTGGATTATGGGAGATATGTGTGCATTGACAACTAATATTTTAATGTAATCTGCTGGTTTATGGCTAATGATGGGAAGATGAAGCTGAAGGCAATGCTTCTAACCCATTCCTCTTCAGAAATACATTCTAGAAAACTTCAGAACTTTGGTCTGACTTCTATTCTTGATTATACATGCAATGCCATTCCAAATCAGCCTGGAAAGTCCAATTATACCTGCAATGCCATTCCAAATATCTTTTTACAATGTACGTGATGCATTTCTCATAAGAATCTAGAGTATTACATTCTGGATTTTGAACATTCCTCAGCAGAAATTTTCAGCATCTCTACCTTTTGCTAGTTCTATATGCATTACAAGTTTCAGTTAAGATGATTGCCGGAGTTTCCTTGTTGAACTACCATAGGTGTTCTTATGTTGTTATAGATTTCACAGGAGATGCATTTTCGCACCTAGCAAGTGAACAAGTTTGCCTCGCTTGGTCTAGAACGAGCTCCGCTCGGGTCAAGAGTGCATCGAACATGTCCAAAAACCAGGTGAGTCAACTAACAACAGTCCCCCATATGTATGTTCAATTGTCACAATTTTTTTCAGACTGTTTTGATATTTGATTGTTGTTCTTTCAATCTATTCACATGTTTTTGTTCTTATTTTTTACTTGTTGCTTGTTAGTTAGGTACATAAAAGGCCATCACATTGTGGAGCTCTTCATCTGCTTGACGGACCTTCATTGAATTGTCTTTTTATTTTAAAGTCTTCCATTGTAGATTTTAGTTTTTATAGTCAGGTTTGCAAGTCAGATAAATAATGTTTCAAATTACATCATGGTTGTTTTTACTAGGTGAAGTTTGCTAAGCCCACACATGGGTAGAGCCTTCTGCAACAACATATAGCTGCATGTACCAATATAACATAAGGTGCGAGAACAGAACTTTCCATTCAAATATTGCACCAATTGCAAAAGTAGTGTTTTCCCAACATGAAATAAAAATAGATGTACAAGACATTGAACACATTAGCTATCTTTTCTGTCCATTTGGTGCATTTGTTTGGCTTTTCCAAATCTACCAATCTATGGGTCACACTTTGTAATATCTTACTGGTTGGATGTTTCTGAGTGCCCAAAAATAGTTGGACAGCAAGTTTTACAAAGGCCCACTCATTCAATGGTTGGGATCATAATGTGGGGTAATTTGAAGATAATTCTCATGTTTGAAATGTCCATGCCATATTTCGCATTTTACTCCAGTGTTACAAACTTGAGATTTAAAACTTTCTGAAAGAAAGTTGATAATTGAATACTATCTGTTTTGGAAGCTATATATTGCTGATTTTGTTCAGGCCATGACTGTCCAATAGGTTTGAGGCACCTATGGATCTAAAGAAAGAGTGGGAAAGATTAATATTTGAACAGAAGTATGGGGAAGCATTCACTTTAGCCCATGAGTTGTTGGATGTTTATTTGGTTTTTAGATAATGCAGATTTTGCTTAGTTTTTCAGAGTTTATAATTGAGAAGATGAGCATGTGCTCTTGAAGTATTGTCTCTCTCTCTTTTTTATGACATCTCATCCTTATCTTTTTCTATACTTTTAGTTCTTCAATTTTGCTGCATAACTTTTCTGTATGATGATATTCGTTGTAGGAAGCTATTCGTTGGGGTACTGATTATCTTCTCAAAGCTACTGCTCATCCAAACACTATATATGTGCAGGTTTCTTTTTCTCTAATTCTTTTTGGGGTTGGATTTGCTTTCTTTTTCTTTTTCCTCACGTGGGATCTCTGTTTCTTTTTAGAAAAAAGTTGTTTAATTTGTATTTTCGACCTGTAGGTAAAAGTATGAACACTATTAGCTACGAAAACGTTCGTAGGTGAAAGTTTTATCACAGTTTGTACCTACGAAACATGTCGTAGGTAAAAGCTTCAACAAAGTTTGTAGCTACAAAAACGTTCGTAGGTAAAAGTCTTAACACCATTTATACCTACGAATAAAAGTTTTAACAAAGTTTATAGCTACGGAAACATTCGTAGGTAAAGGTCTTAATACAGTTTGTACCTACGAAACAAGTCGTAGGTAAACGTTTTAATAAAGTTTGTAGCTACGAAAATGTTTGTAGGTAAAAGTCTAAACACTGTTTGTACCTACGAAATAATTCGTAGGTAAAAGTTTTAACAATGTTTTTAACAACGAAAAATGTTCGTAGGTAAAAGCTTAACAAAGTTTTTAGCTACGAAAACTTTTGTAGGTAAAAGTCTTAACACTTTGTTGGTAAAAGTCTTAACACTTTGTTGGTAAAAGTCTCAACAAAGTTTTTAATTTCGTTGGTAAAAGTCTTACCATTACCGACGATGACATTTTTTCGTCGGTAAAAGTCTTTAGCCACGGCTTTTTACCAACGAATTTACTGACGAAATATTTCGTAGGTAAAACTCTTTGCCTACGAAATAATATCATTTACCTACGAAATGTTTCGTAGGTAAAAGTGAAATTTCTTGTAGTGGTATTAAAAGTAGTAACATGTCTAAGTGGTACTCACCGTAATGTTTTTAATAAATTTATCCCGGCCATCAGTTTTTCTAGATTATGTTACAACATGGACCTAACAATGATGTTGACCCAAACTTCCAGTGGGCCAAACGATAGGAAAAGGTGAGGATTAAGCTTCCGCCATTGAAATATTCAAGCGGCCACAAAAGTTTTGGATTATGTTAATGTTTTTATAATTTCAGTTCATCCCAGTAGGAATGACCTCATAAACCATATGGATGACATATATACATCATGGTGGACCCAGGAAATTTTCAACCACAGGAATTCCCCCACTTACTGTTTTGGTCCACATGAGTTTTAGATCTGCCTCATTTTCGGGCCTACGTTATCAGATGATATTTAAAAAATGATGGATAGAGTGGATTTCTCACAAATATCTAGTTGCCGTCGAAGGAAGTTCATGCGGATGGCTTTGGCAATAGTTGGAAACGGAAGCAGGTTGGCCTCTCAACGAGACGGTCACCACCTTCTTTGGGCCCCACCATGATGTATGTGTTGTATCCACACCATCCATCCATTTGGAGAGATCATTTTAGGGAGTGAGAAAAAGAATTAGGCAGATCCAAAGGTAAATCATAAATATTAACTTGATCGAAAGCTTATGTGACCCAACGAGGTTTTAACGGTAGGCGTTCAATCTCCATTGTTTTCTACGGTGGGGTGCACTTGAAATTTGGATCTTTCTCACTCTCTGGATTGTGCCCTAAAATGATATCACAAAATGGATGGTCGGTGTGGATACAATACATACATCATGGTGGCACCCATGGAAAGTGGTGACATCACTTCAGCAGGGAGCAAAGAAAAGAAAAGAGATGACTTGAAAATAAAGTTTACCCTTATGTAGTCAAGTGTGTGCACCGCGCAAATGGAAAGAGACGTCTAACAGAACTCCCGGGAAAAGAGCATTAATTGTAAGGGAACATGATCTTTCCTATTCAACCAATTGTATTTCACTACGTCACTTTAGTAGCGTTTTGGCTGCTGAAGCGTTCAGTACCTAATCCGCTCCCGTCTGTGTGACCTTATGAGCAAGTAAGATGGCAAATAAACATCATGGTCAACCCTAGGAAATTTCCAACGGTGGGGTCATTGTCTCAACTGCTTTTCTGGTGTGGTCCAATTGAGTTTTGGATTTGACTGGCTTTTTGGATCATGTACTAAAATAATTTGAGAAAATGGATGAAGTGTGGATATAACACATGCATTAGGGTTGGCTCACGTAATTTGCCACGTCAACACAGCACCAGCCTGGGTTGCTATGACCCTGCCCAATCCCAGATAGTTTGTAACTCGGGTGTTGGCTTGTAACATGGGTCACACCAGAGTGGGTGTTTTATTCCCGGGATGTCCATTAGCTTTCCAAATTAATTTAGGACATGATCCTAAAATTGAAGTAGATCCAGATCTCTAAGTGAATGACACCACAGGAAACAGTGGTGATTAACCATTGAAAACTTTATTAGGGCTACAAAAGTTTTGGATCAGGCTGATATTTGTGTTTTCCATTTATTCTTGTCTCTCTGGCCTCGTCAACAAGTTGGATTGACCTTATCAACAAGTTGGATGGCCAAAAATCATAATGAAGCTCCTTGGGAAGGTTAATTTTTTTTGTTAAATTATTATGGCAGGCTCTCAATGTCTATTGTTTATTGTAGTGTGGTCCATTTGAGATTTACATTTGCTTCAATTTTTAGGCCATACAATAAGATGATGTGTAAAAACTAATGAATGGCATGGATATACAACTCATATATGAATGTGGGCTCTAAGGTCTGGAAAGTACCCCACTATTTGTCATTCGGGGAACACGGATCCAGTCTAACCTTCTTTCTCGGTAACACACACGACACATTTATCAGAACTAACTGCCAAAAGCAATTCTCACCCTATATTTTGTACTGCCCACCGTGATGTGTACCATGAGATCCACTCTGGTCATTGGATGTGAAATTCTATATAGGGCCCAGAGAAAAAAATAACGCTGATATGTGATTCAAGTGGCCCATATCAACGGAAACAATTGAGAGAGACGTCTACCTTTGATTGTTACCAGGCTCAACGTGATGAGCATGTAAAATCCATTCCATGCATTAGACGCCACACCAAATGCCAGACTTGATGCCTAAAATGCAGGGCCACGCATGATTCAAGTGGGCCATGCAAAGGGAAACAATTTTGAAGGTTAGCTTTTCTGCACATTATTTCTGATCGTGTGGTCTACTTGAACCATAGATGGATCTGATTTTCATGGTCTGGGTGTAACATGGGGTAACTTATCTAATAGTTGGGGTGGATTTAACACAAACACTGTAGCGGGGCCATCCTAAGCCAGCCACTCGTCTCCCTTGTTAATTAACTTTTTCACGGGCATCATTTATTAATGTTAATTAGCATTTAATTCAGACAGCTAGGTGGATGGTCCATAATAGTTTTACACTTCCAATAGTTGGAGTGGATCTCATAGAAACATCAAGGTGGTCCCCATAAAAAATCAAGATAGTATGTCTGCCCATGTTCTTTTTTCTAATGATAAAGCCAAAGCTGAGCATACTAGAGTTCACAAAAAAGAGAACAAAATAAAAAATGAAACGAAGAGAAAATAAGAAAAAAGTAGGGAAAAATAGGAGCATGCAATATAAATAATAATAATAAAAAAAAGATGTAACAAGAAAAGACTAAAGAAAATAGAAAAAGAGAAAAAGATCAACCCGAAAAGAAGCAAGTTCCAACCTTAACTCATTCCCTTCCGGATGACTTCAGTTTGAGTCAACAGTTTTGCTATCGTGCCTTAAGACATGGCTGGAAAAGTAAGCCAATCGACTAGTAAGGATTAGGGGTGCACACGGGTCAATTCGGTCCGATTCTGGGATGAAACCAGAATCGAACTATTCCTAACGGTTCTAGGAAAATTGGAACCGGAACTGGACCGTTTGCACCCTAGAACTGAACCAGAACTGGACTGTAAAAACCGGTTCATTTCTACGGTTTTGGGCTTTTTATAATCCATCCCAATTGCATATATATATATATATATATATATATATATATATATATAATTTTAATAATCCAGTCTATGTCCATTCATGTTGTGATCTATTTGATGAATGGTTTAGATATTGTGTAAGGTGTACAAAAAGATACTTACGGAAACAATCAAAGGGCACATTGTAAACCATAAATCATGAATCACATAGACAACTAAAATATATTGTATACTAATAAAATAGACGACTAAAATATATTGTAAACTCGATCTGGTTCCAGGTTTGGTTTCGAGTTCGGTTCTACGGTTCGGTTCCTATAAGAATCCTTTAAGGTGGGCCTTATTGATCAATGGTATAGATTAACCTAAAGGTTGGATAATATGACCGGGTGTACCAGTAGGCCCCACTAAGTTATGATACATCCAGAAATTCATAAAAGGGGTGGAGTGATATAACTGTGATATGCATACATCATTTTAAAGGAACTAGGATTACCAATTCGTGTGGAGCCTTGGGGAGAGGAGTTTTGATGTGTTTTAAACTCTTCACACCTCTAACCTATATTAACAGGGCCAAGTCCCCAATCCAACACCATCGACAGAAGCTTGAGCCCCATCGTATCTTCTCTAAAGGGTGTTAGGAAAGGAAGACCTCAACATCCTTATCTAAAACAATAGCATCACAACAAGGTAAGCCATTCATTACTTCAGATCTCTATATATCCAATGCACAGCAAGGTCCTTCGATAATTCTGCATCAAGAACTTACAGTTCCAAGTTCAGTTTTAGGATTCAGTTCATGGTTTGGTTCGGTTCTACAAGACCCCAAACTGAGAACCGAACCGAACTAATCGGTTCTTTGATTTTCAGAACCAGAACCAAAATCAGTGCACTTCAGAACTAGACCAAACCGTGCAGTTTGGTTAGTTCTGGTTCGATTTACCAGTTCTACCGGTTCCATGTGCATCCCTGGCAAGGATGGAAATCGAAGCCCTCAATTGTTGTAGAAAACAAAAGGAAAAATATAAGAAAAACCAAAAGAAGAAAATCATGCCTAAACAAGATGGGTGGAGTGAAAATCCATAAAGGGTGCTCTAAGTAAAAGCAATAGGCATGCAATAGATTTGGTAAAAATTCAAAAGGGTGACAAGGGGCAGGCAAGATCAAATACACAGGGTGTGGTGAAACTTGAAATGATGCCATGAGAAAAAAATGACGGGCAAGCCAGACGCAGTGAAAACCCAAAAGGACGTTGCAGGTAATAATGGAAAAAGAAAAAGAAAAAAAGATACACAAAAGGTCTGAGCAACAGAAATATTCATCAGATTCAAGGATGAAAACCATGAGTCAAGAATTCTCAAGCTCTTCCCAAATCCTAGGGGCATGATACAATTTTGCATTACCATAATTAAGGGAATCAGGACCCTTAGTAAACTATTCAAAAATTGGGTTCAACATCCGGTTGAGCAAATGTTCTAATTCTTACATTTTGGTACAAAAATCCAAATCACACTCACTTAGACAAACAAGCACTTGGCACAAATTTTTATTTTCCTACATCTCAATTCATGCATGATTTACAGAAGAAAAAAACATAAAAAGAGAGTTTTTTCCTCATCCATGCACATGCAAGGAAGAAATAAGTTCATACAAGGTTTCCAAAATAAACACCCTTCAATCCTTCTATTCAACTTTGTGGATGCATCCCGTGAGTGCCCTTCTCCTGGTCATCCTCTCCAAGAGGTAAGTATCTCTCCGCTTGTGACAATACTTCAATCCTTCTACTAAAAGCGATCTCCATCTTCTCGCAGGTATTAAATCCCCTTCACATCATCCTGGCCATCGAAAGTAACCATTGGCGGTTAGCATCGACCATCGCGAGGGAACATGATCTCCATATTCAATCATCAAATCAAGACAAATCGAATGGATGGATCTCTTATTGAAGCTATTAAGAGGTTGATGTAACCCATCCAAGGCAATATCCATGCCATCCTAACCATCTAATAAGAAGGTTAGCCCCTCTTTTTCATTACTAACATTATCCACACCATCAACCAACCCATCCTCATGGTGCACATCCAATTGATCAATACCACCACTTATGGCCTCCCTCTCCAATCGACCAAAACCATAAAACCTCTCATCTACAAGCTCATCAAGAAAATATGAAATTCCAACCATCTTAGGGGCATTCATTGCTGCCCCAACAATCATTTCAATACCCACATACATCCTTTCATTAATACTATCTTCAATCAATGCAAGTGAGACATCATTATGGGAATCTAAGCCATGAGATAAAGAAATAACCTGAAGGATGGTTCAAAGATCAACAAAACTTTGGGACCCAACACCAAGGGTCAAGATGGGCCCACAAGAAGGGAACAAAAGAAGGATAAAGAAGAAGACAAAAGGGGGAGACATAAGGGAGATATGGGTCAAATCGGCAAATTTGGAAGTATGTGAGCAGAGGGAATCAACAGGAAAGAATGTTTGGATTGTCTAAATTAAGATGGGCTAATAACGATTGCATGTGTGAAATATATGTGAATCTGAACGAGGTCACACGTGCATTTTCATTTGGTTAACACCTGGGAACTTGGGATCGAAGTCTATGTACTTGGGTGCCAATTTTCGAAGCGTTACACAAATACGACATGGTAAGTCTGTCTTCTGGTAAAAATTGGCATTGATCACGATTGTCAATTCACTATCTGATGGACCGGATCATCTTTCAAAAATCATAAAAAATATATTACAATAAAAACCAACATCGATCGCGACAGTCGATTTGCAAGCTGATGGATCAAATCATCTTTCAAACATCACATAAAATATATCACAATAAAAATCGGCATTGATTACGACTGTCGATTCACAATCCGATGGACTAGATCATCTTTCGAAATTTAAAAAATATATATATTCCAAAAAAACATACATCGATCGCAATTCGTTAGACGGGATCATTTTTTTTTTAAATCTCCAAAATATTTCAATAAAATCCAACATTGGTCGCGATCATTGGATCACAATTCGATGGACTGGATCATCTTTAAAAATCTCAAAAAATATTTCAATAAAAGCCAGCATCGTAACCGTTGGATCGTGACCTGATGGACCAAATCATCTTTAAAAAATTTCAAAAACATTTTAATAAAAGCCATCATTGACCACGATTGTTGGATTATGACCCGATGGACCAGATCATCTTTCGAAAAATCTCAAAAACTATTTCAATAAAGACCAACACCGATCACAACCGTTGGATTGAGATCTGATGAGAGTTAGATCATCCATTTTAAAAAAAATTAATAAAAACCGTCATTGATTGCAAGTGTCGATTTGCAATCTGATGGACGATGGACTAGATCACTTTCAAAAATTTGCAAAAAATAATCACAACCATTGAACCACATTCCATTGGGCTAGGTTAATTCTAAATCTTTATCACTAGAAGAATTCTAGCAATAATGGACCATCACAATTGGTCCACCCCATGTCACCTCTGGTAGAACCCTCAGATAATCACGAAGCAGTATTGAGGTGATGGAACTGATCCAACCGCAAAGTAAGAATCTTGATCAATACTGCCAAATTGATTGGAATAAAATCATCAGAGATATACAGAGAACATACAGCTATCCACACATCTATTCTCAGTTGGAAAACGCAACTTGATTCAATATCTAGCTAACTTGTACCAACTGGAAGAATCAAACGAGTGTTTATTTGATTCGATATTTTAATAATTAAATTAAAGTATTAAGGTGGTGTCTGAGTTAAAAATACCTGAAAATATGTAAATTATATAGAGTAATTCTCACACACAACTAGTTGGACAAATCAAATTGGTTCAACTAGTTGTGTATTTAATAGCAAAAAATTACCTTTCTATCCCAAGTAATATACCACATGTGGGATCCGCAGTATCAAGTTTTACATAAGTATGATAGAAATTATATGTCAAAGATCCAGCCTGTCCATTAAATAAGGCCTATTAATTATATTTTATCTGCTAAACTTTAATAAACAATCATTATCACTGAAGCCACACATACATGTTAAATATGTACGGCTAAAATTAATTTCTAATAGCTCCTTTTTTTGTAAATAGATATCATACCATTAATCATTAAAAATAATAATTTATGTCCTTCACATATTTAAAAGAAATCCTACCAAATTAATGGACTAGATTTCATATACATTAATTCATCCCATTTTCTCTAGAAATCCGACGCAGATTGGATACTGACAAGGTCAGTAGCCAAATCCCTACTGAAGTGATGTCACCAAGCTCTATGGACCCCATCATGATGCATGTGTTGTATCCACATTGCCCAACCATTTTTAGAGATCGTTTTACGGCGTTACAAAGAGAATGAGATAGATCTAAATTTCAAGTGGACCCACCACAAAAAACTGTGGGAGTCGTCACACCCACCGCTGAAACATTTATAGGGCCCACAGTGATGTATTTTTGAGATCCATCCTATTCATAAGTTAACATAGAGATAGATGAAGTGAAAACAAAAATATCAGCTTCATCGGAAACTACTGCGGCCCCTAAGAAGTTTTGAACGGTGGATGTCACTGTCCCCACTATTTTCCATGGTGGGGTCCATTTGAACTTTAGATCTATCTCATTCTCTTTGTGATGCCATAAAACGATCTTTAAAAAAATGGTTGGATGGTATGGATACAACACATGCATCATAGAAGGGTCCACAGAGCTTGGTGACATCACTTCAGTAGCAATTTGGCTACTGACCTTGTCCGTATCCAATCCTTCGCTGTTGACCTTGTCCGTATCCAAACGGCGCCCCTTGAAATCCATTGCCTAATTTACATACTAATGTTAATAAATGCTCTCTCGCGGAGAGAAGATGCTCGAGGTTACTTGGCAAAAGAGCACCCAGCTTGGGTGGGCCTCACTGTGGTGTTAAAGTGAAATCCACCCCAGCCATCAGGTGAGTCACCCTCTGCTTGACCCAGGGCCAAAAAACCTGCCCATTTTATTTCAATTGGGCCACATTTATTGGAAAATTTTTATCGAAAAATTTGACCCTCTACACTATTCCCTAAATGTGACCCACTTGAATCACATTTGAGCTTCCATTTTTACCTTTAAGCCAATCTTTTGGTTTCACATCTAATGGGTGTAATGGATTTTACATACACATTATAGTGGGCCCTGTAAAAATCGAGGGTGGACGTCTCTCCCAACTATTTTCTTTTGTGTGCTTCAAATTAATAACATATCATCTTGATGTTTTGGATACTATCCTATCATGGGATTACACATCTAATGGTCGGATTTATTTACATGTATAATGGTTAGATTTGATCTCACATACACATCAACGTATGGCTCCGTGAAATATCACTGCTGGCGTCCCTCCCACACCGGTTCCCAAAAGTAGTCAAGTTCAATGAAAGATCAATATCTTGTGTAGCGTACCACACAATATGGGTGGACGCGGATTGCGTAGTACCCCGCCCGTCCCTAACTCCGAACGGGAAGTTCTGTGGCCGGGCCCACCGTGATGTATCTGTACATCCAAGCCGTCAATCCCTTTTCTCAGATTATTTTAAGGTATGAACACAAAAATGAGGCAGATCCAACGCTCAAGTGGACCACACCAAATAACAAGCTTGGTTGCGTTAAAATGCTATCAGTTGCATTAAATGCAAGATTCATCTATGGTGTGGTCGATTTGACTTTTGGATCTGGCTCATTTTTGTTTTGATCCCTTAGAATAATCTGAGAAAAGGGATAGACGGTTTGGATGTACAGATATATCACGGTGGGCCTGCCCACAGAACTGCCCATTCGGAGCTAGGGAAGGGTAGGGGTAGTACGCAATCCATGTCCAGTATTCGTGTCTATAGATGGCAAAGATATGTCCGCCTCACCTGATGGTTGGGGTGGATTTCACTTTAACACTATAGGGGGCCACCACCGCCGGATAGTTTTCCTCTTAGAATAACTTTTCTTTCTTTGTATTAAATAGTATTAATTGGTCCTTGAATTAATCAACCAGTTGGACGAAAATGCAATGTCCAACTAGCTGTGTGTGAGCATTTCTCAATTATATAAACTACAATCATTTTAACTCAAAAATGTTACATGGCTCGGTGGTACCAGTTCTACGCCGTAACAGTCGAGCGGGTCTTCTTTTTGAGTAAGAAGAAGAGCTGAACGGTCCAGAGGCTCAAATATCGAGTTGAGTTGACTCAGCCCAGTTTTAAGTTGACTCACTGAGTTTTAGATCTATAATAATATTCCATCTTTCAATGTCTTTCTGCACGTGTTTGACATGGGCAAAGAGATTAGAAGTTGAAAAATGACTCACGGAAGGATGAAATTGAAAGGTGGGGCATATGAAGACGAGAAACATGCAACGCTGTACAGGGGCATTTATCACGTTTGTCATCAATCTCCCTAAATAAGTACATCCGGTACATATGTATGAGATCCAAACCGTTCTTCTATTGTATAATGGAAAATGGATTGAACATATGTCAGAATCACAACAATCAGATAATTCAAAGAAGTTTCTTGCACATTTCTAACCACCCATTTATAATATTCAAGATCCTGCAATTAGTGGCTAAGATCATACCACGAATGTATTTTTGGCATCCATCGTGTTCAAGATAAGGCCCAACGGATGAGTGGCTCGGAGTAGCTCCTACAAGGGTAGGGGCAAAGCTCCAAATAGTAGACATTTGTAGTATAAAAAGGCACAATCACCTCTTCTTAACGAGTAAGGAAAAATAATTCGGTTTGCCGCGGCTGAGGAAGTGAAATGAGCTATCACTTTGTTTTCGTGCATGGTGCGTCGCACAGAGGATGGTGCTGGTTCAAAGTCAGGAGTCTTTTGGAGAATAAAGGCCACAAGGTTTCATGTGTAGACCTTGCCGGTGCCGGCATCAACCCGTCGGATGCTAATACGATCCTTACATTTGATGCTTACAACAAGCCACTTATCGATTTCATGTCTGCTTTGTCGGAGGATGAAAACGTAATTTCTTGTTATCATATATCAAAGAAAAGATGTATTTGGTTTTTCATTATTTCATTGTCATTAATATAGAAGGAGAAGATAAAATGAAGCATTGCTATTTTCTATATTTTGGGGCCCTTCTTTGGGGTCATCCAGGCTGTGGATATTATAGACCCCAATGCATATGGATATTGCTTATGAAAATTTCTACCGGATTGGAAGGTATAAACACAGTTTTAATACTTAGAAGTGCCTCGTACGTAAGCTGGAAGTGAAAATTAGAAGGGATTTGACTTGACTTGACTTGGCTAAGCCATGATTAACTCGGGAATATAACGTAGGGTAGGATAGGCCGTGGTAAGCTTCACACAAAGTAGGTAACATTTAAAGAAATTGAGTCCCAAAGGTTAAGACAAGGAAAAATCAGCAAGGTGTATTAGCTTATGACTATAGTTTATTGGAATTATGCAGAATCATGCATAGAAAATACTAATAGAAAATTATTGGAATTATGCATATAAGAGACTATTAGAAAATTATTGACAAGCCCCATGATGTGCCAATAATTATCATTAGCATGGTGGTCTGGCCAGTGAGGAAAGGGGTCAATGGCTAGGGTGGACCCCACTGTGATGTTTATATGAAATCCACCCCAACTACTAGGTGAACCACTCCTTGTTAGGTCCAGGACCTAAAAATCGGCTCCATCCATGATTCAACTAGATTATATATATGGTTTGAAACAGTATTGAATAGGGAACCTTCACCCTCCAAACTACTCTTTTTATGGCCCCACTTGAATCACAAGTGGGTTAAATTTTAGGTGCCATGTATAAATCTTATGATGAAGTGATTTAATTGTTGGAACATGAATTTTATATAATCATCACGGTGGTCCTTGTAGAATTAAGGGTGTATAAGTCTCTCACTCAACCTTTTTCCTTTGGTGTGACCCACTTGAATCACATGTGAGCCTAATTTCTTAATCTTGTACCTACTATGGGAGTACACATCTAATGAGTAGATTTTACATTAGTCACAATGCAAAAAAATCAAGCTCACCTTTGATTCAAGTGAGCCACACCAAAGGAAACTGTTGGAAGAGAGATGCGAGACTTGACTTTGTCCCATCATGATGATATATGAAATCCACTCCAACCATTAAATGCCACATCAAAGTTTAGATATGTGTCCCGAAAATCGGGCCCATTTGTTATTCAAGTCGGCCACACTAAGGAAAATAGTTTGAAGGGTGGTGTTACCCCTGTATCTTGTTTCTAATCGTGTAGTCCACCTAACCATGGATGGAGTGAGTTTTGAGCCCTGGGGATAATAGGGAGCGATGCACCTGGTGGTCAAGGTGAAATACATAATTCTTAATGTGGTTAATGCTACAAGATATTATTGGGTACCATTGATTTAAAGGCTCGGACTACTTTAGATTGTTATAGCCCTGGGGATAATAGGGAGTGATGCACCTGGTGGTCAGGATGAAATGCATAATTCTTAATGTGGTTAATGCTACAAGATATTATTGGGTACCATCGATTTAAAGGCTCAAACTACTTTAGATTGTTATAGAGGTGTGCACAATAAAATGCATGCATTTACATGTGAGGTTGCCTAGGCTATTACCCATGAAGAGATCTGTACGAGATCTCATTAAGATTGTTTCACATAGGGATTTTTCCATATGTAAGCATGCCTTTTGGGCTATGGACCTAAACCTTGTGCTTTTAAACTATTTCTCAAACCCTGCCCATGGTTTGCAAACCGTCCACTGTTAGTTACATACATGAATAATTAATTTTTATATTGTGCAAACCATGCACAATAAAATGCATGCATTTACATGCGAGGTTGCCTTGGCTATTACCCATGAAGAGATCTGTACGAGATCTCATTAAGATTGTTTCAAATAGGGATATTTTCATATGTAAGCATGCCTTTTGGCCTATGGACTTAAAACCTTGTGCTTTTAAACTATTTCTCAGAACCTGTCCATGGTTTGCAAACCATTCACTGTTAGTTACATACATGAATAATTAATTTTTATATTTTCGTATTACCGAAACAGGAGAAAATGACCACTGTAGACAAAACCTTTTACCCAGCAGTTTTTATGAAGGAATCCAAACTTAAGTTACCAACTTAGACTAGCACGTGCGGACAGCGACTTTGAAGACGAAACTACCCCTCCTTTTCACTGCGAAGACGAGCGCTGGCGCTCCTCCAACTGAGAGTTGTACGAACGGCTTAAAAGAGATCAAAGTCACATGGCCCACAGCTATGTATTTATTATATCCACAACGTTCATCCATATTTCGAGATCATTTCGGAGCATTATCAACAAAAATAAAATCATATCCAAAGATCAACTGGGCCACACCACACAGAGCAGCGGAAAATTGATTTTCATCGTTGAAGCTTTTGTAGGGCCCACCATAACATTTATTTTCCATCCAATCTACTCATAAGGTCACAAAGACCTGGATGAAGAGGAAAAATAAATTTCATAATGATCCAAAACTTGTGTAGCCCCTAGATGGGTTTCAACTGCATACGTCCAGTGGTCAGCTCCTAGACCGGACGTTGGAGTAATAGAAATAAAATAAAATTAAAAATATAATATATATATATATATATATATATATATATATATATAATATATATATATATATATATATATATATATATATATCTTATATGGTGGGCCCATGATCATATATGTATTTTATCCTGCTGTAACAGTAGGATGGGAACCACGTCTGAGTGGACTCCACATGGGGCATGCAACGCTGCCTCTTACACGGTTTCACACACACACACACACACACACACATATATATATATATATATATATATATATATATATATATATATATATATATATTGCTATATATAATATAATATTTTATACTAATAATTTTCCAGGGTGACCCACCACGTGGGACCCACCTCATGTAGTATATCCACACGTCCAGAATATGGACGGTGGGGCTAGTTTTGATGTATGGGTTTAATCCACACCGTCGAGATGGCTGGATGGTGGGACCCATCCCTAATGTATTTGTTACCCCACACTGTCCATTTAGTTGGTGGGCCACATGTGTGGACCTTACCATGATGCATGTGTTGTATCCATACCGTCCAACCATTTTGAGAAATCATTTTATGGCGTGAGAGAAAGAATGAGTCAGATCCAAAGTTCAAGCGGATAAATAGGGGGGATAGTGACATCCACCGAGCAAACTTCTAAGGGCCACGGTAGTTTCCAAACAAGCTGATATTTTGTTTTCACTTCATCTATCTCTATGTTAACTTATGAATAAGCTGGATCTCTAATATATATATAATGGTGCGGCCTATGGACGCGGTCCACTTAATGTATATGAGGCCCACTGGCGTGGCCCATGTGATATGGCCCACATGTTATGTATGAGGCTTATTGATGCGGCCTGTGGATGCGGTCCACTTGATGTATATGAGGCCTATTGGTGCGGCTCACTCGTTATATTTGAGGCTCATGAGTTGTGGCCCATTATGATGTACTGAGGCCCATAGGACATACCCATTGAGACCTATTTCTAGCCCATATGTCGTGTCCCATTGTAACGTATTTTCAACCCCTGTGAGGTGGCCCATTGTGATGTGTTTAAGGGTCATGTACAGGGTCTACTTGTTATGTATTTGCGGCACATTTGGTAAGGCCCATTGTGATATATTTTTAGCCCATATGATGAGGCTCGACTTAATGTTTATAAGGCCCGTTGCTATGTATATTAGGCCCGTGGATGTGACCCACTTGATATATATCACGCCCATGGGTTGTGGCCCAGTGCGATGTATATTGGCCCAGATGATGAGGCTCAGTGTGATGTATGTGAGGCCCATTGAGATTGTATGCCGCCCATTGTGATTGTATAAGGCTCATTGAAATCATATGTGACCCACCGTGATGCAGTCCATTGTGATGTATATAGGCCCATGTGAAGCGACCCATGTAATGCAGCCCATGTGATGTGTATTATGACCCATGTGCCGAGGCCCATTGTGATATATATGCGGCCCATAAGGGAGGCCCATAGTGATATGCATTATGCCCTAGTGTGAGGCCATGGGCCCACCATATGTTTGGCCCTATGAGGGCCACCCCTTAGGAGCAATGTTGGTTAAATGCCCACATTGATGGGCAATGATGGTTAAATGTCCTCATTGTGACCATCCCTTAGCCCTTTTAATACGTCAATTATCAAGAGTCGATGCCGATTATCGAGGCCGATTGTTAAGGTCGAGTCTGATTGTCGAGGCCGATTCCGATTATCGAGGCCAATTGTTAGGTCAATTCCGATTGTCGAGGCCGATTCCGATTGTCAAGGTCGATTCCGATTCCGATTGTTGAGGCCGATTCCAATTGCCAAGGCCGAGTCAGATTGTCGAGGCCGATTCTGATTCCGATTGTTGAGGCCGATTCCGATTGTCTAGGCCGATTGTTGTGGCTGATTCCAATTCCGATTGTCAAGGCCGATTCCGATTCCGATTGTCGAGGCCGAGTCCGATTATCGAGGCCGATTTCGATTCCGATTGTCAAGGCCGATGGTTGAGGCCGATTCCAATTGTCGAGGTCGAGTCTGATTATCGAGGTTAATTCTAATTGTTGTGGTCGATTCCAATTGTTGAGGCTGATCAACGAGGTCGACTCTAATTATCGAGGTCAATTCTGATTATCGAGGCCGATTCCGATTGTTGAGGCCGATCATCGAGGTCGATTCTATTTATTGAGGTTGTTGAGGGTCAAATATTGCATGTTAGACCTTAATTATTACCTGATTTTACGTACATGATAATGCTTAACGCCCTACTTTAATCTTGTTTTTGGTGCAAGATGTATTTACGAGCTTGGACCGAAAAGGATGTTAAAAGCATGGATTTAACGCTCAAGAATTACCAAGGCAAGGGACGGGGCTACAGGGGACTGAGATCGACAGATTTACACGCTAGAGATCCGAGAAAATCAGGAAACTGAAGCTCAAGTAGCCCAAAATTGGTCCAGGATGCAAGATCATGGGGTTTTCACCATCCGTTCGGCTCGAAACTTCGTACATGGCCAAGGGACCACAATTTAACAGTACACGTCAAAATTCAGCCCTTGGATCAGTGCGTAAGTGACCCGATGGATAAGATCAGACAATAACCATTAAGAAAGCATCTTGGATATCCTTGGGAGATCAGGACCCAAACTGAACCGATGGAAAGAGCATGAAAAACGGTGTATACCCGTCAAATTTCACTTCTTTTGGATGGTACAGTAGGGAGAAACGAACGATAGACATTTCTAATAGGGAGAGTGACAAATTTACAAATATAATGAACTCCATATCCATGCACGTAACGAGAATTGGCTTGCTTCAATGATGGGTAGTGACTCATCACATGTGGATGGTGTGGCCCACCTAGTGTTCAGATCTACTTCATACTTTGACTCATGGGCTTACACGTTATTAAGAAAAGGATGAACGGAGTAGATCTCCGAGAATGCCATCAGAAGTGGGCCCCACCTTTATTTTGGCACAAAATATCCAAATATTGCAAAAACGTCCAGTGACGGACGTGCTTGCGATTGGGTTTTGACAGTCGGACCCATCCATCATCCTTTTTCAAGATCTGGACCATCCAATGTGTCCTAGAGGGGGGGCTTGACCCTCTCCTAGGTGTCGAAACATCAAGAAGATAGCAAGAACGGTATCCCAACCATTATAACGCAGGATTAACGTCTGTAAGATGAATCATATGGGCAGCATCAACGGATAGTCAAAACCATCCCTCTCGAGCTAAAAATCCGACATCCATTTAATGAACGGTCTGGATTTCTCATAAGATCTCCTTCATGGGCCCCCACCGTCAGCCAGTGCAAGATGCACCATCTCTGTTACGCAGAGTCCGGAAGAACCGGACGTTTTGGAGAGGTGATGGCCCACCACCATGATCGGACCAAAGATCTGAACCGTCTAGAAGGAGCCCAGGTGGATTCTGACCGCCCAAAAGATATCAGATGATCGGAACTGGTCGGTTGATTCGCACCGAAGATGGGTCGAGCACAGACTGTTTCGTTTGCGTATGCGTGTGGCGATAGGCTGTGCGAAATATTTCTAATTTCGCAGAGGATTCCAACGCAAACCGGCCGACTCCATGACAGCATCCCTGTTATAAAAGAAAGAGAAAAAAAAGAGAAAGAGGAATCGAAGTTTTGGGAACATCCTTTGACTTGTGAAGAGAGAGATTAGAGTTTTTTTGTTTTGTTTTTGTTTTTCTTTTGTTTATTTTATTTTTGTTAAGGGATTTAGCCTAATCATGTTGTCAGGCTAAACCTCTTAACTAGGGCTAAGAGGTGAAGCTTGTAGCGTGATTGGGGTGTTAGTTTTGTTTTGATTCATAGTTATTGAACTCTTATGGATTCTAGTTTGATTATTAAGGAATACTTTTAGTTTTTAATGATTTATTATGACTCAAATTACAGTAGATCTGCAATAGCTTTGAGTATGTTCTTTTCATTATGAGATTGTGAACTTAGGAGGCCCCATTGTTCGCCATTGTCTCATGGGCATGGTTGGGTGATGGAACCCTTCCTAACTTTTACAATTCCCTCATGATTGGCTGTGAGTTTGGTAAATTGCTGTTGTTTGCCATAGTCTCCTGGGCATGGTTAGGTGATGGAATCACTTCCAAATCTTCACCAATCTTATCTATTAATGATCAGATTCATGAGAAGTTCAGAGATCTGACAAATCTCTTCTTACCAACTGGATAAGATAGGACTCTGATTCCAGTTGTGTCCTTGAATCAATGCAAGGTAACTTCTCAATTGCTACAAGTGGATCCTTGGCACCCTAGTTTCCTACCTCTAAATTCTTTAAGTCTTAGATTAATATTTCACCATTATTCCTTAAATTCTATTCAATTTGGATTTCATCTTATTCTAGTTCTAGTGCTATTTAGTTTCAGATTACGTATAGGTTTCAGTCCCTTGGGATTCGACCTCGGTCTCACCGAGTTTATTATTACATCACAACCCTATACTTGGGGAGTGAACAGAGGTCAATTCTGATTATCAAGGCCGATTTTGATTGTCGAGGTTAATTGTTAAGGCCGATTCTAATTGTCGAGGCCGATTCCAATTATCAAGGCCGATTCTGATTGTTGAGGCTGATTTCGATTGTTGAGGCCGATTCCAATTTTCGAGGCCAAGTCAGATTGTCGCGGCCGATTCTGATTGTCTATTTCAATTGTCGAGGCCGATTGTCGAGGCTGATTCCGATTGTTAAGGCCGATTCTGATTGTCGATGCCGATTCCGATTGTCGAAGCTGATTATCGATGCTAGTTACCGATATCGATTATGAGTATGTGATATTGACACCGATTATTGATGTTGATTATGAGTATGTGAAAGCATAGCATCATGATACTTGCCCATACGCATCATCTGCATGTTTATTATGAGTTGTGATTGACCATTGCATATGTCATAGTACAGATGGTTTATGAGACTCTCTAATAGGTGGAGTTATCCCACATGAGTGCATGGTATTCATATGATTGATGCATGATTGGACTACATGACTCGTGCATCTTGCATTGTGTGATTGTGATTACTATACGCCCTAGTGACATCAAGGCTGTGACCTCCATAGGCATGTCGTGGATGAGTAGATGGGACACCGAAAATGTTTAGATTCGAGCATCTGGGCACTTTGGATGTCCATGGGTGAAAGTCCCTAAACCTCCGAGGCCAGGAGATGCCCCAACGTCGAGACCGAGTGGATATATGAGTGCCGAATATCAGGAGGCCGCATCTTCTACTGTGTCATGGTCGATTGGGAGGGGGTGTGGCCTTACCCAACCGAGAGTAGGGGGCATAGCTAGGCTGAGTTTGACCAGCTCGTGAATGGGTCCGCTATCAACGTGTCGGGTAGATATTGGCTGACTACTGGCCAGGCGGATAGTGAGGTCTCTTCCACTTGCATGGTCACGTGTCAGTGGGCAGCGATTTAGATGTAGAGTGTACTAGATCTCGGTGATGATCCCAGAGATGTACAGTACTAATTTGTAGAGCAGGAGTTACATACTCAGCATTATATTCATTCATTCATTCACTATCCACTCAGGCTGATGGTACGCAACTAATCGTTATATGTACTTTCGCAATGGCCAGGATTTCGATTGGGGCGCGTGACTAACCTGAGATCAGGAGCCTACCACATTGAGTCTATCTATCCAAATTTAAGTATGGGACTAGTTTGGATAGAAGTCCTTTGTGATAGGCCCCATAACCTGCGATACCACGTACTATCTTCCCGAATTCACACTGCAGCTTGGTCATTTCATTCGCATCACATATTGCATATTGTATTACATCCTCAGCATATGGCATTTTGGGATGCTATGTTTCTACATTTATATGACCTAGATGAGGCTGATGGTATTCGTAGCTCTTTCGAATTGTATATTGTATTGCATCCTCGATATCTGATATCTGGTTCATTATGTTTCCGCATTACATAGCCGATTTAAAACCCATACATCGAGGTGGTCCCCACCATCTAGACCACTGGACAGTGTGGATATAAAGCACATATATCACGTGTGGGTCCCACCGTCCCATCTGATGGACGGTGTGGACACCACACGTGCCAAGGGGTCCCACTGTCCCATCTGTTGGACGGTGTAAACACCACACATGCCAAGGGGTCCCACCATCCAGTCAGGTGAACGGTATGGATACACATCACATAAGGTGGGTCCCACCACCTGGACCAATGACATGGACATGCAACACACATATCCGGTGGCCCCATGTCCATAAACTGCAGCTAACAGCTGCTGGGCCCCACAGAATTTACTGACGTCCACTGTAGTAGCTATAAAGCTGGTGGGGTCCACATAGATGGACAGTTTGGATAATAAATACATCAAAGGTCGGTCCCACTGTCCAGCAGCTGTTGGATGGTACGTGATAAGACCCATACACCAAAGTAGGCCCCACATGGCACCGTCCAGATGGACGGTGCTAATATACAACACATCATTAAGGTAGGGGCCCACATGGTGGGCCATCCCACGGATGGATGGCGTGGATACAACCCATCGATGGGTCTACACCTGTTGGACAAACGGTCTAGCACTGCCCCACTGATGGACGGTCCAGATATATAGTACATACATCCAGGTGGGATCCACGTCAATGTGGCCCACCCAGTTTGGATCAAACTGATATTTGTATTTCCCTTTGGTCTAAGCCAGTCCGAATGGACAACTAGAATGGGCCCCAACCATGGCAACAAGGTGGGCCCCGGTTGGGCAGTGGTGTGGCCCAGAAAATGGACAACGTGGATCATACATCAAGGTGGGCCATCATACACAAAAGGAGAGAGAAAGAAGGAGAGAGAGAGAGAAAAAAAATCATGTTATGAAGGGCTCCACCACTATGAGCCCTCCTAGGATTACAATATATGCATCAAGATGGGTCCCAAATAGGGCTCATATCATCAATCGGTAGGCCCCACTTGGCCCATCATCAAAAATCACAATCGAATCCTATAAACACCCACTGATTGCAAATCTTCTAGGCTCTTTGATCTCCCAAGCTCCTAAACTTCCTCTTTGATGGAGGATGATGAGAATTGAAGGGTTGGATGGTGAGATCTTAGGGTAAGAAGTGGACTACACTAGGCTTTCCTTGCTCTCTTTAGAGCTTGGACGGTCCTCTCTCTTGGGATTGCTTAGAAAATGGGTAGGGAGAGAGAGAGAGAGAGAGAGAGAGAGAGAGAGAGAGAGAGAGAGGGTTATAAGGGAGAGGGATGGGTGTGATGGGTGAGTGATAGGTGTACTTGACTTGAGAGGTATAGGTTGTGTTGACTTTGGGGAAGAGAGAGGTTTAGATGAGTGATGGGTTGTACTTGATTTAATTGATATGATTGATTTGATAGATTGGGTAGAAATTCTCTCGGGATTTGGAACGCGTGGCGTTTTCCTCGACATGAACGCAGGGCCACAACTCCTTGCCTTAGTATCGCAATGGTGTGTAAGACGCGGCGTTGGAACCGCGGTGACGGCACGGTCGTTAGGGTAGAAGTCTCGGGCCGAGTCGACTCAGATCTATAGGATGCGACTTAGGGTCATGCGACAATGCCAGTTATAAGTCACGGTTTGCCGGAATTCGACAGGGAGGATCGTGGGAGTCCACGAAATGGTACAAATTAGGATACAGACCTTACAAGAAGCACAAGAAGGTTAGCCATAAATTCTATCATGATCGATGACAAACTTTATCGTAAAGGAGCTAATGGAGTTCTGCTCTGATGTTTGTTAAAAATTAAAGCAATGATTTTCATGAAAGGGGTTCATGAAGATGTTTGTGGGGCTTACCAAGCAGTAAGGAAGATGAGACTTATGCTTAGGTGTTATGGATACTTTTGGCCAGAAATGATGGATGATTGTGTTCGATACGAAAAAGGCTATGAGGTTTGTCAAAGGAATGGACCAATTCAACATGTACTTGCAGCCGAATTACTTCCTATTATAAAGCCTTAACCATTTCGAGGATGGGCGATCGACTTGATAGGGCAAATCTACCAACCCTCAACTAAGATGGATACGTTTATTATTGTAGCTACTGACTACTATACTAAATAGGTCGAGGCAAAACCCATGCGTAAGGTCGGTCAAGAGGACATTATCAGTTTTACAGAAACCAATATCATTCATCCCTTTGGTATTCTAGAATCCACTATCATGGACCAAGGTGCGACATTTACGGCTAAGAAGACAAAGGTTATGACCGATCTGTAACGCCCCAAATTTTCACAACTAGAGTTTATACTCGTGCCTGAGAAAATCGGATATTAATAATTAAATGAATTGGATGCTTCAGAAATCGCACTATAATTTTATTCACGAGAATAAAATCAACTGCATTTATTATTTCATTAGCGTAAAAAAATTTAAAAAATTATCAAATGCCCTCTCAATGGGAGCTTATTACATTATCGAGTTTGCAGTGGAAGTATAAAACTAAATCATAAAACTATCTGCTTATTTCTTCATACAATCTTCTATAGGGAGATGGTCCTCTAGGTCTTCAATCTGTACATCACCTGCATCATCTGTACGGTTGGAGAGGGTCAATGCCCTACTCATAGTTATGATTATCCTTTAAAATTAATAATAATTCAAGAGATTCATAAAAGTAATGTAAGGGTTCTGATATATCCCGTACTCCCCAACTGCGAGAGGTATCAATATGCGCAAGCAACCTACATGAGATGTATGCTTAGCAAAGTATATGCGGTTCATCACACTTAGTGATCACCACAATGTGGAAAATGATTTAGAATTATCTGACTCACCCCGCATCCTATTCTACGAAGATTTGTCGGTGTGTCCCATGTTTAACATGGATTTACACGATTTTCCCAAGACGACAACAACGCATGACTTGGATGAATTATGTGACGCAATTTGTTCATGGAGCGACTATTTGTGACATCCAATCCCGGAAGTGATGTAACACGCATTGTGAATTACTTACATCAATTTATGCACCACTACCTAAAATTTATGGAATTACGTGTTGACCTAGGGGTCACTACCAAAACCACATTACGTCCACGATATTTATTTGATCGCTAGAAGTAGGATTTCCAACATAGTACCTGCACCAAAGAGGGGAAATCCATTGAATCATGGGAGCTTTGAAATTTCAAGACAAATGCTCAAGCTATAAAGGTAAATAGCATAAGGCTAACATAATAAAGGATATGAGTAGCAATGGCTAACTCAACAAAGAGTAGAGTGGCAATGGCCAACTCAGCAAGGAGGAGAGTAGCAATGGCTAACCCAATAGAGAGGAGAGTGGCAATGGCCAACTCAATGAAGAGGAGAGTGACAATGGCCAACTCAATAAAAGGAGAGTAGTAAGGGCTAACTCAACAAAATTGGTAAAGGTAAGGGCAATGCTTGTATCTATTGCCCCACATAAAAATAATGAAGATCACTCATAATTAACATCATACTATAATTCCTAAAGGATAGACAATTGTTGGCGGTAAATTAAATAATTGCAGGAAACGAATCATAGTAGCATGATAACAAAGTACATAAAGGCAAGATAACTCATCTTAAATTAAGGTAAGCTTTTAGAAAATCCACTCCCTTCTTCGGCTCCCTCATGTTGTGTTGGCCTAGGAGCCAAAGTATGGAACAAATCTGAGCTCTATGTAGGCCACACGGTTGGAGATCATCTCATATTTTATTCGGATGGGAATGACCCTACTTGAGTTGTGCTTGATTTTGGGAGAAAGAATAGGAAGTAGTTTCCGTTTTAGATGCAGAATGCGGAAGGAGCTTCTATTTTGGTTTCGCACACTGTTCGCAAGAGATTGATAGAATGTGACTGAGTATTGGAGCAAAGTGGGGTTCATCATGATATTTATAATGGTCCACACTTAATAATCAGGGCTCAATTTTGGGAGAAATGTGCAGTTAGGATAAGTAAACGGTTGGACAAAATTTGGTGGTTGATCGATGGTGGAAAAGGCCTATATATGAAATTTCACCTTTTGTGTAAAAAAAATGAGTTGGCTTTCATGTTCAATGGTGTAGGATCATAGATCGGGGTCTAAATTTTGTATAACCATATAGTCATATGAGACCAAACTGTGGTCTAAATTTGAGTTGCAATGGACCATAGGAAGTGGTTAAATCTAAAGGTCTAGATTTATAAAGAGTTGGTAAGCCTTAAAAGGATAACTTCGTACTGAAGAAAAAACCTATCAAAGTGGGTTCTTTATATTTTATACTTGGCCCATATCATGGGCAATCCAGGTCATTCATATGAAGGGAAATATCCTACTACGACTACTCACGAGGTTTCTTCACTCGATGGACACCAAAATCAACAGTTACGAGTTGATTTGTCAATTGGGTCACTTTTACAATGATCTAAGTGCTGAAATTCTACGTGTATGGTTAATTTATGATAAATAGGCATGGTATAAAATTTCTCATCAAGTGGATCGTGGGAACCATGCGATCTAGAATTTAAGGGTCTATGTTAATGGCATTTTCATAATTATTATGGATTTGGGAGTTTTGTGAAATCCAATGGTTCTACATGGTTACATGCTCATTTATAAACAATTATTACAAAAGAACTTATATTTAAATTATTATGGATAAAGAGTTATTCACTGATTAGTCAAGAAAAGGTACATATATCAAACCACATGATCAATGGTCAGATTCATGTTAGAGAATAGATGTGGAGTTAGGATAGCTAAATCAGTATTGTTCACATGTACATATTGAGTTAAACTTCATGGTAACAATCGAGAACTTTCAATAATCGTGTATTGAAAAGTTCGGGGTATTACACGATCGATATGGAATAAAAATCCTTCATTCAACCCCATATTATGCTCAAGCTAATGGTCAGGCAGAAGCCAGTAACAAAGTGATAAAAAATATCTCAAGGAAAATGATATAAGGAAACCCACGAGAATGACACCTTAAGCTATCTATAGCTCTATGGGCCTATAGGGTGTCACCTCACACTAGATCCATTCATGTTGACTTATGGGCATGAAGTAGTCTTGCCTCTGAAAATCATGGTACCTTCAATGCGAGTTTCCCATCAATCTCAGTTGAGCCCACACGAGTTTACGTGAGCAATGTTGGACAAGGTTGAAGGGATGGGTGAGACTTGCATCAAAGCATTGAATTCTATTATAGCTAACATAGTGGCCGTGGCCTGAGCATATAACAAAAGAGTTAAAGGAAAAGTCTTTAAGGAAGGAGACAATTTAGAAAATGGTCCTTCCTATCAGTCAGAAGGACCGAGCATTACGAAAATGGTCATACATGTGGGACAGACCATATGTTATCGAGCAAGTTCTAAGGGCAGGTGCATATCTCCTTAGAGATTTAAATGGTAATGTTGCTCCATCACCTATAAATAGTCGAATTATAAAGCAATACTTCCCTCTGCTATGGGAGATCGTTAGAAATTGGGCGAAATCAATTCAGTAAAAAGAATAGAATTACAATTAAATAAAAGCGCTAAATGATGGGCCTAATTAATCTAGTTAAATAAAGGCCTGAGACCATGAGTTTTACCCATACTGGGGTAAGAAATGTCATGGGTAAAAAAAAAGAAAAAAAGAAGAAGGGTCAGATGGCTAAGTCACCCTCTAGCCCACTTGGTGTGAGCAAAGGCTCAAGCAACATCAAGCTTTGCATCTCTCGCCCGGTTCTTCTTTTCATTCCAGGATGCTTGTTGACTCATGAGCTCATCCAAGGAGTGCTCGATGTAGGCCAGGTGGCTATCCAAGGCCGATTTCTCCACCTTGGCTAATCTTTCTTCAGCTTCTCTATAACGGCACAACCTCAATAGAGTTCCAGCTGGGCATCCACAAAAGCGACAAGCTCAGTTCTCTCTGTCTGATCACAATTGAGATGTAGCCGATTAATCTCGGCTAAGTCATGAAGTATGCGATCGCGAGAACGAGTCAGTGCCCACAGCATATTTTGGTTAAAATCCTGCTCACGAGTCCAACGCAACCGTTTCTTCCAAGTCGCTTCATAATGGGCTGACAAAGTACGTCATTCTTTGCAGAGATTCGATATGCATTTCAGGGCATTCATGCAATAGTCAAGTTCAATGTTCTCTTCAGTAAATACATGTCCAAGATGCTAGAGTTCTAAGAAGATATTTAAAACTTCCCAGGAAGGCTACTCTTAATCAAGAACCTTACTGATATCCCAGAGAAAAGATAATCGTTCTTCCGTTGAAAAACAATGCAAGAAAGTCTCTACACCCACAGCAACGACATCATCCAGAAGCTTAAAATAATCTATTGAAGATGTAATCTCTGTTTCAGAGGCGTTGATTAAGGTTAGTCCATTTGATGCTTAAATCTTTCTTTTATAAACTGAGTTTAAAAGTGGCAGTTAATGTGCACGATTAACCGAGTGATGATTGGGCTCTCAATAATAAAGGAGTGATTCCCAGAGTCGTGGAAGGTAGTTGAATAGGTAGAGCCTTACTCTCTCAATTTCTGAAACATATAAATGTTGCACCCACGACTTGAATTGCCAAACGTGCGTGTTGCAAAGTGGGTGGCTATGTGTAATTTTTGATTAAAATTAGATACATCTATCATAGCAACCGTCGATTGTTTTATTAATCAGGTCGAGATATAAAATTATCAGTCATAATCATTCCATTTTCACTAAGTTTAAAAGTGGCAGTTAATGTGCATGATTAACTGAGTGATGATTAGGCTCTCGGTAATAAAGGAGTGA
This sequence comes from Magnolia sinica, assembly GCF_029962835.1. NCBI lineage: Eukaryota > Viridiplantae > Streptophyta > Magnoliopsida > Magnoliales > Magnoliaceae > Magnolia > Magnolia sinica. The sequence goes on from NC_080585.1 coordinate 77,238,915, forward strand.
TTTCTAGAGTCATGGAAGGTAGTTAAATAGGCAGAGCCTTATTCTCTTAAGTTCTGGAATGTTTTAGTGTTGTTCTCACGACTTGAATTGTCAAACGTGCGTGTTGCAAAGTGGGTGGTTGTATCACGCCCTGAACTCAGAAACCGGGCTCACAAAATTTCTGATTGCTGAATCCGGCGCCGACAGCCTCTGTAGAACCCCATTCTCGGCTCCCGGCACTCATTTACCAGGTTCCGATCCTGGGATACTACAAGGAGGATTTATAATCATCAGTCTGATTCATAATGAGCATAACCCACGAACAATAACCACAAGAATACCATCACAAAATCCACTATGAACAAAAACTTTTGGATAAAGTGCGTATGAAAGGGAAATACAATATAACGAAAGCAACAAAACTTTAGAAGCTCGTCTGCATGCTCCTGCTGCTACTATGCTACGGCTGCATCCTACTGTCACCTGCACGCATCAATCGTGCATAAGCTTATAGAAAGCTTAGAGGGTGGTGTAAGTGTGTGCGTAATATAAGCGTGCTCAGAATGCAAGGTTAGAGTAATGTGGAATCATGGTGATGAGTACATGAATGCAATCAGCCATACCAAGGCTATACGATGTAAGATATGAATGCTATCGGCCATAACACGGCCATGTAATGCGAGATGCAACTCAAGCATGCCAATCCTCATCATATATCAGTACAGTTCTCATTCTGGATAATCACCGGGGTTCAGTACACTCCAAATAGCACTATCGCTCTCCTAGCTGCACAATCCAAGTGAGCGTAAGAAACCTCATTATCCGCCTAGCCAATGGTCTGTCAATACCTATCTGGCACGTCGATAGCGGACCCATTTACAAGCTGGTCAAACTTAGCATAGTATTGCCCCCTACCCTCGAGCGAGTAAGGCCACACCCCTTTCCAACCGACCATGACACAGTGGGAGACGCGACCTCCTGGTATTCGGCCCTCATGCGCTCACATATCCACTCGGTCTCGACGTTGGAGTCATCCTCTGGTACCATCGGGTCTAGGGATTTTCAACCAGGGACATATATGGCGCCCCGATGCTTAGTAACAACATTTTCGGTATCCAATCCAGCCACCCACGATGTGTCTGTGGAGGCTATGGCCCTGATGTCGCTAGGGCAGATAATAATCACAATCACACAAATGCAAGTGCATGAATCATACTATCAGATATGCAACAATCCTGCGCGTACCGCGTGCTCATGTAGGGCAACTCCGTCTATCAGGGAGTCCATAAACAATCTACCCGAAGGCATGTGCAATGATCAGTCAATCCTCACGTCAGGCATACATATGATGCGTATGATCATTAATCATGAATCTATACTAAGCATGTTATGTGGTGAAGGACTCTGATCAAAACGAAAATGGGCCTAGACGGCCTACACATTACAAGTATGGGCTTATCAAAAGGCCCTAAGGGAGAGTGACAATGCGGACATTTAACTGACATCATCCTTACAATGTGGGCATCTAACCATCATTGTTCCCAAGGCACGGCCTGCCATGAATCACATATTGCAATGGGCCTTATATAGATCTTGTTGGGCCTTGACCCAAGGGCCCAAATACATCAAATGGGCCTCAAACCATGGACTCATATATCTCAAGTGGGCCTTAGTGGGCGGGCCACAAATACATCAAGCTGGGCCTAATCACATGAGCTTTGCATACGTCACAATGGGCCTCATAATATGGGCCTTATACAAATCAAGGTGGGCCTCAACGGACGGCCCACAAACACACCAAGATGGGCCTTATCACATGGCCTTAAAATAATTTCCAAATGATTGGATGGGTTGGATGAAACACATGCATCATGGTGAGGCCCACACCAATTGAGGGTGTGGTTTACAATACATAAATAAGTGGGTCCCATGTGGGGCCTACCATGATGTTTATTCTCCATCCAACCCATTGATAAGGTCACTCAGACCTGGGACCCACAGTAATGTTTATTTACATCCAATCTGTGCATAAGGTCACGTGGACCAGGGCCCACCATAATGTTTCTTTACATCCAACCTGTACATAAGGTCACGTGGACCAGGGCCCACCATAATGTTTAGTTACATCCAATCTGTTCACAAAACCACGTGGACCTGGGTGAGATTGGGGCCCACCGTAACGTTTATTTGCCATATAACCTATTGAAAGGGTCACACGGTCAGGGAGCCCATCGTGATATTATTTATTATTATTATTATTATTATTATTATTTTATCACGTGGACAGGGAGCCCATCGTGATGTGGTTCACAAATCCAGCCCACTCATTATGTGCGTCCCACTTGGCTGAGGGTTCAGGCCAAGTCTCAGCCGCATCCAAATTTTAGGTAGGCCCCACCAGGTGTTTTTATATGTTTAGGCATGTCTTCACATGATTTTAAATGGTGTGGCCCACCTGAGTGCCGTATACAGTTGATTTTTGGGGCAGCCTCCTGGTCCGAGGGGACCCATCAAATGCATGGTGTTGATGGTCGAAACGCATCAGGGTGGGGCCCACAACTGAGGCCATGAGGCCTGGCTCATCCATCCGTGCGTCAGGAGCAGGCGCTGCCTGCGGACGCTCTGACAGCAGCAGCCCTGCTGCTGTTGTTTTGTTTTATTTTTTTAACCAGTTTTTTCATGGTTTTTCTGGGGTAGGGCCCACATCAGATCGATCTGACCTAGCCATTGGATTCTACGGCCCATGATCGACCAAATGAGACCAATATGTAATGTGTTTTTGGCGAATAGGAGGATTAAAGTGGATTTTAATGGCAATACCGCTATTTCCTTTGGTATGGCCCGCTTGATTATCAGATTGGTCTAAATTTTTTGTTCAACGGCTAAAATGAACTGGGTAACGGAATAGACGGTGTGGATCAGTCCCATACATTAAGGTGGGTCCCACATGAATGGCCCACCTCAAAAGTACATCTCTCTCTTTTTTTTATTAGCTTAACAGTACACACCCATGACAGTACACGCACACCATGTTGGCCATGGTCTGTCCAGCGTCCAGGGACGCTGGACGTCATGGATAGAACAAGAGCATCATGGTGGGTCCCACATGAACGTGGCCCACCATGGATGTTTATATATATATATATATATATATATATATATATATATATATTATACACATACATATATATAAATATATTACATATACTTAGATCTAGTGGGTGGGATTTCCCTGATATGTGGTGAGCCACTCCGTCTGATGGATGGATTAGATCTAGCACAATTCGGTGGGGCCCACAACATTCAAGGGAGAGAGAGAGAGAGAGAGAGAGAGAGAGAGAGAGAGAGTGAGAGAAATAGAGAGAGATCGGTGGAGTGGAGGGACCCCGCCACTATGGGGCCCTCCATGGATATGTTACATTCATCAAAATGGGTCCCACCAAGAAGTGGGCCCAAAAATTAAAATCAACGATGGATCACCCACCTCTAGGCCTTCTCCTTGCTCCCTTAGGCTGTTAAGCTCCTTTCCTTCAACTTTGATGGAGGTTGATGGGGTTTTGATGGTGTGGATGAGAGATGAGAGGGTGGGCCACACTTGATATTTTTGGAAAAATTTGGGAATGCTTGGACGTGTGAGGCTTTGAGTTGCTTGGGAGATTTGAGAAATGAGAGAGAGTGTGAGATGATGGGAGTGATATAGATGGGTGAGGTGTGATGGGTGATGGGTGATGGGTTGGGTTGAAAATTTGTAAAAGAGGTATGGTTGTGGTTGAAATTATGTAAGGGGAATGGTGAGGTGGAGAGAGAGTGGACTTTTGAAAAAAGTAGGGATGGGTTGTTGTACTTAACTTGTACTTGAGGTATGAAGTGTACTTGATTGATTGATTGATTGATTGATGGGACATATCGTAGAGATTTTCTCGATATTTGCAATGCTGGCCTACATCTCCTGGCCTGGGTATCGGTTCGGTGCGCGAGTCGCGGCGTTGGAACCACGGCAACGACGCGGTCGCTAAGATATAAGTTTCGATTCGAGCTGACTTCGGTATGGGAGACCCGGCTTAGGATCACATGCAAACATCGGATATGGTGCGAAGGTTGCCGGAATTCGACCAGAAGGACCGCAGAAGCTAATGGAGCGGTACGGACTACGACACGGGTCTTACAGGTTGTGTATAATTTTTTATTAAAATTAGATACATCTATCATAGCAACGGCCGATTGTTTTATTAATAAGGTCAAAATATAAGATTATCAGGCATAACCATTTCATTTTCACGGCTGCAAGGCAAACATGAATAAAAGGAAAAAGGTTTTTGACCTGTCAGGATCATTTCATTTCATTACTTTATTAGTTTTAAATCGTATGATTATGTAAGATTGAAGGACCTTCCTTGATAGTAAGGATAGCATCAAGGCACGGGTTTATTCATTATAAGATACTTATATGGAAAAGAAGAGTATGGAGGGAACAAGTTGTGGTAAAGAAAATGGTCAATGCTACGACCGCACGTCTCTGGTCGGTCATATATCAACCCACCTCCCTTACCATGCGTGATGTTTCCCCTAAAGTAGTCTTGCTTGGGACCGTACATATTACGTTCTACCAAGCCATCTCTTGACAGAAGTGGTAGGGCCCTAGATGGCCCGATTCCCAAATCCCTTTTGGCCAATACATGATCAATCTTGCTGGAGATTGAAATTTCTGGCCAAGAGATGTTGAGGGTCAAATATTGCATATTATCCCCCATTTATATCTTGGTTTTATGAACATGATCATGATAATGTTCTATTTTACTCATGTTTGTGTTGCAAGGTGAATTTAAGAGCTTGGGTTGAAAAGGGTGCTAAAAGCGTGAATTTGATGCTCAAGAATCACTAAGGCAATAGATGGATCTTAAGAGACCAAGATTGAAGAATTCACATGCCAAAGATCCAAGAAAACCAAGTGAGGAATGAAGAGAATCAAAGATTTAAATTAAAGAAAAGTAATCCTGAAATCATCCTGAAAAAGCATATTCTGAAACTCTGGGTCATTTTGTGAAATTACGTAGAGTGAAGTCTATTTTGTGATTACACAGAGTGAAGTCTATTTTAGCAAACTGCATAAATTTGAGGCGGTTTTTAGAGTTTTCCAACTAGGTATGAAAGTTGGAGTTCCACAACTATAAATAGGACTCCCTAGGATGTTCATAGGCATCTTCTAGGGTTTTAGATCCAATCATGTCTATGGTTGGCTAAACCTCTTATCTAGTGCTAAGAGGTGAAGCTTGTAGCATGATGGGATGTTTTTATTGCTTTGATTCATGTTTATGTTGAACTCCATGGATTCTAATTTGATATTTAAGGAATACTTTCAGTTTTTAAAGGTTTATTGTGAGTTAAATTACAGTAGATATGCAATAGCTTTGAGTATCTTATTTTCCTGATTTGAGATTGGCAAATTAGTAAGTTCTGTTGTTCACCATCGTTCATTGGGCATGGTAGGGTGATGGAATCCTTCATAACCTTCACAATTCTCCTGCTTTGAGATTATGGGATTGGTAAATCCTATTGTTTGCCATTATCTCCTGGGCATGGTTTGGTGATGGAATCCCTTCCAATTATCATAGTTCTCCTTCATTGAGAATTAGGTCAATAGAAGTTTAGATTTTGTTTTATTAATATATTTTCAAATTGGATAGGATAGGACTCCAATTCTAATTGTGTTACTTGAATCAAGCAAGAGGGCTCCCTGATCACTACAAGTGGTTCCTTGGCACCCTAGTTCCCATCTTTAAATTCTTAGTTTTAATTACTCTATTCACAATTACTCTCTCAAATACTTTAAAATTAGTTTCACATCTTCTTCTAGTTCTACTTCTAGTTAATTTCAAAAGCATATAAGTTTCAGTCCCTATGGATTCAACCTCGGTCTTACCGAGATTATTTCTACATCGGACCATACACTTGGGGTTGTGAACAAGAGATAACCGGGAACCTGGTCAATGAGACCACCCCTTTTAATGATTAGATGAGCTTGGTCTGGGTATAGCTTATAGATCTGAACCGAGTCATTAGTCATCAATGTTTATGAAAAGTCTCACTGACCATGGCCTCTCATTAAAAGAGTTATGTCCATAAGATCTCTCCATTACGTTCTACCAAACCATTTCTTGACAAACTAGTGGAATCCCTTTTTCTTAAGAAAGAAAGGGAATGATAAAGCAGTCGATGCCCGATCACTAAAACATCATCTGTTGGTTGTGGGGCTAACCGAAAAATTTTCATGATCGCCTTTACTGACCGATCATTTGTTATACGGTTGGTAACATTCAGAAGAAAGAAGGAAAAAGAGGACATATGTATGTGAAAGATCTAGGACAAAAGGTTTTTTTGGTTCTAGAGTTGGAGAGGGGAGATTCATCTTAATCAAAGATGAGTGTGATGAAGATCGTTGGGTTGTGAGCATTTGAAGTCTATAGCCCTTCTTTTATAGATGAGATGAAGCAAAAGGGAGTTCATGCACATAAAGGAAAGGCGCCGGATGATCTTCCCGAGATGTGACTACAGCTATTATGTATGCATTAAAAAGGAGAGAGTTAATTTTTTTGACATGATGTATCACTATAAGAGGAGATATGGGGAGTACACTTGGATATGGCTAAGTACTGTTAGCCATACGGCTATGTGGAGGTATGTTAAGGATGTGAGTAATCGTCTATCCTATGCATGCATATGTATTCACGAGATGAAGTGTGCAAGAACCAAATATTGGCCGAAAGTTTTCAAAAAATTTATTTCATTGCATTGCCGGTCATCGACCACATTATTAAATGAAGAAAGATGGAGACCTAAAGCAACAAAGGCTAATTAAGCTAGGCCTTCAGGCTTTCGAACTCCTCCAAAAGGGATTACATTTATGTCTCATCTTTTTCCTTGGCAGGCCCCCAACGGTCTCCTTTTTCAATGAGAATTAGCAAAAAATGCAATAGCTGATCAACACAAACATCGATCGAATGAACCTGAAATTCGACTTCCCTTTTCACAGTATAACTTGTCGCCGACCAAGCCCAATATATACGAATCTGTTTGTCTATAAATTCTAAATCCGTAGAATGGATCGTATTTTTGGCATAAAAGGCACTGCCCTGTTCTTGTAGTTCGTCCATCATGCCAGAGTGATATGATTGTACCATTCGGAGCATCGTCCAATTGAATTGATGAACCTGAGCGCAGTGTATGTTATGATACCAAGATTGTTCATAGTTGCCACTGATTTCGGCTGAATCCTTTATGGCTACTTCTTGTTGTTCGATATGGCATCGATTTGCACTATGATGGAAGGAGGCCTTTTCATAGAAATTCGGCATGATGGTTAGCCGTTGTAGCTTCTTGAGTATCCCTTCTAGTCGATCGTTTAATTTGGCTGAAGGATTACGATCGAGTAAGAATGAGGCATCGGTGACGAATCTCTTCACGTCAGTGGGTAGGAAAGAAAATGAGAAATCTTTCAACCCGTTCTCTAAAATCAACTGAAGAAATGACTCAACTCCGACAATCAAAGGAGGTGATTCAATGGCCATGGTGTCGTTAGGAGTAATAGCGAAGTTCGAAGTATGGAGTTATTTAAATAACCTAATTGGATAGCCCATAACTCATAATATGTGTTGTTATGGAAGCCGCACATTCTAAGTTTGTTCATAATATGGTCGGTTAAGTTAGACTTTACAAAAATGCACCACGTTCAGCTAAAACGAAGGAAACACATAAGGCATCTAACTGTATTGCAAGGTAACAAAAAAAGTTTTCAAAAAAGAAAAAGTGGCTTAAGAGCCATTTATTCACATGGAAATGTTACAAGTTGAAAGATAAAAATTATCGGAAGAATTCTTCAGCATTCGCCATTCGTCTTTTAGACACCAATAGTGATGCTTCTCCTCTGGTTAGGGATCTGGACGCTTGATTTACTTCTTCCACTTGTGAATGGGTCGCACCGACTAACTGAGATATTACGTCCGTAGTCTTAGCCTGCTTTGCTTGTTCGTCTTCTAATTGTTGGTTTAACGTTATCAATTCAGCCTTTAAGACCGTGATTCTCTTTTTGAGGCTCTTGATCTTTGCTTTAGAGGATCTCGCTGTAGCATTTTGGGTTGAATGACTATGAGTAATCTCTTAAACGCTAGCTTTCTTGAGATCGGTCTCTTGTTTCTCATCTTCTAGATGTCCAATAACTATCCGAGCATGGCAATACATGTCAAGCACACCTTGGAGATCTAGAAGTGATGATACCTTAAATGTTAGAGATGGGTCTAATTGAGATAGCATGTAAGCTGAATCAGCCAGTCGACTGATCTTATCTGTCAGTTTAGAATCGAAGGATTCATATAATCCTTTCCCAAGGAGATCATATAGCTCGAATAGTAAGTTTTGGAAGTTGTTGTGGTAGATAGGGGATTTTGCTCTATACATCTCTCCAGCCAAAGCCTTCTTTATTTTGAAAAGAGTATCATCGACTGAAGAAGGATTGGCAGGGGTAGAAGTTCCGTTTCAAGAAACTATTATCGGATGAGGAGGAGGAGTCATGACAACTACTCAGTTGCAGCTGATCTTGTCACATTTTCAGTCAGATCAATTGTGGTCGATTGCTCAAACTCAACCGATTGATGTTTCTCAATAGTTGTCACTACTTGTTTAATTATCTCTGCATGAGTATCTACGACTATTGCCTCTCGGAAGCTATTTTCTCAGCCTTATTCATCTGTTCAGGCCTGGTTTGTACATCGGCCATTATTGACTTGGTCGGTATTGAAGATTCACCAACAGTAGATGACAAAGGAATTGTTGGGGCTATAACTAGTTTAAAAGACCTGCTAGAGCATAAAATCCATCATTATAATAAAAGTGAAGAAGAAAGAAATTGAGGAAAAAGATGAGGAAGACAACAAGTTGTGCGGATATATGAGTTGCGCAGGAGCAACAGAATTCCACGGAGATTATGAGTTGTGTTGGATTGCGTAACTCATCACAGTTGCGCAGGTCCGCGCAACTCGTGCTTCGTGGATGCACATGAGTTTTTGCCATAATGCAAAGTGGGTCTCATGGCACAGGATTCAAGGTCCCACACATACAAAAGCCTATAAATACCCCCTACCCCTTCATTTGATGGATTGGATCGACCGAAGAGAGAAGATTTCGATACCTCTGATAGGTATTGGAGAGAACAAGGAGGGATGCACAACTGAGATGAGTTGCACAGACCCACGCAACTCCTCGATCTGCACAACTCAATGAAGAGTTGCGCAGGTAGTTTAAAGCGAGGCTCATGAATCATGATGTTTTCGTGATATTGCAGTTCTCTGAAGATTTCACTATTCCTTTACATTATTCAAAAAGATATGCAGATCAAGATCCGCACAACTCTTCTCTTATGAAGACTTGAATAATATGAGCCGAAATCAACATTAAGCTTATTCGATATTTGTATTCTTTGGCTATAAGTATTTTATCTTGGAATCAAAGGATGAGAAGGATGTAAAATAAATCCAGAATAAATGAATAATATATGATAGTCATTCCCTTCATACTTTCTTTATTATTATTTAGTAAGATAATTCCCAAATCAAATACCTTTCGTTTCTAGTCGAAACAAAATGGCGACTCTGCCGGGGACTTTCCTTTATCTTACTCGATATTAACTTAGAAAATATTTAGAGAATTTGTACCAGAAACTTAATTGTTTGTCACAAGGATAACAATATCTCATTTGTGCTCATTAATAATGAGTCAAATCTGAACGTTTGCCCACTCCAGACTATTATGTCTCTTGGACTGGACCCATCCATGTTCAGGCCCAGTAACACAAATGTGAGAGCCTTTGATAATTCATGAAGGCAGTCCGAAGGAGAGATTGACCTCAAACTACAGATAGGTCCAGACATATCCACAATCACCTTCTAGGTCATGGACATATCTTCCTCATCAAATCTCCTCTAAAGACACCCTTGGTTACACCAAGTCGGGGCCATTCCTTTGACACTCCATCAGCGAGTCGAAAACATCCTAGGTGATAAATTGCTCTCCATTCTATATGATCCCAAACAACATTTTCATGGAGAAGTAGTCCGTCTAGGAGAGCCTAATATCCTAGTCATTGACACATGCTATCCAGAAGGCAAAAATTCATACCACATGTCAGCCACATGACCCTTGAAGGTTAAGTGCATTTTCACTCTGGCTGAGCATCAAATCCTAAGATATCGACTTCAGCACCAAGACACCACTAAAGTGATCGAAGTGTGAGAGAAGGTTGATATGACATGATTGGAATATGGGCACTCCTCGACGAACAAACCATAGGATACTAAACTCAAAAGGAAATGTAAGGATCCGGGTGAGGAGAATTTCGTACCATTCACCCCGTCAAATTTTGAAGTGTCGGAATTATCCATCCAAACGAGAGTCTGATTCATGATCCATCCCATCACTACCTTAGTCACACCAACAAGGAAATGCCCAAGAAACATCAGGGCCAGGGGCAAGAAGTACCCCACATCCATTGGTCATCTGTTCAAATCCCGCTTGAATTTCAACCTCCTAAGGAACTCCAAAGCCTCAGAAGTGAAGAAGAAGCCACCTCATCTGACACCAACTCGGAGCCCAACCCCCGATTCATCATGGTCTCGGGCATGACATTCTGACCCATCTGCCTCTACCTTAGGCCCTTCCTCCTCAAGGGAAGGGAAGCAAGGCGCCAATTAGTTCACCATCCTCTTGACAGTAGAATCAGCCAATCTGTTACTTAGCACGACCAATCTCAAAAAAAAAAAAATGTCAATGTAAATTACATCGCATGTGGCACTCAGAACTACACCAGGGGCAGCTATCATATTTGGTGTTCAACAAATTGAAAAATCCAACAAAAAAGAGAGAAAATCCCCAAAATAAAAAATGGAAAATTTTCAAAAGCTAAAAAAATTAGAAAACTTTCAAAATCTAAAATTAATAGAAAATCTCTAAAATCCAAACACAACAGAAAATCCCCAAAACCTAAAAAATAATAATAATAAAATCTGAAAACCTTTAAAAAAAATCCCTTGTAACAAAATGTCCAGCCTATCCGATGGGCTATATGAATTTCAAGTAGACATTTATGATTCTAATCAAGAATTAGACTTCAAACCCATTGGCTTGGAAGAAGCTAGGGACGAGAGAGAAGATGATTTGACTCACAAACTTGAGGGCTTCCTTGAAAAGATTGATTTAAAGACTAGTATAGCACTTGGGGGTTCTGAGTTGGCGAATGTAGGAACCCTCGAGAATCCTCGAGAAGTGCATATCGAGAGTAGCCTGTCCCCCGAAAATTGACAGAGAATTATCGAGTTCCTAAAACCATGATTATCTAACTTTGCCTCCTCCTAAGAGAACATGCCTTGACTTGATGAAGACCTTGTAGTCCACCACCTCCCCACCAAGACAGAAATCAAGCTGGTTAAGCAGAAGTTGATGAGAATGTAACCAGAATGGATTTTGAAGATTTAGGGAAGAAGTAATTAAGAAATACAACGTGGGTTTCCTAGAAGTATCCAACTACCCAGAATGGCTTGCCAACATTGTCCCCATGCCCAAGAAAGCTGGTAAGGTTCGGATGTGCATTGACTTCTGTGAGCTCAACAAAGTTAGTTCAAAGTACGACTTCCCACTGCTCACATCGAAACTCCAGTTCACAACATGATTGGGCATAAGATCTACTCTTTCATGGATGGCTTCTCTGTCTATAACTAGATCAAAATGGTCATAAAAGACCGTAAAAAGACATCATTTATCACACCATGGGAAACCTTTTGCTACTGAGTCATACCATTTGGATTGAAGAATGCCCGGGCCACATATCAAAGAGCCATGACAACATTATTCCATGACATAATGAACAAAGAACTTAACGTGTAAGTAGATGACATGATCGTCAAATCTCGAAGCATCGAGAGTTATTTTAAGGACCTCGAAAAGCTCTTTAGTCGTTTAGAAAAGTTCACGCTCTGCCTCAACCCTAAAAAATGTCTTTGATTTAACTGGGGGTAAGTTACTGGGATTCATGGTCAACAAAGATTACATTCGGGTAGATGAATCTAAGACCAAAGAAATCATTAAAAGCCACCTCCCATGACAGAGAAAGAAGTTCGTGATTTTCTAGGAAGGATCAAATGCATCAATCGCTTCATTTTTCAGCTCATGCCTATATGTGAGCTCATATTCAAGCTACTCTGAAAATATGCTAAAAGAATGGAACCAAGAATACCAAAAGGCCTTTGACCGAATCAAGGAATATCTACTAAACCCGCTAGTGTTAGTCCCACTAGTACCTGGAAGACCACTCTTACTCTACATTTCAGTAGTTGAAGACGCCATCAAATGTGTCCTAGAGCAAAATGACGACACAAGATGAAAAGAATAGACAACCTATTATCTCGGTCGGCGTTTCACCAATTACAAAGCCAAATACTCTCCAATTGAAAAGACTTACTTGCTCTCATGTGGGCCACTCAACGCCAACATCAATACATCATTGTATACCCCGTATTCCTGCTCACCTGTATGAATCCTTTGAAGTACTTATTCAAGAAGCTGGCACTAACAGGAAGGGTGGAAAAGTGGAAGTTATTTCTTTTCAAGTTTGACATCATCTGTCACTTAGAAAAGTGATCAAGGGGCAAGCACTAGCTGATCACCTCGCAACACACTCTCTGCATGACTACTGGCCCTTGAAGACATACTTCCCTGATGAGGATGTCCTTTTCCTTGAAGGAGAAGAAAGACCAGAAGCAGATGAGTGGACTCTATATCTCGACGATACAACAAATGTAAAGGGGAATGAAATATGAGCCATCATGTACTCCCCGGACAATGTCCATATTCCTATCTCTCGAAGGCTACCATTCAAATGCACCAACAACGTGGATGAATATGAAGCATCCATCGCGTGCTTGAGATAGGCCATCATTCCAAACTTAAGAAAGTTAAGAGTCTTCAGTGACTCCTAGCTAATCATTAATCAGATGAATGGTGATTGAAGAACTAAAGACAAGGAGCTAGTCCCATATCACGTATACCTTAAAAATCTTATTGATGGATTCAACAAAGTTACCTTCACCTACATGCCATATGCCAAAAATTAGTTCATAGACGCCTTGGCCACTTTGGCTTCCATGCTTGAAATTCCTAAAGAAGTAAAGAAGAGCCAGCATTCTGTCGATAAATCAAAAAAGTTGAACCCCTCCTGATAAGCGTCCCTAGTATGCATATATGAAGAAATACTTGGAGGACCAAAAGTATCCTAAAGTGACAACACAGATGGATCGCCACACGATTCAGCACTTGATTGCCCAGCTCATCGTCAATGGAAATATCCTATACAAGCAATCTTTTAATCAGATCCTTCTACGTTGCGTGGATGAAGTAGAAGTGGCTAAAATCATGACGGAGATCCATGAAGGGATTTGTGGTCCACATATGAATGGTCACATGATGGCTAAAAATATCTCGCGACTAGGATACTAATGGCTAACTATGAACTTAGATTGATGTCAACACGTCAGTACATGCTTCAAATGACAGGAGCACATGAATCGGATCCACATGCCCGTTTCTGAACTATACAACCTGACATCTCCTAGGCCTTTCTCCATGTGGGGTATCGACATCATCGGCAAAATCAACCCCAAAGCATCTAATGGCCATGAGTATATCTTGGTGACAATCAATTACTTCACCAAATGGGTAGAGATGGCTTCATACACCACACTAATAGCTTCTCAAGTAATAAGAATCATGAAGAATATTGTTATCGGTCGATGCATAATCCCATAAGTCATCATCATAGACTATGGTACTCCCTTCGTCAATTAAAAAGTGGATACTTTCCTCGAACAACTCAAAATCAGGCATTAATACTCAAGCCCTTACCACTCGTAAATGAACGGAGCAGTCGAAGCTGTAAACAAAACTCTCACATGTATTTTCAAGAAGATGGTGAAAACTTACTGCAATTAGTTATAAATGCTTCCTTTTGCACTCTGGGCCTATTGAATGTCCATTCATACTGCAACAGGTACCACTTCATACGAGATTACCTATGGAATAGATGTTGTTCTACCAGTTCAGGTCGAAATTTTCTCACTACGAATATTATTGTAAAGTGAAGTTGAAGAAGCTAAATGGCTGCAAGCTCACTATGATTAGTTACATCTTGCGGATGAAAAGAGAATGTGAGCCCTGTGCCATTCCCAGACTTAGTAAAAGACGATCACACGAGCGTAGAAGCAGCGGGTCTGTACGAGAACATTCAAAGTAGGAGACATGGTGATGAGAAAAATCTTGCCCCCTCATCTATCAGACCCTAGGGGCAAATTCAAGCCTACGTAGTAGGGCTTGTTTGTTGTTCGAGAAGTACTCCAAGAGTTGCGCTTCATCTCACTAATATGAAGGGCCGACCACGTCAAAATTCACTTCGACTAATAGACAAGCTAAGGAAAGCAATCCTGAGACTCACCCCCACCCTCCATCTGCCCAAGCACTAAACAATGATGAAAGAAAAAGAAACAAGCAATAAAATTAAAAATTCCCAAAAACTCTAGAAAACAATAAAGGCATATACGAAATGAAAATGAGAGCTAGAACCCGGCAAAAACCTATCTCCTTTAAAAAGATCTCACATCATGATATGTTATTCCAAGCTTTTTGTTGTCTTGAAAAATAACCTCATTAGCTGGAAATGATAGAATGCAACCAAAAATAAAAAAGGAAAATGAACAAATATCAGGATACTTCAGAACTAGAACTAGGACTAAACTAACTAACAAAATTTGGTTTAATGTTAATACACTTGATTCAAATATAGCTATATCTTAATGTTAATACACTTGATTCAATTATATTACTCAATTGGAATCGAAGTCATATCCTATCCAACCAGATAATAGAGCGATTAAATCATCATTTGCAAACTCAAAATAGATTTGAACTTCAATTGAATTGCTTCCCACATCATACACCAAAGTATTGATCGATGGGAATTCAAAACATCTATCGTGCCCGTAATCTATGATAGATCAATGAATTTTACAAAGTAATCTCTTGCAAAATAGATAATCTTAGCTTTTCCAAGCATCCAATGTGCCCGGAGTCGACAATGGATCAAAGTAAACTAAAAATATATCTTTATTCAAGCCAAATATCAACGGTTTGTTCAACAATCAAATCAAATACTTGAATCAAAGTAAACTAAAGTATTAAAAGTAACTACAAGCTTCACCTCTCAGCCATAACTAAGAGATTAACTAAACAAAGACATGATTGAATTAAAACTCTAAAAGAGAAACATAAAACTAACTAGAATCAAAGGATTGGAGGACTCCTTGGATGCTTCACAATTCCTTGCTCTACACCTACCGTAATTCATATATAAAAAAGAATAAAACATCCCTTTAAATAGGAAAAATCGCAATTGACTTAGAAACAACTTAAATTTATGAACTTTTATTATTCTTCGGCTATAACTATTCGTGATCTTTGGTCGCACCTAACATGGGCTTCGGTCGCATCGAATTAACTCTTGGTTGTAGCCAAATTTCCTCAATTTGCATATGAAGTCTCTATCTTCCTTAGGTCGCACCGAACATGGCCTCAGTGGCACCAAACCTGGCTTTGGTCGGACAGAATGTCGAGCCAAATTATCTTCAAAAATCACCGCTTATTGCTGGATTGTTTGGTGCACATTTGGTAGGACCGAACCAACATTAGGTGGGACCGAACAATTTGTTTTTTCTTTTGTAATATTTGTGATTTAGCTAGTCTTTTTTATCTCCTTTGCACTTGATTTTCTTGAATATTTTGCACTTGAATTCTTCATTAATCACCTCCAAATACCCAAATCTTCTTTTGGTCATTCTTTCAGTATTTAATATTCTCTTTAAGCGTCTCTTTCGTCTTAATTAGTTCTACAAATCAACTCGCATAGGAAAATATACGTATGAGATTGATTAAGCACATCTATGCTTATAAAACCAATGCGTAACAAGGGAAAAATATAAAATATTTCACTTTCAACAACAAGCTTTGCCGAGACATCAAGCATATAACGAATAACAATATCAGGATGGTCCAAAAGTACCTCTAGTTGGTCCATAACAATACTGTGAGCATAAGTAAATTGTTCAATTGGTTCAGTAAGTAGTAGGCCAAGTTCTCGGTTAAACAACTACTCTAGTTTATCATAAGACATATCTTGATTGGATTAACTAGAAAGATCCATTGCCGATAAATTATCGACCTGATTTTACGCTGTTTATAGGTCATATGAGTCAATTGACCATATAACACAGGTTGATTTACCAAACAACATGGAGAGTTGGCTAATAATGAATATTATAGATTACAATTATTTGGTCATTCACTCCATAGGGTAGCTTTCATGTGGTATTCCACTTTGCTACCAAATTTCATATATAATTGGCAATAGATAGAAGAAAAGTTTCATGCTCGGTTCTTTTATAAGCCAGAGAAATTTCTATGGTCGACCTCGCTCATTTTCGGTAATTGCCAGGAGAATCAGTCAAAGATTATATTGCTCAGTTTAAGAGAGCGAAAAACTGTTACAAGGTAGTCATGACCAAAGAAGAATTTGTCCAGTTAGCTCAAGATGGGCTAGAATTCAAGCTTCATAAGAAATTTATCGGGATGAAATTTACAAATCTTTATGATTTGACCAGGAAGGTGTTTTAGTATGAGGCTCTACTTCAGGAGTCAATGCGATAAAAAAATTCATCAATAAGAACATATTATTATGACCCTAATTATGATGTTGCAGTGGCTAAAGTAGTGGTTAAGTATCTATTCACATGCTAGGCCTTAGTTAAAGCAGAGGCATCAACACCCTCTAATCAGAAAGTTCAAAGAACATAAACCTTAGATATTTCTCATGCTGATGAAATCTTTGATATCATGTTAGCTAAAAAATTAATTAAAATTTTAATTAACCATAAGGTTTCAACAGTCAAAGAATTGAAGAAAATTAATTACTGTAAATGGCACAGAACTCGATCACATTGCATTAATAAAAGTGTTGTTTTTTAAAATGTTATTCAAGAGAACATCAATAAAGGGTTGTTGAAGTTCCCTGAAAAAGAAAAAGAAGTAATGTTGATCGATACTGATTTATTTCTGTCTAATATTGAGATCAATATGGCCACCATTAATCCTTTAAGGTTTGTTCGGCCAAGATAAAAAATTAATCTTGAAGTTTAAATGACCACCATTAATCCACCAGACTAAAGGACATCTAGCGGCAAAAAATTCAAATTATTAACACCTTTATGAGAACTATACAAGTCCGATTCGATCAAAAATGAGATTTTATCGACCAAAAAATCAAGCAAGACAATCAGTCAATCAAAACTATGTGGAGGGAAATTCCTTTTAACCACAGGAGGGAAAACACATCAACGATCACCTTAGGTCCATCCAAAGGTCAAGGATGGTTAAACCTCGGCCTGTTTTAGAAGGTGTTTGGAAAATGTTGAGTCATCCAAAATTTCCAACAATACCAGAAGAGATGACTCATACTCAGAAGCAACATTGGCAAATGCAGTAGGCAGCAAAGAGAAGACATTTAACTACTAATTGGGATCAATCTCAGATGTACCTGCCAACCAAATCGAGATGATGCTATAGTCAAAAGGAGAAGAATAGATATTGGTCAATACGATCAAACTTTATGTGGAGCATAACTCAGTCAAAATTTGAAATTATAATAAGGTAGGAATGGATATGGAAGGATTAACTAAATATTTAAGCGATGAAAAGTTTACAAATGATCTTTTGATTAAAGAATTGGTTGCTCAAGTAAAAACATTAAAATTACCCTCTTCTAACCTGAATGAAGGAATCAAGAATGATGTTGCATAGAGGTGGGCATCGAGTCAAGTCGGACCAGATTAGGTCCAACTTGACTCGGTTTGAAACTTTCAGTGCACTGACCGGAACTCGATTTGATCCGGGACCGATTCTGGGTCCTCTAACTTAATCCGATCCGTTACACTACTGGCCTAACCTGAACCGAGTCCGACTTGGACAGGGAAACCGAGTCGGATCGGCTTGGGTACTGTTCAAATCGAATCTTCTTTTTTTTAAAAAAATTAAAAAATATATATGATTTTCACCATTAAAAAATTCATAGGGCCTGCCACAATGTTTATTTTCCATCCAATCTGTTAATAAGGTCACAACTACATGGATGAAGA
The DNA here is from genome assembly GCF_029962835.1 of Magnolia sinica. Taxonomy (NCBI): domain Eukaryota; kingdom Viridiplantae; phylum Streptophyta; class Magnoliopsida; order Magnoliales; family Magnoliaceae; genus Magnolia; species Magnolia sinica. The sequence continues at coordinate 77,257,169 of NC_080585.1, forward strand.
GGAAAAACAAATTTCATATTGATCTGAAACTTCTGTGACCCCTAAAAGAGTTTCATTTTTAGACATTCAACCCCCCACTGCTTTTTGCAGTGTGGTCCACTTGATCTTTAGATTTGTCTTATTTTTTGGCTCAAGCCTTAAGACGAGCTCGCCAAATGGATGGATGGTTTGGATATAACACATACCTCATGGTGGGACCCACAAAACTTGTTGATGTCAATACATCAGCTGGCCTGGTGGGTAGTACACCTGCCAATCCGCTTCACATATAAAAGACGGGTTACCCTCCCATTAAAACATTCATAATCATTTTCTGGGCCCATCAAGGTGTGGTTCACAAATCCAAACCATCCATTATGTGTGTTCCACTTGGATGAGGGGTTAGACCAAGTTTCAAATGCATCCAAATTTTAGGTGGGCCCCACCAAGTGCTTTTATATGTTTTAGGAATGTCTTCACATGATTTTAGATGGTATGGCCCACATGAGTTCCGTATACGGCTGGTTTTTGGGATATCCCATAATTTAAAGGGTACCCATCAAATGCACGATGTTGATGCTTGACACGCATCACGGTGGAGCCCACACAGCTCAACCTCATGGGAAGTTCCATGAGCTCGATCGCATAGAACCATTTCCTTGTCTTCTTTCTTATCTCGTGTCAGAGCTCGGTGCTCAATGCACCTTAAGCCACGAGCCAAGAGGATGGATTGGCTACTATCCCTGCCACCATCCAATGGTTGGTGGTTGGTACTCTGTGGACCCCACCATGATGTATTTATTTCATCCATGTCGTTCATCTATTTTTTAAGATCATTTTATGGTATTAAACCAAAAATGCGGTATATCCCAATCTCAAGTGGACAACATGTAACGTCCCATACTTTGCAGTACTCGGGTGTTATCGTGGAGATCTAATTTAGTAACATAAACCTAGTTCATTGAACATTCACCTTCATTAGGTTAAACCTAACCATACATCTTAGGCTTTGAAGCATGAATCAATGGGGCCACGGCATCTTGTCCCTTGACACGTGGCTTGGTCACACTAATAGGGCTCCCTAGAGATCTTTCACCATCATTTGGTCTACAACGTTTCAATGATCGATCTAACAATCGACTTTCCCAAATCGACCATCGGATTATAAAATCAACCATAAACCTTTGGAGTAGTGTGTGCACATGGCTTGATATGGAACTATTCAAATCATTTATGACTTTGATTAAAGGCAGATCCTACAAGAAAAATTAAATAGATAAATAAACAAAATAAGTATTTAGGAATACACATATAATAGTGATGCAAGTGATGCATACAATAAGTAGTATAATAATATGGATAATATCATTAGAAGGATTTTAATAACAATAATGGTACTATCAACACATAGAATGGGTGGGTCCGAACACACAAATGATCCTAAAGTCTATTGACCGTTGATATCTAAATTAGAATTGATCCAACCATAGAGTCATGGAGACCCTACTATTTAACCAAACCAGGTTGTCGCGTCATTAGACTGTCATGGACCTTTTCTTAGCTGCCCAAACCCTTTAGACACTTGATAATTCAAATTTAGGATTAATCTAACCATAAATCAACGAAGTGAAATCATTTAAGGACCATCAATAGACTCATAGTATAGAAGTAGGGCCTCTTTAGACTGTCGATTTTTGATAGTATGGCAATCTGACCATTAGAGCAATAGGAATTGACGTTTATAGATTGTAATCCATTGGCATGGCCCACCTGAACTTTAGACCTACCTGATCTTTAGTCTGAGGCCCTGATTTGCACCTCCAAGGAGAATGGATGGAGTGGATTTCACCTAAACATCAATGTGGAGCCCACCATATGCAGGATGTATACACATCCTGCGTGTAACTGAGGTGCACCAAAGCTAGTGTCGGGTCAAAAGTCCTTTAACCCAACAGTTTCTAAAAATGGGAGAAATCCCTCTCTTCTTACGCAGTTCTCGCCTACAGGCTTTCGAATCCACAACGTCCGTGCGTTACATTTGTGACCCACCATCAGCATCAGCATCACGATCTGAACCGTCCATATTGTAGAGGACCCGAAGCTGAACAAAACCATGGCTGATCCACTATTGGATTGCACACACATGCTCACATTCTCGGCCACAATTCAAAGCCACAAGTACATGGTTCCCAGAAAAGGGAATTAGCTTCCATGCAACGCGTCGGCGATCCGCATGAGTAAGCAAGAGCTCATCCAGGCCATCCCAAACTCAGCATTCTCAACCGTTCATTCCACTTGCAGAGACTGTGGTTTTCGTAGAAAAACCAGCCGCCAAAATAGCATTGGTTTCATGTTGCAGGCAGTATTTAGATTCGTTGCACGTTAGGCCATTTAAGCCATTCGTTCTAATCCAACGGCTCCGAGAGCTAGGGTAAGTAATAAAAAGGACTGTGGATCGAGCAGCAAGCAGAATCCTCCTCCATTTTCAAGCAGCTGCTCGCCTTTTTCCTCCCACTTGTGAACCCACCAGCCAAGTCTTCTCGGAGCTTCAACTTGGAGCATCCCTATGCTCCTGTGCATAAACCCCAACCATCTCGAAGCTCCACTTTGAAGAAAAACCCGTCAGATGGTGATTCACGATTAACAGAGGCCCTTCTTCCTTGCCATCCCACCACACCAAACTCGATTTGAACCAAACGGTTCTGTTCCAGTTGGAGTATTGCGAGAGTCTGGAGAGAGAGGAGAAGTGAGAGGGAAAGAAGAAAGGAAGAAGAAAGTCAGAGAGAGAGAACTGAGTTGGGCCGTGGCTAGCTGCACCAACTCAAATCGAACCAGCCCAACCCAGTGGTGAGTCCAACTCGCTGGACCGAGTTCAGCCCAAGTTAGGCATGGGTCTGATACATTCCAGGCCTTGTGGGAGGCTAGGAGATAGGAAGAGAGAGAGAGAAAGAAGGAAGGAGCAAAAGAAAAGAGAATGTGAGAGACATTTTTCCTTCGTGGAACTCCTGTCGAGTCAACCCGCTGACTCAATGGAGTCCACTGAGTTATGCCATCCCTGAGCCGAGTCCAGCCACTTCTAGACTTCCTAGAAGAAAGAAGGGGAAGATAGGATGGAGAGAAGAAGAAAAACAAAAGATAAGGAGAAGAAGGTGGGTTTGGTGGCTGCCGTGCCGACTCGGCTGAAACCGAGTTTGACTCGGTCGAGTCTGGGTGGGACCTAGTCCAGACATTGCCAGATTTCCAGCATGTGGAAAACAAAGGGGAGGAGAAGAAGAGAAAGGAGAGAAGGAGAGTAATATGGGTGGTTGAGTTGAGCCGAGCCAACTTGACCCGAACCGAGTCGACTAAGGTGAGTCCACGTCTCTCCTCCATATCAAAATTCTTTCGATTGCAATTTACATTTTTATCATTCCATCATTATTAGGATGATGAATATTAGGGATGAATAACAGTTAGTAAGTTATCTATATCGATATTAGTGTTACATATAAAATAAAAATTATCATTGCTAACTATTAGTATTTTTTCATCATAAATAATAGGTCTTGGTATTTATTTATTATCACTAGCATTACTATGATATTTGCAATTATATAGCATGATTAACTATTAGAAGATTATCCATGCCTATATTAGTTATTATAAATAAATAAGAAATTTTACGGTTATTAAATATTAGCATTTTATTTATCATGCTTGAATATTATTATTGATAGTAGATTGTACAATTTAATACCATCATGATGACTATCGTTGCTGTGATAGTTAGCATCAATCGTAACATTGATGTTAATAAATATTTTATAATTATTAAATTAACACCATAATTAATTACACACCACTAGGGTTCAACCTTAAAGATCTAGCCTAAACCTAAACTCTAGGATAAAACCCTAGACCTAAGTAGCCTAAACTATAGGACAATAACCTAAACTTAGATAGTGTGTGAGATTTAGATCTAAAATAGTATTTGATCCATCATACAATAATGATGATAATAATAATAATAATAATAATAGTAATAGTAATAATAATAATAATATTATTATTATTATTATTATTAAAAATTTAGGATTCAAATCCTAAAATCTAAGTTTAGGATTAAGCTCAAGGATGAAACCTTAATTATACATCAACTCCTAAGAATAATTAGTCCAAACCTTAGGCCATGATCTCAACCCTAATTGGTGCATGGAATTCGAATCTAATCGTACAATTTCATAACTCGTGGTAGGGTCGACTCTAAGGGCACACGCACTTCCTAGCGATAATATAGACGGTTTAAAACATAAGGTGATGATTTCTTCCCCTTGAGCTTTCCATTTCCCATTATCTTAAGTAATAGTTTTTACTTTAATTTCAATTAATAATTGATATCTTCATTTTATAATCACATGTGTTAATTGTTGGAATTGAATTGTTATACTACATGCTTATTATTGATCCTGCATATTTATTTCATGTTTGTGGATTATTTGCTGATTGCTTATGGAATTTAAACTGGTACATCAGTGGGAAACCCCCACTTATAAATGTATACACATACTTGGAATGTAACTCGACTGAATGTGATTGAAATAGACCTGCGACTTAGTAGTTATTGAACGGTGGCTTGAATTGAATATTGATGTAGGCCTACCATCCAAGAGTTACTATGTCTAAGTGATTTTTAAGGATGATCTTTTATTGCATGGTTTTAATATTGGCCCTATACGGCTTAGTTTTGACAATTGCCCTATATGGCTTAGTTTTAATATTTGCCCTACGTGGTTTTGTCTTGGTATTTTTCTTATATGGGTTTGATATTTTATATTATGCAACCATGCGATGATAAACCCCCTACACTGTAATATGATTAGCCACTAGTCGATGGGTTTCCATTAAACATCCTAAGGTGGTAGTCTCATGAGTCGAGAATGGTGGTCATGGGACACTATACCTGAACTGTTGGCCTACGCTGGGATTTAAGCTCCCCATAGTGACCTTTGAGCTTATTAAACATGTTGTTTATAAACGGATTAATAATAGTTTGGCTAAACATGCATATATGGTACAAACCAACATCTATTGTTATCGTACATGATGTACATACTTACCCGACTGGATGATTTTCCCAGGGCACTGACCATCTGGATGTTTTTCCCGGGTCGATGATTGCATGGGCGACGAGCCCAATGTCCGTTTGGATGTTTTACCCAGGACAATGATTGTATGGGCGACGAGTCCAATGTCCGTATGGATGTTTTACCCGGGACAATGATTGCATGGGTGATAAGCCCACTGTCTACATGGATGAGCAGCCCCAGGGCGATGACTGCATTCACGCATCCATGCATCTAATAAGACCTACATCATGTATTATTTTGTATGCTTTGCTTTATAACTATGCTTACCTAATGCGCGGTGTGTAATCTTGAGGGGAATTCACACTGGGTTGGCCACTCATCCATCAATTATATAATCGTACAGGTAGCACAGGTGGCCCAGATGACATTCATGTTCATATTGATGAGGAGCAGGTTATGGTTGATAAGGGTGCATAATTGTATTTGTTAAGGGTTGTTATAGGATGTTATAGCTCAAGATTGTTGTAAATTTACTTTGTTTCACATGTAATATTATTTTATTTGTAACTGCAAGAATGAGGACATTTGTTTGTATAAGTCATTATAGACAGCACTTCTATATTTAAATGAAGATGTAAACTTTCCTTTATGTTTAATTTGTCTATACTACGCTAATCTGCTTACTCTGATGGAAGGAAAAAAAAATATAAGTGGACTTTGGCTCTTTATAGGTTAACACTTGGGTTTTTGGGAAACGGGTCGTATACTCAGGTCCTGAAGACACAGGACATTACACAACATTACAGGCAACAATGTTGAATGAACATTGTGTGGATCGGATCAGATCCAATCGGATTGGCCATTGATCCGAACTCGACTCGATGTACGGTCGGATCTAAGTAGGCCTACTCGATCTGACCCGATCCTGGCCTTCGGTTCGAATCAGATCAGGTCGGATCTGTCATATCAAGTCGGATTCTGCCTGGCTCTAATGTTACACTTGAAGTGGATGAGGAATCGAATTTGGGAAAATTTGGGGGCAATATCTGAATTCATTCATACAGTTTGGCTCGTTTTCACTAATCACATTGGATTGTAATATGGTGCTAACATTGCCATCAAGTTTTTAGTCTAAACCATCTCAACCAAGCATGATGAAAGGAGATGTAGAAAAGTTAAGCTCTCCGATAATCATACATTATGGGCCCATAGATTCCGAGGAGGAAGGCAAAAAGGTGTCAATCTTGACGAATAAACCATGGTCTCCTTCTGAAAATAAATTATTGAAAGGCCGACTCTTCCAATGACATAATATTTGAAACCATTGTTTATCTCCGTTCACTTAGAAGGGTATTCGACTACTCATATTTTGGTCGATAATGGATATGCTATTAACATTCTCCCAGCCAAAATGATGGCTAAATTGAGAAAGACTCAAGATAATCTTATCCCGACCAATGTCGCAATAAGTAATTTCACTAGAATAAATTGGGAAAGACTCAATATGACCTTATCCCGACCAATATCATAATGAGTAATTTCACTAGAGGAGTGATGCAAACTGTAAGGCCTGTATCCTAGTCCGTACCATTTCGTGGACTTCCGCGATCATCCCTATCGAATTTCGACAACCGCGACGCGTAAATACCATTTGCGCGTGACCCTGAGTCACAACCTGTCAACTCGAGTTGACTCGACCCGAGACTTGTACCCTAGCGACCATGCCGTCGCCGCAGTTCCAATGTCGTGACTTTTGTGCCGATGCGATACCTAAGCCAGGAGTTGTGGACCTGCGTTTATTTTGGAAAAATGCTGTGCATTTGCAAAACCTAAGAGAATCTCTACCAAACATCAATCAATCAATCAAAGTACACAACCCATCAAGTCAAGTACTCTATCTCATCCCCAAGTACACAACCCATCCCCAAAGTCAACTCTATCTCTCTCTTCACCCATCCCTTCCTTACACCCATCACCCATCACTCCTCTCTCTCATTTCTCACTCTTTCCAAGCTTCCCAAGGAGCAATCATCCAAGGTCTTCCAAGGTGAGAAAGAAGTTAGGTGTGGCCCACTCCCTACCACTCAATCTCTCATCTTAACCCTTTAATTCTCATCATCTTCCATCAAAGTTGAAGCCAAGGGACCAAGGAGTGCAAATGGTGGGATATCCCCCGTTGATTTTCATTTAAGGGCCCACTTATGATGGGACCCATTTTGATGTATGTGTTATGAACCAAGAGGGGCCTATAGTGGCGGGGTCCCTCCACTACCCCATCTCTCTCTCTCTCTCTCTCTCTCTCTCTCTCTCTCTCTCTCTCTCTCTCTCTCTCTCTCTCTTCCATATTTTGCGGCCCACCATGATGAATGTATTTTATCCATATCGTCCACCGAGTGGGCCCACCTAGTAGTCCGTTTTGACAAGCTTGATTGGAGGGAAACTTAAATATCAGCCTAATGCTGACCTGGTGGGCCCCACACATGGGACAACCACCTTGATGATGTGTTGGATCCACACCGTCCAAGCAAGGACGGTGGGTCCCACGCAGCATGTAGCCGATGCTACATTATCGCCAGCAAGTCTGTGGGACTGATCACCGAGTATGTGCATATCCGCCGTCCACACAACAGGATGGTGGGACCCACCTCTATGTACATCTCCTATCACACCGTCCATCTATTAAATCTCAGTTGTATAGCAGATGTATTGATGTCAACAAGTTCTGAGATCAAGAGGTATGTGTTATATATCAAACCGCCTGTCTATTTTTTTGGGGTGTGGGACCCACCCCACACGTGCTGCACGTGTGGAGGTGGGGCCCACCTTGATGTATGTATTCTTTATCCACACCGTCCATATCCGGATGGTGTTAGATATCCCAGCCGACCCTGATGTAAGTGTTTTATCACCACCGTCCAGCAATGGATAGTGGGATTTACACCATGATATATATGTTTCATTTGAGCCATCCGCCTGATGGGACCCACCTTGATGTACGTGTTCTATCTCCACACTGGACGGTGCCATGTGGGGAGGGGGGCCTACCGTGATGGAGGTGTCTTACATCCAAGCCGTCCGTCTAGCATACTTGGACGCTGGACGTTGGGCTTTTATATAATATATATATATATATATAATTATATATAATATATACGTATATATGTTATAAAATAATATTGTATGGTGGGCCCTACGTGGGACCCACCTATCTGGGATGCGGATTGGCTGGTCTTCTGCACACCAGCTATAAAACTACTGTTGCGACGTTAGAAAGTTTTGTGGGTCCTGCACGATGTATGTGCTTCACCTGTACCGTCCAAACGGTGGGACTCACATGCTGTGATGATGTCAGCAAGTTCTGTGGGTCCCGCAGGATGTACGTGTTACATCCAAACCATCCATCCAAATGGTGAGCTCGACTTAAGGCCTGAGACTAAAAATGAGGCAGATCCGTATATCAAGTGGACCACACTGTAGAAAACAGTGTAAGATTGAATGGCTACCATTGAAATCCTTTAGGGATCACAGGAGTTCTGGATCAATATGATATTTGTTTTATCTCTTGATTCAGGTCTTTGTAACCGTATGAACATATTGGATGGAAAGTAAACGTGATGGTGGGCTCTATGAAGTTTGACGGTGAAAATCATTATCACCACTGTTATTTGTGGTATGGTCTAGATGATCTTCTGATGTGATTCATTTTTAAGTAATGCTCTAAAATGATCTGTTTAATAGATGAATAGTATAGATGGTGTGGCCCATGTGATGCAGCCGGCCTTGATGTATTTGTGACCCATCTATGAGGCCCACCCTGACGTATTTGTGGCCCATCCATTAAGGTTCACCTTGATGTGATGCATATTGGACCCGTATGAGGCGCCCATTGTGATGTATTCAAGGCCTGTGTATTGCGGCCCATTTGATATATATGAGGCCCATGTATTGCGGCCCATTTAATGTATATGAGGCCCATTGTGAGGTATTTGTGGCCCTTGAATGAGGCCTATTATGATGCATATGTGGTCCATTTGGTGAGGCCCATTGTGATGTAATTGTGGCCCATTTTGCGAGGCCATTGTGATGTATTTGTGGCCTTTGATGAGGCTTGATGTGATGTATATGAGGCCCATATGATGAGGCCTGATGCGATATATATGGCCCTTATGATGAGGCTCATTATGATGTATGAGAGGCCCATTTGGTGAGGCCCAATGTGGTGTATATGTGGCCCGTGAGTGGGGCCCGATGTGGTGTATATGAGGCCCTTGTATGAGGTCATGGGCCCACTATATGTTTGGCTCTATGTGGGCCACTCCTTGGGAGCAATGTTGGTTAAATGTCTACATTAATGGGCAATGATGGTTAAATGTCCACATTGTGACCTTCCCTTAGGCCTTGTTAGGCCCAATATCATCCTTCTCTAAATGGGTTGAACCTAATCATTGGGCCCCATTGATATGTGCATGATCCATTTATTCATATTGGGATAACTTATAATGTTGGGCCCCCCCATTGGTTGCCAGTAGGGTTGTTTTTTAATCTTGGAGTCCATCTGGGACTTATTAGGCCCCCCTAGGGCATCTAGCGGGCCATATGATAGTATGGAGAAAGAAGCCCGTTCCGGATCCTTAGACCATAGGTAGGCCATATAGGCCCAACCTTGATATGAAGAGAGTTCATCATCACCGTAGACAGAAGGATCCATGCTATCAGATTTGGCATGTCCACAATTGAGGATTGAACCTCATGTTATGGGTCTACTGTCCATCTATGGACCCCGCCTTGTGTATAGGCCGATTATCGATACCGACTATGAGTACGTGCTAGTATAACGTCATACAAGCCATTGAGATGGTATGAGGCCCATTGTGATTATATTAAACTCATTCTCATTTCCCTTAGTGGGCTAACCCAAATTGATGGGTTCCTATTATTATTAGTATGATCTATCTCGCCTTATTGGGATATCCTAATTTTTTAGATCCCCATTGATGTAAGTAGAAATACCCAAACCTAGAAACCCACTCGTAGGCCCATGAATAGGCCATCTAGACCCATCCTTATTATGAGGAGGATGCATCATCACCTCTGGCCATAGGCAGAAGAATCTATGGTATTAAATTTGGTATATCCACTGTTGAGGACCGATCCTCATGTCATGGATCAGATCTGTCGTCCTTCTATGGACCCCACCATATATAGGCCAATAATTGATCGCGACTATGTTAGTCTATGCACTGAGTATATATTAACATAGCGTTATGATTGTATAAGGTCATTGTGAGGTCCACTGTGATTATATGAGGCCTATCGTGATTGTATGAGGCCCGTTGTGACCATGTGAGGCTTATTGTGATTATAAGAGGCCTATCGTAATTGTATGAGACCCATTGTGAGACTGTATGAGAACCATTGTGATTATATGAGGCTCATCGCAATTGTTTGAGGCCTATTGTATGATTGTATGAGACCCAATTGTGATGTATGAGGCCCATCATATGTGTGAGGACCATTATATGTGTGAGGCCCACCATGTGTAGGTGATTATTGAACACCACCCATTCACCTATATGGGCCATGGGCCATCTTATACTAGCCCACTGTGATGTATGCGATTATAATCATGCTTGGTATACTTCATGATACATGCCCATACGCATCATCCGCATGCTTGTTATGAGTGATTAAGCAAAGCATGTGTCATTGGGCGGGTTGTTATGGGGCTCCCTGATAGGCAGAGTTGTCCCACATGAGCGCACGGTACACACAAGGTTGATGCATGACTGTATTGTTTGACTCATGCATCTCGCATTTTATGATATAACCACTGTACGCCCTAACGACATCAAGGCCGTAGCCTCCATAGGGATATTGTGGATAGCTAGATAGGATACCGGAAATCTTTTTCTGCATGGGGTGACATAGATATCCTTGGGTGAAAGTCCATAAACCCTCTAGGTACCAGAGGATGTCACAACGTCTAGACCGAGTGGATATATGAGTGCCCGAGTGTCGAATACTAGTAGACTGCGTCTCCCACTGTGTCATGGTTGGTTGGGGGGTGTGGCCTTACCCATCCGAGGGAGTAGGCAATGCAAGGCTGAGTCTGTCTAGCTCATAAATGGGTCAGCTATCGACGAGCCGGGTAGGCATTGGTATACTGCTGGTAAGCGGATAATGAGGTCTCTTCCACTTACCCAGTTGTACGCTTGATGGGGCTGCAGGTGGCATCGAGTGTACTAGACTCTGGTGATGATCCCAGAGATGTACGGTACTGATATGTGGACTTATTGAGCAGGAGTAACATACCCAACATTTTACTCATTCATTCATTCATTCACTATCCACTTGGGCTGATGGTGCGCAACTAATTGTTGTGTACCTTTACAATGGCCAGGATTTTGATTGGGGCGCGCGACCAACCTGAGATCAAGAGCTTATCACATTGAGTCTAGCTATCCAAATTTAGGTATGGGATTGGTTTAGATAAAAGTCCCTTGTGATGGACCCCATAGCCTGCGATACTATGTACTATCATCCCGACTTCACACTCCATCTTGGTCATTACATTCGCACTGCATACTGCATCTGCGACATATGACATTTTGGGTTGTTATATTTTTACATTTATATGGCCTAGATGATCCTGACGGTATTTGTGGACTCATCAGGATTTGTATATTGCATTGCATTCTTAGTATATGATATTTGACTTACTATGTCTCCACATTGTATACCTGATCTACATTGCTTCTTTAGTATATGATATTGGTTTATTATATTTTTGCATTGCATAGCCTGGATAAGGTTGATGATATTTATGGACTTACCAGCATGTTTTACTTTGATATTGTACGATTTATGGATTGCCAGTATTTCCACTTATTCTGATATTTATATGTTTGGCACGTGCATCGCACACACTTACACCACCCTCTAAGCTTTCTATAAAACCCGTATCCTAATTCGTACTATTCCGTCGACTCCCTCGATCCTTCCCAACGAATTTCGGTAACCTATGACCTATGATCGACGTTTGCACGCAACCCTAAGTCGTATCCTATAAATTTGATCGGCTTAATCCGAGACTTGTACCATTGCGACCACACCGTCGCCACAGTTCCAACGCCGCGTCTTGCATACCGATCTGATACCTTAGCTGAGAGATGTGGGCCCGCGTTCAGTTCGAGAAAAATATTACGTGTTTGCAACCCCAAGAGAATCTCTATAATATGTCTCATCAATCAATCAATCAATCACCTCATGTCAAGTACACACACCCATGCTTTCTTTCTCCACAAGTCAAGCAACCACCATGTTAACTCTCATGTCAAGTACACCATCACCTCACATCCATCACTCCATCACCCATCACCTCCCTTACAACCACCATTCTCTCTCTTTCCCTTCACATTTTCCAAGCAAGTGGTGGATGTCCATGGTTTTCCAAGAGAGAAAGTGAGATGTGTGTGGCCCACTTTCCCACCCCAAAATCCTTCATCCTAACCCTTCACTTCTCATCATCCACCATCAAAGTGAGACACAAGGAAATCGTTTTCCATCGGACCAAGAAGATCAAACGGTAGGTACTTTATAGGCTAGATTTTTCACATTTTGATGATGGGCCAAGTGAGGCCTACCGATTGATAGTATGTATCTCACTTTGGACCCTAGGTGTGACCGATGGCCCACCTTGATTCTCATGACCATTCAATGATGGGGTCATTCTCCACGGACCCCATCATGATGTCTATATTCCTTGCACAAATAGAGGTCATCTAGACCTTCCATTTTGGTGGAGAAGGAATCTCCACCGTTGATCTTTGATTTGGTGGGCCCACATGTATTGGGACCCACTTGATGTATGATTGAATGTAAGGGAGGGCTCATAGTGGCGGAGCCCTCCATCACACATGTCCCTTTCTCTCTCTCTCTCTCCCTCTCTCTTTCCTTTTTTTTATTTGTATGTGATGATATGGCTATGTGGCCCACCCAAATGGACCCCACCATGAAGCATGTATTTAATCCAAGCCATTTGTAGGTGGGGCCCACTTTATGTATGTGTTGCCTCCACACCATCCATCATTTGGTGGCCCACCTAAGCAGGGCCCACCTTCCATACTTGGAATGCCCAAACCGTCTAGCGTCCCTGGACGCTGGATGTGAAATAAACAAAAATATTAGCTTAGTTCAACAAGCTTTTAATTGGACTACTCATACAGGTCCCATCTTGATGTATGAGACTAATCCACACCATCCATTCCATTTCCCAAATCATTTTAGGTGTTGAGCCAAAAAATGAAGCTGATCTGATTTCCTGGTGGGCCATAGCATAACAAACAGTATTGTTACCATTGAAAGCCACTTCAATATTTTTATACACCGAAATATGTTCAATATTGGGCTTGTTTGGCTTGTCTTGAGCCATAGGGGCCATTGGACGAGGTGGATTCACCTAATGCGGGCCCCACATGAAAAACCATAGAAAAATCCCCCCTTTTCAAAAAAAATACATAAGCAGGCAGCACCTGCTGCTGCTAACGCAGCAGAACGCTGCTGCGTTTTGGCGGACGGATAGCAGGGACCCATGGTCCCAGCCGTGGGCCCAACCATGATGTGTGTTCATCATCAACACCGTGCATTTTGATGGGACCCTTAGGGCAGTGGGCCACCCCCAAAATTAACGGTATTTGAAGCTCAGGTGGCCCACAAGGCAGGAAATAGTGGGATTGAACATCTGCCATTGCACCACTTTTGGGTGTCCTAGAAGTTTTAGATCAGCATGAAATTTGTTTTCCCTCTTCATCGGGGTCTACGTGACCTTATCAATGGATTGGATAGCATATAAACATTATGGTGGGCCCACGTGGGACCCACTATGGTGTATGTGTTTTACCCACACTGTCCACACCATTGGATGGTGGGACCCATTATGAAGTATGTGTTTTATCTGTGCATGCTCACCCCCTGCATGTGCATGTGTGTTGCGTCCGTGCAGCGTGGGACCCACGTGATGTATTTGTTTATTTATGCTGTCCACTGTTTGGACGGTGGGGCCACCATGATGCATGTGTTGCATCCAAACCGTTCAACCATTTGGCAAGCTTGTCTTAACAGGCTTGAGACTATAAAAAAAAAGTTCAAATCTAAAGTTCAAGTGGACCCCACCATTTAAAGTAATGGACAATGACGTCCACCGTTCAAAATTTCTGAGGGGCCATAGTAGTTTCCTATTAAGCTGATATTTGTTTCCACTTCATCTATCACTATGTTAATTTATGAACAGGTTGGATAGGAAACATATGTTATGGTGGGCCTTAGGAACTTTAATGGTGGAAATCATTATCACCACTTTTATTTGGGTGTGGCCCATTTGATGTACATATGGGGCCCATTGGTGTGGCCCATTTGATATGCATATGATCCATGTGATGTGGCCCACTTGCCATATGAGGCCCATTGTGATGTATTCAAGGCCCATGGGTTATGGCCCATTGCAATGCACAAAAGGCCCATTGGTGCGGCCCATTGACGTGGCCCACTTAACGAATATAAGGCCCATGTGATGCAGCCCATTTGATGTATTTAAGGCCTAATGAGATGTATATAGGTCCATTGCAATGTGTGATTTCACCGTAGTGTATATAATGACGTTTATAACAGACCGTGCCTTAGGAGCAATGTTGGTTTGACGTCCACATTCTAAGGATAATGTTGGTTAAATGTCCGCGACTCTCCTTAGGGCCTATTGATAGGCCCGTACTTGTTGTGCGTAGGCCATCTAGGCCCATCTGCGTGTAAGGATAGTTCATTACTTAAAACATGCTTAGTATAACTCCATGATTCATGCCCATACACATCATATGTATGCCTGATATAAGGAATGTTTAATCATAGCATACGCCATTGGGCAGACTATTTACGGGACTCCTTATGAGACGGAGTACCCACATTATCGCACTGTATGCGCAGGATTGTTGTATGACTGGATAGTGTGACTCATGCATCTCGCATATATGTGACTTGATCATTGTATGCCCTAGCGACATCAGGGCCGTGGCCTCCACAAGCACATCGTGAATGGCTAAATGGGACACCGAAAATACTTGGTTCTAGCATTGTGGGCACTTAGGATGTCCATGGGTGAAAATTCCAGAATCTCCGAGGCCAAGAGGTGCCCCAAGGTCTAGACCGAGTGGAACATGAGCGGCCGATTGTCGAATACCAGTAGGTCGTGTCTCCCACTGTGTCATGGTCGGTTGGGAGGGAGTGTGGCCTTTTCCGCCCAAGTGAGGGAGCTATATTTCACGCCCCAAATCCGGGGACGGACAACTTCCGTAATGCCCCGAATTCGGCACTCGACTTCCATACACCAAGTCTCGAGTTCGGCGCACCACAAGGAAGAGTTTTGACTGAATTTTTTTTATATTTATATACATAGTAATACATGAGCATAAAAATCCATGATCAAATTATCAAGCAACACGCTCCACTAAAAATCCCGATTGTTACAAGTACAATGCTTTTCAAAGGTATACAACGTCAACATTGCCAAATCGAGAAATAAATGCAATGCATCGAGAAAGCAAAGTCTTCCAAGCTACTCCAGCCCTAAAAAAATGAAAAATAAGAGGCTTAGGCAAAAGGCCTAGTGAGTACACACATGTGTGTAATGCGTCCTACCTGCAAGCAAGATAAATATGCTACAAGGAAATCATACCACAGCCATAACCTTATTACATGCATCCATAATCACATCATCATCATCATATTGTCATGCTATAATTATACAATATCGAAAATATTGATAAGTCCATGAGTCATACAATATCAGAGTACGCAATATAAATCTGCTATGCAAATTAAAAGTTATAAAGAGTAAAATATCATATGTCGAGGATGCAATGCAATATACAGTTCCGGATGAGTTCACGAATACCGTCAGCCGTATCTAAATACTGAAACATAGTAACCTGAAATACTAAATGTTACTAATATAATGCAATATGTGGTGCGAATGAAATGACTATGCTGGTTTGAAGTCGGGATGATAATACGTAGTATCGCAGACTATGGGGTCTATCACAAAGGATTTCTATCCAAACTAGTCACATACCTAATTTAGATAGTCAGACTCAATGTGGTAAACTCCTGATCTCAGGTTAGTCGCGCGCCCCAACCGAAATCCTGGCCATTACGAAGGTACACGTAACAAATAGTTACGCACCACCAGCCCGAGTGGATCGTGAATGAATGAATGAATGAGTATGCAACTCCTGCTCAATAAGTCCACATATTAATACAGTTCATCTCTGGGATCATCACCGGGGTTTAGTATACTCCAAATGGCATTGTCTCTCTCCTAGCAGCACAGTCCAAGTGAGCGTAAGAAACCTCACTATCCGCCTGGCCAATAGTCTGCCAATACCTATCCGGCACGTCGATAGCAGACCCATTCACGAGCTGGTCAAACTCAGCCTAGTAATGCCCCCTACCCTTTGGCGAAAAGGCCACAGCCTCTCCCAACCGACCATGACGCAGTGGGAGACGCGACCTCCTGGTATTCGGCACTCGGGCGCTCATGTATCCACTCGGTCTCGACGTTGGGGCGTCTCCTGGCCTCGGAGGTTTAGGGATTTTCACCCAGGGACATCTATGGTGCCCGTATGCTAGAACTAAACATTTTCAGTATCCCATCTGGCCATCCACGATATGCCTGTGGAGGCTACGGCCCTGATGTCGCTAGGGCACACAATGCAAAATGCATAAGTCATACAATACAGTCATGCATCAATCCTGCGCATACCGTGCACTCATGTGAGATAACCTCCGCCTATCAGGGAGTCTCATAACAATCTGCCCAACGACATATGCAATGGTCAACCACATCTCATAACAAACATGCAGATGATGCGTATGGGCATGTATGATAATGCTATGCTGTCACATACTCATAATCAGTATCAATAACCGGCCTCAACAATCAGCTTCGACAATGTGGACATTTAACCAACATTGCCCCCAAGGAATGGCCCACATAAACATCAATACATACATCATGGTAAAATTACACATCACATCGATCCTCAGATACATCGCTTTGGGTCTCACATAAGGGCCGCACATTCATCGCATTGGGCCTCACTCATCGGCCGCATATACGTCACATTGGGCCGTATCATATATGCACTACACATCGCAATGGGCCTCGGCTCATGAGCCATGAATTCACCACATCAGGCTTCACGACCCATAGGCTTCAAATACACAATAGGTGGGCCCTACACATGGGCCTCAAATACATCACAATGAGCCTCATCATATGGGCCGAAAATATATCTCAATGGGCCTATGATCAATCTGTCATAAGTCCTAAGTTCATGTACCCAAGAAGTTACACCATCGGCATAGTCCATGAGTCTGAGTAATCACACAATTCCTCATATGCCCACATGGTCATATGGCCACTCCATTATCAGAAGTCCGTATGGTTGAGTGGCCACATAAATGTCACTTTACTTGTCATAATAAGGGACTTAAGGTGAGATGGTTACTTATTATTATTATTATTATTATTATTATACCATATTTCGCATAATGGGGCTACCGCTTTACTAAATTTTTACGTACCCGGGCAGCCAGTACCACAATTTCACATAGTTTAGTAGTCAACAAAGCACTACTTGATCATATGGTTGGGCTACACATTCCCCACATACCCACATCATTTACGGCTATCCATGTCACGCATGATCACAAGATTTATGAGCTACATATTTAACACCATTTTGTCAAATCTAGTTATCACCCATCCCGTCAGTGATCATATGGTTAATAGCCACAACAATCATAAATCTACTTAAACAAGTAGTCCCACGATTGCCCCAATTTTCATACAGTTAGGTGGGCTATAAAAATCAAGCACTCACATGTGGTGGTCCACACAACTTCCACCAATCCACACTACTAGTTGGGCCACCCAAGATCCCAAATTCCTATAGTGTAGTGATCCACATGATTCCTACCAACTGGCGGACTAAATGAGAAATAACTATTACAATAGGCACCATGAAAACAACTTAGATTGCCGTAAATATATAGGCAGTCCCACACTCTAAAATGATCTAATCAAAATAGATGAATGGGTGGTAAAACATATGTATTAGGTGGTCCATGATTGATTAAAAGGAATAGATTGATAGATTTCTTACAAACATTACTGTAACTCTAGGAAATATTTAACGGTGGACAAGTGATCAATATTGCTCCCGTGGTATGAGATTTGGATCTGACTAGTCTATGGAACTATACACTAAAATGATGAGGATAAACCGATGAAAGGCATAGATCTACATCATACTATAAAGTGGAGTCCATGGCCAAGGAAGCATCCAAGCCTATAAGGGCATACTAGAGCCTAAAAATTTCTAATAGTTATTACACTGTTTCTACTTGTAGCATGGCCTGGCCCACCTAAAATTGAGTTCTACTTCATCTTGTGTCCACGGGCAAGAGGTGGGCTCACTTCCTAAGTGACTGGAAAATACATAGGCAGTGTGGGTATACAACACATGCACCTAGGTGGGCTTCACATGCATCACATTATGTCCAAGGAAGCTTTCATTGGTAAGCATGCAATTCCCTTTTCTTATTATTATTATTATATTTTGTATAATTGTGGGTCTCATTGACATGGTGGGGTTCACCCCATGAACAGTTCATATAACAAACAACATCATAGCTGATACCACCCACTAGATGAATGACATGGATATAAGGTACATACGTCGAGTGGGACTTATGACACATGGATCGTCTAAATGATGGACGACTGGGATGTAAAATACATGTAACGAGTTGGCTCCATGATCTAATGGCTAACTCAACTTTGGTGGTAGTCACACGTCACAGTAGAACTCAAATGATTTAATAGTAGGGAATTTTATTCCCACTGTTTCTTATAATGTGGTCCACCTAAGTTGTGGATCTGCCTCATTCTTTTACTCATGACTTAAAATGGTCTGAAGGAGTGAATGAATGGCCCAGATATACCTTTCATCACCAAGGTGGGCCCCAGAAAAAATCTAAGTATTTTGTGTACAATTTCCACTGTCCAAGTGGCATGGCCTACATGAACTTCTAATCGGCCTAATTTTTTGGGACCATATAATAAATGGTGCTAGTAAGATGGATGAATGGTGTGGATTTAGCACATATATTGTGGTATGGCCATGATCGGCCCACAAAAATTTACCCCAAATGTGGACGTCACTTCCTCATATCATTATTTTATTTTGATATTATTATTATTATTATTTGTATATTTTCTCATCAAGGTGGGTCACTTAAGAGATCCAGTCCATCCATTGTGTGTGTCTCACTTGGTGGAGGGGTCAGTCCAAGTTTCAGATGCATCAAAGTTTCAGGTGGGCCCCATAAGTACTTTTGTATATTTTAGCATGTCTTTACATGATTTTTGTTGGTGTGGGCCACCTGAGTTCCGTGTATGGATAAAATTTGGGGGTGGCCCATTTTTAAACGGGACCCATCAAATGCATGGGACTGATGTTTGACACACATCATGGTGGGGCCCACCTCTTTCCAGCGTCAGCAGAGACGCTGCTTGCTGTAGCGTCAGACACTGGCGGCAACAGTGTCGGTGCCATTTTGAATTTTTTTTTTCGTTTTTCATATTTGGGGCCCACTAGGTTAAGGGGTCATTCCAAGTTTCAGATACATCAAAATTTCAGGTGGGCCCCCAGAAAGTACTTTTATATGTTTTAGCATGTTTTCACATGATTTTTGATGGTGTGGCCTACCAGAGAACTAGATTGGCTTCATTTTTTTGGCTCAACGCCTAAAATGATCTGAAAAATTGAATGGACGGTGTGGATTTGATACATACATCATGGGTGGGGCTTGCTGTGGACCCATAGTCTAAACCCCTTTATTTAAGCAGCCAGGCACTGCCTGCTTCAGCGTCCAGAGGATGCTGCAATGTATTCTTTTTTTATTTATTATTATTTTTTTTTTGTGTTGTGTGCACGTGTGTGCATGGCCGTGTGTGTGTGTGTTTGGCCAACACAATGGGCCACACTTTGGATGATTTGGATGGCCTACAAAATTCTAGTGGGGCCCACAAGTAATGGGTCCCACCAAATATATATATATATATATATATATATATATATATATATATATTTCTATTATTATTCTTTTCATATGTATTTTTCCATGAATCCACACCATTAAACACACCATTATCATCATATCATCACCATTTTTTTTATCATCTTTTTATATGTACTCTCCTACATATCCACACCATTGATCACATCATTATCATCAACATCATTTCCACCATACAAAAACACTACAAAGACAAAATAAGAATGACTAGGGTGGGTATACTCACCTTGATGAATTAGATGGATGGTGGAGATGGATGGGAGGGATGGGATTGATGGAGTTGATGGCCCACCAAGATCACTCCTCTCTCTCTCTCTCTCTCTTATGGAAAATGGTGAAATGCTAAGGGATGGAGGGGTATTTATAAAGAAATGGATAAAATTTTGGTTAAGTTAAGCTAATGTGATTAATATTAGTTTAGGCTAGGATTATGGTACTTAATTCATGATTTGTAATTAATGGTGGATTAAAGGAGCATGGGATGGCATGGTATGGTGATGTCATGCATAGTGTATGGCATGGAGAAAGGTTGACTTTTCATACACATGAGAGAGAAGAGGTATGGGTATGTGACATCACACACATGGGTAGAAATTCTCTCACCCATGTATGGCATGTACATGTGTGCATGACATGTGTTGTGCATATGTGTGGAATGAAATACATGGTGCCATGCGCACATGATACACTTATTATTCTTCACGGCGTATCTCACTAACGGAGTATCGTACAGACGCACGGGTAGTACCTCCACGATCGCGGCGACGGGGCGGTCGATATGAGATAGGTTTCGAGGTCTTGGGGTCCCGGTCAGTCGGGTATGTACTATGAACGGTCAATCCATGTTTAGTTAAGGGCGTAGATTATCATGTACATAAACATAAAAAGTCGTACGGAATAAACGGGGTCTTACACTATAAGCTAGGTTGAGTATGACCAGCTCGTAAATGGGTCTGCTATCGATGAGCCGAGTAGGTATTGGCAGACCGCTGGCTAAGCAGCTAGTAAGGTCTCTTCCACTCACTGGGCTGTGCGGCTAGGGAGGCAGTAGTCGGTGTGGAGTGTAATAAACCCCGGTGATTTTTCAGAGAGCAACCGTACTGATATGTGGACTTATTAAGCAGGAATTGCATATTCATTCATTCATTCGGTCACTATCCACTCGGGCTGGTGGTACGTAACTATTTGTTACATGTACATGGTCAGGATTTCGGTTGGGCGCGCAACTAACCTGAGATCAGGAGTTTACCACATTGAGTCTGACTATTCAAATTTAGGTATGGGACTGTTTTAGATAGAAGTCCCTTGTGATGGACCCCATAGCTTGCGATACTATGTACTATCATCCCGACTTCACATTCTAGCATGGTCATTTCATTCGCACCGCATATTACATTGCATCCGCAGTACTTAGCATTTTGGGTTACTATGTTTTTGCACTTATATGGCCTAGACGAATTTAGCATGATTTGCATATTGCATTGCATCATCGGCAACCGATATTTGGCTTCCACATTTCCATAGCCGATCCGCATTGCGTATGCTGTTATTAAATGATTCATGGACTTACCAGTATCTTTCCGCTTACTCTGATATCGTATGATTCGTGATCTTGTCAGTATTTCTGCTTATCCTGATGATGTATGATTTATGAGCTTTATTGTATACTTAGCACTTACCTTACATACTTTCACCACCCTCTAAGCTTTCTATAAGCTTATGCACGCTAAATGCGTGCAGGTGGCGTTAGGTTGTAACAGCGTTGAACTTGGAGCGTGCGGCTGTCTTCTAGAGCTCTGATTTTGATATATGTATTTCCCTTTCAGCATTATATTCAAATGTTTATATTAGTGGATATGTGATGATGATGTTGCCTTTATGATTTGGGTAAACTTGTGCTTATGCTTCTTACGAGATAAATGTACGTTTGAAAATCCTTCTTGTAGGATCCCAGGATCGGAACCTGGAGTATATGCACTGAGAGCCGAAAATGAGGTACTACAGAGGCTGTCGGCACTGGATTCGGCGATCAAGTTCCTGTGAATCCGATTTTCGAGTTTGGGGCGTGACACTTTCTATAAGCTTATGCATGATAGATGCGTGCAGGTGGTGTTAGGTGGTAGTAATGTTGAGCTTAGAGCGTGCAGCTGTCTTCTAGAGCTTTGATTTTTTATATATGTATTTCCCTTTTAACACTGTATTCAACTGTTTATATTATTGGATATGATGATGATGTTTCCTTTGTGATTTGGGTATACTTGTGGTTATGCTTCTAATGAGATATATGTACATTGGAAAATCCTCCTTGTAGGATCCTAGGATCGAAACCTGGTGTATAGGCGCTAGGAGCCGAAAATGGGGTACTACGGAGGCTGTTGTACCGGATTCGGCGATCGGGAATTCTGTGAGCCCTTTTTTCGAGTTTGGGATGTGACACAAGCACAGGACATATTACCGGTTGAATTAATGATGGAAACCAAGTAGGTGCTGGCCACTTTGTTTGTGGTCGACACTTCATCAAATTATAATGCTTTGCTTAGATGAGATTGGATTCATTCATTCTTGTGCATTATATCATTATTATATCAATTCATGATCTTTTGGAATAAAAACAAAGTAGAATTAGTTTTGATTGATAACAAACCATTCTTAATCATGTTTAATGTAGTCGAGGCTTATTTATATGAAAATGAGATCAAACCAATATGATTTACAAGACGAGACAAGAATGATAAACTAACTAGGATTAATGTCAACTAAATTCTGATAATGTCATACAGGATATTACTACGATGGTTTGATTAAATGAATAGTTGTTGAATATTATAATTCCCTTTTGTGCGACTACAAGGTGTACGATTGAAGAAATCACATGATGGACTGATTGTCGCTCAAGACCAAGTTCAGGGCCAGAGTACGACAGCTCAAGGAGAGTTTATGAGATCATGATAATAGATCTTTTTTATATGTCCAATGTAGCAGTACAAACCGATTGGGTAATCGAAGATGATATTGAAATGATGGATTTAAAACCAGCTTCACGGAAATTAGAGGATTCTCAAACTCGAGTTTAAGATCCTCTAGTAGAGGCAGAATTGGGAATGGAACAATATTCCAAGCCTATTTTTATTAGTGGATTATTAGATTCTCAAATACAGACTAAACTCATTAACTTAAAGAGTTCGTCAATTGCTTTACTTGGGGCTATCATGAGTTGCTTAGAATAGAGTGACATTTGGTTAAATATAGGTTACCCATAAAGGAAAGATATCAGCTACATAAACAACCGCCTAAGCGGATGACGACCAAAGTGACACAAAAGATACATGAAGAAATTGAGTGGCTTTTGAAAAAGGATTTATTAAACCCATCAAATATGGTGAATGGATTTTGAACATAGTGCTTGTTATCAAGAAGGACAGTAAGATGCATTGATTTTCATAATTTAAATCGAGCAACACCAAAGAATGAATACCATATGCCTATGGCCGATCAGCTAATTGATCAGGCTACTGGACATCAAATGATATCCTTTATTTATGGTCATTCAGTATATAATCAAATAAATATTGCAGTGGAAGATGTCCTAAAGACAACCTTCAGATGTCCCAGTCTTTTAGGTATGTTTTACTGGGTCATAATACCATTTGGGCATAAAAATGTAAGAGCGACTTATCAAAGAACTATAAATGTCATTTTCCATGATATGATAGGCCGATTCATGGAGATATATATCAATAATGTGATGGTTAAATTGGCCAATTTGACCGAACATTTTGACCACTTATGAAAGTCATTTGAAAGAAAATAATTCATAAATTAAAGATGAACCCTCTTAAATGTACTTTCGAGGTATCGGGCTAATATTTTCTGAGATTGATGCTACATTAGAGAGAAATCAAAATCGATCAGTATAACACGCGAGCCATAATAGAATCTCAGCCGCAAGAACCATAATTGAGTTACAAAGGTTTCAAGCAAGGTTAACTTTACGAGGCGATTTATTTCCAACTGCGCTGGAAAAATTGTGTTTTCTCCTTTGTTGAATTTGAAACAAGGAGATGAATTTAAATGGGAGCAAAGCATCAGTTGGCTTTCGACAAAGTTAAAAATTATTTGTCCAAGCCAACAATGTTAATGCCATAGTAAAGGGCGACCGCTCAAGTTGTATATCACAACTTCTATAGAATCGGTTGGAGCATTATTAACATAAGACGACAATGACTGAAAAGAGCGTGTGGTCTATTATCTTAGTCGAACATTATTAGATACTGAGAGATGGTATTCTGCTACGGAAAAGTTATGTTTATCATCGTATTTCATAGCTACAAAATTACGACATTATTTATTGGCCGAGATAGTTGATGTAATTGCAGTAACTGATTTAATAAAATATATGTTAAATTGGTCGATTCGGAATTGCCAAATTGACAAATGGATTCTTGCATTATCTGAGTTTGATTTAGTCTATGCGCCACAAATGGTTATGAAAGGACATGCCATAGTAGATTTCCTAGTTAATCATCCTTTAGATATGGAAAGTTGACTTCTTTATTGATCACATTAGAGATTGATATTTGACGGTTTAAGGATCGACAAAGGATCTAGAGAAGTGATTGTTTTGATCAAGCTGGTAGAAAATAAGAATTTACATTTCAACTTGAATTCGATTGCACCAATAATCAAGCCAAATATGAAGCCTTGATAATCAGTGTAAATTGTTGGCCAATTTAGGAGTAAAAGAGGTATTGATTATTGGTGATTCCTTATTAACGATAAACTAGTTAATTATTTTGTTTAATCGTATAAGTACAACTCTTCAATCATATAATCTTTCGATGACGCAGTTACTATGTCACGCCCCGAACTCGGAAACCGGGCTCACAAAATTCCCGATCGCCGAATCCGGCGCCGACAGCCTCCGTAGAACCCCATTCTCGGCTTCCGGCACCCATTCACCAGGTTTCGATCCTGGGATACTATAAGGAGGATTTATAATCATCAGTCTGATTTATAATGAGCATAACCAAAAGCATAACCAATGAACAATAACCACAAGAACACCACCACAAAATTCACTATGATCAAAAACTTTTGAGTACAATGCATCTGAAAGGGGAAAAAATATAAGATAAAGCAAAAGATAGAAACTCCAGAGCTCGTCTGCACACTCCTGCTGCTACTATGCTATGGCTGCGTCCTGGCGTCACCTGCACGCATCAATCGTGCATAAGCTTATAGGAAGCTTAGAGGGTGGTGTAAGTGTGTGTGCAATGTAAGCGTGCTCAGAACGCAAGGTCAGAGTAATGCGAAATCATGGTGATGAGTAAATGAATGCAATCAGCTGTACCAAGGCTATGCGGTGTAAGATATGAATGCTATCGGCCATAACACGGCCATGCGATGCGAGATGCAACTCAAGCATGCCAAACCTCATCATATATCAGTACAGTTCTCATTCTGGATAATCACCGGGGTTCAATACACTCCAAATGGCACTGTCGCTCTCCTAGCCGCACAGTCCAAGTGAGCGTAAGAAACCTCACTATCCGCCTAGCCAATAGTCTACCAATACCTATCCGGCACGTCGATAGTGGACCCATTCGTGAGCTGGTCAAACTCAGCCTAGTATTGCCCCCTACCCTCGGGCGAGTAAGGCCACACTCCTTTCCAACCGACCACGACACAGTGGGAGACGCGGCCTCCTGGTATTCGGCCCTCATGCGCTCATATATCCACTCGGTCTCGACGTTGGAGTCATCCTCTAGTACCATCGGGTTTAGGGATTTTCACCCAAGGACATCTATGGCGCCCGTATGCTAGAACCAAATATTTCTGGTATCCAATCCTGCCATCCACGATGTGTCTGTGGAGGCTATGGCCCTGATGTCGCTAGGGCATACAGTAACTACAATCACACAAATGAAAGTGCAAGAATCACACTATCAGTCATGCAACAGTCCTGCGTGTACCATGCACTTATATGGGGTAACTCCGTCTATCAGGGAGCCCATAAACAGTCCACCCGAATGCATATGCTATGATCGGTCACTCCTCACATCAGGCATACATATGATGCGAATGATCATGAATCATGGATCTATACTAAACATGTATAAAGAGATGGGCTCTGTGTATAACGGAGATGGGCCTAGACGGCCTACTTACCACAAGTATGGGCCTATCAGTGGGCCTTAGGGAGAGTTATAATACGGACATTTAACCAACATTATCCATTCAATGTGGACGTCAAACCAGCATTGCTCCCAAGGCGTGGCCCGTTACAAAATCAACACACATACCATGGTGGAATTACACAACATTGGGCCCTATGTACGTCCTATTGGGCCTTGACCCATGGGCCTCCAGTACATCAAATGGGCCTCATACATGGGCTCGTATATACATATCGAGGTGGGCCCAATGACGGGCCACAAATGCATCAAGATAGGTCTAGTCACATGGGCTTTGCATACATCACAGTGGGCCCCATAATATGGGCCTTATACAAATCAAAGTGGGCCTCGACAAGGACCACCAATACATCAAGGTGGGCCTCAACAGACCGGCCACAAACACACCGAGATGGGCCTTATCACACGGCCTTAAAATATTTTCCAAAATGATGGGACGGTTGGATGAAACATATGCATCATGGTAGGACCCACACTAATGGAGGGCGTGGATCACAATATATACTTAAGTGGGTCCCAAGTGGGGCCTACCATAATGTTTAATTTCCACCCGCCCTGAGCCCAATGTAATGTTTAACTGCCATCCAACCATTCACAAGGTCACTTGGACCAGGTAGGGCTCACTGTAATATTTATTTGCCACACCAACCCTTCAAAGGGTCACGTGGACCTGGGGTAGGGCCCACTGGAAATGTTTATTTGCACCCAACCCGTTCACAAGGCCAAGCGGTCAGGGAGGGGCCCACCGAAATGTTTATTTGTCATGCAACTTGTTTACAAGGTCACGTGGACCTGGGGGTGGGCCTGGGGCCCACGGTAATGTGGTCCACAAATCCAGTCCATCCACTATGCGTGTCTCACTGGACTGACGGTCCAGACCAAGTTTCAGCAACATCCAAAACTCACGTAGGCCCCACCAACTAGTTTTATATGTTTCAGCATGCCTTCACATGATTTTAAATGGTGTGGGCCACCGGAGTTCTGTATACGGCTGATCTTTGGGGTGGTCACCTGGTCCGAAGGGACCCATCAAATGCATGGTGTTGATCGTCAAAACGCATCAAGGTGGGGCCCACAGCTGGGGCCATGATTTCATGATTGATACCAATGGTCTGTTGGGCCCCACCTTTGATGTGAATGTTCTAACTTTTCTTTCTTTGGCATGAAATCAGACGATCATCATTTTTCTGCGGTTTTTCACAGACGGGGCCCGCATCAGCAAGATCCACACCAGCCATTGGATTCCTTGGTCCAAGACCAACCAAAAGAGTCCAATATGCGCCCCGTCTTGGGCGAATAGAAGTTTCAAGGTGTGTTTTAATAGTATACACTACTATTCCCTATGGTATGGCCCTTATGATTGTCAGATTGATCTTAACTTTCTGCTCAACGCCTAAAAATGATCTGAGGAAGAGGATGGATGGCTTGGATTTGACTTGTACATCAAAGTGAGGCTTGCATGAGAGGCCCACCACTTCTTTCTCTTTTTTTTTTTTAAGTACACACCCATGCCAGTTAACACTTCATTGTTTGCCAACGTCCAGTGTCCAGGGACGCTGGACGGCATACATAAACATATTATTGTGGTGGGTCCCACGTAGATGTGGCCCACCAACATATATACATAATATATATATATATATATTATATTATATATATATATAATACATATTATACTATATATATTATATATATATCATATAAAATATAACATATATATATATATGCATTGGGCCCATCCAAACAGTGGATGGTGTGGATCATCACCTGCAATAGGGTGGGCCACACCGTCTGATGTAGATGGACGGGGTAGATATAACACATATTGGTGGGATCCACACCATCACAACGAGAGAGAGAGAGAGAGAGAGAGAGAGAGAAATATACGGTGAGATAGAGAGGAGGGACCCCGCCATTATGGGCCCTCCATTGATACAACACATACATCAAAATGGGTCCCACAACAAGTGGGCCCTAAAGATCGAGATTTCAACGGTGGATCACCCACCTTTAAGCCTCCTCCTTGCTCCCTTGGCCTCAAATGCTCCTTGCCTTTGCCTTGGACGGTGGATGATGAGAGATTAATGGTGTGGATGAAAGATGAGAGGGTGTAGGTGAAAGATGAGAAGGTGGACCACACTTGGGAGGGAGAGGAAAGCTTGGACGTTTGAATTTTTTTTTGCTTGGAAGAAATGAGGGAGAGAGAGAGAGAGAAGAGATATGATATGGATGGGTGAGGTGTGATGGGTGATGGGTTGGGTTGAAAATTTTGAAAAAGAGATATGGTTGTTGTTGAAAATGGGAAAAAGATGAATGGTGAGGTGGAAAGAGGGTGGACTTTTGAAAAAGGAAGGAATGGGTTGTAGTACTTGAGGTATGGTTGCATTTATGGTTGATTGATGGGACTAATTGTAGAGATTCCCTCAAAATTCGCAACGCGCAGTGTTTCTTCAGAATAAACGCAGATCGACATCTTCTTGCCTGGGTATCGGTTCGATACGCAAGTTGCGGCGTTGGAACCGCGGTAACGGCGCAGTCGCCAAGATATAGGTTTCGAATCGAGCCGACGTCGGTGTGCGGGACCTAGCTTAGGATCGCGCGCAAACGTCGGTTGTGATGCGAAGGTTGCCAGAATTTGACCGGAAGGACCGCAGAAGCTAACGGAATGGTACGGACTAAGATACGGGTCTTACATACTAAGTAACTTATTCACCAAATAAGTTAAAATTCTCATTAATTAAAGAGAGATACATATATTAAACCACAGGATGAACATAGGCTAAAACGGTAACATCTGAGATGTTACATGGGGCAACTTTAAAACCACAAAACATTTTCAAAGTAAAGCTTCAGATTTTCGATGCACTAAGAGATCTTCCATATCTCTAAGTGGGAGTTAGTACAAAATCAAATAAGATCCAATATCTCGCAGTTTCTCCAGAGATCATCAAACCGAATGCATATCAAAGTATGATTAGATTGAGCTCTTGTGTCAACTCCATCGTATCAAATGCTAATGTTGCAAAAAGACAATAGGCTACAAATGGTCAAAAGAAATCATCTAAATGGAGAAAAAGACAAATTATAACCTAAGTGTCAAAATTAGAAGATTGCATGGAAAAAAGTCACACGCACATACCTATGCATGAAAGCTTGTGGTATTTGATCGAGTTTAAGTTATCATAACGAGTTCCCCATAACGCTGTAGAAAGTGCACGACAGTTAACCACTTTGACGATCAAGCAAAAAAAGTACTTCTTAGGTGATCTGGGAAGCAACGAACAATCCATTATGGGTTAGTATCCTCGTAAGGCTGTAGAAAGTGCATGGGCTTTACTATACATTTATAATATTAGTACCGATTAGGAGCGAAAGGGTTGTAATTGACAGCCTGCATAGGGACAACACATCATTTTCCTCAAACCCTCGTGATATGTGCGAGTTATCTATTTTCAGGCAACCAGCTGACACAGACACAAAAGCAGGCAACGAATCCAAATCACAATTCTTGACTGACTGGAAAAGGTGGGGTGTCCACTCGCTTTGGCATTTGGTTGCACATAACCTCTGCCAAAGAGGGGCATCTGTAGACACCCCACCTTAGGCTGATAAGATTATTGAGTTTGAATAAATGGATGGTCAACCCAAACCCCAATCCTAAACCATGGCCTTAAAAGCCTAAACCCAAGGAACCCTAAACCTAGTTAAGCCCAAAACCAAGCTCGAACCGAAACTCGGAAGCAAGCCCAATTGGAGAAATATGAAAAATCTCAAAGTAACAACCTTCACAATAAGGGCTCCACACACTTAGAGGAGGCTATCTACCAAAGTAGGGAGTCTAAGTGGGTCCTAACAGCAACCAGCTTATTGTCGACCACGTGACACCCCCCCCCCCCCAATGGGACGACATCCCTCAAGCATGTGGAATCACTCCATTTTCATAACCTAAGTGTGTGGTTGAGGTGTATTTACTCTAATGCCCATCTCCATGTCCAAAATTACCCTTTTTCCACCTCATCCAACTCATGAGATGATGTCATGTGGCAATCTCCAATCTTAAGCCTTCAATCACCTTTTTCCCTCTAGTTACCAACAATTACCATAAAACTAGGTTTGGAGGCTATAAATAGCCCCCTCCCCTTTCTATTTCAAACACCCACTCCCATTTTCAAACATCCCTCTTCATCCCTTAGGGCCTTAGCTATCTAGCCACTCCTTCACCAAGGAAAGTGAGAGTGATAGAGAGAGTTTAGTTATGATCTAGCTTAGCCTAGCTTAGTCTAGTTAGAGTCCAAGCCTCCTAAGTCACTTAAGTTCAAATCTGAGACACTCGATCTAACCTTGTGATACTATCATTTATGTAACCATTCAAGCTTCAATGAGTTTCATTAAACTAGAGTATTAGCATCGTGCAACATTCATTCCCTTCTCAACCCCCTCACTCTACATATATATCAACATTACATTTCATCATTTCTCGCATCTAACTAATGGGCACATACTCTGAGACTTGCCGATATAATCGGAGCAGGTCCACCAGAAACCTTAGTCAGTTGGTCATCATTTTATCGTAAGTATCAATACAATATCAAGTATCTCATACGTCACATTTTTACATACTTTTCACCTTGCACTCGGTCGTTTCGAACGTATGCTTTACGACTTGCTGACATAATTGGATCCCGCCGATAAGAAATTTAGATCGATCAATCACTATTGTTATTGCATCACATTACATTTTCTATACACGAGAACTCATCCTATTTCTTATAAATTAATTAGATCTTATGAAGTAAAGACCATACACCTGTATGGGCAGAGTGGGTGCCTAACAACTTCCCTCTTTTGTAACCGTGGTCCCTTGCTCGGAATCTCTAGAACACAAACTCACAAGCCATCTTAAGGTTAAGGATATTTAGGTTTTCAATCCTAAGTGTTTCTACAATGTCTAACCGACTGTAGGATCGTAATAATTGGTTAATAACGACTCTGGTAAAATATAACACCCTTTTACCTCCAAACGAAAGCCTTCGATTAAGGCAACCAGTAGAAGAGAGAGTCAATTTCCCGTCCCCTGGAAAATCCTCCCTCCAGTATCCATAAGTTAATATAGTGCACATCGGCGATCCATAATGAATATCGACGATCCATGGTGCATATTGGTGATCTACACTGCTTGGCCTTTAAAAATAAACTCACTATAAAAATGAGATCCACCTTCTATAGAGGGGTACCACCGCAATCTCTTCCCTTTCACATACTCCCACCATTCATATCCAAGCAAAGAAAAACCTTTCACATTGGAGGGTGTGGCTAGAAATCTTCAAAAATCCTATTGAAAGAGAGAGTCTACCATGTATCGCTCTAATATCGGCAATCCACGGTCAATATTAATGATAAATTTGATTCGGGGGACAGATTTTATTACACAAGCTCTAACATTTGCCGATGTGTTTCATTAACTAATATCAGAGACTAGGTAAACAGATTCCAAGGATCTCCATTATGCATTTTTTATAAGATCCCTAATGAGCTTAATCTAAAGATCTTGGTTGTGCAGTTTTTATAGGACCACTATTGAGCTTACCCCAAGGATTTCGCTATACATTTCCAACAAGATTCTCAATGAAGTTAATTCATGGATCTTTGTTGTGCATTTCCAACCGAATTACCATATGAGTGTTGTGTATTTTTTGAATAGTGTTAATATAATTATTCTTTTATTCCTTTATATTAGTTCTTATATTTTGATAGGTATTGAATGAATTTGGATGAAAGTGATGAAAGTCTCACAGTAAGAGTGCAGGTGCGATCCATACCATAATAAATTTTGAGCCTACTTTTGGGTTATTAAATTCTTTCCAAATGAGATGATTCAAAAACCATTGGAAAGTTCATCAAATTATATTTCCAACGACCATATGATCACTCCAATCAGACATGTAATGAGGGAGTTATGACCATGTTCGTGAGATCGACGACCCATAGCTATGATGAACTTTGGGCTATCAAATGATGTCGAAATGAGATGATTCCAAAGTTATTCGAAATTTCATTGAATCATCTTTCCAATGAGCACAAGATCACATTAATCAGATATGTAATGAGGGAATTTGACTATTTTTGTGAGATCACGTGATTATCAGTGATCCATAGTGATTATCGGCTATCCATAATACAACATTCATCTATTACAACATTCTTTCATCTCAATATTCATTCATTATATCATTCTTCTATCACAATATTCTTTCATTAAAAAAATTCATCCATTACAATAGTTATCCATTACAACATTCATCTATTCCAATATTCATCACATTCATCCATTATAACATTCTTCCATTACAAAAATTATCAATTACAACATTATTCCATTACAAAATTCATCCATTACAATATTCTTCCACAACCTACTCCCTTTTACAAACTCTCACCATTCATGTTTAATTTATATATTAACAAAAAAAAAAAAAAAAAAAAAACTATAAAGGAAACCATCACACCCATTTCTTTCACAAACTCTGACTATTGATACTCACTAAAAAAAAAAAAACCATCATTTTTTACCTAGAGATTGTACTTACCATGGTTTCTTGGAGAGTAGTGACGATCTATATAACTATCAACCATCGAACAAGCTTCATCTCTTCGTGTGGTTTCCTCCCATGAAAAAAAAAAAGAAAAAAAAAAAATCAAGAAAATGGTCAAATAGCCTTCGTGCAGCAAGGGCCCTCCACGAAAACCCATCACACATTTTATGTGAAACCATTGGCTTTTCGTGAAGTAAATCCGATTTGTTCACATGAAAGGAGTTTTAATTTCATGTCATCCACTAAAGTTAGAGGGCAAAACTTATTACAGATGGACCACACTGAAGAAAACAATTCAGAATTAACAAACAATATTAACGCCATTATGGGCCACGGAGAGCTTCTCTTTAAAAACTGAAAAACACACTTCTGTAATTCGTGATTGTCCAGTTAAAATGAACTGTTCAAATCAACTAAGTAGGCTCATTCATGATTTAGTGGGACCCGCAATTCCCTCGCGGAAAAGCTCTTTTATTGTCAGAGTCAATCTATCACCATATGGAGTAGATAGCAAAGGGGCATTTTTGTCCCGTACGAAAATTTTAAAAATACCTTCAGGGTCATGAAACTAAGGTTCAGATAGGAAAGTTCAAAACCTTGATTCTATCGTACCTGAGGTAAAAAAAAAAAAAAAAAAAAGTTATCCAAGATTTTATCCTAAACGATTCTGTTTTGCTTCGTCGCGACTCAGAACGAAGCGTGTGTTGCCAACGCTCTGGCCCATTAGCTGGATAGTTCGATTGTAGAAACCGATCATCTTGAGAAAGGTATTAAATACTCACCATTCGCAGAAACTTACGATGAATAATTGATTGTGACCACCCTTATCAATAGATGAAATTTATAGTGATCAAAAGAAAATTTTCAATGGACTCGTTCGACTCTAAGAATCAAAGGTTAGGATCATCGATGAAACTTGGTAATGGATTAATGGTTTATTGTGGGAGTGGACAGAAAATGGGCGGTTTAAATTGTCGGGCCATCTCAGCATGTGGGCCCAAGTGACAGCCACTGTTTCAACCGAGAGGTGGACTCGGATTGCTGGTTAAGCACCACCGTGAGTACTGTTTGCTTCTGGAAAAGCTCCACGGGCCCACCATAATAGTTTTTTCCATGCATGCCTTCCTTTCATTTTCCCACCTCTAATAAAAAGTAATGGTTTCATGCACGCTATTAAAAGCTCGGGGCATCAAAACAAAAATGAAGCAGATCCAACGATCAAATGGACCACACCTCATATTACTCTTGCATTTAATGCAACTGACATTTAATGCTTTGGGCATTTTAATGCAACTAAGCTTATTATTTGGTGTGGTCTACTTGAGCGTTGGATCTGCCTCATTTTTGTGCTCATGCATTAAAATAATATGAGAAAAGGGATTGACGGGTTGGATGTATAGATACATCACAGTGGGCCCGCCCACAAAACTGCCCGTTCGGAGCTAGGGACGGGCGGGGGTAGTACGCAATCCGCGTCTCTGAATCATGTGGTGCGGTCGGAAGCGGATTGGCTGGTGTACCACACACCACCGTTCTGGCTGGTGTGTTGACGTCACCAAGTTCTTTGGGTCCCATCATAAGGTATGTGTTATATCCTAACCGTCCTTTCATTTGGCGAGCTCGTCCTAAGGATTTAACTAAAAAATAAGACAGATCCAAAGATTAAATGGACCACACTGCAAAAATATGTGGGGGATTGAACATCTACCATTGAAACCCTTTCGGGGTTACAGAAGTTTTGGATCAATATTATATTTATTTTTTGTTTTCATCCAAGTCTTTGTGACCTTACGAACAGATTGGATGAAAAATAAACGCTATAGTGGGCCCTACGATTGTTTTAAAGGTGAAAATCATTGTCCCACTGCTATTTCTAGTGTGGTCCACTTCAGCTTTTTATATGAATCATTTTTGACACCATGCTGTAAAATGATCTCATAAAATGGATGAACAGCGTGGATATGATAAATACATTATGGTGGACGGCATGAATAAAACTCATACATCTATAGTGGGCCACAGCACTTGGTACTGTAAGGGTCACTACGGAATCTGAGTCGAACCAGAGGCAGGGAAAAAGACAAGTTCATCTAAAGTTCGTGGACAACATTTTTCCATCTGTCAATCAGCAGTTCGTTGGGATTTTTCCTGACCGTCCATTTGCAATCCTTGAGTCCTACAATCAGTGGTCAGGATCACGCCATCGGTGCATATACTTGGAGAATGTTTCTTCTACTAAATGGCTTTGGCTTCGATCCCTTTGGACACTGCTCACTCTCTAGTAACATCGTATTTTCAGCTCTCTGCATAGCACAAAGGCCGAGCCAAGAGGTTGAAATGGCCAAAATACCCTCTAAATCGCACTTTGTTTTTGTGCATGGCGCTTCACATGGGGGATGGTGCTGGTACAAAATCCGGTGTCTTCTGGAGAAGGCAGGCTCCAAGGTGACGTGTTTGGACCTTGCCAGCGGCGGGATTAACCCATCGGATGCGAATTCGATTTTCACGTTCGATGAATACAACAAGCCACTGATCGATTTCATGTCAGCCTTGCCGGAGGACGAAAAGGTAATTTCCTATCCTTTCCATCTATATGAAAGACATTATATTATGCAGTTATTTGTTGGTTTTATTTTCACCGGTAGAAGAATAAAAATATATCATTCGCCATTTCGTCTATTAGAGCTTTTCTAGATTTAGCAAATATATGATATGTTGTGGTCCATATTTGGTTGATCTAGGCCGTGATTTGATGGGCCCCAATGTGGATCGACGCTTCCCAAAAAATCTTGGTTTCACAGGAGGTTAAGAAAAGAAGAATATCATAATTGAAAAACTTTGAATCTCGGACTTGACTCAGATGTCCAACAGACGGGAATTGTCCATAACATCTGTTTTAAACGGCATATAAAATACCTAAGGTTTCTGTGTCCACCATGTTGTATCTTTAATATTCATTAGGCTCATTACTCAAGAAATTTCATTTGGAACATATAACTGGACCACTCGTGTGACCAATTGTCTAAATTTGCTTACATGTATGTGACTAGGATGCATGGGCATGCTAAAGTCTATTTGACTCAAGGGTTAATTGAATTGTTAGTATCCCTTTCTCCGAGGCGAAAAGGTTAGAGACTAGAATTAGAGATCCATAGTCCTGTCAACCACCAAAATTGCGCTCTGTTCAAGCGATTAGTGAAAGAAAATGAGGCTAATTCTTTCAAATGAGTTCTTTTTGCCTCGTAACAATAGATATGAGTATACGAACTTAAGGACTTGTTTTTTCATCAAAACTTTAAATTCAAAACACTTTTCAAATGAAGAAAGACATACATTCAAATTAAATAAGATAAATTATTATTAATTTCATTAGATATTGTGAAATAATATTTATTACAAACAACAGCTTACGAGACAACCAAATGAATAAATAAAATGAAAAATGGGTAAATACCTGATGTGCCTATCGAAACAGACGAATCGAGGTAGTGTGATCAACTGCATCAAAACTTAGATAATCACGATATACAACTTAAGGTGATAGAAAAACTATATCTACTACTAATGTATCATAGTTGGAGCCTTAAGGTAGCAACTATAAACTAAGTCAAGCTATGCTAGGAAATAGAAAAATAAATAAAAGATAAGTTGGTATGTCTGGCGTTACGCCTCGAACACTTCCTTAATGGTTCCTTTCATATATCGCCAAGGCGGTGAAACCCTCATTAGGGCTTCCTTGTTGCTCTTAGATCCTTCGCACTCACATCATTGTTTTGGATATGAGAATCCCTTTGATTGCTTCGAAACTGGTGACTTAGATAGGGAAAAACTCCAGTTAGATTCAGACACCCTACCTTCTCGGATATTCATCCATTGCAGGGTGTCTATGGTCTATCAAGGACTAGGCCAAAATATGTTGAAATCCCTTTGATCAAGATAACCCGATCTGGGGTTGGATCCAGATCAATCTTGCCCGCTTTGTGTCTTTAACGACATTCTGCTACATGAATTTGGCCAGAGGTCACCAAAATGTATTAAATAGTCTAGATCTTCCCTCTAATATTTTCACCATTCATTGTGGGTTGGTTTTGGATGTTAGGATCGATGTATGGATGGGATCCATAACATCCTGATTGCTTGGGTTCCTGATCAAGATGTGACTTTAGGAGCATTTGGGTACTCTTTCTATCTCTTCCTATCTCTAAATTGTCAAGCAGACTTGATCTTGTCCTCTCATCTAGCTCTCTCATAGCCTTTGTCCAAATCAATGGATGGCTTGGGATTATCTAATGAGAATATATCCCCTAACTTAGGCTCGAAACCAAATCAAGTTATCATGGCCAAGGGTTTGATCTCTTGATGTTCGGAAACTTCTCAATCGCTTCTACTTCTTCGAACGTCTTAAGGGAAATCTCCCATTTTGGAAAGGACTACGAGAGAATGCCTCATTGGCAAATTCATAATAAATACGTTCTTTCGGCAGGCCTTTTATAGGTGTGCTTGATACATTTCCTCAAAAATGAGCACGCTGATCGTGGCAATGTGGTATGCGATGATTCACCATTTCAAAGGCGTGCGTATTTATACCATCGCATTAATAGCGGAATATATAATACTAAAAGCAAATCAGCCGAAGATTTTTTTGGACACGAGTACATTTCTAGAGTGTACCAAGCGCATAGTGATACTACATGGCAATTTCTTACTAAGCCAAATCAAGGTGCCGAAAAATAGGTGTAAACAATATATAAAGAAGATAATCTTGATTAAAAACTATGTGGGCCAAATCAATGGCAATGGTGTATAATTGCTCTCAATGCTTCTTAAGTTTGATGAGTAGCCTACCTAACTTTTGTATCAGGCTGATTTTATTTATTTTTTTCTCTTTATACTTGTGAGTTATATCTGATTAAAGGATTTGATGAAAGGTACACACCATGGTAGTCCCATTAACAAACTTATAGTTGGCATCCCATCACATTTTTCCATGGGGTGTGGCCCATCTTAGTCACGGATCTTGTTGTTTTAAAATCGAGAGTACATATGTAACATGGTGGGACCCATGGATGTGGGTGTTTTAGGTGGATGCGGATTGGCCATCCAGGTAGCGGGCGGAAAAGCTCCATAGGCCCCACCATGATGTATGTGTTTTATCTACGTGACCATCCATTTTGGCAGATCATTTTTATCATTTTAGGGCATGAGCCCAATATGAGGGGGATCCAAAGCTCAAGTAACAATACCACATGAAATAGTGGAGATTGAAACGCCTACCATTGAAAACTTCCTAGGGAACACAGAAGTTTTGGATCAAATTATATTTGTGTTTTTCCTTCATCTACAGTTCTGTGACATTATGAACAGGTTGGATGGAAAATAAACATTGTAGTGGGCCTTGAGGAGTTTTTAGCAGGAGTTCAATATCCACTGTTTCCTGTGGTGTGGTCCACTTGAGCTTTGGATCTGCCTCATTTTTGGGCTCACACGCTAAAATGAGTTTCCAAAATGGATGGACAATGTGGATAAAACATATACATCATGGCGGGCCAATGGTGCTTTTCCATCAGCTACCTGGCTGGTACAGGGGTCACCAGAAATAGGGGTTGCAGAGGATTCTAATCCATGTTCAGCGAGTTGAGTCAACTTGGGGACTTGACCGAGTCTCTGTTTTACTCAAATGGACATAAAATAATTGAAATAAAAGTATCTGGAGGACTAATAAACATTCAAAACATTTACATAAAATGAGGAATGACATCCAACCAATACATAGGGTTGACCATAACACAAAGATCACCTTGAAAAATAAATAGGCCAATTCATTCATGAGTTAGGTGGACCACACATGTACCTTGGAACATATAGATGACTTTCCATTGTTTCCTGTGGTGTGGTTCACGTGATTATTAATTTAACCAACCTTGTCTTTTCATCACTTGTTCTTCAAATCAACGCCCACCTTTCGGGCAGCTTGGATGTTATACAAACTCAACATGTTGGGACTTATAAAACAGCCAAACTAAACAAGTTCACAGCTGATGGTGCCTTGGTGCCCATGTATGGATTACTTATCCGGTTTGATTTGGACTCAGTCGAGTTCGATCCGGTTAGTCACTACAAGTCAGGTTGAAGAATAAGGGCCAACTTAGCCTGACACGATGAATCACCCCCTAACTCATGTGAGTTGTGACTCAACTCAAGAGCAAATGAGTCTGTTTGAGTCACCGAGTCTTAAAGTGGTGCAATATGTTTCATTGTTTTTAAGTTTTGCAAATAAAAGAAAATGAATGACCTAGTGAGTGACTTGGTTCAAGTCGCGGCCAGTTGTGTTCCAGGTGAGTTCTCCATGCATCCATGTTCATGTTGAAAAATAATACAGAAAAATTATTTTCCATAAAATATGAAAAACCGAAAATAATGTGGAATCGGGACAGGCAGAAGCAAGTATGAGAACATTGTCCTTAAAGCATTATTTGCCCCTACTCAAGTAGCTAGATTGAGTATGGTAAAAGGTTACAGGCAAATCGCTTCTAGGATACGACGAGCTTAATGTGGATCCGTGTTCAGCAAATACGAAAAACCACTAATGGAACTCTTGTACACAATTGTCTAGCAGAAATAAGAAAAAGGAAAAATCCCAAAAAGAGAAGAAGAAAATTGAGTTAGACCACTGCATTGGTCTGTTCTTTAGCTAATGGTTTAGATGAACCTTTTTACACCACAATGCTGGTCTGTTCTTTAGGCAATGGTTCGGATGAACCTTGTTGTCTTGTTGGAGTGTCTATATGTAGGAATGGACTTGATCTGTCTAATTTTTTTATGGATTGTAAACCCATCCAGACTCAGTATATATGGGCTATAGTGGCTGGCAGTTTTGGTCTTTCTGACTGTTGTGCATGAGGTGTAATAGCTGCTGCATGCAACAGTTTCTGACCATTTAGACACACTGGCTAGCCGTTTCTAGTTGTTGGGTTAGCTACATGCAACAATTTCTACATGGTCAACTATCAATTGCTTGAGGAGTTACCACCAGCCTTAGCTCTTTGTCGCACCGTGACTCGCAACCCTCTGCGACACCTACACTACTGGTGCCTCTATAGTCACACTACCTCACATGCCCACACCCTCGCACCGTGCCCAACCGCGCACTCGTGATTGGAACATGCAAGCCCGATACTCCTCAGACTAGGTGAGTAAACATTATAATACTCCACCTTTCTCATATATCCTCAAAATTTTTCTTCTCTCTTTCCAATGTGGGACTATTCCCAAAACACTAAAAAAGGATTTTTTGCAAAACACTTTTTAATATATATATAATATTTTTTATTTAAAATATATTAAAATCAACATTTTACAAGAGTTCAAACAGAGAATGGATCAAAGATGAGTGGAAAATACATGACCAGGTGAGTGACTCGATTCAAGTGAAGGTGCAGTGTGTCACAAGTGAGTTTCTCATCAACCACCTTCAATATAGAGCAAACCAATATTGCACAAATGAGTTTAAGGATCTTCATATATGGAAATTGTATGAAGGTCATTAAGGAGGCATTTGGATCGTAAGTTACTTCAGATAAGCTATTTATGCCTCAAGTAGCTTATCTATTTTTACTTATTGAGTAGAAAATTATGTATCAGCTTCTCTCTTTCGTCTCTCCTGATGCCTCTCTTCAGCAACTTGTGAAAAGTAGAAAAGCTATAAAATTTTTAACTGAAGTGATTAAATAATTTTAAGTAAAAAAAGTTACTTATAACTAATCATAAACCAAACTTACTTATCTACTGTTCTAAGTAGAAAAAGTAACTTATTTGGTGGTATCCAAATAGCCCCTAAATATACCTGGCGAGTACACCTATCACTAACTGTTCATGCTTTTGCCCACTAGATCAATGGACATTAGTCATCCGACAAAAGGGTTGGTCCATGAAGTAGGCCAAAATTTCAAAATAAAAATAAAACAACAACAACAACAACAACAAAATAGAGTTGTTTTGTTATTTTCTCCTTTATTTAGAAGCCAAGTTTCCAATTCATCCAGCATAGAAAGTTCTCAGTGTGAAACTGAGTTTATAGATATGAGGCTATGGTTGGTTGGTTTACCCAAGCTATTGCTTTGGTGACCCCATCATTGATGATTATTCTAAAAAATTACCCTCAATCAGTAAAGTCTAACTTCCCTGCATGCAGGCATGATCAAGGGTAGAAAATTTATTAAGCGTGGGCCATCCTCATTAGGTCCCACATGAACATGGATAATCCTTTAGGCTTAAAATTTCAAACTTCATCTAGTTCATTAGTTAATAAGTATTGTTTCTTTATCTTTTAGTATTTAAATAAACTAGGTTTCCTGCTAAGTTGCTTGCAGACTTGGTGCGCTTTCAAGATCTTTCGGATAGGCGTTGTTGCTTGAGTCATTCGAAGGGTGTTCGAAGACCGTTTATCATACCTCTCAAATATGTACCTGTTGCTCGAGTTCCATCAAAACTCCCCATTAATGGCATGCAAATACATGATTAAAAGGAAATGCATGAACAAGCCACATTCAATGTTGGAAGACAGCAAAATAAAAATAATAATAATAAAAAAATTGATAGCTAGGATCTTCCAATTTTGAAGATTTTTGGACATAGTCCATTCATGATTGGGGCCATTAGATCAATGGATTTGATAGACCCCAAATCTACAAATTGAGTTTCACATAGAGAACTTCCTTGTGTGAAACCAATAGGAAACTCGACCTAAATTTATTATTTATATTCCATAATTGCACATGAAAACTTTATTGGGTGAGGCCCATGTTTGAAAATCCACTGAGTCAATTTAGAAGAGTGGTTAATTTACTCTCGATTGGCTAAATTCCTGGTCAAACTGCCCCCCAAACTTGACCCTGATCGGGTCAAATTTTGATATGGTAACTCAGCAGGGTGATGCAGAAAACTCGGTTGAGTTTTTTTTTTAATCGACTCAGTTTATGATTTTGCCAGACATGAAACTGAAACCGTAAGTTAGTGAAGGATAAAAAAAAAAAAAAATAAAGAAAAAGAAACAAACCCAACCAACAACAATTTTCAAACCGTAGGAAAAGAAGAAAAGACAGTAAATATCTCTCTCACTACAAAAAAAAATGGCCTTTACCGGTGGTTAAAACAGCCGGTAAAGGCCCAGAAGAGAGAGAGAGAGAGAGAGAGAGAGAGAGAGAGAGAGAGAGGGGTAAAGAGAGATCAAGCAGAGATGGAGAGTTACATAGAGAGAGAGAGAGAGAGGAGAGGAGAGGGAGAGGCACAGAGAGAGAGAGAGAGAGACTCGGCTACGGGGAGAGGGAAAGGGCTGAAAATGAGATTAGGGCATACGCATTTTAATTTAATAGGGACCCTTTGCCGGTGGTCGGATTTGGTTCCCACTAGCAAATGGTTTCACCAACTGCCGGTTTTGCCCTCTTTTCTTGTAGTGTCTCCCTACTCTTCTACAAGGAATCTGACCTTTGTAACCCAAGCTCTATCCAACTATAATGTTTGTGTTATATCTACTCTATCCATCTCTTGTGCACCTTCATTTTAGGACATGAACCAAATATGAGGGATATCCAAAACTCAAGGGGCCACACCACAAGAAAGAGTGGGGATAGAGGCAGTCACCATTGAAACCTTCTTGGCCCCACTATGAAGTTTACAAGCCATCCAACCTGTTCATAAAGTGGTTCTCACATGGCTAAAGGGACAATAAATAAATCATCTTGATTAAAAACTTTGGCAGCACTGAGAAGGTTCGATGGTGGCATTCAATCCCACTATTTCTTGTCGTAGGCCAATTGAGTTTTGGATTTTTTTTTATTTTTATTTTTTATTTTTCCATGTTTGCATTTATGTCCTAAAATGAGCTGGTGAACTTAGTGTGGGGAGTGACATGATGAGGTCAATCACCATTTTCCTTGGGGGATAACTACTCCAAATCCACAGAGCTCTCCAGACTCTCTACAGTTCTTCTTGGAATCCATGAGGGATAAAAGCATAAATGCTTCCGAATAAATTCAAAATAACTTGATTGATGATATTAAAAAAAATTTAAATT
Source organism: Magnolia sinica (assembly GCF_029962835.1). Classification (NCBI taxonomy): domain Eukaryota; kingdom Viridiplantae; phylum Streptophyta; class Magnoliopsida; order Magnoliales; family Magnoliaceae; genus Magnolia; species Magnolia sinica. Next base: position 77,300,265 of record NC_080585.1, read on the forward strand.
TTTTTTTTTTTTTAAAAGAAAAGAAAAAAGAAATTACATATCTTTTAGTAAGGAACTCAAACTTAGGACAGAGTTTTAGACTTAGACTCCAACTCAAACACCCTAAAAACGTGACTTACCATAAATAGTAAACTTATTCTTTTTAGACGACCTCTATTCCTACTAGACTTCGTGGTTTTTGGCCAAAATTAGTAAGTGTCCAATTTGGTCCAACCACATTATTCTCCTAACTTTTCGAAGCCCTTTCCATGTTGGGCACGACTTCTACAACTCAAAGGATCAAAAGTTACACTCGAACTAGAACTTACTATTTATAGTAAAAATGAAATTAAATGGGACTTTTGGATGTCGATCTGATGGAATCTCACAAATCCGGCATGGGCAACACAACTTAGCAGTTTGGTTGGCTTAAGTAGGTCCTCCTACCCCAAAATCATCTATAATATGTCAAAAAACTCATCCTAGTGTGCGAGATACAACTGATTTAAGGTTCAGATGGTCCGGATCATTTCCACCCCCGATCGAGCCCTCTCTAGTCCATCTCTGCCATGATAGTGTTTGTGACCCTCTCTATATCAGTCATCTCCACTTCAATAGAACTCAATCTCGAGTTCTTGTCCAGCTTTGGTTCATGATACTCGTTTAGGTCCACGACATTGAAAGTACGCGAGATCTCCATGTCATCTAGAATATCAATAATGTAAGTGTTGTCATTGATCTTTCGGAGGATCAGTACCAATTCAATCTTTTTGTTCTTCAACTTGTTTTAGGTCTCATTCAAAAATCTCTCATTGCGTAAATGAATCATAACATTATTGCTTACTTCGAACACCTTTTGTCGACGATGCTTGTCGGCTTACTCCTTGTGCTTGTTGTCTGAAGCTTACAACTTGCCATACACATCCACATGAATGCCTATGATTCAGTCTGTCATATGTTCTACTGCAATACTCACGTCCAAAAGCTTAGGTGAATGAACCAAAGTCAAGTGTGTATCGAGACACTCGACCATAAACAATATGGAATGGGGACTTCCCTGTCGAGCTGTTCACCATATTGTTAAATGCAAACTCTATTTGATATAAGGCCAAATCCCACTACTTCGGCTTGACACCTGAAATACACTGGATGAGGTTTCCCTATGTGCGATTCGAAACTTTAATCTGCCATTGGTCTGCAAGTGGTAAGCAGTACCGAACTGAAGTCGCGTATCAAACTGATTCAATAAAGTCTGCTAGATGTGGCTAATGAACTTTGTGTCATGGTTAGAAGTAATGGTCTTGGGAACTCCGAGTAGCCGCACGACCTCTCTGAAGAATAGATTTGCCACATGTGTTACATCAAGGATCTTCTTACATGAGATAAAGTACATCATCTTTGAGAAATGATCTACCACCATAAACACCGAATTCATATCGCGCTGTGTTCGTGTAAGACCAAGCACGAGATCTATAGATAAGTCCTCCCAAGGATCATCAGGCACAACTAACGGGGTGTAGAGGTTCGTATTCTAAAACTGCCCCTTAGTGGTCTGAAAAGCATAACAGTGCTACACCGCTTTACCCACGTCATATACCAATTACATCCAGTAATATCGTTTCTCAACAAGAACCTGCGTCTTGTCTCGCACAAGGTATCCACCTAGGTCACATCCATGTAGCTCTTGGATAATCAGCTCCCTCAAAGAACTTTAAAGGATGTACAATTGATTCCCTTTGAAGAGGAAACTGTCTTGTATATGTAGGTCACTAGGATGACCCTCTTATCACCCCATCATGCATTCTTGAAACCCTCATACTCGGAATATAGCTTCTTGAGACAGTCGAAACCAACCACCTCATTGCTCATCATAACTAGTAGTAATGCATGGCGACTAAATGCATTAGCCACCTTGTTCTGTTACCTTGACTTGCACTTCAGAACGAACGTGAATTTCTAAATAAAATGTGACCATCTAGCATGCACACAGTTCACTTTAGCCTGACTGTTAATAAACTTTAAGGCAAGATGGTTAGTGTAGAAAACCAACTCTCTCTTAATCAAATAAAGCCGCCAATGTCACAACGCTTGAACCACTGCGTACAATTTAAGCTCACATATCGACCATTTCTTTTGGACTTCGTTAAGCTTCTCACTATAGAAGGTTATCGGTATTCCTTCATATGATAAGACTCCTCTAATTTTGACATATGATGCGTCATACTCAACCTCAAACAGCTTGTCGAAACTAGAAAGAACCAAGACTAGTGTTGTAGACGATCAATGCTTGATTTTAGCAAAGCTCTTATCAATCTTATCGATCTGCTAAAATGAACATTTTTTCATGCAATCTGTAATGGATACAACTATAGTGTTGAAATTCTATACGAATCGATGATAGAATGTCGTCAGCCCGTAAAAACTCCTCACTTCATGAATGTTTGTTGGAATTGGTCATTCCTTAATGGCTCACACTTTTTTATCGTTCAAATAGATGCTCGTGGACATCACAATAAATCCTAAGAACAACAAGTTGTCTATTAAAAAACTACACTTTTCAAGTTGATGTACAACTTGTTAACTACCAGGACTTCTAGCAACTTTTTAAGATGTTCCATGTGCTCTATCTCACTTTAGCTCTACATCAGAATATTATTAAAATATACTACCACAAACCGGCCATTGAATGTCTTCAACACGTGATTCATCAGACGCATAAAAGTGTTTGGTGCATTCAATAGGCCGAAGGGCATGACTAACCACTCATACAATCATTGGTCTTAAATGTCATTTTTCACTCAGAATAATACATGCTCGTAGTCGCTAGGAGGAATCGTAATCAAAAAAGGTGTATCATCTATGACTATTATCAGATGTGTGCCTTATTCGGTCGGGCACGTGAGAGCTATAATTGCTCCCACCATATAAAAGCACCGGATTTCAATTTGAACACAACCAACTTCACTTTCTTTTCTTATGGCACATCTATATAATTAAAATACCACTCTAATTCGGCTAGCCAATTGAGGAAGCCTTCTATACGCAATTAGCCATTAAAACTGGAAAGCTAAGCCTTATCTCGATCGTCTCTTTTAGCATGATCCAATCAATCATCTCCATGGACCGGCTGTCGGGAAATGATGCCACCAACATCCTCGTTGCTAGAGCTCAACTTATCTGGGATAGCCCTTCGGAAGTGTTATATGGAAAACGAGGTTGTGACGTTTAGCGATCACGAGAGGTTAGGCGTCGCCTTAGGCTCGAGGCAGAATTAGTGCATCCGCAAGATGGTCGAAGGTTGCTTACGATGCTTACGTGGTCAATTGACTCTCTCTGTAGAAAGCTTCCATTCTTTTTTATAGATAATGAATCACTGGATCACCATCTATAGGATTTTGGTTCATTCCATCATTAGTTGTCATCAGCCCAAGGGAAGTCCTCGCTCTCATATCACTTGGCATAAGGAGAGACGTGATGAGGTCGATCACCATCTTCCTTATGGGATAACTACTCCAAATCCATGGAGCTCTCTAGACTCCTCACAGAGCTTCCTCGAATTCACAAGAGATAAATCTATGAATAATTCCTAATAAATTCAAAATAACTTGGTTGATGATTTTTTTAAAAAAATGAAATTACAACTCTTTAAATAAGGAACTCAGACCTAGGACAGATTTTTAGACTTAAACTCTAACTTAAACACCCTAAAAACATTACTTACTATAAATAGTAAACTTACAATAATGACCTCTATTCCTACTAGAATTTTTGGTTTTCGGCTAAAAATGGTAAGTGTCCAATTTGGTCCAACCACGTTATTCTCCTAACTTTTCTAAGTCCTTTTTATGTTGGGCACAACGATCTACAATTGGAAGGATCAAAAGTTATACTTGAACTAATGAAATCCCGCAAATCCGGTGTGGGCAGCCGGGCGAGGCCAAGTTGGTTGGTTTAAATAAGTCTTCCTACCCTAAAATCATTTATAATATGTCAAAAAAATCATCCCGATTTGTGAGATACGATTGATTTAAGATTCTGATGGTCTGGATTCTTGCCTCCGATTGTGCCTTCTCTAGTCCTTCTTTGCCATGAAGTGTCTACAACCTGCTATGCATCATAACTGAGGGACAAAGTGGATATAACACGAGCATCAATGTTCCACATTCTAACTCAAATAAAACTGAGGAGCCCAATCTGGTGAGTTTTGGATCAGGGTGATTTTCTATCCACACAATGAATATGAGGAGCCCAATCTGATGGATGGAGTGGATGTCACACACAGTGTCCCCACACAGGTTGTGCTGTGTACATGAGTCGACCCCACCAAGTTGCTGATCAATTAACTCGACTCCTGTGTTTCCAGCAAGAATGAATTTATGAGTTTTTAAACAGTGGATTAGCAGGCTATCCAAATCATTGGTGCTAATGTATGAGACAATCATATCCCTCCAATTCTCAACCATGAAATGAATGGTAAAGAAGAAAAGAGTCAATGGGATGGTGTAAAGATCAGAATATGGACAGTTTCTACTAATCTCGGGTATGTGAATGCTGGTCGAGTCCCCACCAGCTGAGAAGAAATGCTAAGGTCATATTTTCAGGAGAGATTGAAGAGGGGAATTTGCAGCATACATTTGTGAGATCCGAGCCATCTATCAGTTGGAGCCCATTGTCTAGCATACCCACTCTAAAAAATTCATGCCAGCCAGTCATCAGAATGATCAAAACATATGCATTGAATATAGACCATCTGTTATCTTTTTCTTCATTGGCCAATTTCTCGTACTAATTGTGTGGCCAGCTATTAGCCTGAAGGGTCCCACTTTATGGATGGCCCAGATCTCAAACATGTGTACCCCACTGCCATGCACGTTGGCTCGTGTGCTGCGTATTGCCCCTTTACGCTCTCTACACGCGAAAGCACTTTGTTTTTCTGACAGTACTGTATGGTAATAAAACCTTTTCTTTTTTTCTTTTTTCTTTTTTTCAAATGACTTTTGTCCTTCTGTCATCAGGTAATTCTGGTGGGCCACAGCCTTGGAGGGCTGAACGTGACTGACGCGATGAACAAATTCGTGAACAAAGTCCATCTCGCCATCTATGTGAACGCACAAATGCTACCACAAAAAGGAGAAGACGTGCGTATTTCTATGGATTATTTTGCTTTAGTTTCTTTCCAATTCAGCCAGAGAGATGGCCCACCAGATGGGTCCCACCAACAATGGGACACATGCAAAAAATACACAGATGGGACAATCTCAACCAATTAATATTTCAGGTTTACGTATATATATGAACCATCTTTGCTTACCCAATCCCGATTTCATTGATGCAACGAGAGTGTGAAACAATAAGAAAAAGATTAACGCCTTCCTTAAGTGATTAAAACCTGAATTTGAAAGAAGAGTTCTTGATTTCACAAGAAAATAAGAGAAAAAAAAATTGGATATTTTATTAAATAAAGAGTATATGATTTCTCGATTGCATTATTAATAAAGAAAATTGAAACCATAATTCAAAATTACCGAAAATAATAAAACTCTTAGTCACCTGAAATAGCAAAACTCTCCTAAAACTTAATTTATCAGAGAGAGAGAGAGAGAGAGAGAGAGAGAGAGAGAAGACAAAAATAGAAATGACTAATTTTTTATTTTTTTTGATAAAATTGTAATTTTGAACAAGAAAGATGCATTTTCTCACAAATTTTTTATTTTTTATTTTTATAAAATTGTAATTTTGAACAAGAAAGATGCATTTTCTCACAAAATGAAAATGCGCGGTTTACTATACAAGTTAATTGAACATGGACCATCATTACATAAAGATCGATAAATGGTGCATTTAGTGATGATGCCTGAATAAAAAATTATGGCTCTTTTAAGGTCAAGAGACTTTGAATGACAAAATTTCCATATAATGAATGAAATTCTTCAAACTAGATATGCCTGGGAGCTAGTTAATTTATGCTTTTGTACTGGATCTGATTCAAACGGATTATTTTTGCTTCCATTTAGACTTCTTTAGGTGGGCAATGGGTGGAATAGACACATTGTAAGCCCTTAACATGACTCGGGTCAAGCCCAATTGGCATTTTGACCATTCCTTTCCATTGATCACCCTAGTCTTGTAATTTTTTGAAGCCTTGTGCACAACATACATGCTGTTATGCATTCTCTGTACCAAGCCATTCATCTATAAGGGTTGACATTAGATGAGATGGCATGAATTCAAAAGTAGAGTTCTTGAGTCCACAAGAAAATAAGAGAAAAAAATTAGGTATTTATTGAGAATGAGATCACCATCTCCTTCCTCTACCAGTAGCCTTGCATACACAATAACAAACATCTCAAATTAATAATAATGAAATTTTATCTCTAAGATGCTATTAGGATAGTGTATAGAAGTCTTAAACTTCTCTTCAACCCTACTTAGATGAAAATATTAAACTTACTAACAATAGTAAAAGAAGTCAAAGCTGACCCAGAATTCCTAATCCCTTGTAAATGATTTAAATAAGTAGTTTGAGTTAGGACTAAAGTCTTCAAAATCTTAAATCACTTAAAAACAACAAATTCAAACCAAAAAAAAAAAAAAACCGGCAAAGCTTGACCTTTTTTTTTTTTTTTTTAAGGAAAGTGGGACGGAGCCACTGGAATTTCATTCATCTGAAGCATGTACAAGCTTTCGGGAGGGTCCAAACCAAAAAGAAAAAGGACCACTCCTATCATGTCAACATCATTTACAGTAATTCGGCCTTTCGAGAAGAGAAAGAGGACTAGACGGAAGCCTATCATAAGAGGCTGAAAGCAGAAAATAAAACTGATGCAAGAAAAAACTAAGGCTCACGCTGAGCACCCACCGAAAAAACAGAGGAACTGTCTTAGCTGCGCTTCCTTACCCTGTGCTTCCTTACCCTTAAACTGGAGCCTAAACATTCCTTAGCGAACCTAATCCTGCTTTATCCAATAGGAGACCACCTTTGACAAGACGAGGGAGGGTTGATACTTCGGAGAAAATTCTGACGGTCTGAGTTTTACTGCCTTCTTTGGCTAAGCCATCTACCACCCCGTTTGCTTCCCTTGGAATAAGAAAGAGACGAAAAGAGGCTCTCAAGCTAAGCTTCTTAATCCTGGATATCCAATACTTCCATTTCCAGGCACAGGTGGACTTATCCATCAGGCTGTCCACAACCCACTTAGAATCAGATTCGATGTGTATGTTTCTCATTCCTCGATGTAAACAGAATCTCATACCATCAAAGACTTCTCAGATTTCGGCCCCATTGTTAGTCGAAGATCCGTACCCACTGAAAAATGCAAAAATCATATTTCTTTTGTGATCCCTGCATATGCCTCCCCCGCCTGCTGGACCTGGATTAAAAGCGTTGAACCATCTATGTTTAACTTACTCCAGCCCTGAATCGGCCTGATCCATTTAACGATGAGGAAGTATTGTGGATATGGAACCCAACGGCGATGACGGAGAAAAGATGATTGGGGGGAGGCCTCCAACCATAGGAGAGGGGGCTGAACGTGAGGGAAACACACATTCAGCCACCATTTTATTTTAGCGAACACTTTTTGAATGGAGAAGCCTAGGCCTTCAAATCTCACTCTGTTCCTAGTCTTCTAAATTTCCCACAGCAGGAAAGCGGGAGCTAAATGGAGAGCAATGGGGGTATGCCTGAGGGGGAGGTCCCGCTACCACCACCATATTAACCGGCCCCTAACCGAGAGGTGGAGTGATAAGGACACTCTGAAGTAAGTTGCCAGATTTTTCCACAAATGATCTACCAGATTCCCAGATAAGAAGAGATGGGCCAACGTTTCCCTACTAGGAGAGCGAGCCCGATTGTCCCCGGAGCACTCGCACTTCGAAGCAATATATATCCCCTTCTTCAAGATGGCTATGTTGATAGGCACAGCTTCCAGGAGCAGCCTCCACAAGAACGTAGAAATCTTTAGGAGAATATTTGGGTGCCACATCTTCTTCGCCCAAGGAATGTTTTGGGCTACCTCCCTCCCCACCTCCCAAGCTGATTTGGCGGAGAATCTACCTGAGGGGTCATTCAGCCAGAAAGGGGAGTCTTCAGCTTCTGAGGTGCAGATTCCTCTTGAGTTAATCTGGTCCTTCAGCCAACCTGGAAGGGCGAAAGGAACCTGCACCTTAGGGCCATCCTCCCCTATGAAATCAGAAACTTTCAACTCTACTAGAGCTTGTGGGATTTGAAGGGACGCGTGAGTGGATAGAGGTCCCAACCCAGACCAATTGCATTGCCACATATTACAGTCCCCACGCCCCACTTCCCATTGGACGTTGCTGTCCAAGATGGGGAAGAGCCCCACCAAAACCCTCCAAATCGGCAAGGTGTTTGCTGCGAGGGGATGGGACGTACCTGTTTCATCAGCCCGCATGTACTTGGAGCGCATGAACTTTGCCCAGATGTTGGCTTCTTTCTCGAATCTGATACTCCATGCCATTTTCATGTGAAGTGCATTCATTATGTCCTTCAGTTTTCTGATACCCAGTCCTCCCTCATCCTTAGGCAAAGTGATCCATTTCTTCTAATGAAGCTTCCTCACCCCGTCGTGCCAACCCCAGAAGAAATCAGCAAAGACGCTTTCCAACTTTTTCAGGATCTTTTTGGGGACGATCGTGGCTGCCAATGTATGCACCGGGATGCTGCTAAGAACGTAGGAAATTAAGGTCAATCTACCAGCCTGAGATAGAATCCTAGCATTCCATCCTTGGATTTTGGCAGCCACCTTGTTCACCAGAGGAGCAAATAGACTACATTTGATTCTCCCATTCACTAGGGGGACCCCCAAGTAAGAGAAGTTACCGGCTGACTTACTAATTCCAAGGGACTGTTCAATGCTTCTGATCCTAGCCGCAGTTAGCTTGGGAGAGCAGAAAAATGAGCTCTTTCTGAGATTTACTTTTTGGCCTGAGACATCCTAGTATTTGGAGATAAAAGACGTCATCGCTACAATGGATTGCCTAGACCCATTGGGGAATAGAACTGTGTTGTTTGCATATAAGAAATGAGAGATTTGCAAAGTACCTTGTTTCAGCTTGTAGGCCTGACATTGCCCACTGGAAACCAACCTTGACATCCCCCTGCTGAATGCTTCTGCTGCTAGGATGAAGAGAGAAGGAGAGAGTGGGTCCCCCTGTCTCAAACCCCTGCTGGACTTGAAGAAGCCACAACTTTCTCCATTTATAAGAGCTGAAAACCAGCAGTTGTTTCAGCATCCTTCCACCAAATCAACCCAGGCATTGCTAAACCCGAACTTGAGAAGAACTTATTTGAGAAAATGCCAATCGAATCTATCATAAGCCTTCTCCATATCCAACTTCACTACCAAATTCCCCCTTCGCACCTTCCGGCCTATATCTCTGAATAGTTCTTAGGCTAGCGTTATGTTTTTTGCCATGGATCGGCCCCTCATGAAGGCTCCCTGCTCTGCAGAGATCAGCTTGGGGAACAACGCAGCCAACTGGCTTGCTATGACATTGGCGAATATCTTGTATATCACATTACAAAGGCTAATAGGTCTGTATTTGGCAAAGGATTTTGCGCCCTACTTTTTTGGAATCAAACAAACTAACGTTGCAGTGAATGTTCTTGGAAGAATGCTCCCCTGGAACAATTCGACCACTGCTTTATGCACATCTTTTCCAATTACATCCCAGCATTCAATATAGAACATTGTTGACATTCCGTTGGGCCCGGGAGCACCCTCCTTAGAGAGAGAGAGAGAGAGAGAGAGAGAGAGAGAGAGGACAGATTTTTTGACCTCCTCTAGGGAGGGAGTGGACATGAGGTAAGATTTGTCAGCTGCCGAAATGAGGGGGGGGGGGGATGACCTCCATTAGCTCGTCAGCGTCTAAAGGCATGTTACCTAACAGGTCCGGGGCCAGCAGACCATTCAGAAAGGAGATAGCTTCTTCTTTGATGCACCCCAAATCTGAGATGTTTTCTCTCGACTCCAGCCGAATTTGGTGAATCCCTGATTTTCTGAATTTTTCTGTGGCAGAGAGATGGAAGAATTTCATGTTTGTCTCCTTCCGCAAGCCAGTTGTTTCGGGCTTTCTGTTTCCAGAAGATCTCTTCCGCTAGCTCCATGTCGACTACTCTCAACTTGGTTGCAGAAAGGTCTTTTGAACTGATTGTTGAGGAGGGGGATTGGGCGCAGGACTCCATATGAGCTAGGGATTACACGGCCTCCCTGAGGTTGCTGAAGACATTACCATAGATTTCCTTGTTCCAAATCCTCAGCCGTTGTTTAACTCTTTTAATCTTGAGCATCAGATTTGTAATTGGTTGGTTAGATGAGTCAGGGGACTGAGAAGAGGGAAGGCCTCGTGGAGAGTCCACATCCTCTAAAATCTGAAGGGTATTGGCATTGGGAGGATCGGGTTGGGGAAGACTACAAGGAGAGGAGCATGATCTGAGTTTATTCTCGATAGATGCTTGACTTAGAACCCTGGAAATTTACTGATCCAGGCCGCGTTGCAGAGGACTTTATCAAGTCTCGCCCAGACTCTTGTCCTACCTGCTTGGTTGTGCTCTAGGTGAAACAGTTCCCCCCAAAACCTACATCCAGCAGGCTAGCTTTATCTATTGCTTCTCTAAATTTTGCAGCGCTCTCCACATCTTGGCTCCTATAGCCTAGCCTTTTAGAAGCATCCACCACTGCATTGAAATCTCTTCCCACAACCCAAGGGCTCTGCATGGAAGAAGCCAGGGATTCCAAGGTCGTCCAGAGGAACCTTCTGGAAAATCTAGTGCATTTTGCATAGACCGTTGTCAGCCTACAATTTATCTTGATCCTGCAAGCATGCATCTAGGGAAAGTGTTTGGTCAGAGGATTCTATGACGGATACGGATAATTTATCCTTATAATAAATCCAGATTTTACCCCCTGCTCCATCATTAGAGAAAGAAGAATGAAGCCGAGTTTAAGTCCTAACCCCACTCTCCTACCATCCCTCGCCATTGGCTCTAGGATAGCTACAATCGAGGGGTTGTCAGCCCTGATTAGCCTGAGAGCTGTCCGAATCGTGGCAACATTGGCCAAACCCTGAGCATTCTAGATGAGGAGACTATCCATCAGACACATTCCCATTGGACTCCGTTCTCCTTTTCAGCCTAGCTAATCTCTGCTCCCAATTTTCTATTGCAAATGGGACCATAATCGTTCCTGTTGAGCAATCACCATGTGTCCCCTCCTCATGGAATCGAAGAGGAATCGTATTGTCCTCACGGTACAGAGAAATCCAATTGCCTGTATACAGATGTACATCCATCTGTGAGCCCTTTGAGAGGTAGGGAGTCACCGCCAAAAGTCTATTGAGGTTGGGGGGTGTGGGGGTTCCCAACATCCAGATGTCATTCTGGGTCCCTGTCTCGTAGAGGGATCCTAAGAGAATTCGTAGCTGCTTTTATGAGATGCAACTGATTTGGTTCAATTGTATTAAATTATGCACTCTGTAAACTGGGAAGAGGACACACCTGACCGGGAACCTGATGTTCGGCAATATCCTAGGAAGGTGCCTGTCGGGTCTGTGAACTTCATTGGAGATAGGTCTGCACCTATCTGGGTTGGGCTCGTTCTGTAGTGGGGCTTCAGGAGTGTCTGCTTCATGGCTTGCATGTGACTGATGTTGTTCGTTGGGAGAAAATTGATCTGGGGCCTATTCGATGTGTGGAGAGAACTGATCACCTCCCTGATGCCTAGCATTGCTGGGTGGAGCTCCTTTGGCCAACTCCACTATCGGGGAAATGGGCGAAGAGCGATTTATGGAGACCCTTTCAGAGGTAGGATGGGCTCCTACGTTCCTTCCTGAGGGGTGGGCTATGATATGTTGGCTCTGGTTGAGTATGGCATTTTCACAAACACTTGACTGACGCCTGAGTTGGGCATTTTCACAAACTTCAGCCATACTGTTTGTAGAATCGTCGTTGTTATTTCCAATAGTGTTGCTGACCCAATCTTTTGATGAATCCTCATCTCCTTCTGAGCTTCTACTAGTATTCCAGGGGGCGTCGAGTGGTGATGAGTCCACCTTGGTTTCCATTTGAGCCCATATCCTGTATATTTTCCCTTTGACATCCAGCATTTGGGGGAAGGGGATCAAAGGACGATCCAGTTTCCGAATCTTAATCCTTGCAAACATCTAAAAAATTTCAAACTTTGAGTTCGTGTCAATTTGGATCACCTCCCCATACACGCTGCCAAGGTCGCGGATGACCGATTCCAACCATGCGTGGGCCGGAATCCCAAATAGTCGGATCCAAGACTCCTCTTCTTCAACTGCGATTTCCGGAGACCAGGGTCTAACATCTATCAAACCCATCTGTTGCCAGAAAGGGGGGTCAGCTACGAAGTCTGAAATATCTGCCCTAGATTTAAAGGAGAGGCGGAAACTGTAGGCAGATAATCGAGTGACATCAATTGCTGAAGATTTAAATCTGGAGGACCTGAAGCCATCGACCAGATGTAGAACAGAGATGATTTTTCCACTTGAATAGCCCACCAGTGCCAGTTCTAGGTCGAGAAGCTTTTCGGAGACCGCGACGGGGTTTGCGACCGTGATCTGTCATGTGGGGAACATAGGCGGCAGCGTCGCTGGAGGTTTTTCCCATCCTCTCTTTGGAATTGATTCGCTCGCCAACGTCGTCGGAAAGTGAATGCCCCCATCTATCGTATCCCCTGTTCCTCCAGGTGCCTCCCTATCTGTTGCAAATCAGTGACGATTTTTGGGGCAGGCATCCTTTACCATAACCTGTCTTTCGTCTATCCTCTGGCCATCTAGGACTCCCTTGGCTGCCCTAGCATCATCCTCGTACATGAACCTGACAAATCCATAACCCCTAGACTTGCTTGTCCCTGGGTGTCACGCCCTAGACTCGGTAATCGGACTCACAAGGAACCCAATGGCCGGTTTTGGCCGCAACAACCTCCGTAGTACCTCATTCTCGGCTCATGAGGCAGCTTTCGATCTTGGGATCCTACAAGGAGGATTTTCATAACAATATAATCATTTTCAAAACGAGCATACCTAAGATCACAGCAAGTTTATCTGACAATAACAAGGCACACATTACAAAATCCACTAAGAATTTGAACTTTTACAAGTTTACATCAGGTTCAAAAGGACATACAAAAAATAATAGAAAAGGAGAGAAAGTCAGCAACACTGGGTCCTCAAGCTTAGCTCTAATCTACGCTCTGCCGCTCTACGACACCTGCCTAAGATCACCTGCACGCATCAATTGTGCATAAGCTTATAAAAGCTTAGAAGGTGGTGAAAGTGTGTGACAATGGTGCACAGAAGAATAGTAGGAGGAACATGCTCAATGACAATATCACTGGCCTTACCGAGGCTTATCAAGAATGCGATGCAATGAGTACTGGGCGCTATACCAAGACAATGCATGAAGAGGCTTATACAGTCAATGCTAATACGATGTAAGTAATGCCAATGCTCATATCTAAACCACATGTCAAATACATTTCCAATCATAAGAAAATCACCGGGGTCCATTACACTACAGAATGACTGCCGCTTTACAAACCTGCACAGTCAAACGAGTGTAAGAGACCTCACTACCCGCCCGTGGATAGCCAATCACCAACGAGGCTCGATGGTACCAGACCCATCTCACGAGTTAGTCAGACTCAGCCTAATACTACCCTCCCTCACAGGCGGATAAGGCCACATCTCTACCCAATTGACTACACGACAGTAGGAGTCGCTGCCTAACGGTATAAGGCCCTTGTGCGCTCATAGTTTTCACTCGGTCATGGTGTTGAGGCAGTCCCTTGGTACCATAGAAGTTTTGAAAATTTCACCCATGGGCATCCTATGCACCCGGTATGCTTAAGTATCATTTTCGGTGTCCACACATGCGGCCATCCACGAATGTCCCTGTGGAGGCAAGGCCCTGATGAAGCAAGGGCGGTATCATCATGAAATGTGATACTAATGCATGAGTCACACATACAGATCATGCACCAGCTTCAGGCACTCAATGTGCATAAGGGGAGAAACTTCATCCCTCTATGACCACCACACAATGCAATCAATACACATAGATGATGCATATGGGTCACAATGATTTAACTGCGCTACCTGTAGAATATGTATTCCTCCTTCCCAAGGAGGGACAAAGACAAGATATATATAGACAAGTACTCTAAGGAGAAATGAAGTTCTCTTAGTGGGGGCTCAATAATTTGGGATGACCCACAAGCTAGAGGAGTCCTAAAACCTCAAGGAGGAAATGGGCCTAACAAGGTCCAAGGTGGGCCTTCAACCACGTATAAGGTCCTTATGGGCCTACCTTAGGGCTACCAAGGAGGACATCTAACCTCAACTGGGTCCCAAAAAGATAGCCTACTACATATGTAAAGAAAAGTCCAAGGCCCAATCAATCCATGACCTAGTGGGCCATACACTAAGCCCAATACATAGGCAACCTGGTGGGCCCTTAAGCAAGGTTAGGGCCCAACCAATAAGGGTCATGGGTTCACTCATTGTGGTGGAACTAATGGGCAGCCCATTATCCCAACATATGGGAAATCCTTATATTTAACACAAGTAAGTTGGGCCTCACATCTCGGCCCAAGTATGGATTTATTATAGTGGGCAAGCAAGGGGCCAACTACTTGAGTATTTGGCCCATAAGACCCATCACAATGGCATGGTAAATATAGGACAAATTTCAGCCGAACCAAGGCTATAAGGCCCATTAATTAACTAGAAGACTAGCCCAAGAAGAATCCAATTGGAATGGGCCTTTAATCATGCACTAATTAAGCCCAAAAATAAAATTAAAATGGTAAGATAACTGACTTAATCCTCCTCAAATCTAGTGGGCCACACTGCCCCAAAACAATATTTATAGGCAACAATTACTGGGCTCATTGCCAAATTCCAGCCCACCCATTTTTCTGGGTTGTTTGGAATCCAACAACAAAAAATTATTTTATAGTAGATGAAATTCCTGATGGCCTACATACATAACAATGGGTCCCACCAAATGAGAGGGGGGCATATAACTCATATATCAAGTGGGCCATGCCGTTGGAGTGCAGGCCCGGCAGCAGCCCAAGACAGGGATGCCTTATGTGTAGGCAGCCCTATGGGCCGAGGTATTTAGCCCAGAATCTCATTCAAATGGGACCCAATTGGAAACCACCGAAGGGGAAGATGATCAAGTCCCTTAAGGACCCCGCATGGATGGATGATGAGATATACAACACGTCTAGGTGGGCCCACAAAGCATGCTAGATGGCCAGCCAAGGCTGGACGCCCCAGCCTGGGCATCCCTGCCTAGTGGGCCACTCCATGCCGCACCGCGGGTAGTACAAGGGCTTGATGGCTCTTAAATTTTGCATGGGTGGGCCACATCCACACAAAATTTTAGAATTTTTGGACATCTAGAAATATTTTAATTAATTTAAATAAAGCAGTCTGTCCAGAAAATCGGATTGACCTAGACGTCCCAACGTGGGGGGCCAGTCCAGCCCTTGCCACGGTGTGCACAGGGGTCTGTTGGTCCCAAAAATTGGTAAGTGGGTCCTACCATGGGTGGGTCACACCTCTACAAAAATTTAAGATTTTTTTACAACTAGAGATATTTTAATTTATTTTAAGAAAATAATCTGTCCTGAGATACTGCCTGATCTGGTCACCACAATATAGTGGGCCGGTCCAGCCACCACCATGGTGTGTACAAGTGTCCATTGGCCCCCAAATTTTGTAGGTGAGTCTTACCATGGGTGGGTCACCTCTCTGCAAAAGTTTATAATTTTTGAGGTAGTATAAGTATTTTATTTAATTCACACAAATTATGGACAACAAGGTCTAGAAATAATTCCTATTGAAACAATGCTGCTGCCCCTGAATTGTGCACCCCATTAGACTAGGCCCAGATCTGCCAAAAATTTGGGAAAATGTAGGGCCAACATCCCTGTACAAGTATACAAAAAGGTGGGGTCCACAAAGGTGGCCCACCATTTCAAAAATACGCTGATATTTATGTTTTTACAACATGCAGAGTGGCTAGACAGTCCAGAAAATATGGACTGATCAACCTTCTTGGCCCACCTTTTTGGGTGATCAATCAAGGGCGGATGGAGGTGGGATTCAACACACATCAAAGTGGGGTCCACACCTCCAAGAATCATCTATCAATGGGGGTGAAACATCCCTCTTATCAGTCCATAATCTTAACCCAAAAACCATCCAGCAACTGTCCAGAAAATTTCTGGACAGCAACATATATATGAAATGAACTGAGCATGGGAACCAACATAAGGGGAATCACCCCATGAAATCAGTGTTGTGGTCCACCTCAGTGGGCCCCACAAACATCCAGACTAATTTCCGTTCATAAAACCTATTGCATGTATCCGATATAGAGAAATTAGGGTGCCAACGTCCAAGGAATGGACAACCATGGGCATCCACCTTGCTTGGACGGTCTGGATATTCCAAGGCCCCCAAGTGGGCCACACACATCAGAAATGAAAGATAGAATAAGGAAAAAAAAGGTCCAGCCACAAGAGAGGATCTCCTCCAGTATTGAGGTCCTCTGTTCATCACAATACATTCATGTCATCCATTAGATCATATACAATCTAGATCTAGCACATGCATAGAGTTAGGAATCAATCCAATGGTGGGAATGCCTTTCCCACCTAAATCTATGGTCTAGATGACCCCTAAAAGACATGCATCAAGGAAAAATGCCATGATGGGGTCCATGGAGAATGGCCCCATCTATGGAGCTTGCATGCAAAGGAATGGACCATTAGCCTCAATCATGGAAACATGAGAGACCTCCATCATCACTTGATGGGCCCCACAAGTTCCTAAGGATGAGATGAAGGGGAATCTACCACAAGAAAATTAGAAAATACTAAGCTAAGTGTACCCACCTTAATGGATCTTCAAGATTCTTCTATCTTCAAGCTCTTTAAGCTCCAAGGGTTATATATCTATGATTGAGATTACTTTTCAAAGGTTAGATTGGGAGGTTTTTGAGAGAAAATGGGCTGGAGTTGCTGGAATATGGGGGACGTCCAAGGGCTTTCTCTTGTGTTGCTAGAGGAGAGAAAATAAAGGATATGAGAAGAAGATGGAGTGTTGTAGAGAACTCATCATTGCAATGTAAGGAAATCATTACTTTTTGGGAAGAAAACTCATAATGACCTTTTTGGAAAGAAAATCCATGATGGCTTGTAAGAGAGTTGACTAGATGGCTATAAGTAATGATAGCTCTCATATGAAATGATGGAACTAGGGTGGGTCCACCTAAGAAAACGTACACAAGCACCAGGTGGGTCCGACATCATGATCAATGGCCCAAATAATGTGTGGCGTACAACTTTTGATACACACATTGGATTTATGCACGAGACACAGCGTTGGAACCGCAACGACGATGCGGTCGCAATGGCATAGGTCTTGGATCAATCCGGGTCGAGTCTACGTAACTGAAATCAAGGATGACCGCAAACACTACCCAAGGGTCGCAAGTCACCGGAATTTGATTGGTAAGACCGCGGGACCAAAATGGACGAGATGCATACTCACATACATACATGCACACATCCGAACTCGAGTTGGGTCTCACACTAGGAAGCATAGAAGAAAAACCTCCGAAACCCTCCCATACCATTGAAAGATTTTTATCAAATCCGCTGAAGAAACGGAGAAAGGAAGGTTGCCGACGAAGAGGGTATTTCATACGAAGGGGTAGCTTTTCCGAATTCCATCTCCCCTCCCCAATCTCTGTGGGGAGGGGCAACGATTTCTCAGTCGTCGCCTCTCTCTCTCTCTCTCTCTCTCTCTCTCTCTCTAACACCTAAAATGACTTCAATCTAAAACTTAACTCCTAAAATGACCCTGTATGTTTTGCAAATTATTTAGTCCTAATGGATGATCACTAGCCCTGTTTAAAAAAATACCCAAGATTAGGCTGGATTAGCTCCTCCGGCCTGACTTCTTTTGATCATGGCACACCATGAAATCATCGATGACCTGTTCTACTACCCTATAAATCCAAAAGTTTCCATTTTCTCATGGTCATCCATTTTCCAAGTCTTTAATCGAATGGTTATTACCATCCAATCAAAGTATTTTTTTTAGTACTGTGATCTATTTAGGGTAAATCCCACTGAATAAATGGTTTAAATTGTTGACTAATGACATTTATCCATTTAAAAAAGAAAAAAAAAACCTTAATCGCTATAACTATGAAACTTCTAAAGAAATGAGGTCGACCTTATAGAAACTTCCCACGAGGTTGAGCTTTGTGTGCCCTACTATGATGTGTGCCAGACATCCCCACCATCTAATGTCTACACCATCACACACCTTTCCATGCTGACCATGGGCCTTGAAATTAGGCCAATTCATGACTTAGGTGGGCTACACCATAGACAACAGTTGAGAGTGGATGCGCACCAATTGAAACCTTCATGATTGCCTATAGAGCCCACTAAGATGTGGTTTAGAAATCTAACCCATCCATTTTGTGTGTCTCACTTGGATGAGGGGTCACACCAAATTTAAGGTCATTCCAAAACTCAGGTGGGCCCCACCAAGTGCTTTTAGATGTTTTAGGGATGATTTTATATGGTTTCATATTGTGTGTCCCACCTGAGTTTTAGATATGGCTGATTTTTGGGACATCCCATAACCTAGAGGAGACCCACAAAATGCATGGTGTCGATGTCCAACACGCATCATAGTGGAGCCCAGAGAGCTCGACCTCATTGAACCATTTCCTTATGTATGTAAGTGTATTATTAAAACTAGGTTTTTAGGAGAAGGGTTATTAGGACGTTGAAAAAGCTTTGCCTTTACCTAAATCTATTTTTGAGGGGCATTTAAAAAGCTTTCAAGTTAATACAAAGCATAAAAGGTTGTCATGTGAAGAAAAACACTCATTGATGATACCTCTTTCTTGATGTCCTCTTTGGAATTCTGAACAGGAGGAAATGAGAGAAACATAAGAACAATGTGTTTAGAAAAATTCATAACCAACTTTATTATTTTCATGCATAAAGATAATAAATTACCTAGTAAAAAACAAGGAAAATCATTGAACCAATTAAAAATAATAATAATAATCTACAAGATCACCCTAAGGACGCCTCTGGCATCCAAGGGAACAAGCTGGCCATAGACCATGCATGTTCATTAAGTGGAATGCATTAGGTGTGTATTTGTTTTTCATTTTGCAGACATCCCAAAAACTACTCCTTTTTCTTTTCTTTTTTTCTTTAACCGCTTTTCACACACATATTAAAATGTGAGATAGTTTTGAGCTACTAGGACTTGCTAGCACACAATTGAAATTTCAGGCCATTGGATCGGCTACTTGGGCGGGCCAGAATCTCATATTTAATCCTAGTCATTGACTCATTGTTATCATTTTAACAAACACTACAAAGAAAATTGAGTTAAAGAATATATATATATATATATATATATATATATACACACGGTCCAAAATTGAATATTAGTTGCTAACATCATTTTATTTGTTAATTGTTACACAGAAGGATAAGTCAGAGTACCGGCATGCGTTCGAAATATGGCATGGATTGGGGCCAGATAAGCCTCCTACAGGTGTATTGATGCGCAAGGAATTTCACCGCAAACTCATGTATAATATGAGCCCTGAAGAGGTAATGATAATATAGAAAGAGTCATATATGACTCGTCCGAGTCAACTCGGATTCACTTCTAACCAATCTGATTTTATACTCTAGCGATTCAACCGTCCTTGATCGCACCCGATTCACCGAGTCTAGCTCCTTATTAGTCTTTTAATATTGATTCAGCTTTCAGTACACATGGAAAATATGTGCAAAATCTAAATCAATTAACACAGTTGGTCCATCTTGGATTGACTCACTTTCAGATTGAATAATATATACTTACCCTTGGATAAGAAATGGACGGTGTAAGGGACTTTGGTTGTCCTATCATAACCGTCTATGCTCAAATAGACTACACCATAGAAAACTGTGAGGACAATGACACATTGAAACCTTTTTAAAAGGCACACCGAATTTATTTATTTTTTACCATCTAACCTCCCGTTGATGACCTTATCAACGGGGAAAAACAAATATAGGCATTTTAGTGCACGTACTCTAAAATGATCTAGAAAAACAAATGGATGGTGTAGATATAATAATCGTAAATGATAGTAGGCCCCACGGTCACAAATCCGGGATCCATCAAAGAGCGTCCATGAAAAACCCCGTCTAGATAAGAGAGTGATATTCACGGTCCAAGTCCAAATTTTGGCTTCTCGTTTGACAACGGTGGCTTTGGACCGTTAGCATCCTAGACTCAAAATCAGGCAGTTCAATGGTGCGTCTGTTAGCGCAAATTACACTTTTAGAATTTATGTAAATAATAAAGAAATCAAAATGTTAAGGACTGGCTAAAGTACATGTGATCACAATGTCCTTAAAACATTATTCGTCCATTCTCAAAATGATCGACTACTTATAGGTTGCACATAAATAGCTTTTAGGATACGACAAATCTGTATATGGTTGTACATTCAGCAAGCAGGAAGAATCACAAATAGAACTTTATGTACACAATTTTATATAACAGATATAACAAAATAAATTAAATCTGAGATCAAAGAGAAGATCAGAAAATTATAGCTGGTGTAGACCACTGCTCTGGTCTATTTGTTGAGGACTACTGGCTGAGGTTCATATTGAGCCTTGCTGACTTGATCAGAAGTTAGTAGAACTTTTCTTGTTGGATCGTATGTAAGTGTGATTCGAGTGGTTTGTGATGGTCCAATGAACTACATAGACATTGTTTATATAGGTCAGGATTGCTAGCTGTTTTGGTCTAGGGTCATAACTCCATATGTCCGTTTATGACTATTGGTGAGAAACTAGCCGTTATTTGGTTATTTCTGACTGCTATGTATGTGAGACAACCAACTACTGCATGCTAGCCATTTAGATTCATTGGCTAGTCATTTTATGACTACTAAGCTAGATACATGCAGCAGTTTCTACATGGTCTTATTTAATACTGCATGTGCAGTTACACCTCTCTCAAACGGCTAGTTTTCAGTCTCTATAAAAGACTATCTGGTCTCATTCAGACTACTTTCCCACAACACTCCAACCACTTAACCTAAAGCCTCTGTCACACCGCGACTCACGCTTGTCTCGCACCAGTTCGCGTAAGGTCACAAGGGAGCGACCCATCTACGAAACGATGCGCATGTGGGAAGTGCAAAGTGCGCCACTAGCGCCTATATAGCCACACTGCCTCACATGCCTACACCCTCGCACTGAAATCGTGCCTGTGTATGTTCCCGGTACTCCACGGATCTAACAAGTAAATAATAAGGTACTCAACACCTTATATATAAACACAATATTTTTCGATATGAAACTATTCCCAAAACACCAAAAACCCAAGTTTTTCAAACAAACATTTGATATACATATATAATTTTTATTTAAAATATTTTTTAAACAATATTTTCATAACAATTCCCCCACTTGATTGAAAAGGTATTTTCAAAAGAAATATCTGTTAGAATATAAATAGCTTTTATGCATTTTTTTTAAAAAGATATCTTTTGATTTGAATATTTCCTTAGTGGTAGTATCTCAAAGCTCTATCGAAATTCCTAGTAGCCGCAGCTTTAAACTAGTTATTCCTAAATAACAAAACCAGAGAAACTACACATATTCACTTTATGTTTTTTAGAATTCACACAAATCTTGCTCGACATAATTAATGGACATGTGCTTATCCTATTTCATGAACGATCCTGAGAGAAACTCTAACTCTCATGAGAGACGACACCATCTCTGAATGTGAAATCCTTTCAGTGTCTCCGTTACTATTAAAACACTTGTCATTTTAGACTGAATTTCATTAAGAGTTCTAAAACTTAACTTTTTATCTATAACACACAACACTTATCTATTACGAATGAAGTTCTATATAATTTTAGTGTTGAGACTTGCCACATATCAGTAACTTGTTTATACCCATTGAACCCGAACTTATAGATTTTCTAGTTTTTGGGTTGGATTTCCATTACTAGTAGAACTTTGGTTAAAGAGTTTTAACCCCATCCCTCTACATGTTACATTTACTACCCCTCGTTAGAGAGGTTTAGTAAAAGAGTCAGTCAAATTATTACTTGATTTCACATAAGAAATTGGAATGATTTCATCTTAAATCAACAATTGTCTTATATAATCATATTGTAAACTTATATATTTAGACTTTCTATTATAAGTATCATTGTAGGCTCTAGCTAATGTGGACACAGAGATAGTATAGGATTCACACAAAAATATATTTCTAATAAAAGATCCATAAACCACTTAGCCTATTTGCCTATTGCAGCTAAGACTATAACTAAGACTCTATAATCGAGTGAGTTATGCAGGTTTGTTTCTTAGATCCTCAAGACACAGTTGTACCTCTTAGGGTGAATACTCATCCTATAGTGGACTTATTGTCCCCTATACTCAATATCCAACTCACATCAGTATATCCTTCCAATATAACAGGAAACCCTAAGTAAAATAGCTATAAGTCTTTGATTGCTTTTAAGTAACAAAGAACTTTAGTGTCACGCCCCAAACTCGGAAACCGGGCTCACAAAATTCCCGATCGCCGAATCTGGCGCCGACAGCCTCCGTAGAACCCCATTCTCGACTCCCAGCGCCCATTCGCCAGGTTCCGATCCTGGGATGCTACAAGGAGGATTTTGTACATCAGTTTGATTCGTAATAAGCATAACCAAAGGCATAACCCACAAACAACAACCAAAAACTCCATCACATTTCCACTATAATAAAAAACTTTACAAGTACAATGAGCATAAGGGAAATACAATGAAGATAGACCAAAAACTCCAAAAGAAGATCAGCTACGCGCCCAAGCCTCAGCGCTGCTGCAAACCAACGTCACCTGCACGCAACGGTCGTGCATAAGCTTGTAGAAAGCTTAGAGGGTGGTGAAAGTGTATGCTCAAGGTGATAATGTAGTTATGCAGTATCAGAGTAATGCGGAACATGCTGATGAATGCTAAGAATCCCATTAGCCGTACCAAGGCCATGCGGTGCAAAGAATGATGTCGGCCATACCAAGGCCATGCAATGCGAAATGCAAGTCAAGCATACAAATCCTCATCTAAGTCCACACGTCAATACGACTCAAATCTGGAATATCACCGGGGTCTAGTACACTCCAAGCCAGATTGCCGCCCCATCGCGCGCAATAAGGTGAGTGGAAAAGACCTCACTATCCGCCTGCCAATATCGGGCTCGGCTCGTCAATAGCGGACCCATTCCTCGAGCTGGTCAGACTCAGCCTAGCATTGCCCCCTACTCTCGGGCGGGTAAGGCCGCACCCCCTTCCAACCGACCACGATACAGTGGAAAGCGCAACCGTCTGGTAATTGGCGCTCGGCGCTCATGCACCCACTCGGTCTAGACGTTGGAGCAACCTCCTGGTATCATAAGAGTTTAGGGACTTTCACCGAGGGATATATATAAGACCTCATGTAGAACAAGATTTTTTGTATCTAATCCTACCAACCATGATATGCCTGTGGAGGCTACGGCCCTGATATCACTAGGGTGTACAATAACCACATCACACAATGAGAAATGCATGAATCACACTATTTAATCATGCGACAATCCTGCGCGTATCGTGCACTCATATAAGGCAACACCGCTTAATCGGGAGCCCATAAACAAGCTGCCCGAAGGCATGTGCGATGATCGGTCATTTCTCATATCAAGTATACGTATGATGCATATGGTCATGAATCATGGAACTGAGCATGCTATGTAGAATGGATGATAATCATAACAAAGATGGGCCTAGACGGCCTACACATCAGACGTATGAGCCTAACAATGGGCCCTAGGGAAAGTCATAATGCGGACATTTAACCACACTATACTTGCAATGTGGACGTCAAACCATCATTGCTCCCAAGGCATAGCCCTGACGTAAACATCATTACATAAATCATATTGGGACTGCACATTGCAATGAACCTTAGGTATAACTCATTGGGCCTTCAATACATCAAATGGGCCGTATCATATGGGCCTCATGTTCATCAAGCGAGCCACAACAATGGGCCACACCAATGGGCCTTATGTGCATTGCAATGGGCCATAACCCGTGGGCCTTAGAATGCATTAAATGGGCCTAATCTTACGGCCTTATATGTATCAAATGGGCCTCGCCAGTTGGGCCCCATACATGCATCAAATGGGTCTCAACCCATTAGCCACATTACATCTCAATGGGCCTCGACCCATGGGCCCCTAATACATTAAATGGGCCTCGACCCATGGGCTCTATATATACATTAAAGTGGGCCTCAACCATGGGCCACAAGTACTGAGGTGGGCCTTACCTATATATCAAGGTGGGCCTCAATCACGGGCCTCAACATTAGTAAAAATATATACATATAATATAGTATATAATATATATATATACATAATACATATAATATTATATGAAATATAATATTTTATATATATATATATATATATATATACACACACACACACACGCACACATCACAGTGGGCTCCACGCAATCATCACAGTGGGCCCACACAATCATCACAGTGGCTCCACGTCCACCGTCCAGGCGGACGGTGGGAATGAAACACATACATCAATGTGGGCTCCATGTGGGGCCCACCGCAATGTTTCTATGCCATCCGACCAGTTGACAAGGCCGAGTGGGCCTAAATAGAGGGTGGGAGAAATTTTCACCCTGATCCAAAACTTCTGTGGACCCCAAATGGGTTTCAAAGGTAGAGGTTCAATCCCACTTTGTTCCATACGGTGTGGGCCACTGAGTCTTGGATGTGGCTAGTTTTTGGGGTGGGCCCACTTCGAGAGTGGCCCACCCGATGAACGAGTTAGATGACATGTAAACATCAAGGTGGGGCCACGGCCAGCCGTGGTGGTCAGACACGCGTCCGTCCGCCGGAGGCGGCGGCCGCTCTTCTGACAAGCAGCGCGTGTTGAAGTATTTTTTTTTTTTTTGATTTCTGTTTTTGTAGGGATTTCGCAAGTGGGGTCCATATCCAGTGAATCTACGCCGTCCAATGTTCTTCCATGGCTCACCACAAGCAAAACAAGTCCAATATTGGACATATTTCGCCGTATAGACAGTCAGGGATGGTTTCAATGGTGAAAACCATCATTTAATATGGTGTGGCCCGCCTGAAGGTCTGATGGATCCCACCTTCTGGCTCAACGCCTAAAATCATCTTGGGAAAGGAATGAACGGCATGGATTTAATACATACATCAAGGTGGGGCCTACATGAGTGGACCACTCCAAAGTTTGAAAAAAAAAATGATATTTATGTTCTCTTCCAGCAACGTCCAGCGTCCAGGGACGCTGGACTTTTCATGTACTTAGGAGGTGGGCCCTGCTTAGGTGGGCCACCAGGGAATGGATGGCAAGGTACTTACACATAGAAAGTGGGCCCCACTTTTAAATGATTTGGATAAAATGCCTACCTCATGGTGGGGTCCATTCAAGTGGGCCACATAATCTCATTATTACAAAAATAAAATAAATAAAATAAATAAGATAAAAGGGAGAGAGATGGAGAGTGAGACCGTGTGATGGAGGGACCCCGGCACTATGGGCCCTCCCTTGCACTAAATCATACATCAAGTGGGTCCCATTACACGTGGGCCCATTAAATTAAAATTCAACGGTAGAGATCCCTTTTCCACTAAATCAGACGGTCTAGATGACCCTAAATATGCAAGAAAGTAAACATCATGATGGGGTCCATGGAGGATGGCCCCATCATGGAATGATCATGATGATCCAAGTGGGCCATTGGCCACATCATAGGGTCCAAAGCGAGATCCAAACCATTGATCGGTTGGCCTCACTTGGCCCATCTTAAAAATATCGAAATCTACCCTATCAAGACACCCACCACTTGATCTTCTTGCTCCTTTGGCTTCCTTAGCTCCTTGTGCTACTCTTTGATGGAGGAAGATGAGAAATGGATGGTTGAGATGAGAGATGAAGGGGTGGGAAAAGTGGGCCTCACAAATGAAATTTTCTCACCATGGGGGACTCATACGTATGGGACTTGCTATGAGAGAGTTTGAATGAGAGAGAGACTTGTAAGGGAGAGAGAGGGAGAGAGAGAGAGAGAGAGAGAGAGAGAGAGAGAGAGAGAGATGGGTGATGGAGTGATGGGGGATGGTTTGGGTTGAAAATTGTAAAAGGAGGTATGGTTGATGTTGAAAATGGGAAAAAGAGGAGTGGTGAGGTGGAAAGAGGGTAGACTTTTGAAAAAGGTGGAAATGGGTTGTTGTACTTAAGGTATGGGATGCTTTAATGGTTGATTGATGGGACTAATTGTAGAGATTCCCTCGAAATCCGCAACGCGCGGTGTTTCTTCAGAATAAACGCTGATCGGCATCTTCTTACCTGGGTATCGGTTCGGTGCGCAAGTCACGGCGTTTGAACCGCGGCGACGACGCGGTCGCTATGATAGAACTTTTGGACCAAGCCGACGTCGGTGCGTGGGACCTGGCTTAGGATCGTGCGCAAACACCGAATACGGTGCGAAGGTTGCCGAAATTTGACCGGAAGGACCGCGGAAGCTAACGGAACAGTACGGATTAGGACACGGGTCTTACATTTAGTAATAGCATTCCAATGTTCTACACTGGGGTTACTAGTAAACCTACCAAGTTTACTCATTGTATATGCAATATCTGATGTAGTGCATTGCATAGCATACATTAGACTGCATATAGCACTAGCATACTCAAGTTGTTCAACTGCTCTTTCGTCGTTCTCATTCAGCTTGATACTTGGATAAAATTGGATTTTTTGCTTTTTTTTAAAAAAAATTTGAGATGGTTAAATTTATTTGTATCTTCTCAATGTAATGAGATTGTGTAACGACTCGACTTTTCAGGACCCGAGTATACGACTCGTTTCCCAAAAATCTGAGTGTTAACCTTAAAGGATGGTCAAATTCGAGTATATTTTTTGTTCAACTATTAGAGTAAGCAGATGAGCGTAGAATGGACAAAACAACATAAAAGAAAACTTCATTTATATTTGAAATATATAAGAGCTGCCCATAATGACTTATACAAACCAATGTCCCCATTCTTACAATTACAAAATGAAATAATATTCAATGTGAAATAAAGTAAATTACAAAAAATTTGGGATATGAAATCCTGTAGCAACCCTTAGCAATCACAATCATGCATCCCTGTCAAATGTAGCTTGCTCCTCGTCAATATAAATATGAATTTCACCTGGGCCACCTATTCTACCTGTACAGTTATATATTTGATGGATGAGTGGCCAACTTAGTGTGAATTCCTCTCAAGATTACACAACGCCGCATTAGGTAAGCATAGTTATAAGATAACAAGGCAATCAAAACAACACAAGATGCAGTCTTTTTAAATGCATGGATGCGTGAATGCACATCGCCCTGGGGATGCACATCCATGCGGAAATTGGGATCGTCACCCATGAAATCATCGACCTAGGAAAATCATCCAGTCGAAACAATAGATCGATAATCGGTGGTCTGGGAGCTAGCAAAACGATACCCCGATGATCCTAAAGTACGTGCTATAGCATCCAGAATTAGTCACCCGTCATCGCCAATATGCCATGGATGGATGATTAGTCAAACCATTATTAGTCCAGTTACAATCAGCTAATTTAAATAAGCTCAAGGTCACTACGGGGGCTCGTCACCAGCATATGCCGATAGCTCGGGCATAGGTCTCATACCACCATCCCCGGCTCATGAGACTATCATCTTAGGATGTTTAATGGAAACCCATCGACTAGTGGCCAATCATATTACAATATAGGGGCTTACCATCGCATGGTTGCATGATATAAAACATCAAACCCATATAGAAAAAATACCTAAAACAAAGCCACATAGGGCGATATCAAAACAAGCCACATAAGACAAATATCAAAATAAGCCACATAGGGTAAGGATTAAAACCATGCGATAAAAGACCATCCTTGAAAACCACTTAGACGCAACAACCCTGGATGGTAGGTCCACATCAATGATCCATCTAGACCACCACTCAATAACCACTAGATCGAAGGTCCATTACAATCACCATCAATCGAGTTACATCCCAAGTATGGGTGTACATTTATAAGTGGGGGTTTTCCACTAATGTACCAGTTTAAGTTCCATAAGCAATCCACAAATAATCCACAAGCATGAGCAAATATACAGGATGAACATTAAGCATGTAATATAGCAATTCAATTTCCACCAGCTAACACATGTGGTTATAGAATGGAGATATCAATTATAAATTAAAATACAAACTATAACTTAAGTTAATGGGAAGATGGAAAGCTCAAGGGGAAGAATCATCACCTTGTACTTTGAATCGTCTACTAGTGTTGCTAGAGGGTGCGTGTTTCCTTAGAATCAAACCCTATCATGAATTGTGAAATTTGCACATGAGATCAATGTTCTGCCAAGTGTCTATGGTCGAGATTTACACAACCTGGGGTTTGGATTACTTTTAGGATTTTAATATAGAATTAGAGCTTCATCCTAGGGTTTAGTTATAGGATTTAGATCCGAGGATTTAAACAATGATGTATGTGCAACTTAAATACAACATAATAATATGGTTAGTTATAATTTAACATTAATGATAAAATTAACATTTGTGATCATGGTAATAGTAAGTATTCTAATAAAATAGTATAGCCCATCATTAAAGGTGATATTTTTCAAGTGATGGATTCCATGTTAGTATCATTAATGATGATTTCATTTATAGTAACTAACATTAGCGTTGACGGTGTACTGATGGTTATTCATGCTTAATAATTTCCATCAACCCTAAATGATGTAGTTACTATTAACTATCATAATAATAATGGTCCGATCCATCACTAATGGCTATATTTGGGAATGATAAATAAGTACTAATATCTAACTTTTAACAATTGTGATTTTATTCATGATAATTATTGCTTAGCATTCATAACCTGTCCATGGCTAATCATATTTAACAATTGAATCAATTATAGGAACACCAATGATAATGATAAGTCAGACAACTTACTTTGAGAGGAGAAGCTAACTCACAATGGTTGGCACGACAACAAGTTGGGTTTCCAAACCCAATCTATTTCCGTCAGTCCCACGTGACCACCACACCTCTCGCTCCATCTTCTATCTCTCCTACCTATCCTTTCTACAAAGCACACTCAACAATCTAGACTCAATCTACTATAATCTAAGCATTGGGCCAAACCCAGCCAAGTGGAAACTGGGCCTGCATTGGGGTGACCAGGCCCACCAGCCATAGCTCAATAAATGAGGCCTGGACTGGGCCTGAAACTACCCAAAGTCAAAACCCGAACTGGGCCTTGTTTTGCCCCAGGGGTTATCCAACAAACGTCTAAGAATTGGGTCGTTCCTGGCTCAACCAATCACGGCCCAATGAGGCCGTTTTCAGCTGAGTGTGGCCCGCTGTTTCACAGTGTGCGGCCCACCAAATTTATGGTGAGGTTTTTCTGTAGTTTAAATGTGGTGCAGCCCACCTGTTTTGAATGAGGTGCGGCCCACCCATTTTTGGATGTCGGCCCACTGAGATTTGTAGTGGGGCCCACCCCAGCATGAGGCTGATCACGGCCCAGACAGGAGGCCGGTTTGTTTCAAGCCGTGGCCCAGTTGAGGACCTTGATCTCGGGTTCCATACAGCAGCCCACTAACTGCATGAGTGTGCCCACCGGTTCTAAGGTGAGGCCCGCTGTATGTAAGGTGTGACCCACCCGTTTTGAGGTGAGGCCCACAGCATGTATGGTGTGGCCCACCCGTTTTGAGGTGAGGCCCACAGAGATTTGCTGGCCTGGTCTTGGGTCAGATAACAGCCGAACTGGGTAGCTGTTTTCAGACCATTGCAGGGGCCAGAAAAAGGTTGGATTTCAGCTCCCCTTCAGGCCTGATTTTCAGCTTGATAGAGGGCCCTGCAGGAGTGGAAACACGACCCACTGCTTGGCCTAGAACGTGGCTCAGTTCAGGGGCTACATCGGCCCCCTCAAGGCCTGCTCGATTCGAGCTACCGCCTCAGTCACCCACTCTTCTCTTTCTCCCCTTTTTTTGTTTCTTAAAGGTCTAGAGATTACCTTAGGTGCGGCCCGACGTCGTAACTCAGTCCGACCTAATTCGGACCCGGACGGGAGTGCAACAGTGCACTTGCACCTCTCTGTTTCTTCCCCTCTTCTTCTTTCTTCTTTCTTCCATTTTCTTGCTTTCTTTTCCTCCTTTCCCTTGCACCGATCAACGGTTACTGGACCAGACCTTGGTCCGATCCAGCCTGAGGTGTCCCAGGTCACCACTCGTCAATGGGTTTTGGGCGCCGGTTTTTCACGGACAAACCCTTAGCACGCCAGCAACGAACTGACGGTCGAGATTTCTCCATTAAGGACAGTCTAGATGAGCCTTTGCAGGCTCACGCGGATCGCCGACAGGTTTTACGGAAGACAGTTTCCGTTTCTCGAAACTATGTTTTTATAGGGCCTGCTTGCATCGACTTTTGTGTACGCATGCCTACACGTCTACATGAGAGGTTTACTAGATTTTGGTCAGGCCTCATCTACTCACAAGATGGATGGTTTGGATCAACCTTGGGAGCTGTGATGGTGGGCCACAGTGCGAAGGAAACGGACGGTGTCCGTCTGCTGACGAAGTCGTAGGGAGAGAGAATCTCTCTCTTTTTAAGGAAATAGCGGGTCAGCCCGCTTTGACCAGGCTACCCGGACTGGTGCACGGCGAGTGCATGCTCCCCCTGTACACTCGCACTTTAAGGTGGGGTCCACCATGATATTTGTGACTAATCCACTCCGTCCATTCCCTTTGGAGGCCCCCAATTAGGCCCTCCAACCAAAGGTCAAGCAGATCCAAGACTTAGATGGGCCCCACGACCTGTTTCGGGTGGGAAAATGATGTTTTCTAATGACCTAGTGGTTGGATTTTATTTGATCTTGATCCATTCCTATCAAGCAAGATGAGACGGTCTAAGGGTTATTCCCATGGTGATTAGTAGTGGGGTTTAAAGCTCCTATGGCGAGGTATTTAGATCGTGGGTCACTCGCAGATTGGTTTTTGAGTTGGTGGACAATGGACTTGGCGATTTGAGCCCCCACAAATGGTGTTTTCCAAGATCCATACTGTCCAGAAGGTTATATGGGTTCCTCGGGGTTTTGAGGTATGATCCGAGGTCGAATATGAAATCAGATGATATGATTTGTGTTTTCAAAAGGGTGGGGCGTTTAACGGGACATGGTAGGTCTTGTGATTTTGATCCTTAAAATTATTTTTATATGATTTATTTGTACTAATTAAGCGTATTCCGAGATATTACCATGATCAGGATTCTAAAGATAGAATTATCATTTATTTGAGTTCAGGGTTAACTTAATCATATTGTGATAGTTAAATGAACAGATTGATCTCAAATCTTATGATGGTGTTGTGAGTTGCCATAGTCCAAAATCACAAGGTTAAGATGGATAGATTGAGAGTCGATGGATGGTGATGTGTAGGGTAAGCTATGTGTTTTACCACATACATGTAAGCTAATTTAGATCCACGTGGTGACACCCGAGTACTGGAAAGTACGGGGTGTTACAGATTGACACACAGCATAATTCTCATTATGTTTTTTAACTTTGATACCTAGGATGGTATCCACATGTCTAAGATCCTTCATTTTGAATACGAAAGATAGAAACTTCTGTGTTTCAGTTACACCTTCCTTCCATTTTATTACTTATTATTAAATTGTACGTCATCAACATACAGAAAAATAATAATTACATAGTTACCATTAACTTTAGAATATATGCATTTGTCAGTTACATTATATATATGAAATCATGAGATTGTACTTTTGAATCAAACTTCTCATGTCACTGTTTAAATGCTTGTTTTAGTTCACACAAAGATTTAATCAATGTACAAACATTATTCTCATTCCTCGGTAGAACGAACCTTAAAGTTATTCCATGTATAACTCCTCATTGAGATCATCATTCAGGAAAGCAGTCTTTATATCTATTTAGTAGATGTGAAGATGATGTATGGATATTTGCACAAATAAAATCCTGATGGATATTATCCTATCCACTGGAGAATATGTGTCAAAATAATATATCCCTTCTTTTTTCTTTTTTCTAAATCCATTAGCTACTACTCTAGTTTTAAAGGTTTGGATAGTTCCATCAATGTGATATTTCTTCCTAAATACTCACTTACAACCTATGCGTCTATTACGTGGAGGTAAGTTCACTAGTTTTCATGTTTGATTTGACACTATAGATTTTATTTCATTATTACTAGCTTCTTTTCAAAAAGCTTAAGTCTTTAGAAGACATAACCTCACTATATGTTTTAGGGTCATATTATATAGTCGTTACTATAAGTATTTTCCTAATAACATTTTCTCTATCTCATTTTACAAGATAGAAAAAGATATGCTAAGAATCTATATGATCAGGATCAAGACTCTTTTCTACTCTTACCATCTGCCTCATACAAGGTTCTCTTGGAGCTTCCACTTCTTGTAGAGCTTTACTCACTAGTTCTCTATTGGAAGTTTGGAATTCATTATCCTTTTACTTCAAGGATAGTGAGTTCTCAAAGAACTCAATGTCTCTTGATTCTATTATAGTGTTAGACTCTAGGTCTAGGAGTTTATAAGCATTACTATTTTGTGCATACCCTGTGAAGGCTCACTTGATAGCTCTAGGTCTTAAATTGAGTCCTATAATAAACAAGAGACCCATACACTTTAAGATATCCGAGGTTAGGTTTTTTACCTTTTCATATCTCATATGGCGACGTTTTATTTTTCTTAGAATGAATTCTATTTAGAATGTGATATGTTGCAAGCAGTGCTTTACCCCATAGACTCAATGACAACTTTACTTGTATTAGCATTGAGTTAACCATCTCTACTAACGTCATATTCTTCTTTTCTATTATACCATTTTGTTACGGTGTCTATGGTGCAGTGCATTGGTGTATTAATTCTTATTCTTCACAAAAGTTAGAGAATTCATTCAAGAAGTATTCTCCCCCTCTATCATTGGGAATAATTTTTATTTTCTTATTTGATTTTCTACTTCCGCTTTATATTTAGTGCTTCATCTTTCCTCTTTAATAGGTATACATACACGTATCTAGAGAAATCATCAATAAAGGCTATAAAATATACTCTACCTCAATGAGTAAGAATGTCGTTTTACTCACAAATATCATTATGCATAAGATTCAATACTTGAGTTAATATCTCGACATTTAAAAATGGTTTCTTTGTCATTTTGGATCGTATGCACACTTTACATTTATCATTCTCATTATCTGTGTATGAGATTAGACCATTCTTAGCCATGAATTTTAAGGTATTATACCCCATATGTGATAATCTTTCATGCCATAGTGCAACAGATTCAACCATATATACTAAAGTATTACTTTTATTTAATGAAAACTTAATTATTCCGTTACAAGTATATCCATTTCCAACAAAATTCTCATTCCTTAACAGAATTAGTTTACTTGACTCATACACTACCTATATTCTAGAATTTTTCAGAAGATCTCTAGAAGCTAAGTTTCACCTCATATCTAGGACGTACAACACATTTATCAAGATCACCTTCTTTCTAAAGGTAAACACTAGTTCCATAGTTCCTTTGCCCATGACCTTTAATTGGACTTCATTACCCATTTGGACTTTTTGACCATTGGTCACATCCCCATAGGTTTTAAAAGTTGATCTATCGTAGCAGACATGTACGGTGGCTGCAGTATCATACTACAAACCAGAAACTTTGCCTTGGACTGTGTTAGCCTCAGTGATCATTACCACTATATCGTCCTCTACTGCACTTACTTCTTTCTTTGATTTGTGATATCGGCAAACACGAATATAATGCTCGTTTTTCCACAGACATGACAAGGGCCTTTAAACTTTCTGTTTTTCTTCTGTGTTTTCTTGAATTTTTATTTATTGGGCTTTAGGGAATCATCCTTCTCAGAATTCTTATTATGGATGTTTTCTACTACATGTACTTTGGACGAGGAATTCCCATTTTCAGATTTCTTATCGCGGTTGTAGGATTCTTCCTCCATTCGCAAATGCTTCTAGATTTGTTCCAGAGTGTAGTTCCTAGTCTTATGCAACAACTTCTTCATTTAGTCTTTTCTCATCGGCGGCAATTTTGAGATAATAGCCTCGACATGGAATGATTCATGAAAATCAATTTTAATAGCCTTAATTTTATTCACAATTAACTGTAATTCTTTGATTTGGGGCAGCGACGATTTATTATCTACCATATTATAGTCGAAGTACCCGGCTATTAGGAATTTATCGGTACTTTCTTCTTCAGCCTTGTATTTGAATACTAGGGCGGTTTTTACAAACGACGTTTGTGTGTACATATCATACAGATGATCAAACAGCGCGTTTATTATGTGTCCATGGCACAGGAGTTCGATCATCTTCAGTTCGTTTGTTGCATGCATCAATCTGTTCGGGTGTGTCCTCGTTAGTTGCTTCAGGCAGTGGTTACAGATTTAGATCTAAAATGTAGTAGATCTTTAAGGCCTTTAAGAGAAATTTTAACTTGTCTTGTCATCTTGTAAAATTGGTTCTTTCGAATCGATCAAGACGAATAAAATCCTGGTTCATTAGCTTGATGGAATATACATCTTCAGTTTTCATAGTAATAATTCTTTAAGATTGTTAGCGCAAATTACAATTTTAGAATTTTCATACATAATAAAGAAACTAAAATGTTAAAGACGGGTTGAAGCACGTGTGATCACGTTGTCCTTAAAGCATTATTCACCCCTTCTCAAAATGATTGAAACTGCTAATAGGTTGCAGGCAAATAGCTTCTAGGATACAATGAGCCTATATGATTGAAACTGCTAATAGGTTGCAGGCAAATAGCTTCTAGGATACGGTGGCTACAGTATCATACTACAAACCAGAAACTTTGCCTTGGACTGTGATCATTACCACTATATCACCCTCTACTACACTTGCTTCTTTCTTTGATTTGCGATATCGGCAAACACGAACATAATGCCCGGTTTTCCACAGACATGACAAGGGCCTTTAAACTTTCTATTTTTCTTCTATATTTTCTTGAATTTTTATTTATTGGGTTTTAGGGAATCATCCTTCTCGAAATTTTTGTTATGGATGTTTTCTACTGCATGTACTTTGGACGAGAAATTTTCATTTTTAGATTTCTTATCGCGGTTGTAGGATTCTTCCTCCATTCGCAAATGCTTCTAGATTTGTTCCAGAGTGTAGTCCCTAGTCTTATGCAACAACTTCTTCATGTAGTCTTTTCTCATCGGCGGCAATTTTACAATAATAGCCCCGACATGGAATGATTCATGAAAATCAATTTCAATAGCCTTAATTTTATTCACAATTAACTGTAATTCTTTGATTTGGGGCAGCAGTGATTTATTATCTACCATGTTATAGTCGAAGTACCTGGCTATTAGGAATTTGTCGGTACTTTCTTCTTCAGCCTTGTATTTGAATACTAGGGCAATTTTTACAGACGACGTTTGTGTGTACATATCATACAGACGGTCAAACAGCGCGTTTATTATGTGTCCATGGCACAGGAGTTCGATCATCTTCAGTCCGTTTGTTGCATGCATCAATCTGTTCGGGTGTGTCCTCGTTGGTTGCTTCAGGCAATGGTTACGGATTTAGATCTAAAATGTAGTAGATCTTTAAGGCCTTTAAGAGAAATTTTAACTTGTCTTGCCATCTTGTAAAATTGGTTCTTTCGAACCGATCAAGAAGAATAAAATCCTAGTTCATTAGCTTGATGGAAGATACGTCTTCAGTTTTCATAGTAATAACGCTTTAAGATTGTTAGCGCAAATTACAATTTTAGAATTTTCATAAATAATAAAGAAACTAAAATGTTAAAGACGGGCTGAAGCACGTGTGATCACGTTGTCCTTAAAGCATTATTCACCCCTTCTCAAAATGATTGAAACTGCTAATAGGTTGCAGGCAAATAGCTTCTAGGATACGATGAGCCTATATGTGGTAATGCATTCAGCAAGTATGAAGAACCACGAATGGAATTCTATATTCACAATTTTGTTTGGCAGATAAAAAATAAAATAAAATACTAGATCAGAGAGAAGATTAGAAAATTGTAGCTGCTGTAGACCACTGCTCTGGTCTATTTCTCGTGGACTGCTGGCTAAGGTTTGTATTGAGCCTTGTTGACTTGATTAGAAGTTACTTGAACTTTTCTTGTTGGATCGTATGCAATTGTGACTCGAGTGGTTGGTGATGGTCCAATGAACCACCTAGGCAATGTTTATATAGGTCAGGATTGCTGGCCGTTTTGGTACAAGGTAATAACTCCATATGACCATTTATGGCTATTGGTGAGAAATTAGACATTATTTGGCTGTTTCTACCGTTATGCATGTGAAACAACTAGCTATTGCATGCTAGCTGTTTTATGACTATTGGGCTAGCCATATGTAGCATTTTCTGAGACTGACTGGTCTCATTCAAACCACTCGCCCATAACACTCCAGCCACTTGACCCAAAGCCTCTGTCGCACTCGTCTCGCATCGGTTCGCGTAAGGTCGCGAGAGAGCGACCCATCTACGACACGATGCGCACATGTGAAGTGCAAAGTGCACCACTAGAGCCTCTACAACCACACTGCCTCACATGCTCACGTTATCACATGGAGCACGAGACCAAAACTATAACCGTGCCCGAGCCCATGCATGTGCAGGTGCGCGTGCATACGTGTGTGTCCTAGCGCTTCGCACTGGAGCATACAAGTCTCGGTACTCCACGGATCTACCAAGCAAATAATAAGGTGTTTCACACACTATATATGAACACAATATTTTCCTCTCATTTCCGATATGGGATTATTTCCAAAACTCCAAAACTTAAGTTTTTCAAACAAACATTTTTATATACATATATAATTTTTATTT
Source organism: Magnolia sinica (assembly GCF_029962835.1). Classification (NCBI taxonomy): domain Eukaryota; kingdom Viridiplantae; phylum Streptophyta; class Magnoliopsida; order Magnoliales; family Magnoliaceae; genus Magnolia; species Magnolia sinica. The sequence goes on from NC_080585.1 coordinate 77,337,406, forward strand.
AAAATATTTTTTAATTAATATTTTCATAACAACATCATGTCCAGTTCAGCGTAATTTTGATCAGAAAACCTCTCTTGGGATGATTGTGGTTTTCTAACCAAAATTACATCCAGTTGTTTGGAATGATGCCCCATTGCACCTTACAACTGGTTTTTGTTGTACTCTATCTATGATAGTTCCTCGTACAACTAGTTAGAAAAGGACATATGTCATTGCATAGAAGAAAATAACATGCTAAAGATCTTAAGGAGATATTTAAAGAACTTTTACTTAACCATAATTGGTGCTGAGTTGGATGGACACATCATCTAATGACAAGGCACAACCGAAAAATCCAAAAGATAGAAAGCAGTCGAGCAAAAATGAAACAATTAGAATATCCCGAAGAGACGAAAAGACCTAGAAGATCGATGTGGCAACGATTCAGCAACCATAACCGACAAAATCAAGGAGAAGAAACATATAAAGGGAAGCAACAATATAAATAGGAGAAAGATTTAATAGAGTAAAAGACCTCACACCAATCAAACTTATCTTATCTTAATGTAATCCTTAGCTTTAGCTCTATCTAAGGAGCAACGGTAATCATTTAATTGTAATCGTTAGCTGTAATCCAAGTCTACACTTCTATGTTGGACTATATCATCTCTCAATATAATTAAATCTTCTTTCAGAAAGGCACCTTGCAATTGCTCCCTGCGACTGACTATAAGTATTTTCTTTTTTATTTGATCATCGCTGGGTAGTAAAAAGTAATTTCATATGGAAGACAAGTTACAACCTACCTTGGAAGGAAGAACCCCACCCTCCGATAATCGCCTAATCACTCTGTTACAATTTATGAGTGGCTGAATAGGTGACCGATCTCATCATATCTCAATCATATATGGTCGCAATCGATGTATCTGCTTATATTGGTGCTTGGGGTCAAATTGTTCAGTTGGAATCGAGCCGCACGATCGGTTCTGGAATGCACGCATGCACCACACATGACCAAAAACAAACAATCAACAACATTTTTTAACATGCATAGTGGGACATAAAACTACTTGGTTGTCATAAACTACTGGTACAATATGAGCTAAAGGAATACTCATTGTAGTTTTTGCACTAATGAACCTCTTACACAAGAAGTGGAAATGCGGGAGAAACCAACACCTGACTTGTTGAACCCTGCACCCAATCCTTCAAACCCAGATAGAGCATCTTCATCTTGGATTGATACTCTTAAGATTATGTCAGTTGGGTTACATGATATGTAAATAGGGATTCAACATATTGTAGGACAGTCATGAGTTTAAACTAAAACTTTCAAGAGATAGATGGCTAGTCAGATTGAGAGCTAGAATCGGATGAAGGTCGTTTTTACTAAAAGAATGCCTGTTGTGACTCATCAAAATGTGACTCGGCCTGTTGCTCCTCAACAAACTATTCTTTTACAAACTGTTGAGACAAGTTCTGTCAGAAACTTAGCACTGGACAACCAATATTAGTAGCACCTTTGTTATAAAGGAAAACACACCTTGCTCCAGTGCAGGAAGCGCGGACCTCCCTGTCACTTGCTGAGATCAGACAAATTGAGCAAGAGAATAGGAATTTCATTCCAAAGGTCAAGGAATACTTAGGGGCACTCTCTCCCTGGAAATAGACCTTATAATAGAGAACAATACCCAGTAGGTCCTGAACCACCTCCAATGGTTGAACTTCATCGTTTGAACCGTGACCAAATTATCAAAATTGTCCAAGAAGTTACAGGTCAAGTTCTTGGCCGAACTACCACTCTTGTCTATCACAAACGATATCCTAAAATGGATCGATCAGCAATATCCATTGCCAATGAATTACCAACCTATTTCTAGATTATTTACAAGAGATATTAGCCAATTGATCATAAAACATATAAGTCAATTTACCATGTAATGTGGTGAATTAGCTAACAATGATTATTATAAATTATAGTTAATTGGTCATTCCTTAATTGTAGTAGCTTTCACTTGGTACTTTAATTTGTTGTCAAACTCTATCCAAACATGGTAAGAAATGGAGGAAAATTTTCATGCCCAGTTTTTCTACATGGATGAGGAGATTTTTATGGCCGATCTTGCTCATTTTTTGTAGTTATCCGGAGAACCGATCAAAAATTATTTCACTCGATTTAAAAGAGAAAAAATCCAATGCAAAGTAGTTACGACTGAGGTCGAATTAGTACAATTGGCCGAGGATGGTTTAGAATACAAACTCCATAAAAGGTTTATTAGAATGGAGTTTACTGATCTTTACGATTTAACCAGAAAAGTATCCTGTTATGAAACTCTTCTTCAAGAGGAAACGAGGTAAAAGAATTCATTTGTTAGGACATACTACTATGATCCAAATTATGATGTGGCAGTGGACGAAGTAGTGGCAAACTAGCCATTCATTTGTTCAGCGCTGGTTAAAACAGAGGCAACCATGTCGGTTACACAGAAGCCCCAAAGGACATATACCTTTGATATCACATGAGGTGATGAAATCTTTGGTACAATGTTGGCCGGAAACTTTATTAAAATTCTTATTAATCATAAAATACCTACAATTAAAGCGTTGAAAAAGACCAAGTACTGCAAATGGCATGAAACTCAGTCTTATTTTACTAATAAATGTGTTGTTTTCAGGAACGTTATCCAAGATAACATCGACGATGATTGTTAAAATTTCTTGAAAAGAAAAAAGACACAATGTTAATTAATACAGATCATTTCTCTACTAATATGAAAATTAATATGGCCACGGTTAATCCTCAGAAATTAATTCAACCAAGATAAAAAGTTTCTCTTAGAAACAGTAATGACCGGGATATGGTACGACAATCTAGAAAAGGATCTAAGATAACTTGGCGAGCGATTTGAAGCATAGAAATAGAGTTGGAAGCGGCGTCGCCAACTTACCATGGGTTATATTTCCGTGACCAATGTGCAAGGCCAATTCAGCTAACCAGGCATTTTCCTTAGCCCAATACCCAAGCAAATGATCGAACTAAACCATGGCTTAAGAATAAGATGAAAGAAAAAGATTCCTGTCAGCAGTCTGACCACCCTCAACCAACCATAATGTTAAGATGAAGGATGGTTAAACCTCCCCCTACCTAAGAAGGAATCTTGAGAAGACTCACACGTCCTAAGTTCCTAGCAATGCCAGAAGGGATGACTCATACTCAGAAACAATATTGGCAAAGGCAACAAGTAGCTAAGCGAAAAGAATTGGCTGTCGTATGGAATATGCCTCACAAAATGGTAATGTGATAATGGCCGAGGCTAATGATTCCACAACTAAAAGATGAACAAATAACTATGAACATGGTGGGTTTAACTGAAAAAATAAATTCACATACTCCAACTAAAGAAATTCAGCAATTTGACAATGAAGAATCGACCGAATACCTTAGCAATAAATGTTTTTGGATGATGGTTTGTGGATCGAATAAGTCCTTGCAAAAGTCAAATCATTGGACAAAACTTCACCCATCCTTGACAGAAAGAGAAAAGTTTTGATAAAAGATACTTCACACAGTTTACTTATAGTAAAAAATGTTGAAGAAAAACTTAATTTAATTTAGTTTGGATCACTTCCACATGTGGTACTGGATTGCAACATGGTACTCACATTGCTATTAAGTTTACAAGATAAACCACATCAGCCTAGCAAGACGGAAGGAGACGTGGAGGAACTTAGTTCCCTAATAATCATACATTATGGTTCTTTTAACACTAAGGAGGAGGTTGTAAATATATCGACAGTTTCTATTGAACCAAGCATACCTTCTAAAAGAGTAGTCATAGAAAGACATGCTCATACGATGACCCGATATCTAAAGTTGTTGTACATCTTTGTTCACTTGGAGGGATACCTAGTTAACAGGGTCTGGGTCGATAATGGTGCAGCTATAAATATTCTCTTGGCTAGAATGATGGCAAAAAAATTGAAAAAAAAAAAAAAACCTCAAATGATCTTATTTCGACTAAAGTCACGGTTAGCAATTTTGTTGGAGTAATTCGAATACAAGGAGTCATGCCTATTGAATTGCTAGAGAGAAGCAAGAAGATGTTACTGCTTTATTTATGGTCAACACTTCATCAAATTATAATGTCTTGTTGGGAAGAGATTGGATACATTCTTTCTCATGCATCCTATCATCTTTTCATCAATTTGTAATCTTTTGGAATTAAGATAAAGTCGAGTTGGTGTTAGCAGGCAAGAATCCATTCTTAGCCACATCTAATATCGTTAAGGCATGTTTTTATGAAAATAAGCTTCGACTGATATGTTTTACTAGAGGGGATAAGTATGGACATCCAACTGGTATACACGCCAGAATTAATCTGGCGTAAGATATTGCTACTATGATACGGCTGGACAATGATCTATCGAATATTGGATAGTCCTAAATTATACTATAGAAGAAGTTTCGTGATGAGCTCCTCATTAATCACTAGGGGGACAACTGAATTTATGGCCAAGATAAGGAAGCTTGAGGAAATTTTGAAAGAATATGGTAATGGATGCTTCATCGATATGGCCGACATTGCAATTTCATTTGATGAGGTAGCCAAGGATGGCAGAGAAATGAAAGATCTGAAACAAGCTCTAAAATCATTGGACGATTCCCAAGCACTAGTTCAAGATCCTCTAATTCAAGTAAACTCGGGAACATAATAAAATCCTAAGCCTACTTTCATTAATAGTTTGTTAGAGCCACAATCTTGAGTCAAGCTCACCAATTTGCTCAAGGAGTTTGCCAATTGCTTCGCATGAGATTATCATAAAATACCTAGTTTTGACCAAAACTTGGTCGAGCATAGGTTAGCGATAAAAGAATGATATTAACCATATAAGCAACTGCCTAAGCGGATGACGGCCAAAGTTACTTAGAAAATCAAAGAAGAAATTGAACATCTGTTGAAAGATCGATTCATTAAACCTATCAAATATGTCGAATGGATATCAAATGTAGTCTTGATTACTAAGAAAACTGATAAACTCGGAGTTTATATTAACTTTAGGAATTTAAATCAAGCTTCACTTAAAGATAAATACCCAATGCATATGGTTGATCAGTTAATCAATCGAGCAGCTAGTTATAGAATAGTTTCCTTTAGGGATGGTCATTCAGGGTATAACCAAATAAGTATTGCACTTGAGGATGTGCCAAAAACAACTTTCAGATTTCCTACACCTTTAAGGACTTTCTATTGGGTAGTAATGTCGTTTAAACTTAAGAATGCAGGATCCACTTACTAGAGGGCCATGAATCAATATTTCATGATATGCTTTGCCAATTTATGGAAGTTTACATTGATGATATGGTGGTTAAGTCGGCCGATATGGTAGAACATTTTGTTGACCTGCATAAAGCATTTGAGTGATTGAAGGTTCATAAGTTGAAAATGAACCCACTCAAATGTGCTTTTGGTGTGTTGGCTAGAAATATTTTAGGATTCCTAGTACATCAATGAGGAATCGAAATATACTAGAACAAGGCCCGGGCGATAATGGATGTTCAGCCACTAAGAAACAAAACAGAATTACAACGTTTTCTCGACCAGATCAATTTTAGTAGAAGATTCATTTCGAATTATGCAAGAAAGACTAACATATTTTCTCTATTGGTGAAGCTGAAACATAGGGATGAATTCAAATAAGAAGAAGAACATCAATTGGCTTTCGACAAGATCAAGGAGTACTTAACGAAACCATCAGTGTTAATGCCACCAATCAAAGTTTGATTGCTCAAGCTGTTTGTCGTGGCTATTGTGAAGTTGATCAGTGTCGTATTAGCATAAGCGACGACGATCAAAAGGGATGGGTTTTCTACTATCTCAGTCGAACGTTGTTAGATATCGAAAGACGATATTCTGCTATAGAAAAATCATATTTATCATTGTACTTTATAGCTACAAAATTACGACATTATTTATTGGCCAAAATAGTCAATGTAATTGTGATTACTGATTTAATCACATATATATCAAATTGGTTGATTTTGAATGGCCAACTTAGAAAATGGGTTTTAGCCCTATCTGAGTTCGATCTTAAATATGTACCTCAAAAATATATGAAAGGGCAAGCCATAACAAATTTTCTTGGTTGATCATCCTTCTGACGTTGAAAATTAGCTTTCCCCAAAAGTATTGGATTTGTACATGGTACATCATACACCCTGAAAATTAATATTTGATAGTTCAAAGACCAATAAATCATCAAGGGCAAAGATTATCCTAATTTCCCCATATGGGAATAGACAGGAATATGCATTTCAATTGAAATTTGAATGCATAAATAATCAGGCCGAATATGAGGCTTTGATAATAAGTTTGGAAATATCATTGGAACTAGGTGCAAAAATATATATTAGTGATGGATGACTCACAATTGGTAATAAACCAAGTAGTAGAATTGTTCAAATGCACTAGTGTTACATTATTGTCATATTATGCCTTAATAATTCAGCTAATGGATAATTTTGACAAGGTCGAACTAAGGTATATGACTAGAGAAAATAATATAGATGCCAATGAAATGACACAATTATCAACCAAAATTCAAATCATCCACGGATTGAATGAAAGGAGGATAGCTATTCAAACAAAGTCATTGCCTTCGGTCTTTCAAAGAAAACCCATTCTAGAAATCTGTCATGCCAAGATAGGTGAAGATGATTGGAGAATCCTAGTTATAAATTATTTCAGTCTCCAGAAACTAAGACCAGTCAAGATATTAGAAGATTGACTGTAAATTATGTTATGATCGAAAATGAATTATATAGAAGAGGGGGCCAATGATGTACTATTATGATGCTTAACCAAAAATGATGCCATGTTAGCTATAGGCAAGGTATATGAGAGAATATGTGAAGCGCACTAAGTTGGAAGAAAAATGAAATCAGCACTTCAATGTTATAGATATTTTTGGTCGAAGATGACAGCGGATTGTGTTCAATACACTAAAGGATGTGAACCATGTCAAAAACATGGATCAATATAACATGTGCCCGCGACTGAATTATATTATATTATTAAAAACTGGCCTTTTCGAGGGTGGGCCATTGATTTGATTGATCAAATCTATGCACATTTCTTCAAAAAGAAAAAGTTTTATTATAGTCGCCACTGATTATTTTACCAAGTAGGTGAAATCATGACCCATGAAGGGAGTCGGCCATAATAAAATTAGTGAATTCATTGAAACACATATTATCTATGAATTTGAAATTCCTAAATCAATTAACATAGACCGAGGAGCAGCTTTCTCATCCAAAGAAGTAAAATTTATGGTGGACAACCAATATAAAATTAAGATGGTGCATTCTACACCTTATTATACACAGGCCAATGGGCAGGCCAAGGTAAATAATAAGGTTATCGAGAATATTTTAAGAAAGATGATCAATGACAATCCTGGAGAATGGCATACAAAGTTGTCTGAAGCACTTTGGGCTTATAGGAATTCGCCTCGAACCAACACTAGAATGAGTCCCTTTGTACTCACTTATGGACATGATGCGGTATTACCTTTGGAAGTTATTGTACCATCCTTAAGGTTCGCAGATCAAACTGGCTTAACTCTGGCTGAGTTTGCAAAAGTTATGATGGTCGAATTGGAGAAGTTAGATGAAATGCGATTAAAAGCTTTTGGATTCAATAATGGCCGATAAGACTAAAGTTTCTCGAGCATACAATAAGAAGATGAAAAAGAAAGCCTTTGGGGAAGGAGATATGGTCTGGAAAGTAATTTTGCCTCTTGGCACCAAGGATTCTGCTTAACGCAAATGGTCACCTACTTGGGATGGACCATTTACAGTTGAGAAAGTACTTCAAGGTGAATCTTATATTCTTCGCAACATGTAAGGAAAGGTTGTGAAAAACCCCATCAATGGCCAATTCTTAAAATCTTACCATCCTCGTTTATGGGAGGTAATGAGAAGAATGGCCGAGTAGTAATTACAGTCATAATTTCTACTAAAAGAAAAGTAAAGCTGATCGAAATGGGTCAGGTTTGAGATAGATATTAAAAAATTAAAAATAATAATAAAATCATTAATAGGCAAAATCAATAGCATAAATCAGGCCTCATATATATATATATATATATATATATATATATATAACAAGACGAGAGGCCCGGTCAAGTTAGAATTCAAACAAATAATGCGTTCAGTTTTGTGAATTCTTTAAGGGCACACTCCTCCATTACTTTGGCCTCCTATCTCTATTTCTTCCAGGATTCTCCTTCAATCAGAGAGCGATCGAGCAAGTGGAGGACAATATTAATGCAGTGACCAAGGGAGATGGCTTTATCTTTCACATCCTTCCTGTGAGCAATGCTCTCTTTTGACCGTTCTTGATACAATGTGATTTGAGAATCAATAAACTCCACAATCTTAGATGAATTGGGGAAGATTCTCCAAGAATAAATTTCATCAACCTCTTTAATTCTAAGTCTAGTTCTTTTTGCTAGACTGGAAGAGTTCTTAGCACCATTTTGTTAAAGTGATGATGTCCATTCCAATGGAGACACGATTCCCAAGCGGTGTCATTGAGTCTCAACAAGGTGGAAGTTTCCCTGTGGATGGTTGCTTTCTATTGGGCCAAATTAGTAAACTTTTGAATCTTGAATTCTGTAGTGAAAAAGGTGGTTTTGAGATTCTTAAGTTGAGTCAGAAATTTATTAGATCTTTCAAAGCTTCATTAGTGGAAGCAACTATTGAATATTTATGGACAAAGGGATAGATGTCAAATAAGATACGAGAATGAGCAAAGCCCTCCAAATCCATGGCCAGGATTTCATCCAAAAAGGACTTAGCCTAAGAAACAAGAGTAGAAATCCCATCAAAAGACATCGCTATTAAAGTACAAAAGGATTCAAAAAATCTGAAGACAGAGAAGACATGGGTGTATGAGGAAAACTAGATAACTAAAGTGTTGTTTATATAGCCACTTGAGACATCAATTATATCTAGATTTGATGTGTCATGATGATTGGAATGCCCAATAATGGCATGCAAAATGTCTCCTCAGAAGGTGAAAAGAACGACCACGATGGTCGACATTAACAAAAAATGGCACACGACTAGCTCCGCTGTGGAAGAAACCTTTGGTGGTTACTTCAAACATACCGCGATACAAGTGGTCGAGCACAAATGGAGCAAGAGCTAGTCGTTGACCTCTAGCTAGTGTCTCGGCCAAATAAACAGTCTTTGGTTATTTAGACAGCTTTCACAAAAAGAAGATAATAGCAAATCTACATCATAAGAATGTCGTATGCTCCTGGTCATCAACGACATCATGAAATTTGCATTGAGAGGACAGGAAAGTAGAGTAGGCTCACTCGTTCTTGTTAAGAAGGTCGAAGAAATGTTCTTTATCCTGGGCAAAGTTGGGATGGACTGAATTTCCAAACGGAAGAAGATGAGTGCAAGCACAAACATTCATGATTGTTGCGCTCATCGAACCACATCCGAAATGGAAAGTATTGGTCGATCGACTCCAAAAAGCCAAGGTTGTAGTGAGAAGAGAAGGGTTTGTTGTATGTTCATGTGAACATAAATTGATATACTCATAAATATCAACTCGTCTTCAGGTATCACCGTACTGTTTTTCTACTCGATCAAACCATTCAAACCATCCTTTGATGGGTCTCGACCAGGATCTCGATGTCTTGAAAGTATTAGCTGAGTCAGGAAGAGAATCAAATTGAAGAAGAAATTTTTCACCCAAATAGATAGGGAAGAATAGATTTATAGATTGAATCTGTTCAGGAATAACTCCAAGGTGAAAATTTGGGCCGTGTGTGAGAAATAATCTATCATCAATAAGGGTATCAAAGATAATGTCTTCAAATACCATATATGATGGAAAAGCATCTAGATCTCTCAAGAAATCTTCTTGGTAATAAACTAGAGCAGAGGAACACCCTCATCCATAGCTCAAGTGGTAGACTTAGTGAAAGATACCTCATTTCAACACTGAGGCCTTGGTATCGATTCCCTAATAGGGGTGGCTAACAGTGAAGTGTGAACTGACAGTGGGTGTACTAACAAGCTAACAAAAAAAAAAACTAGAGCAAAGGATGAAGAAGCAGCCATGGAAGTTTACAAGGATTTCGAATGAGAAGGAAGTTTTGGTTAAGAGAGAAGAAAAAGCATAAAGTGCAAGATTCACAAAAGGTTACGACTAATTTTAAACACAGGTGTGTGTGTGTGTGTGTGTGTGTGTGTCAGTCGGGATCATGTGCATTAATGAAAAGGAAATGACGACTTCTCGAACAATATGATTACAAGCAACATGCCACAATGACGGTCGTTAAAAAGGAGTAAAATTGCCATTTAGTTTTCTTTTCAGTCACATAGAAGTAATAAGGATTTGAACCACGAAAAGATGGCCGATTACATTAATTGCATCAGACAACGAGCCACTGTCGCTTTTACCTTTTGCCCAAAAGCGAAGCAACGTGGAGAGCAACGTTGTACCCTTTTTCTGACCATCCCTAAGATAACCAATTAGAAAAGGGCATATGTCATTGTACAGGAAGGCAATATCATGTTAAAAATCTTCGGACATATTTGAAGCACTTTTTACGAAACCACAACTAGTGCTGAGCTAGATAGACACATCATCTGATGACAAAGCGTGGCCAAGAAGTCCAAAAGGTGGAAAGCAGTAGAGCAGAAATGAAACAATTAGAGGAACCTAAAGAGTCAAAAGGACTTAGAAAGCCTATATGACAACAATTCAACTGACATAACCGACAAAATAAGGAAGAAGAAACACCTAAAGAGAAGGACTATATCAATTCTCAATATAATTAGATCTTTCAACAAGGTGCCTTGCAGTTGCTCTCTGCGACCAACTAACCGTAAGTATTTACTTTTTGTTTGATCATTATTAATAAAAATTCTTGTCGTAAGGAAGGCAAATTGCAAACCACCTTTGAAGAAAGAACCCTACCTTTCAATAATTGCCCGATAACTTAGTTACAATTTGCAAGTGGTTGAATAGATAGCCAATCTCCTTGGATCTCAATCATATACAATCACAATTGATGTATCTACCTATATTAGTGATTGGGGTCAAATTGTTCGATTAGAAGTGAATCGTACCATCAGTTCTAGCATGCCGGCACACACCACATGTGACCGAAAACAAACCGACGACTACAGTTTAGTGACCATATCCAATACAAACTTTTTTAGGATATGCTTAACTTAGAAGCGGACATGCTAGCCACTATATTATTTTAATAATATTTAATTCCATCCATCATGTGCGAGGCCTGGGCCCTTCTTGGAGCCCAAAAATTTGGCCTATCTAAAATTCAGGTAAGCCACATTACAGGGAGCAGTAATTGGGATGATGACACCGACCGTGAAAAAAACAAAAAAAAAAATCTTTCAGATTGCATGTAGGGCCCACCCACCGAATTTTGTATATTCCATCTAATCCATTCAAAAGTTGTATCCAACTAAGATAAAGGGGCACAAAAATATATTAGGTTATTCCAAAACTCAGATGAACCACACAAGATGTGATTTTGGAAGTTGTAGATTAAATGGTTTAGGCCCACCTGAGTTTTAGGATGGCAAGAAGAATAAGAGGGTGCGCATAAGATGGACAGATGGGATATCATTAAAACATCACACCCGGCCCCACATATAGATTAGTATGTTAAGCTTAGCCATTTCCTTTGTAAATTAAACTTAAACTACGATCAACTTTTTAGAAATTAAACACACTACATGCGTCTTAATTTCTCAGTTACAACATAGTTTGAAAACCTGAAAGCTCAACTCAACTCAACTCAGCATTCAGCGCTGGTTTGTTGGACTAAAAAAATTCAACTCGGTTCAACTCAATATTTAATAATTATTGTTGATGCAAAAAACTAGTGAGCCTTCCTCTGTCCTACCACCTACACAAGAATGAAACAAAGGAGACCCTGGCTAGAGCCGGGGACCCTCCGATGTCAAAGTTAGTGATAGGGACGTATAGGAGGGTTTTTTAGAAGAGTTTTCTACGTACCTTTGAGCTTGGAGATTCCTATTTTTATAGGAATGGGAGGGTCTTGTCATGCAGGGATTCTCTTCCTGATATCTTGGAGGGCTAATTTGATCCATTTTTGGACTCCATCCGATCCCGAGATCTTCAAGATCGGGGATCCTTTTACGAGATTCTTGGGATAGCGTTTACACCGTCTTTTCCTTGCTTGGCACAGTCCTGACCGACTCTAATGAAGAGTTAGTCTCGACCAGCTTTAAGGATCAAGTTGTTTGCCATCTATCGGATAAGATGGAACCGATCCATAATCGATATCCTTTCTTAATCCGATAGCCGACTATGTAACTGACATAATTTGGGTCGGTTTTATGGTCTGTCGAGTGGCTTTGAGTGGCTTCTATGCCCTAGGCCTTGATCAGCCTCTTTAGATGTTGCTTCCTCATTTTTTGAGTCAACTTTATGCATCTTATATGCTTAGCCTTGTGGCTCGTGACTTTATAAGTCTCGGTCGGGGTTTATTCCTCACGATCCGAGTTAAGTCTCTCCTTTAGGCTTTTTACTTCTCTGCCTCGGTCAGGCTTAATGCCTCGGAATCTCGAGCAGTGTCAGTAGAGTTGGTCCATTCCATAGCCGGGTCTCCGGACTTGTCATATTTTTCCCCAACAGTAAGCCCCCTTACTCCTTGCGTCAACTGTGTTGATGCTAAGTAGTAAAGAGTTTTGGGTCGACTTGGACCAGAGACCGATATTATGATGGAGCATTTAATGTTCGCAGGAGTCATGCATTGTCCTGAACATGAGTTGATTTGTTGATCGAGGCCGTAAGCGCGAGAAGCCGCCAGAGCGTTTCTTCGGCTAATGAGCTTTGGACACGTGACGAGGGCGACATCTCCATCAGTGGGCGTGTGCCACATGTCGGGCGGGGGAGTCGAAACGGCTGTCGATTCGACTCCTTCTTAAATGCCCTTGCCACATGGCAAGGCTATAAAAGGAGGAGCGGGACCCCTTTCTCATTTTTGCATGCGCCCTCTTCTCTTCTCATTTTCGTTTTCTCTGTGCTTTCTACCATTTTCATCTTTCTTTCCTGATTTCCACTCACGTTCGCGTCCTTTTCGCCATCTCCGGTGAGTTCTAGCTCTCTCCCTCCCTTTCACTTTTAATTCTCATAACAATGCAAGGTTCCCAGAGCCCCCGGGAGGGAGCTTCTGGTGACGAGGGCGAAACAAGACATTTCTGGAATGTCTCGGAATCACCATCGCTGCTGGCGGAGATGGCCATTGGTGCCAATGAGGCCTTTCAAAACTCGGAGAGGGCAGCTAGGTCTTCAGCAGAGCGCCCTGCTTTTGTGGGTCCCTCTCGTAGAGGGGCGTCATTGGCGACTGCCCCTGGCAAACCTAATCCTCCCGGGGAGGAAACGGAGGGAGAAGATGAGGAGGTCAAAGGGGCTAGTAGGTCAGTCTCCACTCGAAGCTTGGCGAAGGTTACTGAGTCGACGGCCGAGGGAGGGGAGGCAAGAGATGATCAGAAGGGTCCGGTTCCCTTAGTTTTGACCGAGGTGGATCTGGATAGGATCAGGGCCGGGTACCATGTCCTGAACTCGGTCATCCTTCGCCTTCCCCTGCCGAGTGAGTTACTCGACCGTCCTCCTACTGGGATGGTCGCAATCTTTCAGGTCACTTTACAATGCGGCTTACGTCGACCCCTCCAAGGCATTGCTCGGGATTTTCTTTCTTGACTCCAGATTACGCCTAGGTAGATAGTTCCAAATGAGTGGAGGAACTTGTTCGGATGCTCGGTGTTATAGGCTGAGACAGAGCAACCCCCACTGATTATCGATGAGTTTCTCCATTTGTATCAAGTACGGTCAAATCCGTAGCAGCCCAGCTGGTACTTTTTGTTACTTAGAGGAACAAGGGTGGGCCTTTGATAATCGACCCTCCTACCTCCAACAAGCACTATAGAGATAGATGGTTCTGGGCATGTAGCTGCTAGGAGACTGCCTAGCCAGGACTCATTGAACCTCGCGTTCCTTGGGCACTCTCCCAAGCAGGTGACTTGGCATGCACTTTTTCCTTTATCTCCTCACACTATTGTGTCTCTGAGTCTAAATGAATGTATTTCACAGATATCCCTGAGCGCAGGCCGAAACTTAGAGCTGGCACCCTAGCATGGATCAATGATCTGAAAGCACTGAATCCGGAGGTGCGATCTTGGAAGGCACTTCTCCAGTCAGAGCGTCTTCTTGACTTGGGTTTAAACTCGGCCTTGACAGGTAACTTCTGGATGTCTGGTTGGATTTTCTTTAAATTTTACTTGACTCATCTTGCTTTTCCTGATGCAGAGATGGCTGAGGCAAGGCCCATTCTTTGTCCGCCTTCTAAGATGAAAGCTCATCCACAGTCAGAGACTCGGTCCGAGACTCGTCCTCTAAAGAGACCGAAGACGGTCTCGAAGGCTAAGGGGTAAGCCACATCGGCCATCCCGACCATGATCCAGACCGTAATAATCCCCGACTTGGAGGAAGGGGTGGAAGTGGCGGATGTGGTGGCTCCCGAGCCTCAGGTGACCCCTGAGCCAGGACCCGTTGCAGAGCGGGTCCCGGAACAGAGGGAGGAGCAGATAAGAGGGGAGCCCTCTGGAGGAGAGATGACTCAACAGGAGACATCGACCTTCCAACAGGCCGTGTCAGACATGGTCCCTTGGGCCATTTCCCATGGGAGCGAAAGAGAGTTCGTTGCCCTCTTCGAAACTCCCCAGAGACGGACTCTATCTCATGCGGTAAAGATTTTTCTCGAGGTAAGACTTGAACTTCTCACTTGTCTTGTTGATCCCTTCGATTTTAATCTGACTTTACCTTTTTCTTTTACAGTTCGCTCCTTGTTTGTTCAGGGCTAGCGTGGATCTGACCGAGGCTCAGAGTCGGGCAACGGAGGTTGAAGCACGACTTGAAGCTGTCGTGGCTCGGATCGGCATAATGTCCGGTGACTTAGGGCTTGCCCGAAAAGCCATTGAGGATGCCAAGGCCGAGTGTGCTCATGTGGCTTCGCTATTGAAAGAGGCTCAAGAGGAGAGTCGGTGAATTCGTCAGGCTCATGCCTCTTCCGAAGACAAGTTGTCTTGACTCAAGGATGAGACCAGGGCTGTCATTGAGTAAGCTAAGGAAGAAGCCAGGGACCAGGCCGTAAAGGCCTTTCTTGAGTCCCAAGAGTTCTCAGAAGAGCGAGATCGCTTGTATCAGGATGGATATACCAAATGTGTCCAACTGATGAAGCAAGCTTTCCCCGACCGTGATCTCTCGGGATTTGACGAATGTGCCTCTAGGTCTGAAGGTCCGAAAGCCGAGGCAACCGAGTCTGCTGACACTATGGATGGTATCGAGGTCGAGTCTAAGGCGGCTCTGGAGGTCGCTCCGAGTGGCTGTAGCAGCTGAGTCCGAGTTAGCTCCTGATGAACCTTGAAGCTGATTTGGAGCTATCAAGCACTTTAAGCACACCAAGCTTCAAGCACTTCTGTAACGCCCTAAAATTCGGGGGTCGAGCATAGCTCAGCTCCCGAGTTCCAAAACATCACTTATGCAGCATATTTAATGATGGATGTATGTTGTCTATATTAGTGCATAAAACATGGAATAGATTAAGCCAAATAGCAAATATAATTCAGGGATAAGTGAAGAAAGCAAGCGGAAGACTTATAGAAATATGTGTACAAGTGCAAATCCCTAAAGTATATATACATACCAGGTCGTATTTCAAGTGTTATTATCAAAATTACAAGTATCAAGTTACATCATTTAATTCCCAAAAGAAATCCCAGCATCCCGCGCATCAGAACGAGGCTCACTAGAACCCGTCTGAAAACTACATAAAAGAGAAAGCAGCCTCATCATCATCAATCTCCCGCTCTACCTCAGAGGTCGCCTCAACATCTGCAACATCAGCAACTAAGACAGAGTCTGGTGGGTGTTTAACACCGCCCCAGAACGTGGGAGTGAGTGATCAACTCAGTGGAACAATAAAGCAAAGGTTAACATGTTATCAGTTCAATCAAGCAGTAATGATAAAGCAGATCAATTAAACATGTCCTAAGTACTCTTGTTAATGCAAGAATGTATGAAGAATGATGCGTGCCCTCACGCATACACCCTCGGCGTCTTCATCTTACGTTACGCATGACATCGCCTTAAACTGCGCCACGTCTACAAAGCACATGCAAATGCGGTGCATAAACATGATTACCAAGTTGTTATTAGTCCTTTTCATACAGCAGGATTGGGAAGCTAAGGTACCTTCCTCATATCATCATCCAAACAGTGATCCATTCTAGGGTCGTCAGTCCTAGACATCTCATACGATCATATGGTTTCAGGTCGTTGCAAAGGGCTCATTACCAATCAATGCACGCCTATCATACCATCGTTACTACACTAAGGCTCGTCACCTTAATGCGGTATCCAGGCATGCTCGAGGTCACTACAGAGGGCTCATCACCAATCAATGTAGGCCGACAGCACGAATATAGTGTCCCATACTACCATAATCGGCTCACAAGTTTAGTTGCTCACTGGTCACTACGGGGAGGCTCGTCACCCCAGCGTAGGCCGACAGCTCGACCACGGTGTCCCATACCACCATGTCCAGCTCATGAGTCTTAGCGGATCAAGGTAACATGATTAATAAGATTTCATTGGTAAGTTCGGTACCCTAGATTCAAACAGTAGCGTCCATACATGGTGAACATACATCGGACAATCGGGTTACTTGACGAACTCGACTAGCACGAGCACACGTTGGGTTGAACAACATAGAGTGTGCAAACACTCCGCGTGGCCAAACCACTGCCGACAACTCTAATACGACTCGGGTTCGTCTAATCACGTCCTACGTGGCGAAAGCAACCTCAGCCATGAACTTAAGCCGATTACCGATTTCCTGGATAATTCATAGTCCCAAACACATTCCACTATAACAGATATTGATATCAACAATTTAGAATAGTAATGGAACAACAACTCAAATCATATGTATGTAAGCATCTGAAGAATATCAACTTAACATGGATTTTCACATAAGTAAGACTTGAAATTAAACAACAAGGAATGTAACTCGCATGAAGGAAATCACACACACACTAGTGGGAGAGTTGAGAATCGCTTCTCAACGCCCATACTAGGTTGATACATCACACTTTAGATCATTCAGACATTTCTACAAACACTTAGAATACATAATACAACATACATGACATATGTTGAAATACACACATTTGGACAATTTCTTTTACCGAGGAGTTGCCGCACATACAACTAGCATAAGTACATGATAAATAATCATGGCAATCACATGTTCATATTTTATACGCATATGATACTTTATACATACACATAGAATACATAAATCTCAATGTAACACAAGCATATCAGGAATGCAAAATAAACATAACATTTGGCATGTGAAATCTCATCCATAGCAAGAATAAACCATTCACTGACATTAAAAGCCTTGAAAACCATAACGTATACAATTAAAGTTCACACCTTAATCCAGAAAAGAACACCGAACTGATTTCAGACGATAAGTCTTCGTCAACGGCGACAGGATAACCTAAGGCAAGAATAGAAATGAGCTACAACAACACAAAGACTATTCTAACCTCTAACATAGATTAGGGTTAGGTTAACTTACCCAAAGATGAACTCAGAATCGTCGGAATAACGATTCAAAAGTGAAGGTTTAAGGATGAAGAAGAACAGGAAAGAATCTAAGATGATTCACCAACTTCTCTCTCACTTTCTCTCTCTTTTCCTTTCTATTTCAAAGCTAGGGTTAGGAAATTCGTATGGAAAAGAGAGCTAGGGTTTTAAGGTCTATAAATAGGCCTAACATTGATGAAAATAACCTCAGGGCCAAGGTATACTTAGGGTATAACCAAAACAAGCCTCTCTCGATCCAACGAAGCACTTCCGGTGGGCCGATTACCACGAAAGGTCGGACTTAAGCTCACTAACCATGGATCTAGGTCAAGCTGAGTTTTCGTACTGACTGGATCTACAGATCAGCCGTGGCGGACCACACACAAATCAACGATCACCGAATCTCAATCAGTTCCACAAGCACAAGGACATGCCTGGGCCACCTTTCCTGATCAGAGGGTGAAATTGGGTCAAAATTCTACGGTCAGATTGCTTAAAATTGTCGCGCAAGTGACACGACTCAAATTTCATAAAATCTTAATTAATTTTCAACCGTTCTCACACTCTTCACTCCGAACTCAATCAAATTGACCCAGAACATCATCTGGACTTGATTTTTGAGGTGATGGTCAAGTCCAACATGGTGACCACAACAGCCTAAGATCATCGCTATCGGACTTTCGACGCGCGGTCCAGGTCCGATCCAGAACTTTCAAAAATTTCCAAGAGCAACTGGATTTAGCGATGAATCCCAGATTTCAGCGTAACATAGCGCTAACTATTCTACAGATTTTGAGTCATGCAGATCCAATTTAAAGTGATTGATGCAAATTTCATAAGCAATCGAGTTAAGCGCTAATTACCCTAAAAAGCTTCCAAGGAAAACAGAGGTAGTACTCGGGTCTTGGCACAAATTTTTTTGGGTCATTACAACTTCAAACACATTAAGCGGGCTCGAGAGCATCTGCAATCGAGAGGGGACATAGCATATTGCGACTGACTCTTTTTGCCTTTGTCTTTATGGTTCCATCAATGTAATTTCAAAGTAGAAACTAATGAAATCCGATGTAAAACACATACTGGTAAATGAATATATTCGGTTTTCTTATTCATTTGACTCAGCTTACATATTTTTCATTCTTTGCTTAACTGAGTTTTCACAAACTCAGCGGCCGACCTAGGGATAATAGATCTTTAGATGCTCGGCATTCTAAGGATGGGGTAGTAATTGCCCGGTTAGGTCTTCCAACCGATATGTTTCAGGTCGGATGGTGCTTGAGATAACATAGGGCCCTTCCTAATTGGGTCCCAGTGTGTCCACACCAACTTCTTTAGTGTTCAAGAATATTTTCCGGAGGACCATGTCTCCCACTCGGAAGCATCTAACCTTGACTCGGGCATTATAGAACCGAGCTATTTGTCGTTGCCGAGCCATCATCCGCGACCAAGCTTTTTCCCTTTGTTCTTCCATGAGATCAAGTCCGAGAGCCAAAAGTTCTTTATTGTGTCGCTCGTTAAATGAGCTGATCTGAGCCGAAGGTAGTCCGATCTCCACCAGGGTGACGGCTTCCGAGCCATACGCAAGGAAGAAAGAAGTTTCTCCCGTGGCTGTTCGAGCAGTGGTTCGGTATGCCCACAATATTTTAGGAAGCTCTTCAACCCATGCGCCTTTAGCTCGGTCGAGTTTGGTTCGGAGATGTCATTTAATGATCTTGTTAACTGCCTCGACCTATCCTTTTATCTGAGGATGATGGGGGGATACATAAACGTTTCTGATCCCGAGATTATCGCACATTTCTCAGTATTGTCTATTATCGAACTACTTCCCATTTTCGGTAACAATGGTTCAAGGTATCCTAAATCAGCAGACGATGTTTTTCCATACAAAGTCCGTGATCTTCTGTTCATTTATCCTAGCTAATGGCTCGGCCTCGGCCCATTTCGTGAAGTAGTCCACTGCAATGATGGCAAACTTAGTCTGGCATTTCTCCAAGGGGAGTGGTCCGATGATGTTGATTCTCCATTGTGCGAAGGGCCACGGACCAGCTATAGGAGTCAACTCCTCATGAGGTTGTCTCGGAATGACTGCGAATTGTTGGCATTTGTCGCAACTCTGGACAAGTTTATGTGCATCGTACTGAATGGTCGGCCAGTAATACCCTTGATGCAAGACCTTATGCATGAGTGATCGTCCTCCCGAGTGATTTTCACAGATCCCGTTGTGAATCTCTTATAACACATAATCGGCTTCATCGGGGTTCAGGCATCGTAGCAAAGGAGCGAAGAATCCTTTCTTGTACAACACTCTATTAAGTATGGTATAACGAGAGGCTCAGATCTTCAATCGTCGGGCCTCGGCACGATCCTCAAGCAACTTTCCACTGTTAAGATATTGGACGATCGGGTCAAGCCAAGTAGGCTCTGAATCGATTGAATGTACGATCGAGCTATCCACGTCATCGATACTCGGCTTAGCAACGTACTCGATTGGAACAGACCTGGGTATGTCGTCTTCGTCAGCAGAGGCAAGTTTTGCTATTAGATCGACCTTAAAATTTTTCATTCGGGGGATTCGAGTCACAATACATTGTTGAAACCATCGATCAACTCTTTGGCTTTCTCCATATATGCTTTCAATTGCTCTTTGCGTGTTTGGTACACGCTAGTGACTTGATTGACGACCAACTACAAGTCGTTGAATACGTTGAGATGAGTAACTCCCAAACTGGTAGCTAGTTGGAGGCCGAGCAATAAGGCTTCATATTCTGTTGTATTGTTCGAGGCTTGAAATCTAAGTCTTAAGGCATATTGCATATAGGTTTGATCGAGAGTTTTCAAGATAACTCCTGCCCTGTTTGCCTTAGAGTTGGATGAGCCATCGACATAAAGCTTCTAGGGGATTGGGTCGAGCGATGACTCGGGAGAAGCAGTCGTCAATTGTTCGGTTCCATCTCGGTAAGTGAATCGTCTTGTGGTGTAACTTCAGCTATAAAGTCAGCCACATCTTGTCCTTTTATCGTTATTCTCGACTTGTATTGAATATCGAATTCACTGAGCTCGATTGCCCACTTCATTAGTCGACTGGAGGCTTCTGGTTTCTGAAGGATCTGACGCAGTGGGAGATCGGTCATGACGACGATAGTGTGAGCTTAAAAGTATGACCGAAGTCGTCGCAAGGAGACAACTAGGACTAGGGCCACCTTCTCTGAAGGCGGATATCTTGTTTCTACCGGTAATAATGATTTACTGACGTAATACATCGACAATTATTTTCCTTCATGCTTGCGTATCAAAGCCAAGCTTACAACTGCGTCGGAAATCGCCAGGTACAATAACAACGCTTCCCCAAGCTCGAGTTGCGATAAGATAGGTTGAGATCTGAGGTATGACTTTAACTGCTGGAATGCTGCTTCACACTCTTCCGTCCACTCTACTGTTTGTCGACCCTTTAGTTATTTAAATAATGGGAGACACTTATCTGTAACTTGAGAGATGAAACGGTTGAGTGCGACTACTCGTCCAGTCAGCCTTTGTATATCCTTGATAGTTTTTAGGGATTTCATGTCAAGTAATGCTTTGATTTTCTCTGGGTTTGCCTCGATTCCTCGCTGGTTGACCAGAAATTTAAGAAATTTTCCCGAGCCAACCCCAAAGGCACACTTACTCAGGTTTAACTTCATCTGGTATTTGCGAAGAATGAGAAACATCTCCTCTAGGTCGACAATATGATCGGCCGCATGTATACTTTTGATGAGCATGTCATCAATGTATACTTTCATGGTTCGGCCGATCTGCCGAGCGAACATCTTATTTACCAATTGTTGGTACGTTGCTCCCGCATTCTTTAGACCAAAAGGCAACACACGGTAACAGTAAAGTCCTTTGTCGGTGACAAAGGTAGTCTTAGATTTATCTAATTGATTCATTACAATTTGATTGTATCCAGAATAAGCATCTATAAAACTAAGAAGTTCGTGCCCTATCGTACTGTCCACCAGTTGATTGATCCTCGGAAGAGAGAAGCTATCCTTTGGGCAGGATTTTTATAAGTCGATATAGTTAATACAGACTCGCCACTTTCCGTTGGCTTTCTTCATGAATACGACATTAGCTACCCATTCCAGATAGTATATATCCTCAATGAATTTAGACTTGAGGAGCTTACTAACCTCTTCTTCAATAATAGCGTACCTTTCGGGGCCGAGTGGTCGTCACTTCTGTCAAATCGGTCGGTAGGTCAGATCGATGTTAAGTCGGTGAGTCATCACTAAGGGATCGATCCCAGGCATATCTTCATGACTCCATGCAAATACATTAGCATATCGTCAGAGTAGTGATATCAGCTTGTCTTTTAGAGGCGATTGCAGAGACGAGCCAATCTACACTATTTTGAACTCGTCTATCTTGACCAAGGGTACTGAGATGAGGTCCTTTACTGGTTGTCCTCGCTCGTATGTCTCGGCCCAAAGGTCCAATGATTCAATCGTGGTTACCTCGACTGGAGCCTTTACGGTCGTCGCGTAACAGCGTTGTGAGTTTTGTTGATCGCCTTTTACGACTCCTACTCCCAACTCAGTCAGGAATTTCATGGAGAGATGGTACGTTGATATCACAACTTAGAGAAGGCTCAGAGAGGGTCGAGTGAGTATAGCGTTGTAGAACGATCATTGGTCGACTATCAAAAAGTCGACCATTACTGTCACTTAGTGCGAAGGGTTACCAGTAGTGAGTAGCAATGAGATGACTCCTTCGGGGAGTGTTCGTCTGCCAGAGAATCTGATTAATAGGGTGT
Organism: Magnolia sinica; assembly: GCF_029962835.1. Lineage (NCBI taxonomy): Eukaryota > Viridiplantae > Streptophyta > Magnoliopsida > Magnoliales > Magnoliaceae > Magnolia > Magnolia sinica. Next base: position 77,359,915 of record NC_080585.1, read on the forward strand.
GAACTGGCCGTAAAGCTGATCGTTCGACATCCATTTTGTCGAACGCTTGAACGAACAGTATGTCTACGGATGACCCTGTATCAACGAGAATGTGAAATACCTTATAGTTTGCTATAGTGAGGGTGACAACCAATGCATCATTGTGCGGATGATAAATACGTTGAGCGTCTTCATCAGTGAATGATATGCAGTATTTCTCCATTTTCTTTTCTTTCGAAGGCTGAGCTAGTATCAGGATTTCAGACTCAGGCCGACTGATGCTCCTGGCTTGATTTTTCCGAGCATTGTTTGAGTCGCCTCCGCCTCAGGGACCACTGACAATGGTTCGAATTTCCTCCGTGGGTCGGTTGGTGCCCGAGCGTTCTTTCGTTGTCCCAGTTCTCTTGACATACTCTCTTATACGGCCTTCTCGGATGAGTCACTCGATCTCTTCCTTTAAGTGGTAGTAATCACTCGTATTATGCCCATGATCGCGATGGTAATAATAGTACTTGTTTTTGCTCCAACAATTCAGGTTGCTTCGGAGCCTATTTGGCCAGTTGACAAATCATTCAACCTTAATTTTCATCAAAACCTGTTCTTGCGACTTGTTGAGTAGGGTATATGTTGAAAACTTGCGGTCTAGCCGTTTACCCAACTTACGCTCATCATGTGTTCGATCATCTTTACACTTCTTTCCACTGGCCGAGTCAACTTCTTTCTTTGCTGACTCTTTGGCCAGGACTTTTACGTTTTGGGCAGCTTCGCGCATAATCCGGGTTTCCTCGGCATCCGCGTACTTATCTGACCGGACCATGAACTCGGCCAGAGTAGTAGGCGGGTTCTTGTCCAAGGATGTTAGAAATGGTTTATCTCTGACGCCTTGCATAATTGAGCTGAGTGTTGTTTCGTCTGAATGTTTCTGAACTTGGAGCGATTCGAGATTGAAGAGTTTGATATAATCTTTCAGCATCTCTCCCTCTTTTTGCACTATGTTATTCAAGTGTGCAGGTGGCTTCAGCTTTTTCTTTCCACCAATGAAATTGGTGAGGAAGGCATCACTGAGCTCCGTAAATGAGCTAATGGACTTTGGTTTCAACTGCTTGAACTAAAGTCGAGCTACGTCGGCTAAAGTGAGGGAGAAGGCTCGGCACATCACAGTGTCTGAGGCATCGTGCAGTTCCATATGTGTTCGGAAGGATTCGATGTGCTCGGTTGGATCGGTCTTACCGGTGAAGGGTGTAATTTGCAGAAGACGGAATTGTTCCGGTAGCCGAGCTTACATTATTTCTTCTATGAACGAAGATACTTTTGCCTCGGTCCTTGTTGAATGTGCATCACGGCCTTGCTTCATGTCAGCAATCTCTTCCCACACTTCTCTCCTAAAGTCCTGGAGGTCACCTTCTAAAGTTCATCACTATCGGTCGTACCTTCTACCGGAGGCCTGCTGCGCCTCCTCTGATCTATTGTGTCGTAGATCGGAGGTTGGCAGTGGAGCGGTCATGGAATGAGCGGGCGTAGGCTCGGCAGGACCCTGGTGCTGACTCGGCTAAGGGACAGACCATGGAGAGGCAGGTTGAGGGTCGGCGAATTATTGTGGAGCATTCGCCCAGCCATTATCATATTGAGGCGGAACTCGCTGGCAATGGATCTGCTCCAGCATCTGCCTCATATAGTTTAGATCAGTCCTGAGGTCTTAGACTTCCTTATCTAATTGACCATTTCCTTGGTTCCGTTGATTGTACCGGGTCGAAACAGAAGTTGCTGGACAGGGGGCAAAGTCTTATCGATTATCAGGTTGGTTCTGAGCCCCTTGGGCTCCGTTCGTACCTGGCGAACCTTCAAGTGTCGGCGGTCCAATAACAATGACCTCAATAGGCGCGTTTTGAGCAGTTCTTCTGGTTCTCGCCATTGAAACTCGTTTGAAGCTTTTCGATAGAGCCTGAAAAATGACTTTTCGTATTGTTTCCCATAGACGGCGCCAATCTGTTGATGAAAAAAACTGGTGAGCCTTCCTCTGTCCTACCACCTGCACAAGAATGAAACAAAAGAGACCCTGGCTAGAGCCGGGGACCCTCCGATGCCAAAGTCAGTGATAGGGACGTATAGGAGGGTTTTTAAGAAAAGTTTTCTGCATACCTTTAAGCTTGGAGATCCTGTTTTTATAGGAATGGCAGGGTCCCATCGTGCAGGGATTCTCTCCCTAATATCTTGGAGGGCTGATTTGATCTATTTTTTGACTCCATCTGATCCCGAGATCTTCGGGATCGGGGATCCTTTTACGAGATTCTCGGGACAGCGTTTACGCCGTCTTTTCCCTGCTCGGCACAGTCCTGACCGACTCTGATGAAGAGTTAGTCTCGATCAACTTTAAGGATCAAGTTGCTTGCCATCTATCGGATAAAATGGAACCGATCCATAATCAATATCCTTTCTTAATCCGATAGCCGACTAGGTTTTATGGTCGGTCGAGTGGCTTTGAGTGGCTTCTATGCCCTGGGCCTTGATCGGCCTCTTTAGATGTTGCTTCCTCGTTTTTCGAGTCAACTTTATGCATCTTATATGCTTAGCCTTGTGGCTCGTGACTTTATAAGTCTCAGTTGGGGTTTATTCCTTGCGATCCGAGTTAAGTCTCTCTTTTAGGCTTTTTGCTTCTCTGCCTCGGTCGGGCTTAATGCCTCGGAGTTCTGGGTAGTGTCAGTAGAGTTGGTCCATTCCATAGCCGGGTCTCTGGACTTGTCATATTTTTCCCCAACAATTATAATTAGTATTTGATGCATTACTTTGATGATATGCTGGTTTTCCAGATTTACTTTTTATTAATAATAATCATAATTTAAAACTCTATATCTAGGCAGGTTGACTCGGCCGAGTTTGGAGCCGAGTCAGTGAGTTTTAGAACCATGATTTAAACAGCCAGATTCGGTACGTTGCCCCTTTGACTGTAAATCTTATTGTGTTTGTTGGTCTTGTGTATTGACCTGGGCTCGGTTCGGATTGGCTCAGGACTCGACCCTAGCTGCAATACTCTTACGCCCATGTCCAGTCATGGCGGTGGCGAATGCAAACATCAGAGTCGGAGAAGGCGTCAACAAGGTGACACGGATCTGCATAAGGGGCACCAAAGACACTTTCTACAAGGAGAAAAGCTTCCAAGCTCAGATCAAGATGTGGCCCCCAAGCCAAATACTGACGGTTGAGAGTGACCACAGCCCATTCTTTTCTGCCCCGACCCAGCTCTTCAGCTTGCTAGTCGAGGCCACAGCTTCAATCTCTTCTGATTAAAGGTTTATGCAGCACCCAGGCTCTCTGGGGCCCACCATGTTTCATATGTAAAATCTACTCCGTCCATCAGGTTCTATTCCCGGTTTTAGTCAACAAACAGAAGATAAGTTAGATTCGCAATTCAGTTGGGCCACACCACAGGTAACAATGTGCACTGGATGCTAACCATAGATTGTTTTTGAGTGATGCCACCATGTTGTGCATCTTTCATCAAACCCGTTGATCAAGTGTAACTCACTTGGATGAAGTGAAGATAGAAAAATCAACACGATCCAAAACTCACGTGTCTCAAATTGTCTGAAACTACAAGTTTTAACATTGTTCCCATTGTGTGGTCCAGCCAAGTTGTTGGTGGGCTGATTTTCTACATATACATTTCAAAAAAGCCTTTCCACCTGATGGACAGAATAGATTTACATAAACAACATGGCGGGCCATACAGAGCTTGGATGTTTTACGTGCAGGTGTTATAGACAATTCCTACCTACAATTATATAAGCATCGTATGCCCTCATTCACTGTTCATTGTTACTTGGCCTTTGACATTAAATTGTTTAGGGTGATAGTGGATGATTTTATTTTCTTCTTCTTCTTCTTCTTCTTCTTTCTTTTTATTTATTTATTTATGAATCTTCAAAATAAAATGTTTTGAAATTGTTTTAAAGGTTTCCTTTTCAAAAGTGAGAAATTAAGGAGATGTTTGGCATCTCTGCTAATCAGAGTTGTTTGGTAAAACTATAATTTCACCATTTATTGTTATTTTTTAGAACTTTTCTAGTAATTTCATCTTATCCTCTTCTCTTTTTAATTAGCTAAAAAACTTATCTAGTAATTCCCATCTTATCCTCTTCTCTTTACTTTACAATGTCTCCAAAGTAGGCCCACATGATGGACGACCCATATTGAAAGCGGGGCCCCACATGATGAATGGTCTACATCAAAATGGGTCTAGATAATGCACAGTCACATCAAAGGTGGGCACCATATGATGGATGGTCCACATCAAAGTGTAGCCCCAAATGATGGACGATCCAAACAAGCATACCCAACTGGATGGATGGTCCACATCAATGGTGGTAATCACATGATGGATGGTGGATATTGAATAATATGGGACCATGTGATGGAAGGTTGACATTAAAGATCGGCCCATGTGATGAACGATCAATATTGAAGGTTGGGCCACACATGATAGACAATCCACAACAAAGATGGGACCTACATGATGGATGACGGACATTAAAGGTGGGTCCCACATGATGGATGGCCCATATAAAAAATGTGGCCTCGCATTATGGGCTATCCACAACAACTAAGCCCCACATGATGTACGGTGTACAACAAAGGTGGAACCCACATGATGGATACTGGAAATTAAAAGTGGGTCCCACATGATGGATGGCCTAGATCAAAATGTGGCCCCACATGATGGACTATCCACATCAAATGGGTCCCACATCGTAGATGGTCCACAACAAAGGAGGGACCCACATGATGGATTGTGGACATCAAAGGTTGGCTTGCGTGATGAACAACACATATTGAATGTGGAGCCCCACATGATGAATGGTCCACATTAAGGTGAGCCCACATAATCCAAGGTTCATATCAAAGGTAGACCCCACATGATGGATGGCCCACATCAATGTGTGGCTAGCATGATAGATTATCCACATCAATGGGCCCCACTTGATGGGCGGTCCACATTAAAGGTGGGACCTACATGATGAACAACCCATATAGAAGGTGGGGCCCACACAATGAATGGTCTATATCAAGGTGGGCCTACATAATGGACATAGTGGGCTTCACATAATGGATGGCCTACATTAAAAGTGTGGCCCCTCGTGATGGACTATCTACATCAACTGGACCCCACATAATGTATCATCCATATCCAAGGTCTCTCATGATGGATGGCTCATATCCAAAGTGGCTCACATGATGGATGAACTACATAAAAGGTGCACCCCACATGATGGATAGTCGATATCAAAAGTGGGCCCCACATGATGGACAATCCATTTTGAAGTTATGGCCCATATAATGGACACATCAGATGTGGACTCCATGTGATGGGTGATGGGTAGTGGACATTGACGGGTCTCACATAAAGGACAATTAGCATTGGCAGTGGGCCCCACATGATGGATGACCTACGCCAAGGTGGGCCCCTAATGATAAATGGTCCATATCAAAGATGGGCCTTACATGATGGATAGCAGTAGACACCCCACCCCAGGTCGACAAGATGATTAGCTTGGATGAAAACCCTAATCCAAACCCAAAAACCTAATCTAAACTCCAAACCCTAATCTAGACCTCAAACCCTAATCCAAACCTTAAACCCTAGTTGAACCTAGTCAACTCACTGACTTAACTTGCCCAGTCAACCCACTAAGTCGACTCATCTGGCTAGCTCATCTAGTCAGCCTACCCTGCTAACTCACCATGTCAAAATAAACCAACCCTAACCAAGCCCATTTAAAAATTTCGACGATGCAACAACTGGCACTAGCCAAGGTAGAGCCTTCACATGTTTGAGAGAGCTCACCTATTGAAACAAGGAGCCCTAGCAGGCTCCCTGCTTTAGTAGGGAGTGCAACACCGGTGCCCCTTCCACCTTTTCTGCCCTCATTCGTGTGCCTAGTTGAATGGACGCCTATGCCCCTCTTACACTCAAAATTATGGCCCATGCCATCCTATCCAAACATTAAGATCTTGCCATACGAAAATCTCAAATCCAGGTCATCCAACCTTCTTTTAACCTCACACCAGCTAAGAATTACTAGAAAATGGGGCTAGGAGGCTATAAATAGTCCCCTCCCCTTCACATTTCAATAATCCAGTAAAACTAAGAATCCCCTCAATCATGAGCTAAGCATCAAAAAGTTATTCAAGAGCTTAAGGAATCCCTTAAGCTCTTCCTCAAGCCCTTAGCCTAGACATCCCTCCACCAAGGAGGAGAGAGAGTCATAGGAAGGAAAACCTAGCCCTAGTCTAGCCCAATCTAGTTAAATCCCTAGTCTCCCAAGCATCCCAAGTCTAAATCCAATTCACTCAATCCAATCCTTGCAACACTACCTCCATCCAAACATCCAACTTGCTTAACCTCATCAAAATCCGAGCATTAGTATTGTACAATATTCATTCCCTTCTTAACCCCCTTACTCATCAAGTTTGTCACTCTTACATTACATGGCATCTTACACCCAATTAGTATAAATGTATGATTTGTGGCTTGCCGACGTAGTCGGATCCTACCCATTAAAAATTTGTACTAATTTGTTAATACCTTTGGCAAGTAAAGGAGTTAGGGAAAATTTAACTTGCCCAAACTAAAGCCTATCATAGGAGTTGCATCCTTTACATTACATCACATACATATCTCTCAACACATGATCAGTTCAAATCTATGCTCTATGACTCACCAAATTAATCAAATATTGTCAATCAGAAATTTGGACTGGTTTATGTAGCCAAAACCACATATTTTCATTAGCATTGCATTCAGCACAACATTATACACACCTTTACATTGTCAATGAACAAGAAACTGATCTAACCATCAAAGGTTTGAGTGATATCATGAAGTAGAGTTCCTTCTTTCGTATGAGCAGAGTGGGCACCTGACACCTTCCCTCTCTGTAATTGTGGTTCTTTACTCAAAATCTCAGCCATAGATCAAGAAGTCATTTTAGGGCAGGGAATCCTTAGATTCTTTATGCTAATGTTTATACAGGGTCTAGCTGACTGTGGAATCAGATTAATTAGCTAGTAGCAACTCTAGTCTAATGTAATGTCCTTACCCAAAAACCACCTTCCAATCCATCATCGCCGTCAGCATGAGTATGATCCGTCATCCAGGATCCAGCGTCCATAGAATGGCAATTCCACTAAGGATCTAGCTAGTTACACTAGTCGTAACCCAACTTGAAAAACAGGATCTCACGAATTCTTAGGGATTGTAGCTCTTGCGCATTTGCATTAGCATCCAACATTCATCCTGAATGAAAAAATACATAAAAATCAAAAAAAATCAAAAAATCCATAACCATTTGAGCTATATGCTTTCAAACCAAATCATCCTTCCATAGCCCAATCCATATAGATCCAAAACAACCATAGTTCTCCCCTACCCCACTCTCAAAATACCTACGACTACTCTTCCACAGTCACATCCAGTCGAATTTTTGCCAATTGCTTAACTCTAAGAACTGACACAGAATATGAAGTCCATGCAAGAGCTTCTTCTATAATTTATACAAAGCAGAAGTGCGTCCAATTCCAGCAGCTAGCATTCTGGTCGTTCAAACTCAGCAACAGTAACCATTGGTCCTTACATTTCTCCCAACTTTCAGTTCAATCTAACCCCAACCATTGGAGTCTTCATAAGATTGTCAACACCGGTCAACTCATTCCTCCACATTGGAGCATTCCTTCCAGTATCCTCCTACGAACAAGAGTCGGTCGCATCATCCCACAACCAGAATTCCCAGTCTATTCTAGCATCATATGCCTAAAGGGAGTTTCAATCAATTTCAACATCTTTCTACAACTATCTTTGATGTCTCCCTTCTCAGTCCCAATTCAAAAAACTCTCCATAATGGGAGAAATCACCAGATCCAACCTCTCCCAAGTAGGAGTCTTGGAGGTATCAATAATGCCAATTATTATAAGAGGAGACAGTTCAGGCGTAGGGGCAAAATCCCTCTCATCTGGTCCCTCCGAAATCGAATAATCTGAGAGCAATTGCAAGAGTTAAAGAGGAAGTTGTAGAAGCAGCAGGGGGTGGATCTTCCATCCCCTAAGTTCAAGGACCTCTGTCCCTTTCCTAATACAAGGGTATCTCTAGACTTTGTGGTATCAAAATTTAAAAAATATAATGATATTGGATGCCCTATAGACCACCTAAGAGCATTTTGAGTTAAGATCGATGACATGGAAGGTAATAATAGAACATTGATCCATCTATTTCAGAAGTCCCCGAAAGGCGCCACATTAGACTAGTACACATCATTGGACTACTGTTGAATTAAAACTTATAATAGCTTTTCCAAGCATTCATCAATCATTTCGCATGGAATCTCAATGTAGCGCCAAAAAGGCAGATCTTGTTGCCTTAAGGCAAGGGGATGATGAGTCATAATTAGCTTACATTAAATAATGGCAGGCCATGGCCTCCAAAACAAAAACATTAATCAACAACGAGAAGCAAATCTCCATGATCATCGACTTGGTAAACTCGAGTATCTCTGGATACCTTTTCTCACATCCGTATGCCAACTTTACCCAACTCATTCGCACTGGGGAACAAGTCGAAGCTAGAGTAAGGGATGGGATGATCTCCCCTTGGTGGCCTCGTAAGGCCTCCTCGGTATTTCTGTCAGTGGAAGGAAGACCTACTAGATACAAGAATAGTGAAGAAAGTATTCTTGTCCCCCATCCAATGAAAGAGGATAATCTTGTTTCCTCTACCGAAGACAAATCATTCACCCCTCAATAGGGACAACTGCAACAGTGGCAGTAGCTAAGATGGAATGGATAATATCCCAATCATGGTTGGGAAATGGGGATGGCCTGGGAGCCAAGGCAGTTCACACCGATAGACCAAACTTATAGCAAAATGTTAGCAGTACTAGTCCAGGGGCAACTCCTTACCCCGTTACCTCCAAGGCCCTCACCGAACCCTTTGTTGTAAACCTATAATGAAAATGAGTATTGTGCGTACCATCAAGCCAGGGGTCATAAAACAGATCGTTGTTTCAATTGTCACTCCTAACATAGTTGCAAACAACATGTTACGTAGCACACCAACAACGCGGTGAACCGAGATCCAATCTCCGGTCTCACTCACAAACAATAAACAAGAAATATAAACTCGAATAAAGAAATATAAACTAGAAAAAGAATCAAAGCATTTCAAACAAACCACAAGACAAGATATACGTGGAAAAACCTCAAATAAGGGTTAAAAACCATGGGTGCAAACTTCCACTATGAAGAAAAATGAAGATTATAAGGCAATATGCTAACCTCTCCCTTGAAAGTACAGAGAAAACCCTTTGCCCACACCTTCAAATAGCTCTCATCTTGCCTAAAAAAGCCCATAGGGACTCCTATTTATAGTTTAGGCAACTTTCCTTTCGTACCTTTGTGAAAACTGACTCAAATTTTCACAGTCCGCACAAGATCCGTACTCAAATCTGCGTAAGCTCGACTGGTCATGCAGTTCTCGACCGGTCAAGCACATCTCAACACGAGTCGAGTACCCCAAAAATCTAAAACCCCAACTCGCTGGAAAACGAGTCGAGCCAGTCCATGACTGGTCGAGTGGCCGTCCAGATGTGGCTCCACATCTCAACAATCTCCCACTTGGAGACACATCGTCATAAACCTTCGTCTTCTTCATCTGGAGTGCACCAACTCCCCGTCTTCAAGCTTGAAGACCAATCATAGCTGAACAGAGCTTCAGCTTCTCCCATGTGACCGCCTTGGTTAACATATCAACAGGATTTTCACTTCTATCAATCTTCTCCAAAACAATCGATCCATCTTTCGATAATGAACATATAAAGTGATATCTGATGGCAATATGCTTGGTCCTTGAATAAAAGGCTGAATTCTTAGCCAAGTGTATTACACCCTGACTGTCATTGTATAGCTTGCAATCTGCTTGCTTCTTACCCAACTCTTCCATGAAACCTTGCATCCACACCATCTCCTTGCACACTTCTGTAGCTACAACATATTCCACTTTCATCGTACTGATAGATATTATCTTCTGTAACTGAGAGACCCAACTGACTGTAGCACTACCCAGAGTAAAGACATAACCTGCAGTGCTTCTTCTTCTTCGATGTCTCCTGCCAAATCTGAATCCACGTAGCCTTGTAGCTTGATTTTCGATCCATCATAGCACAACCCTACATCCTTACTACCTACTAGGTATCTAAGAATCCACTTCACAGCTTCCCAATATTCCTTCCCGAGGTTGTTCATGAACCTGCTAACAACTCCCACTACTTGAGCAATGTCTAGCCTCATGCTCACCATAGCATACATGAGACTCCTAATGGCTGACATATATGAGACTTTAGTCATGTAGTCTCATTCCTCCTGCGTCTTTGCACCTTACTCCTTAGATAGCTTGAAGTGGTTGGCTAATAGAGTACTAACTGGCTTAACACCTCCCATATTGAATCGATCAAGTACCTTGGCTATATACTCTGCCTGTGACAAGACCAGTTTCTTGTTTTCCCTGTCACACTTTATCATCATGCCTAGGATTTGTTTTACAGCTCCTAAATCCTTCTTGGAAAATTCTCTGGACAGTCATCTTTTGAGATCTAAGATGTCCTTCATGCTTGAACCGGCCACAAGCATATCATCAATGTATAGAAAAAGGACGATGTATGACGTATCAAACTTCTTCAAATAGCAACAGTGGTCTACATGACATCTCCTAAAACCGTTTTCTGACATGAAACTGTCGAACTTCTTGTACCACTGCTTCGGGGCCTGCTTCAGACCATATAGACTCTTCTTCAGTCTACACACCTTGTTCTCCTTTCCTGGTGTCACGTATCATGTCGACTGATGCATATATAACTCTTCTTCAAGGTCCCCATGAAGAAAGGTTGTCTTAACATCTAGCTGTGCATGTAAGTCCTCTGTAGCCACTATACTCAAGACCATGCGAATCGTAGATATTTTCACCACTAGTGAAAATATTTCAGTGAAGTCGATACCTGCCTTTTGTTAGAACCCTTTTATAACCAATCTAGCCTTGTACCGTTTTGAACTATCATGCTCCTCCTTCAGTCTATAAACCCACTTGTTATTAAGAGCTTTCTGACCCTTAGGTAAAGTGACTAGCTATCATGTACGATTAGACTCAAGAGAGTCCATCTCATCATCCATGGCCTGCTCCCACTTAACCCGTGTATCTGACTGTAATGCCTCTTCAAAATACTCTGGTTCACATTTATCTGTCAGCAGTAGATAATGTAAGGAGGGTGAGTATCGGACCGTGGGTCTCCTCTCCATAGTAGACCTCCTCACAACCGGTGTCTGTGGCTCTGCCTCATAATGCTCCTGTGCATGATCATCCTATGGCACTGTAACACCCGTGTCTGGTAACTCTTCCAACTCTACGAATTTTTTCTCCTCGGCCTTATTTTCTTGCACACTATCCTTTTACATCACTTTTTCATTGAAGAATACATCTTTGCTTCTTATGATTTTTTTATTTTCTGTATCCCAAAACCTGTAGCCAAAATCATGCTGCCCGTAGCCTATAAACGTGCACCTCCTAGATTTCGCATCCAGCTTGTTTCTATGTTCTGCATCAATATGAACATATGAAGTGCAACCGAACACTCTAAGACATGCAAGGTTCACTTCTTTCCCAATCCACATTTCTTCTGGTAGCCCACCATCCAATGGTGCTGAGGGACTTCTATTGATGAGTGTAACGTCCTAAATTTCAAGGGTCGAGCAAAGGCTCAACTCCCGAGATCCATTGCATCACTTATGCAACATTGAAAAGGCCAAGCTATATGTCCTAGAGGGGGGGTGAATAGGACAATGCCAAATAAAAACTTATAACAGCGGAATAATAAAGAAAATGATAGCCAAATTAAATAATAATGCAGGAAAGAAAAACAACCTCAAAATTCAGATCTTGAGAGGTTGATACAAACGTTATTCTAAGGACAACCTTACACCAAAAACAGAGTTTATGGTAGGACAACCTTATTTCTAGAAAGGTCTTTGTATCAAGTCTCAAATCGAAGAGGAATACAAAAACAAATATGAACTGAATTGAAATAACTTGTAATTAAAGATGTATTGTTCTAGGGACAGCCATACACCATAAAAATGGCAGGGCAACCTTGCTGGAACAACTTTCAAAATGAAATTGAAAAACAAACTTATAAAGGAATAGCAGAAAGTAAATTCTAAGCTATTACAACATTCTCACAAAGCTTGAAATAATTACAACATTCACCACCATACATACATCCCACAAAAAGAATAAAAACAATTAAAAGAATAAATCAATCAACCACAACTCAAAGGATTTATAGTGGTTTGCCTGTGTGTTCACCAACTGTTATCCAACAGCCACACAAAAAGCTACTCCACTCCTAATATCCTCACACAGGGGATATTAGCGTTCACTAAAGATAGGTTTTCCCAGGTTCACCCAAAACCCTTACAATTGTGTCTTTGTATGTGGGCTTACACAATTAAAAAAACCCCCACTTCTGAGTTTTCCTGGCTCTCCTCAGATAACCAATATAACAAGATTTTTCTGGCAAATCTTGAAAGAAACCAAAATAATAGAAAGGAATTTACAATATGTAAAATACCTGAATATCTCCTTCGTTGTAGCAGCCCGGTAGAACCAAATCAACGTAGATGATTGACTGTCCAAGTTCAATGTCCAGTTCTCGATTACAATGGTTCTAGTTCTAATTGATTTTAAATTAAACCAAACAGGGCTTGCCTTAATTGATTTTGATTCCAAAGAAAGGGAATAACATTTCATCTTTTCAAATCAGATTGGAATATACGAAACAAAATCAATTAAAATAAAGCTAAGGAAAGAAGATATTAAATAAGCACACTTAGCTTAGATGGAGCACAAAATTATCTCTCGAAGTTCGACGAAGATTGGCTTGAATACTATAATTAAATCGATGATTTCTTCGAGATTCGTGCACTATTTATAGGTGAGAAGATCGGGTCTTCGGCTTCCAGAGTGCTCTTCGACTAGTCGAAGCCATAAGAATATTTGAAAGATTAGGCGGGATAAGCGCAGACCGTTCTACGACCGGTCGTAGCTCTCCTACGACCGGTCGTAGTCCTGAATATCTTGGACTTGATCATATTTATTCTCAGACCCGAGACTGCCTCGAAACACCCCCAAGCTGGTCGAACAGATTCCCGGACTAGTCGAAGGCTAACAATTTTATCTGGAATTTGTAACAAACTTACGATCGATCCAGGAAATTCTTAGACTGGTTGAAGCAAGTCTAGGACTAGTCGAAGCAGACCTAAGACTGGTCGAAGAACAGACCAATCACATGTAAAATAACATTCGACTTATGTATCCGAAATGACCTACTTTCTAAGGTCATCCTATGGTCAAACAAACCTCAATCAAGAAGTATGGACATTGAAACAAGAGACCATGAAGAATGAGCCTTGAAGTCTTGATGTAGACTAAACCTTGAAGTAGCTCAATCATGAAAGTGGCTTGAGTTTCAACTTGAGTCTTGAGTTCAGCTTGAGTCTTGCCTTGTACTTTCTTTTCGGCTTGAGTCTTGTTTTGTGAGCAGCTCTTGCATTCAAGATCTTGTCTTGTGATCAGTTCTTTCATTCAAGATCCTGAGTCTTGTACTTGAGAGCTTTGCTTGATGTGAGCTTAGCTTGTTCATGTATGTTGATCCTTGAGAGAGCTTCACTTAAGCAGGTTATATATAACATAACAGTGATTTTGGCATCACAAATTTGACAACAAACAGGGATATAAAGTATAGCACTTACAAACATAGATAATGATGATTAGATGTTGTCCATATTAATATATTAAACATGAATGGGATTATACTAAATCAGCATATCATACTCCAGAGACAATTAGATTACGTAAGCGGAAGACTATGATAAATAAATAAAGCACATAAGTGGTTGTAAGTCCCCAGAGTACGGACATGTCACCGGGTTAAATAATTACATGTTTAATTCCAAAATATACAAAATGTCAAAGTGCAATGTCCAACTAAATTTTATCCCTGTAATCCCTTCGATCAGTACATGGTCTACATAGACCCGCCTGATAGCTGCATATAGGAGAACTCCTCGTCATTATAGAAGTCAAGCTCCATCTCATAAGCCTTGCTATCACCTGTAGCTACAATAGAGTCTAGTTAGTGTTTTAAAACACCATCCCAGAGTGGGAGTGAGTGATCAACTCAGTAGAGCTATAAGGTAAAGGTTAACATGTTATCAATTCAGTCAAGCAGTAATGATAAAGCAATACAGCAATCATATCCTAAGTACTCTTGTTAATGCAAGAATGGTATGCGATAATGATGCATGCCCTCGCCTGCTCTCCCTCAGCGACATCATCTCACGATCGTGCATGCACTACTCTGGACACGTGCGCTTCCTCGCCAAAGCACATGCAATTCAATACATGGTCGTGTTAGCCAATATTTAATTAAGCTTATTCATACAGTAGATTCGAAAAGCTAAGGTACCTCCCTTTATATCATTTACCCAAACAATGATCCATCTAAGGTCGTCAATCCTAGTTAATCACATACGATAGCCAAGTTATAGGGCAACATCACCCCTGATTGAAAAGCGGTGGATATGCAAGTTCAGGTCGCTACAGAGAGGCTCGTCACCTCAGCGTAGGCCTGGTTTATACTCGAGGTTACTATGGAAAGGCTCGTCACCTTAGCATAGGCCGATAGTTTGAATACAGTGTCCCACACCACCGTATTCGGCTCACGAGTTTGGGTTTCTCATTGGTCACTACGGGGAGGCTTGTCACCCCAGCGTAAGCCAACAGCTCGACCACGGTGTCCCATACCACCATGCCCGGCTCATGAGTCTTAGCGGATTGTGGTACCATGGTTAAACAGGCTTTACATTGGTAAGTGGTACCTTAGATTTAAGCGCATCCATACATGGTAAAACACATTAGGCCAAGTAGGTTACTTGACAAGCTCGACTAGTACGAGCGCACGTTAAATTAATCGACATGGAGCACATACGCACTTCTCGTGGCCTAACCACTATCGATAATCACCGTATGACTTAGATTCATCGAACGTATCAGTTGTGGCGAAACTAGTTCGGCCACTGATCGTAAACCGTTATCGATTTTCTGGACTACGTATTAGTCTCAATCATACTCAAATACAATAGGCATTCATATATGATAGTCAAAATAGCATATGACAACTAATTCAAATATAAATCTCATTTGAGCATTTTAACAAACACAGTGCACATGTTGTCATACATAAGCATTTCATCCATAAAGCACGTAGTAGCGAGATAGGTTACATGAAGAAAACTGTAACTATAGATAAGGTAATTAAGAATCCTGTCTCAACATCCTCATTAAATACGTTTCAATAAGCATTTTCTCATTCAGACATTTTATCAAACACTTAGACTACACATATCAATATACATGTAATAAATTAGTTATAACATATATTATAGCAAACCCTTTCACAAAGGAGTTATCATACATACAACAATCATGTATTCTTAATCAATAATCACGGCAAGCACAAATCATAATTCCATATTCATTAAAACATTTTAACAAACACATGGAATGCATTATATTCAACATAGTTCATATATATATGGAATAAACGGAAAACATCACGTCTAAGTACATGTGACAGCAATCAAGTCAGTCATAAATCATTAACTGACATTGAAAGCATTGAAAACCATAACTTAAACATTTATATTCCGCACATTTCATCGGTACGCTCGTTACAAACTTAGTTCGTACACCACGTCTTTACCTGTAGCACAATGGCTACCTAAATCATAAAATAGGTTAGCTATTATACTGACTTCTCTTTTTATATTCCAAAACAGATTAGGGTTAGGATTTCTTACCTAAAAATGGATTTGGATTCGATGGTGTAGTGACATAGGAGAGATGATTCGGCATGTGGAGCGGTGGGAGTGAATCCCAGCAACAAATCACAGATCTCTCACACTTCTCCTCACTCTTCTCCTCTTTTCTCTCTTCTCTCTCCTAGAGTTTTAGGAAATTTGTATGGAATGAGAGAGGCATGGGTTTAGGGCATTATATAGGCACAGAAGTGATGTCAATAGCCCCAGGGTCATGGTATACTTAGGTTATAGCCAAAGTGTGGTTGTTTCAAGCCAACGGAGCTCATCGGGAGGTCCATTACCTGTATACGGATAAAGTTCCTTGACAATAGATCTATGCCAGGTTAAGGTTTCGGTCCGATCGGATTTGTAGATCGATCGTGAAGGACTAGTTTCAGTTCAACGGCTATCGTCACTCAATCAGGGCCACAAGTACACGGTCATGTTAGGGAAATTTCCCTGATCCAAGGGTGTAGTTAGGTCAAAATCTGATGGTTCGAAACCTTAAATTTTTCCTGCAAGTGAACGGCCCAAATCACTTAAGTTTGAGTTCATTTTCTAAAGATATTCGCATTTCTCACACAATTTGCTAGGGGCTCAAATTGTGCGTTTCTAGATACTATTTGGACTCAATTTTTACGATGGTTGTCAAGCCCAGTAAGGTGGTCGTAACCTTATAATTTCACGGTAATCGGACTTTTGACGCATGGTCCAGATCCGATACAGAGTTTCAATATGCTCCCAAGAGCAACTGGATTTTGAAATTGATCCTAAGTTTCTAGGTAATGTTGGGTTAGCAATTATAATGGTTTGGGTCTTGTAGTTCATATAGAAAGTGATTCGAGCTAATTCCCCAATTAATTCAGTTTAGTACTTAGTTAATTTTTGCCTAATTTCTATAGAATTCGATCCTTAGTGATTTCTGCTTGAGGTGATACTTGGGTCTTTATACAGATTTTTCCAAGACGTTACAATGAAATATGCAACAGTATTCACAACATCTGCCCAAAACATCTTAGGCAACCCTGAATGTAACCTCATGCTCCTGGTGCGCTCCAGGATGGTCCTGTTAATGCGCTCAGCCACACCATTCTGCTGTGGTGTCCCTGAAATCATTTTCTGATATTTGATTCCATTTGCTGCATAATACTCCTCAAGCCTCTTATCACAGTACTCTCCCATATTATCAGATCTGAGACATTTTACTGTTTTACTTGTCTCATTTTCTACCATTACTTTTCACTTCTTAAATACATCAAATACATCAGATTTGTGCTTTAAGAAATAAACCCACAGTTTTCTATTAGCATCAACAATAAAAGAAACAAAATAACGTGAGCCGCCAAGAGATGATACCTGTGTCGGTCCCCACACACCAGTGTGTACAAGCTCCAACAGATGCATCTTTAGAGCGCGTCCTATCTTCTTGAAACTTACCCTCTTCTGCTTGACATACACGCTGTCTTCGCAGAATTCCAAGTCAATAAATTTCAGCCCTAGTAGCTTCCCTTTTGACAATAGTACTTTCATCCCCTTCTCACTCATATGTCCTAACCTCTAATGCCATAACTGCCCATTCACTCCGGCTGATACGACTGCGAGTGAACTATATGATCCTGAAGTCACGTACAAAGTACCTTCCTTCTTGCCTCGAGATATCACCAAGGCACATTTTGTGATCTTCAATGAATCACTAGTGAATGTCGTCACATATCCAGTATCGGCCAACTGCCCCACTAAGATCAAGTTCCGTCTCAAACTCAGTACATGTCTGACATCCTTCAATTTCAAAGCCGTTCCATCCTTCTAATTTATATGAACATCTCCCTTTCTAACAATACTGCACGGCTCATCATCACCTAGGTAGACTCTCCCGAAGTCACCTGATACATAATTACGCAGAACTTCCTTACATGAAATGGCATGAAACGAAGCACCCGAGTCTATGACCCAAGACTCGTTTCTCGCATCAAGAGACAAGATCAACGCCTCTATGTCACACTCCTTAGATTCACTAAATCCTTCTCACCTTGAGAGCTTCCTTCTTATTTCTTAAGCGCCCTACAATCACATTTCATGTACCCCTTCTTCCCATAATCCCAACACCCTTCTTTCTCTTTCGGTCCCTTATACTTCTTCCTCGACTTAGAACATTCGTGTTTATTACCTCCTTTATTCAGCGATCTTCCTCTTCCTTCAATGTTTAGAGCATTCCCTAAATCCCCTAAAACTCCTGATGCCTTTCTTCTAGATTCTTTACTGAGAATTAAACCGGCCACATCATCCAATTTCAGCTTTGTCGACCCTAAAGAATTGCTCACAGCAATCACCAAACCATCCCAACTGTCTGGCAAACTGGACAAGATCAATAATGCCTTGACCTCATCCTCAAAAATAATGTCAACGGATTCCAACTGGCTCATGACTGTATTGAACTTGTTTAGATGTTCAGCCACGGTCTCACCATCTGACATCTTCATGTTGAATAGCTGTTTTATAAGATGAACCTTGTTAGCTTCTGAGGGTTGTTCATATATCGTAGCAAGGGCTTCCATTAATTCTTTTGTGGTTTTCACCTTGGATATATTGAAGGCGATGCTCTTAGACAAAGAGAGTCGGATTGTTCCTAAATCCTTCCAATCTAATAAAAACCATTCATCATCTGTTATCTCTTCTGATTTTTTCTCTTTTCCTCCCAGAGGAATATAGAGGTCCTTCTGATACAGATAATCCTCTATCTGCATCTTCCAGAAGGCAAAGTTTGAACCATCAAACTTCTTAATTCTAGTCTTCTCTTCTTCCGTCATCGCTCCCAATAGAACTAAATCAATAGCTTTAATATCAGTTGTTGCACAGCACGCCAACAACGCAGTGAACCGAGATCTAATCTCCGGTCTCACCCACAAACGATAAACAAGAAGAAATATAAACTAAAAAAAGAATCAAAGCATTCCAAACAAACCACAAGACAAGATATACGTGGAAAAACCCCAAACAAGGGTAAAAAAACCACGGGTACAAACTTCCACTATGAAGAAAAATGAATATTACAAGGAAATATACTAACCTCTCCCTTGGAAGTACAGAGAAAACCCTTTACCCACACCTTGGAATAACTCTCATCATGCCTAGAAAAGCCCTAAGGACCCCTATTTATAGTTTAGGCAACTTCCCTTTCGCACCTCTGTGGAAACTGACTCAAATTTTCGCAGTCCGCACAAGATCCGGACTTAAATTTGCGTAAGCTCGACTGATTGTGCAGAGTCCTCGACCAGTCGAGCGGCACCCTCAACCGGTCGAGCACATCCCACGACTGGTCGAGTACTTCGGAAATCTAAAACCCCAACTCACAGGAAAACAAGTCAAGTCAGTCCACGACTGGTCGAGTGGCCCACTCTACCGGTCGAGTAGGCACTCGACTGTTCGAGCAGCCATCCAGATGTGGCTCCACATATCAACACAACACACTCCAAAATCCCCTACCACAGCATCAAGTGGGTCCCAATACATCTTGCTCTCATACCATCAATATCGTTAGGGAAGAATTCCCTCTCCATCTAGTATAGTTTATCTATGTCATCAACTCTCATTTGGAGTTCGAGCCCCTTATCCTACAGGGGGCAACCCCAATATCGAAGCCCCTCATATTGCAAGAAACACCATCAACCAATCCAATCTCAGCGCCTCCCATTCTATAAGGGGCATCTCTAGTCAATCCAATCTCTGCAACCCTAAATATATAAGGGGCATCTCCAGTCAGTTCAATCTCTACACCTCTAAGTGTGTAAGGGACACCCCATACCTATCCATTCCTTACTCCAGCTACTGCCCCCATGAAAAAGCCCCTTTTGTCAGACAATGTGTCACATGTACTAGTAGAGTTAGAAATCAGCTTCAATCATGTAGCCACTATCGAGGGAGTAAGCTCTACTCCTCAAGGGGACCTGTCGAATTCCACTCAGCCTTCAGTCCTCCAAGTAGGGAGTCTAGTCGGTTACTTTGATCCCTTCAACCTTATTCTCTATGATCCTAAGTTTTTCGCGTCTCAATCCTTATTGGCTACCCAAGGACAAATAGTTCCCAATAACTCCTAGAGACATTCTGATGTCAACATTTTAATCACTCCAGAAACATCAACTATTACTTTTCAGGTCTTGGACATGTCAGCTTCATTTTGTGTCCTCCCCAATCGATCCTAGTTCCATAGAATCAATATCATCTCTTTGAATCTTCACCAAAGGGTCAAATGCATCTTCAGAGATAGTGTGCTCACCATTTTGGGCAGATGTTTTCACAATAGCTTTGCACCTATTCTAGCCTTACTTATTATGTTACAATTAGGTTCCTAAGGTTAAAGGATGATCAATAAGGTTTACCTATTAAGCCAAGATCATCTAGATGTTCAAGGGTTGTTTTGAGTCAAGAGTTAGGGTTACCAAGGCACCTCATTTACCTATTATTTGCTCCTTGATGCTCTTGTATTCTTGTTTCTTCAACTTCCAAAGGCTTAACCGACTACATGACATAAGGACTCTCATGATTAACAAACAAGATGCACAAATAATGCACTAACATGGTATGTCAGGTGGACCCCACCATGATGTTAATGAGAAACCACCTAGTCCATATGTTTTATGAGATTATTTTAGGTTTTACAATAAAAAATTTTAAACAAATACATAACCCAAGTGGGCCACACTTGAGGGAATAATGGATATTTAATGTAAATAGTTGTAACATTTGTATTGCCACCATGAATGTGTTGTTAGTGCACTCATCTTGCACACTTGTTTATCAATCATGTTAATCATTGTGTCAAGTAAGTTCGGTGAGCCCTTGAAAAATAAAGATTGAAGACACAACTAGAGCAGAATAACCAAGCAACATTCAAAGGCTAGAAGGGTGCTTTTATCCTCAAAAATAAACTAGACCCCTTAGATGATATTGACCAAATTTAGAAATCATCAATTAAATCATCCCTTTAAGCCATAAAAAGTCTAAAAATCCTATCTCTTTTGATCTGGCTTTAGTAGTTTCAAAGTTGTTGAAAGAATTGCAGGACATGAACTAAAATAGGAAAATCTGTCTCAACTTCGGTTGGAGTAGGTGCCACCGAATGGCATCTTCGGTCCCACCGAAGAAACCTTCGGTGCCACCGAAAGTGACCAAAATAGTCCAGCAACATTGGGTGTTAATTCGGTCCTACCGATATGATATTTGGTTCCACTGACTACAACTGAAGAACAACCATCGGTGCCACGAAAGTGATCAAAAACTTTCAGCAACTTTAGGACTTAATTCGGTACCACTGAGATTTAATTTGGTCCCACCGACGATAGTTTGACCCGACCAAAGGATCCCTTGGTAGGACCGAAATATAACCATTATCGATCCGTTGGAACTTTTTCTTTATAAAAGGAGCATCCAGAACTTCATGAAAATTATGGATTAAGGCATCCTAGAGTCCTTAGTGCATCCCAAGCTTACCCTAGCCATCCTAAACTTATCCATATGAGATTCATGTTCTTTTCATTGTGATTCCTCATCTCAATGAGCATTCAAAGCTCATATTAATGAAGAACATGATCTCAAGCCTTCACTAGAGTATTAAGACCAAACCTATTGGTATATTCTTAGTCTCAATTACACTTTAGTGCATCCATCAGTTGATTCACCTAGGAAATCCACTTGTTATCAAGTTAAAGGAGATTCAACCCACTCTCATTACCTTGTTTACCCAAAAAGGAACATCATATGCAAGGAAACTGATCGTGAAGTTGAAACATCAGATCAACCACAACATCGAGATCGGGGGAGCATTAGGGAGCTGATTGAAGCTCAACAAAGCAGAGATCAAGCAACCTACAAGCTACATCAAGAAGGGCTCATCCACTTATAAAGTAAGTATAAGAGTCCAAAGAGTCTGAAACCTATTTCATGTGTAAGATGTGGTTTTAGAGTTTGTTCGCAAACTCGCTAAGACCTTTATAAGGCTCTGGCGGGAGAATACGTCAAGTCCTTGTGTAGGACCGGTTAGCCTTGTGTAGGCTAAGGTTGCCTTTCATAAGCTCCTTGTTATGTCCTTGTGTAGGACTTGTTATGTCATTGTGTAGGACTTGTTGCCTTGTGTAGGCTCCTTGTTATGTCCTTGTGTAAGACTTGTTGCCTTGCGTAGGCATTTAAAGTTGTCTTGTGTAAACTCCTTAGTTAACCTTGTGTAGATTGTGAAGGTTGATGGTTAACCTAATTTAAAACCATTTAATAGTGAAATCCGGTACCCTCTAGGAGTGAGTGCGTCCGTCGGGAGTGAAGTAAGCACGTAGCCGAACCACTATACATGCCTATGTTTGGATTTGTCATTTGTGCATTGTTTAATTATGCTTATGTATTTAAATGCTTAATTATATATACATGATTAGATGAATGGCTAGGATTGATAGGTACCATATTCCATACACACATGTTCACTATGCTATAGGCTAGTCACTTAATTTGCATATATTGAGTAGCCTATGTGATTGGACCCTCTATTGGCTTGGAAACCTTTAAAGTTATATTGTTTTGCTTAGTTTAATTGCTAAGTAATTTGTGTTAGGCAATTAGAATTTTTAAATTAGCATAATAATTGAAAAGTCATATTCACACCCCCCCCCCCAGGACACTTGAACTAATTTCATACTTCTACTATAGCGGTCTAAACCGCAATTTCAATTGGTATCAGAGCGGGCTCCTTTGGAAAGGTTTAACAACCTAGAGGGAGATCCTGACAAAAGTCAGAATTAAGGATAGTGAGGAGATAGATGAGCATCAATCTAATGAAATAGAAGAAGAAGAAGAAGAAGAAGAAGAAGAAAGTATACACGATGCTTATGATCAATTCTACATTCATAGCATTAGTATTCTTAAAAAAACTTGGCATTGCAGAAAACAAAAACAAAAAGTTGCAAAAAGATCTAGATGAAACTTTAGGAATAAATACTCACTTGATTAATGATCTTCAACAATATCATATTGACAATGACAAGCTTGAAAGGACTTCAACATCCCTTAAGTTTGAACTGCAGAAACTAAACAAACAAATTGAATATTTGGAATTAGAAAATGAAAGACTCAAAACTAAAAATCACAAACTGAGATTAGAAGCAGAAAAGTCAAAATAATTTGTTGAACTTAGTTACAAGTTTTCGCAAAGTAGTGAAAAACTGGAAAGACTTCTTGAAATGGGAAGAAATCAGAAGGATAGAAGAGGCTTGGGTTATGAAATTAGAAAAGCAAGTCCCATTGCTGCACCACCTGTGACTAAGAAAATTGTTGCGTCTGAAAGCAACACAAAAAATACTCCAATCTGTCACTCTTGTGGAGACTTAGGACACTACAAATTTGAATGTCTTGCATTTAGTAGGTCTCACTCCACTTTGGGATTGAATCATTTAGGAAAATTAAAACCTACTAAAAATAATGCAGAAAAGCATACATCAAATGAAGGAAGAAAATATCCTATTCCACCCAAAATGACTGAAGGGATGGAGAAATTAATAAATCAAGTAGCTCAACTGAATCGGAAAACCAAAGAATTGATGAAACAAGGAAATCTGGTTCAGTTATTCAAAAAATTCAAAAAGCCTCAAAGTGAAAACAAAGCAACATCTCCAAAAAGAACAATCACCAAATGGGTTATAAAAAAAATAAATAAATAAATAAAGAAAACAAGAACAAAGTGCCTTGTAGTCCATATTGCACTCAAAGTAGGCAATAGTTCTAAATGGTATCTTGATAGTGGGTGCCCCAAACATATGACAGGTGACCAAACATACTTCTGTGATTATTCAAAATTTGATGGTGGGTCAGTCACATTTGGTGATGGGAGCTCCGCCAAGATTGTTGGACAATGAACAATAGTTGGGCCTGGCTTGCCCAAAATTAAGGATGTTCTTTGCGTAGAGGGATTAAAACATAACCTCCTAAGCATTTTCCAAATCTATGACAAAGAACACTCAGTCACATTCTCCAAGGATATGTGCAAGAGCTCAAACCTTATAACTTATCATGAAAAGTCTTTGCACAAATGACAACTACTATGTGATTGAAAGCTAAGGAGAAAATGTTCCATCCAAAAAATGCCACATGGCTCTGAACAATGAGTCCAAGCTATGACACCAAAGACTTGGACATGTCCACTACCGGAACTTGGCTAAACTAAGCTCAAAAAATTTGGTGAGGGGTCTTCTTAAGATCCGAAAGAAAGAGAAGATTGTCTGCGGTGATTGTCTCAAAGGCAAACAGATAAAGGCTGAACATAAAAAAGACAACCACCTTAGCAACCTCCAAACCACTTGACTTATTGCACATGGATCTAGTAGGACCTACCAAAGTTGAGAGCCATGGTAAAAAGAGATATTTTCTGGTAGCGGTAGATGATTACTCCAGATTCACTTGGGTCGCCTTTCTTCGGGAAAAATCTGATGCATTTGATGAATTTCAGAAGATGATAAAACGACTTCAAAATGAAAAAGGATACGACATAAGTCGTATTAGGAATGATCATGGTGGGGAATTTGAGAATAATCGATTTCAACGGTGTTATGATTTAAATGGAATCCGACATGAATTCTTAGCCCCAAAAACACAACAACAGAATGGAGTGGTTGAAAGAAAGAACCGGGTATTGCAGGAAATGGGCTCAGTTATGCTTAATAGCAAAAACATGGCTAAAAGTCTCTAGGCCGAAGCCGTCAATACCACCTGCTATATTATTAATAGGGTATATCTTAGAGCAGGATTGAATAAGACTGTATGAATTATGGTGCGAAAAATAGCCTAGTGTAAAATATTTTCATGTCTTTGGTAGTAAATCCTATATTCTTAAAGACAGAGAACAACTAGGTAAATTTGACTCTAAAAACAATGACAGTAGTTTTCTAGGATATTCTCCAAATAGTCGTGCTTATAGAGTGTACAATTTAAGGACACTAACTATTCAAGAATCTGTCAATGTGGTTGTTGTTGACCAACCCCATGATGATGATAGTCCTAAAATTGATATTGAGGATGATGTGGATTCATGCATAATAGGTAAATCTAATAACAAATCCACTTCTCCTCATGAACCTCAACCATCAAATAACTTGACATTCATTAAGGATCATCTCATTGATCAAATCACTGGAGAACCTGATGATGGTGTGAAAACTTGACGTCAGCTTAAACGTATTTCTAGTCATCTATGCTTCACCTCAAAAATTGAGCCCAAGAATGTTGTAGAATCTCTCTAAGATGAATTTTGGATTATGGCCATGCAAGATGAACTACA